>NC_137756.1:1516861-2116861 GCF_963264785.1 Psittacula echo
ATATAAAGAACATATCTTAAGACTATAATAAATGAACATTGTATATGAGAAAATATATAAATATTATTTACAATATAATATAAATCCTAAGTATATAAACATACCAAATCCAAACAAAAAATCAAGCACTAAAAGCGTACCATATCCATTGCACAAAAAGATGTAAAATACGTGATCAACTCCTTGGAAATACTCAAAAATGGAAGTATATACTGTCCATCTCAGAGTGCAAGAGCTCTGGGGGCTGAAGAAGATAAGCTTTATGGCTTGTTCCTTATTTTTCCCCTCTTTGCAACAATCTCCACCTCTAGTAATGCAGGAGTGCAGCATATAATGCCTTTAGAAAATGCTCAGCTTGAGTTTTTCCAGTCTATGCATAATGCCGTTCTAATGACAACAAATCAATTCCTCTATCAGTAACACTCCTGAATACCTTTTAAAAGCCTTTCCAGCAATGTTTAATATGAAAAAGTGCAATCAATAAAATACTGCTGATTATGCATATGTTTTGTAGAGAGTGAGAGCTAAACATGAATTAGTTCTGGACAAGTTCCGAGTCCAGCATCTTTTCAATTACAAGTTTGGTCCCTAACTATATGAACTGCATGACTCAGCTCAGGAATCCCTAAAAAGAAATCCTAAGTAGATTCAATGCTTGCATTTGATTTATTTGATACTTGGAGTTGAAACAAGCACTGTGTTTTGGATCTCTGACAGATTAGGAGATTCTTAGAGAAAGTCCGTTGAGACACCACTCCTGCCAGCTAGCCATCATTTGGGGCAAGGTGAGCCACAAGCACCCAGTGGTCCCACAAGGTCACGACAGTGACCTGCCTTGCTCCCCAAGGAACCTCATTACAGAAGATTAAATTAAAAGCTGCTCTCCTATAGATAAATCACGGAACCAGAACATTGACTGAAGATGAAAGGGACATTTAGTCCTACACACTGATTAAAAGCAAAGCCAAGTAGATTGCTCAGTCAAGTTTTGAATGTCTCCAAGGATGGAGATCCCACAGTCTCTCTGGCAACCTCTCCCACTGCTTGACCACCCTCAGTTTTTAGCTTGACCCTTCTTTCTCCCTGATTACAATTTTCCATCTCAGCTTGAGCTTGGTGCCTCCCACCATGTACTTCCAAAAGGAGTCTGGATGACCAAAAATACTCCAAGTCTGCCTGGTCTCTCAAGGCAAGAATCTGAACAAACAAGGCAGATACTGCCACCATCACCATGCCTATGCTGACAGTGATAGGCAAACTTTTGTCATGATCTTTCTGCATTTCCCTCTCATCATTAGTCACTATAACTGCTTGCTATCATTTGCTAACTCTTCCTTTTCTCTCTGTGAAGCAGCTTGGGTATTTTTATTTCCCTCACATACCTACCTGCAGTTTCCCTACAAATACCAGCACACTGGAAAACCCCACTCTTTTCTTCTCAGCTTATTTATAAAGCAGGTCCACTCCTGGGCACACTCTATCACACCTGCAGTTGCCAACACAATGCTACCAGGTTCCACCAGACTTCTTCTAATTATATTGCCCTAACACTTCCATACCCATGAGCACTCAAAGGTGTTTCATAAAGAAACTCTCAACTATTTGTGACATCCTGTTGGTAGCAAGCTCTTCTCTTGGCTCAGCAGGCCATTAGAATCCCAACTCCATCAACCCTTGGAATTGGTCTTTTAAAACTGTTTTAATCTCTTTCTCATCCTTAATTCTACAAGCTAGCTCACAAACATTTCCTTATTTGCCAAACAAACAGGTGTCAGATGATTTAATGGTTCATTTGCACAGCTCATGTAAAAGAGTGTAAAGTTCTTTATGTAATTATATGAACTTTCCAGAGTCTCATTTTTAAGCAAACCTAAACTATATATCACCACCTTTGACAATAAAGAATACTTTGCAAAAATACAATAGTAAAAAAAATGCTACTAGTATGTAAGAAGCCTGCGATCTCAGTTGTAATGTTATTTGTACCAATTCTTTGCCCTTTCTTTTTTTTAATTCAGAAACCAAATAAAGTGAGTGCTTAACATCTAGATATATATCTTCCTGTGCTATTAACACTGGAGTAGAGGTTTTGCACTGATGGAAAGGGTAAGTCATTCTTGGTGTCTTCTACGAGCTGCTTTGTTTTGCTCAGTATTAACACTTAGGGGTATAAAAAGTTATCCAAACACATGAAAAATAATAACATGCAATAAATGCTTTGATTAAAAGCTACTCTTGCTGATTAATTCAAGTCTGTTGGTCCAGCGAAGCTTATTACTGTAGCCAGAAACACATTTTAACCCCCCTGCCTTTTCCAAAGGCCGAAGACACACTTAGTCCTTACCCACTGGGACGCAGAGAGGCAGCATGCCACCTGCTGCGGGTACTCACATGCTGCTCTTAACCAAGAAGTTAAGGAGAATTGAACCACACATGATACTGGACAACTACATGCCTTTCTTTCCTACTGCACGCTGGGAACAACATAAGACTGTTAAGGCTTTAAGTGAACATCTTTATCCACACTGTGCTCTCTAGTGATAAAGACAACTGTCTCCAGTAGAGCAAGACCAAACATCTTATACCATTAGACATCTTTAAGCAAACTTCCCTAAATAATTATATATTTCAATAATGATTAGTTTGAGGAAAAAAAAAAAAAAGGTGCATTTTGCTTTACAGATTATGCAACATAACCTTATACAGACCGAAGAGTGTCCCCATCACTCTAGATAGTTTATCAAAACCCATTTTATGAAGAAGTAGCTGATATGTGGTTCTATAATGGGTATTGTGGTCTCCTCCTTTTAAAAACACCTTCAGCATAAATTAAATACTTAAGAACTGCAGGTATTTACACAGATACCCTAAAAGAACAATTACACTCTGCTATGCAAATCAAGATGTAAATGCATTTATTGAGGAAAAAAGAAAAAAAAAACACTTTATGGATACCTAAACACAGAAAAAGCTTTTTTTGTTGTTGTTGGTTTTTGTTTTGTTTACAGTCTCACAGATCACTGATACACAATGCAAACATCCACAGCACGTACAAATCAGTGTATGCTATCCACAATCTGGAGAAGAAGCAGCTTGCCTAGTCCAGAAACTTACTTCTGAAAGGTGAAGAGGCAAATTCTACCAGACTTTGCACTACAAAGGCTTAACAAAAACAACCTGACCAAGACCTGGCCAATATAAGTATGCAGCTATACCCTAGTTGTGACAGACTTAGCAGCATGACTATTTGAGTTGAGCTAGGTCCCAGAGGAGGTAGCCAGATCACTTGCTATTTGGGAAAAAGAGTCTCTAAAAATATAATTTTCACACACAAAAAAAAAAGTCATTTAAAGAAATGCAAATCAGCACAAAGGCTTGAATCAGAAATCATTCCTACCAACCAAGAATAACGATGAGATACTACAAAAGAAAAATCTCTCTCAGTTCCTCAAACCAAATCTAAACATTTTACAAGACATTTCAAGTATTTTAAGTTAAAAGCCTGTTCTTTATCATCTGCAAGGAGGAAAGCAATGCCAGGCAGGAGATCCAGAGATTACTCTCCAGGCCTTATTTGAGGATTTGCTCTTACAGCTTGCAAGGGGGAAGAATTTTCATTTCCTTTATCTGGATAACTACCACCATCTAAAATTCCATATTGAAAATATTCAGAAATTTACAATTGGAACTAATTAAAAAAATAGGGCTCCACAGAAACGGATGTTCACACACAATTCAGATGGCTCAGAAGGAAGGGAACTGTAAACGTATTTTAACAAAATAAATTAATTACACTATGAGTTTAAAATTCCAGTTTCCTCATACCTTTCTTATCTCTATTGAAGAAACAAGGTTAAACATGACAAATATTGTGCCTTCTTGGTTTGTTTACTTCGGGGGTTTTTAAGCAACATTAAGTCACAGCTTATCATATAACAGCTTCTCAAGAATGCTGGAGGAAAAGCTTTTTTCTCACTCCAAAAAGGCATGCAAAAATAAAAAGGTTTGACTACTATTTATTTCTAAGGGATTGGCCAGATAGATACAGTAAATTAGGAAAGCTCCCTCCCTCTCCTATGTTTACATTTGAATCACAAGAGAGCAAACAAAAAAATCAACTCACTTTGCATCAGCACCAGGCAGCGTTAAAGAATCTATGCTGTAAATAAGGCCACCATCATTGTTATGTATTAAGATATTTAATAATAGAAAATGCTCTAGATTGATTTTGTGGGATTATCTTAGTCCACCCCTACATTTCAAGGTGCAATCTACTGAATAGCTTTGATTTTTTTTCAGGTATTAATTTCTCCCATTGGCATGCCTAAGTGCTATTCAAAACCAAACATATATTCGTTGTCACCAGTTAGGGGCATCCAAGATCTTGCAGCTACTTAGTCAAGGTCTACTTGAAAAATCCAACATGCTGAACTAAAAGGCCTCTACTTAGTGCCCTTCCAATGATTTTATGATATGCTCTTCACAGTTAATTCATTTTTCAGCAGTGAATCCCTGGTGGTGGGTAGGTCAGAAAATCCACGGCCTGTAGGAAAAGTGAGACTTTCCTGCAACCTGCACCTAGAGGATTAGTAACTTTAATGAATCCAAAAATAATGTGTGGTTTTGAAAATACAGAAGCCAGCTTGCTGGTGTTCCATTTAGCAACATGTTAAAACAACGTTAGCAACAGTGTTTTCCAGTTTGTGCAACGTGTTGAAATTAATATAGTATCTCTGAGCCAAGAGATTGCTACGGATATATGCATCTGAAAATATTCAAGGCAAATGCTCTCCTCAGACTTACTCTTGATCTGAAAAAACTAAACAAGTGTACTCATTTAACCATAGTAATAGTTTAATTACATTCAACAGAATACCAATGTGTTTGAAGCTTACCATGCATGTAATAAGCTTTTATAGTACAAAAGTCTGCCTCAGCAGTAGCTCCAAATCAGAAGCTGCCTCACTTTAAAGCTGCTGCACACGGGACTCTGGCTACTACTATTTTTTGGACCAGATGATGCATTTACAGGGAGCCTGATGGACATGGGAGCACTGCATCCCAGCGTACCAGGACCTGCAACCTCTCAGAGCTGCTTTAGAAATGCACTTTAAATGATCATAGCCTCCTGCTCGCTCAGCCCACTTCAATGACCCTGTTAATGATGCTTTGAATCAGTATAACTACCATATAGGTACGCCTTATAAAAAATAAATAAATAAAAAAGAAAGGTGCAGAGTTCACACAAATAAACCCTAAAAGTAGAATACAGGTATGATTTTATTGCTGTTTCCATTTTACCAAATTATTCTGTCATCTTCTGAGTGATTGGATTTCTATCATGATTGAAATGACACTCATTAACTATTCAAAATAAATTAGGTGGAATTTGTTTTGTCATTTTAATATTTTAATGAGTCAGAGCTGTTTGGCTTCTCTTACAGAAAGGATGTGAATATTTTCAAGTTCCAAACTCAGGTCAGAAGCATGCTGAAATGCCAAAGACATCAGCAGATCCATGGGGAACAAAACACTGGTAACAGTAACAGGTGATTTTTCTCCCTTAACCAATATAACTCTAGCCTAACAACTACCCGAAAGATTCTGCAATGCTAAGGATGAAAAACAATGCACTGCAATAGTTTTATTAAATTTGGTGTGTATAAGATAAAATTTAAAAATTACCCTCAGCTACCGGCAATATATGATAAGGGAAATAGAATTGTGGGACCTGCTTTTACCTGTATTTAAAATAAACCTATCATAAATACTGTTTATTTTATATATGTATTAGATGGCTGGAAATCATCAGACATTTCCACTTCATCATGCAGAAGTCAGCTCCAGTATTACTCATCAGGAAGACAGCTTTTTCAGGTAGTTTACTGCTTTCTTACTGTAGTAAGGTATGGATGTTTGTGACAGAGGTTCTCATAAAACAGATTTTTATGTCCACTACAACATATTTACTATAGTTGATGTGGAAATACAGAAATATTCTTCAAAATGTAAAAGAACTAGACAGAGGCACCCTGAACAACAGATGACATTTTCAGCAAACACTAGTGTATCAGTATCTGAACCCCATGGAGTTTTATAAAAGCAGAACTAAGCTCTAGGACTTCTAAAAGAAGTAGTAAGTATTTATAAACATGTACACACACATATATAAAAAAAAAAACCAATTGAATTATTAAAAAATGGTCGAAATGGACATGCAACAGCTTTTTAGATGGAACCTGTACCTCCACTATATTTTAAAGGTCAACACACACTCCTTGCACCCATATCCAAACTGACTGGAAGGCATGAAACTGCACTACATGGGCAGTAGCCATCTGAAGTTCACATGACCTTCCTCTCAGCAGGGCTTACCACACTGAGGTCAGAGTCTGATGGCAGTTTGAGATAATTTGTGCCTGATTCCCTTGGAGCTGAGAACTATTTTAATTCTATCCCTGAATTAAGTCCTCTGTGTGCATATTTGTAACCAAAGTATAAACCTATATATGTTTACATGCATATAGAGGAGTTATTGTTATACACCATAATAGACTTCTGTGTTTGGTACATTTGAAACCACAGCCCTTTAACTAACTCCTTACCAGGAAATTTTTATGTTACCTACTTTCTATCAGTATCAAGACAACACTTAGAATTACAGTAGCAATTTATAGCATACAAAGGTCTAAACTTTCCACTGACCTCCTTGGGCAAGTAATAGGATCTTACTCATTCTGGTCACCAATGGAGAAAATGTACTGTTCCAATCAATAGAAGTGAATGAGCCCTACAGGGCCAGTTCTCCATCACTGTAAATTGCGATGGAAACAGATACAGAGCCATTTCCACAAGCGGGATATCTTTGGGTGAAATAGCAGATACCCAGTCACCACCCATGTACCAGCTACTCAGAAGACCAAACAGTCAGTTCTCTTGCTGAACAACCAGAAATTGTACACATAACTAGGATGATGCCTTAAAAAGGTTTGGTTTATATTCTGAAAGAAATTTTCAGGATTTAGCAAATCCCCTGTCATTGTGACTCCGAACAACTGATTTCACCCTCCAGACAGCTATTTTTTCATACATGTTTCAATACTTTTTGAGATCATAAGCTGCCAGACAGCACCCACAACAAAGAGGATGAATTACAGAGAAAGACTGGTGTAATTTGACATTAATAACATAAAGCATTAAAAAATAACATAGTAACTACACGAAAACTTCAGGAGAACCATGGAAAAGAGAAAGAGTTTGTAGTAAACAGATTTCTATAAACTGCTACAGCTAAAAAGAACAGTCTCAGGAAAAGCTTCAAAGTCATCAAGTATGAACACTGACAAGAAATGGCCAAGCCACCAGGCCTATATTAGTCCATTAAAACACCCAGGTATAAACAATACTACATAAAAATGCAGAAAGAGCATCAGAAATGTGCAACATCATTGTGCATTTCTGACCCACGTGTCAAGTTTTGAGTTTCGTATTCATAAAACATCGCCAAGCAAAGACCAGACAGCAAGTTGATTCACTTTGACAGCTCTCCACCAACAGAAAGTCCCTTTCAAAGAGCTGACACAGAGCACTCCAGTAGTAGATCAGCTATTGTTTTGACACCACATATATTTGAAAGATATTCAGACAGAAGAAACGCTAGTGGGAGAGAACAAAGCTTTATCCAACAGCCCAAATACCACCAACTTCTTTTCACGTAACCGCTGCATTTTCTGAAGAAATTTTAAGAGTTTGCATGCCATTCTTCCACGTGAGCTGAGCCTGCTTCCCACCAGCTCATAATTCAGGCTTATTTTCCTGGTAAGAAGCAGCAGGTTACAATTGTATAATGACACCCACACTGAACAGCTATGCAGAGGGCCTGGGGAAGTGCACGTACTGTGCACTGTGCAAAGCTGTGCCATCAGATGCCCAGAACTGCACGGAGATACACCTTCCTTCATTTTTTGCACCATTTCTCTGAAACTTCATAAAGCTTTAAATGACTAATGCTGTGTGAACCAGGACACTGGCTGAGGATGAACACATAAGGATTACCAGCAGGGACAAACATTCAGAGAAAAGTGTTTCTCTCTGACCTCTGTTGGAAAGCAGGGCAAAAAAGATGAGTGAATACTGTGCCACCCCTGAGTGAGACAGCAGCCAAAAGCTCTAAGGCCTTCCTCTCCTGAAACCTAAACAAAGCCAGGTTCCAGGTTTGAAGATAGGCTATGTGAAATCATTTTGAAACTATACGTTCATCACTGGACCAGAACCAGCACTTTCCTGTTTGCTATGAAAGTCTACTGCAGTGTCTACAGTCATCTATCTGTCTAGATGAAGCATGGTGGCAGAACTCTTTAAGAGAAGCAAAGCTTAACAAAAGTAAAAGTTTTGCACAGAAGCAATTCCACACAGTACAAGCAGAGGCTGTTTTCAGGTTCTCAGTTTAGGTGGAAGCAGTGATTTTAGAAAGCTTGGAGTAGAGATGAAAACAAACTGAAACCCTTACAGCAAAAGAGGAAGATATATACAAGTCAGAACAACTCCAAAATATTCCTGGCTTTTCATATTCTACTTTGTCATATTCTACTTTGTATTAACAAAGGTTTTGATCTCTTCAGGTCTAAAAGCCTGTTTACAGTGGAAGTGACCAATCCTCTGACATGATGCAACATTTGATTTTCCTATGGAAGCTGGCGCTTTGATGCCTCAGAATTAATAGTCAGAACTAACCCATCACCCTGTAACACAAGTTAATGGCATGTTCACCTCCTTTAAATTAAAAAAAACATAAAAATCCCACTCCAACATGAATTAAAGTCTTGATGTCTGCATCTATCCTGTTTATTTCACAGGGAAGGATTTCACTCTGCTGTCTGCAGAGTCGACACCAAGAACTCTCTCTTTTTAACCCAGCAAAAACTTTGAGATTTAACGCTGCTCACTGCCCTCAGCAAAAGACTTTAACGGTTTCTCATAGCAAATCCACGACCAACACTAGCTTTTATCCCACAGAGGAGAAGGGTTGAGTTCAGCTGAATTTCAGAGTAAGAGCATTTCAAAGCCTACACCATACATCCGTTTGAATTTCAAGTTAACACCAATAGTTCCCCAACATTTTGGCCATTAATGTTTTAACCAGTAAATAAAACAGTCAGGAATGTTGAGAAAAGAGAGCTGCTTTCCCCCCCCCCCCCCCCCCCCGAGGAAAAAAAATTAATAAAGTGAAAGTAAAATGCTATTGAAGAAGAATCAATTATGAATTTCAATATAGTCCACAGTCCAAAAGTTGCATCAGAGTATCCTCAGTTCTGCCAAATGCATCTTTACTGAAATTATTCAGCAGAAGGGAGGTGATATATCATGCAATTATTTGAAGTGTACCAAATATTGCTATGATAGTTCTTGGGTTTGCTACTGTAACAGTGAAATGTCACATGCATATTGCCATCTCATGGATACTACAAATACTTGTTCAAGATTCCAAGAACACTCTTTCTAACAGGAAAATATGCAGAACCCACATCAAATAAAACTGTGGTGAGATTTACAAAGTGAAAGCAGGAACTTTACATTTTAAAGAGATTAAAAAAAAAAAAATCTGCCTCAGATTCTCTTGTAGCTACTATTTTTATGACTTGGCTCAGACTTGCTTTAATCTCTTTTATTTAGGGAGAAACTGCAAGGTTGCCAGCTCTAGCAAATGTTAAGTACTTTGTAAAATTCCCCATCAATATAGGTCGTGCATTCGAGGGAACAAGGATGTGGTGCATAAGTTCTGCTCCCTCTTCTCCAAAGGGGATTTCGGAATAAGATAGTGGTGGGAGAGGGAGGGATAAACAAGGTGGCTAAAACCCCTCTTTCAGCTCCACTGTCCATACATCTGTCCACGCTTTGCTTAGTCGCGTGATGCAGCTTGCCCAGCATGCTGTCACCCTACATCCGTTCTACCTGATCAGCCAAGAAAGCACATGTATCGCCGATACTACTGCATCCTAACTCTTCCATTCAAGTTCAGTAATAGCAGAGAAGCAAGTCCAAACAAGTCAGCAAAAATTCATAGGAAACCCAGCAGATGTAGATGAAAGTATGGGGTGTATATATATATATATATATAGGAACAGTTTTGATAGCCTATGCAGAGTGCTTAACCACATCGCCTAAACCCGTCAATTACCTCCAAACCCAGAGCTCTGCTTTTAAAAAACTTGGCAGCCAACAAACACAAAGGTACGTACAAACGTACGCTGCTTCCGATGCTATCCTCCAACAACTGAATACCCCTGTCCAAACAGCTCAGACCCCTATTAACCAAGTTGCGGTGCCTTTCCGCACTTCGCCAAGCTGTCCTCGGCCCCGGAGGTGACCCTGGGACACCACCACCACCACCGCCGAGGGGCTCCCGCTTCCCGCCGGCCTCGTCTCTCCGGGCTTCCTCATCGCAGCCTCGCCACGACCACTCAGCTTGGGAAGAACGCGCAAGCACATCCCGGACCGCGGCACAGCGAGCCCGGCCGGCGGGAGCCGAGGGCATCTCATCTCCCCGCCGCGCCGGCGGCTGCCCGCAGCTCCCGCCACGCACCCGCAGCGGCGGCTTTCAGTTAGCGGAGACGCGGCCGGGAAAAGGAGGGAAAGAAGGAATCAAAAGAAGCCATTACCAGAGTTTTGTTTCCGTTCTTGCTAAGGGGGCCTCGGAAAACTCCCTTGATGTTGCGAAAGTGCCCGTTGCTGAGATGCGCGGAGCTGATGACAATGTAGTAGCACTCCATGGGGCCGGGAATGGGGCCGGGGCCGCCTCCCCGTCGCCCGCGGGCTGCTCAGGCCGGCCTCCCTCGGCTCGGCTCGGCGGGGCGGGGAGGGCCGGGGCCGGCGGCATGTGCCGGTGTGTGTGAGAGGAGGTGTGTGCGACCCCTCCGGCGCGGAGCGGGCTGCCGGGGGAGGAGCAGGGCGGGCGCGGCGGAGCCGTCTGAGCTGCCGCCTCTGCCGGGCACAGCGCTGTTATAGCGAGCTGCCTTGCCGGTCGGCTGCACCGAGCCAATGGCAGGGAGCCACTGGGCTGATACCGAGAGCTGTCAGAGGAGGACATCTGTCACACACCGCCTTCACCGCCACCCACAGCCTCCGCTGCCCCCGCCGCGGCCTGGCAGCCGGCAGGGAAAGGTGGAGGGACGACCACGGGGGTGGGGGGCAGACCGGTCACCCCGACAGGCACTGCAGCCCCGCATGGGGGGTGTGCCCGGGGTCCCTCTTCCCACGGAGGGCGCAGGAGTGGGGACCCTCAGGGGTTTGGGGTTGCTGCAAGAGAGCATGCGGCTACACCGCCCCCAGCCCAAAGCTCCGGCCCCTCCTTCTCCCCCGAGTAGCCTCCGCGCCCCGCCACCGCATCCTATTTTATTTTATATATATATTTCTTTTAACGCCTAACTCAGCGGGCGTCTTAACCTTCCCATGGCGGAGTAGCCTCCCCCACCCCCCCGCCCCGCTTCCGGGCCCGGCTCGGCAGCAGAAAACGGATCGCTGCCGCCGTCCCCGTCCGAAGCCTTCTGTTCTTTCGGCCCGTAACTGGGCGAAACGGGTCATTCCTCACCCCGCCGAGGGCGAGCTCCGTACCGCCCTTCGCTTCGCTGCCGCCGGTGCAGCATCTCTGCATCCCGCCGCCGCCCATCCCCGCTGCATCCATCCCTCCCGGCTGTCTTGAAAACCGGGAGCGTGCTGGCAAAACTTCTGGGTCACGGCGGTTTTGGGGTGAGGAGGGGAGGGGAGTCGCTGAGAAAACCTGCGGCTGCATCCCTCCAGGTGCCTGCCTCCGCTTATCCACCGACCGACCGAAGAGCTAAGCACCGAGAGGGCACCGACCGGCTCCCGCTGTTACTCACGGCTTCCCCGGCCTCGCAGGGCCTCGGCGGCAGCGGGGAAAACGGGAACCATCGCTGTTTGCTGCAGGCTCCGGCGCTGCGCTGCGGTCGTCGCCCTCAGCCTTAATGTGAAATGTACTCTCTCTTTTTTATGAAGCCCAGAGCAAAGCAGGGAATGAAAACCATTAGATACATCAGCATAAGGCAACTGTAATACACACCGTGCCCCTTCCCCATCGTAAGTGTTCCTTTGCAGCATGCAAACCAGAACTTGCTGCCAGAACCAGAATTTGTCAAAGTCATGTTTAATAGAGATGCTCAAGTCCCTTCCCCCACACACACCAGAAGATCTACGATTTTCAGCTTTATCGCATAAGACTTGAAACACGCTTTGCTGGCTCATCTTCCAGCCTGCTTTACCTTTATTCTCGATTGCTAAAAATCAAGATTTATTGGGATAAATTCTAGTGCCAAAAGAGCCCAGAATCCTCATATAACAGCTGAAAATATCTCTTAGTCAGCATGTACTAATACCACCACCCAAACACCTTGTCCTCCACAATAAAGAAACCACTTCCAGAAAATGGGGGGGGGGGGGGGGGGGGGAAGGGAAGAAGGGAGGGAAGGAAAGCACTTCCCTAGAAGAAATTCCTGTTTTGCGTTTTTATCCTTGATGAAGGAAGCCCCAATTCATGAGAAGTGCCTTCCTCTGATACCCATCTTCTATTGCTACTTCCCTTGGTAGACAGTGAATAGTAAATTTTGACAGCTGTCACTCATCCTTCAGCATTTTCAGCACTTCCGAAGGAATCATTGAAATGGAAGAAGTGAAAAGTTTTGACAGCTGAGACACAGGTGAGAGATGGGAATTTGCTCCATCTTGTTACAGGAAAAAAAAAAAGAAGGGTGAAAAGGTGCACACACATAGTAACGCTATTTTTCAGCATTTACGGATGGACGTGTGATTCTGGAAATAACCAGCAAGTTTATTAGAGTGTACAAATGAAGTCAATATTATAAATATTGCACAGATTTAACACTACAGCACACTTAAGGCCCAGCTTCCGTTTCAGACTGGATCACAGATGTGATTCTCTTTCGAAAACATTAGGAATTCAGGTAGGGCAGAGTAATGAAAAGACATAAAGTTATGCAAGAAATAAAACTGTGCATCTCCTTTCTGTGAATAAATGTATTCCAACTCAAACTAGAATGTCTTTTTCCACTTTATAAATACAACGTTACTGGTATGTGAGGACCCTTCTGCCTGGGAGTGAAAATCTTCACAGGCCATCTGCTCCACACATCCACCATTTCAAAGAATTGGACCATTTTTCTCTGAAATCCATGCACTGACCACTTAATTACACATTGTTGGCATGTTTTATTATACCTGCTGCAGCAATAAGTAGGCCCTTTTATGCTGTATGGCTGCTTTCTGGCCTGGCACGCTCCTGTGGGAGTCCAAGGACTTGGGAAATGCCTTGTTGTAGCAACACAGAAATAATCCACTTCTGTAGCTCAAGTTTGAAAGAATAAACATGCTTTGTACCAAATGAGAGTGCCCAAAATGGTTTTAGGAGTTGGTATAGCTTCTGCTAATTAAAGTTGCTGTCCTCTATTAACAGAGGGAAAATACCCCATGACTAGAGACCAGTTGATTCTGCCAAAGCACTCTATAAAGGAATAACAAGTTGTACTAAATAGCACCTAATAAGAAAAATATACATTTTTCTACTCTGACTTATTCTGGTTGGCCTCTTTTATTACTTTTTGGCTGCTTCTCTGATTCTTTGCCGTCTTCGGTTTTTCTTGTGTGTCTTTCTTTAATCCTTCACTGTACTTTTCCTGCCTCATTCTGTTTCTCTATTGTGATCACACAGGCTCAAGATGCTGCTTCCTTCTCAAATGTTGTTTTGTTTTGGTTTAAATCTTAATAAACTGCTAATTCCATCAGTCCCTCACCCCATGGCTCTTACATACCACCAGTCTTACCCATTTCTGTCTCGTCTTGCTCCCCTGTGTAAATACCTGGGGTTTGAGCTGTGCATACTGCTATTTATACACATCTCTGCCATAAAATAATAACCAGTGCTACTGACTTACTCATTCTCTTATTCTTCCTGGTACTTACTATTTAGAAAAATCTTCAAGGAGCTGTTACTGTGTAAAACTGCAGATACCAACTCAAGAAACAGTCTACGGATCTGAAAGACTTTCTGGAAAACTTGGGAACTAGAAACCGGTGAACAAATTACATTAATTCTCATACATTATACTGCTTTTCTGCCTGTGACAACACTCAGAATTCTGCATTGTAGTATTTAATAATATTTATCATTCAAGAAATTGTCCTGGTATAATCCAGAAAAAATATTCAAAAGTATAAACAGTGACCTTTTGGTTAACAGTCATTAACGCATGGCACAGAGTATGTGTCACCAAGTGCATGTACCCTGAGAAATCATTTGCTCACTACTGAAATGTACTCATCAGCGACAGAAAGAAATATCTGTGCTGTCACAAGAAACTCAATGCCACTCCCATAACATTTCTTATTGAATTCAATGAAATTCAGTTTATCCTTGGAATATCTCCCTGCAATTAATCTGCTGTGACACACACCTTTTTACCATTTCCTGCATTTTCAGTCTCCTTTTATTGCTCTTTCCTGCCCCCCCCCCCCCCCCCCCTTTTCTTTTCACTTAGCCTTAGGTGTTTTTCCCCGTTTCAGATGTCTGTCATCCTTGCATTATGTGGAAGTAAAAAGAGAGTATCCTGTACCATTTTAAGCCCATTATGGTGTAATACACATTATAACACTATATTACAACTGCATTCATTCATCAGCTATGGGGGTGTTGCAGCTAGAGAAAAGGAAACTGGGACACTTTGGTAGCCTAGTTCCTCAGCACATCCTTCACCGTACGTGAAGAGTATCCGAGTGGGTTCTCTATTTCAGCATATGAGCCAAGTGGAACACTGGTACCACAAAAGCCAGGGAGAGGCAATAGTGACTTAAAGCCCCATGGCAGGCTGTCAAATCATCGGCTGTACCCTGAAGTCCTTCAAAGTCACAGCAAGAGAACTGCAAAGACAAACTAATATTTCTGCTTGATACTAAAAGTAGTATATATTTTTTTTCTTTGCTTTGCTTTTTCAGCCTTCCAAAGCACATAATTTTATACCCTGGTCTTGCACAGCAGCTCCAGGAAGAAGCCGCCGTCTGGCAAGAATTGCCTCCTCCCTCTTTTCAGATATCCACACAGCGTCTATATCTAGCTCTGTACAAATTCCTGTAGGTACAAGGTGCAAACGCCTTTCCATCCCTTCTCTTCCAAATTTACAATACTACCACTGTCTACTTTAGGGTACTATTGGGAAAAACTCCTTTCTGTTATTATTGAATCAAATACTCTGTTCTTTCTATCTTCCTTTCTTAATGTCTCTGCTGCAGAATTTCCCCAACAGCTCACGTGTGCTTTTTTTTTTTACCTTCCCTAACAAAAAAAAAAAAAAAGGAAAAGAAAATAAAATTTGCAAATAACACTCTGAATATCAGCTGACATCAAGTAACTGATGTACCACAAGGGCATTAAATAGGAGACTTTTACAATGGCCAGAAAGCACCTGCTGATGCAGCCAAGGTGAAACAACCCTATGCAAAAGCAACTCTTGCCTATTTCAAACACTGAAACCATAATTCACTCTATGTTAAACACTCTCTTATGGGCAAATCCTCCATCACACATGCTTGAAGAATGATTCTAAATGAAAAGCAAATGGAGCCAGTCACTGGCAAATGAATCCTGAGAACAATCTGTGATGGAATTAGAGTTTCCCAACATCCACTCAAACCAAACATCCCAGTCTTTTGACTGCATTGGTTTTCCAAACAGAACAAATGAAATCAAACTATGAAAAATCATGTGACAAAAAATTGAGTCATATTATCTCACTAAGGCAATATCTCAATTTTTCACAAGTTACTACTATAGACTGGTTACACAGCTAGCACAGTATTGAAGCCAATGACACATTCACTCCATAAGCAATACGCAAAGAGGTTTCCAGCAGCCCTTCATTGTCTTGTATAATATATATTCTGGAAAGAGAGTTGAAGCATAAGCAGCACCCAGTTTTAGTTTTTACGAAGTAACATTTTTTCTTAATTTAAACCAGTTAATACTTGTTTTGTTAAAGAATATAACACTTCAAAGATACTTAAGGAATGAAAGGCTTTTAACCAAAATAAACGAACCATTAAGAGAAAACATGGCAAGCAAAAGAAAACTTGTGAATTAAATAGGAAAACAGTACATTTTGACATCCAGGATAGCAGATGGGTTATGGCCATTCATCCAAAACAGATTATTTTCCTTGCAAACATTCACACAACTTTTTCCAGAATTAAAAGATCTGGAGTCTAAATAATTGTTCAAAAGTCTTCACAGTCAACAGGAAGCTTCACATTCAATGGTCTTGGACTCATTTACCAAAGCAGGAGGTATTTCCATAGGAAGAAGTCCTGAACTTCATTATCAGGAGTTGGCATTACTGCCAAGCTTTTCCACTGGGTGGTGGTAATGAGATCAAGAAGTTCAAGAGACCTGGTAACAGAGAACTCAGAACGTTCCTTCATTCTGTCTCTTTCCAGATACACATAAATATTTTTGCATGTGTATGAACATAGATACCTACCTATGTGTGCATACACAACACTCAAAATGCAGTGCCACAGTAATGAAAGGATGAATAAGATTGTTTCTAAAATCTTTCAAGGGATGATAGAAAACCCTTAAAGCATTTCTTTTCAAAGGGCTAGCCTCCAAAATAAATTTTTAACACTATTTTCTTCTTTAGCATTCAGTTTGAGACATAACTGTAGAAGCTAAAGAGAGCTGGTATGAAATTGATGACAGATCAGAAAGTAGCACTATGTTATTCCTGAATAAGCCAATATAAATTAGAGACCCACTGGGGAAAAAAGTCCAATGATTAATATTTTAATACATTTCATTGAGTTCAATATATGACATGCTATTATGGCTTCCTTTTTCATGAAATTCTATAAGAGCAAGTATGTGTTACTTTGAGTGTAATAGCCACAGAAAACAATGGAAATGAAATTAAAACCTACGTGTTTACTTTCCTAATATTACACATCAGTGAGATCCAATTTTTAGAATGAGAATGTTTGACATCATCTGAAAATCAAAGCCGTTTACAATATTTATGGTTACAACCTCCAAGTTTAAGACACCATAAATCACACCAGGCATTAATTGGTTCACTTTCACAGAGCACTTGCTCTAACAATACCAAAACACAGGAGAATATTAAGTATGTGCTGGGGAAGGATATTTCTAACACTGTATAATACAGCATGTTGCCATGTAAAATTCAGCTCATATATCCCTTTACACCGCAGCTTATATAAGGAGTAGGAAATAGTTACATTTGATTATAATTAAAGAGTTCGCTTTAGCCCTTCAGCACCAGTGAGGCTGGTGATGACCTTTGCCTCATTGACCCTGGCATTAGAGAACACAACAAGTGCTGCCAATAGCACTGCAAGGCTTCCTTGGGAAAGTGAAGCAAGATGCAGAAGGCTGTCAGAACCTCACATCTGCACTAGTTTACTGTTCTACACCCCATTTTATTTCCTGATTTTATCAGAATAGACTTTCATGGTTCATTTAAAATTCTTGCTGTATAGCTTAATATGGCTGTAGAACTCCTTGCAAGAATATATTTGAGCTGCATAATCGTCATGATAATAATTTTAAACCCTCACAATATTATGAGTTATGATCTAAATACAGGTAGATACATGCAGTACAGTAACAGTCCTGAAGTATGCATTACAGTCCTCCTCAGTGGTGCTTAACACTATCAACTTACTGTGTGAAAGGCCTCTTGTACTTATTAGAACAATTTTTTTTTTCCCCTACTAACTAATGACTTACCAATCTGTCTGGTGTAGTGAAAGAATACAATTACAAATAGGCACATTAAAAATACTAGCAAAATAATTTAATCCAACTTTCAAAATATTCATAACTTATGTGCTTAAAGACAGCCATATTAAAATAGCTGTGAGCATACTATAAATCACTATCCTGAAAAAATTCCATTAGAAGAAACAAAGTCAGCATTGTTCTAAAAATAGAGAGGATTTCCAAAGCCCAGTTTATCTGTTTTGGCATTTTGATAATTAAAAAAGTGTCTACATAATTCATTTAATTAAGTAAAAACTTACTAATTAGCTCAAGCTACATAAATAATGCTAAGTTTTATCCAAATGTACATTTTCTTGGGTATCTGTAAAACCTGTGTAATCAGAATACAAGGCAAAATTCTGTTAATCACAATATCAAGACAACTGCTGCAACGGGTAAGCTGAAAATCTGTGCCCAAGCAGCAACATGAGCAGTTGTTTGTCCATCCAATTTTGTAGTTGCCTTGGAGTTACGTTGCTCCTGTTCTGCTGAACTCTGAATTGAGAGTCCTTCTTGTCTCCAAGATGGGAGGATGAAGGATTGTTACTTATGATGACTACACATTAATTAAAATAATATGCATTCTGACCTCATTTCTTCGAGTGAGAAAAGATAATTCCAGGATCTTTCTGCTCTACAGCTAGGTTCACATGGCCCTTTAGACCAACAGTTCCTGGTGTGAAGTACATAGATAGGGCCACCAAAAATAAGAATTCTCCAGTTTTTAAAGACCATCTTCCATTTTCTTCTCTGCATAACTATGACACACTGCATGCATATACATAAAGTTAGGAGCTTAAATTTCCACTTTCACTGTTGCTATGAACACTCCCATGTCACTTGACATAATTCCATAACTGTGTGTTACACTTTCTCCACACAAACTGGAATTTAACACAGGTTATCTATTATCTATATCTACAAACACTCAAAGTGTTACTCAAAGTTACATATATTTGCTTTTATAGAATTTCAACACTGATACCTCCTAAATAACTAACCTTAACATTGGCATTCCCATTAGAACCAATGACTGTAATGCATCTGAAATGCAAGTCAGAGGAAAAGAAAGCAGAAAATGTTTTACAAGTCAAGCCAAAACTCAACTATTCCCTAGCAACTGGTGTCCTTTATAATTCCTACAGGAAAACGTATTTACTGTAAAACAAAAACATTAAAACAAATCAAAACATGCAGAAGAAAAAATGAAAACCAAACAAACGAAAAAAAGACAACCCAGCTGCACTCAAATTCTTACAATTCTATAATAAATAAGAAATGTTTACACCTGCTGATCTGGGATTAGCTTGAAAACAAGAAAAAAACCAAACCAAACCAAACCAACCACACAACAAAGAAACCCCAACCTTGCTTACTTCTTTTGAAGCAGATTTTGAGATTTGTACCTTGTATTTAAGAAGACTGAGCCTGGCAGGTGCAGCCACTGCCAGGATGGTCCCTCAAACTTACCACTTTCAAATATCTTCACTGCTACAGTTTTGTCAGCTTGAAATCGCCATCAATTATGTGACCTAACACTGAAATCAAATAACCTTAAAGCTTTTTTGTTCCTCTTTACATATACTTATGCATTACTGCAAGACACCTAAGTCTTTGTATCCCTTCTTCTTCTTTTTTCCTGCCTATCAGCTTTATTGTTATTACTTTAAATCTCAAACATAAATTGATTCCTTGAGCTTTCAAGTCATTTTTGTACATCTTCTCTAAATTCCCTCCATTCACTTTCCAGAGTAGAAAATTCTGTTACAAAAGTATCACAGTATCACAGTATCACAGTATGTTAGAGATTGGAAGGGACCTCAAAAGATCATCTAGTCCAATCCCCCTGCCAGAGCAGGAACACCTAAATAAGGTTACACAGGAATGTGTCCAGGCGGGTTTTGAATGTCTCCAGAGAAGGAGACTCCACAACCTCCCTGGGCAGCCTGTTCCAATGTTCTGTCACCCCCACTGAGAAGAAGTTTCTTCTCAAGTTTAAGTGGAACCTCTTGTGTTCCAGTTTATACCCATTACCCCTTGTCTTATCATTGTTTGCCATTGAGAAGAGCCTGGCTCCATCCTCATGACACTCCCCCTTTATATATTTATATACACTAATAAGGTCCCCCCGCAGTCTCCTCTTCTCCAAACTATAGAGACCCAGCTCCCTCAGCCTTTCCTCATAAGGGAGATGCTCCACTCCCTTAATCATCTTTGTCGCCCTGCGCTGGACTCTCTCCAGCAGGTCCCTGTCCTTCTTGAACTGAGGGGCCCAGAACTGGACACAATATTCCAGATGCGGTCTCACCAGGGCAGAGTAGAGGGGAAGGAGGACCTCTCTCGACCTACTGACCACCCCCCTTCTAATACACCCCAGGATGCCATTGGCCTTCCTGGCCACAAGGGCACAGTGTTGGCTCATGGTCATCCTGCCATCCACTAGGACCCCCAGGTCCCTCTCCCCTACACTGCTCTCTAACAGGTCGTTCCCCAACCTATACTGGAACCTGGGGTTGTTCCTGCCCAGATGCAGGACTCTACACTTTGCCTTGTTATATTTCATCAAGTTTCTCCCTGCCCAACTCTCCAGCCTGTCCAGGTCTCGCTGGATGGCAGCACAGCCTTCTGGCGTGTCAGCCACTCCTCCCAGCTTAGTGTCATCAGCAAACTTGCTGACAGTACACTCAATTCCCTCATCTAAATCATTGATGAATATATTAAATAATACTGGTCCCAATATCCAAATGACCACAAGCGTACTCTACTTGCAGACAGATCCTATGCAAAGATCATATCTTAAAGACAGCAATTTAAGTCCTTTGGTTGGGTATTCATCTCCATTATGTTCTCCATGCTATTTTCAGAAAGCAAAATGTGGATTAGCTTCATAATAACACCATAAAGGTTGAAAAGCAGGAGCTGTATCAAAATTGTCTCATTGAGCGGTTTTGAGAATAAAAATAACAGTCAAGGAATGTCACTGCAAAATGAGATGGAACATAAATACACAGGTCAGTGCTTCTTGATAGTCCCTTTATTGTTCTTGCTTTGTACTTGTGGAGAGTCCCTAGTAAGGGCTGACACCAGTACTCCAGCCTGCCCTTGCGCCCTCCCTTCAGGGCTGGCAAGCCCATGCTGTCTTTTGTGTCATCATTGCAGATGCCTCACATCCACAGTTTGTTTTTCTCATTGCTTAATTTTCAGTACAGTCAATTCCTTGACTCTAACTGATGCTTCATTTTGTAAAATATGTTTTCTTGTCATTTCTCATCTGCAGCTTACTCACCCTTCATATGAGGGACTAATAAAAAATCTGAGAGAAACCTAAATACTATTTGTATTAATTTATTAATGGGAAACCAATTTTTGCTCAATATTGCAACTGGGTATTTTGGATTTAACAGAACATTCCTCAAACTGAAGCCTAGCAGCAAAGTAAGTGGATTTTGGTTAAAGCATTTTCTGACCTATGAAAACAGCAGCAGGAAACCAACTCCAGTGGTCAAAATAGGGTCATAAAGATGAAAACCCATATGTGTTTCTGATCTTTAAATTGCTACTGTACAGAGTGATAAGAGACATCATATAGAACCTTATCAGGATTTAATTTCCTAACAGAAATGAGAAAGAAATGTGCAAACCCCCTCTTACATGATCTAACATTAGATTGCAGTACATAATAAAAATATCTTAACAACAGGCGTATACCTAAGGCAGATAAAATTCCATCTCTTCTTCCTGAAGATGCCTTCTATATACAAATCCATTTAAAAATAGCATATTTCTGCTTTGCGTGCATGACTCTCTTCTTCAGGAAATGTTTTTTGGCAAAATCTGCTCACAGTTACTGTATCTTTTTAGTGCTTCTGTAATGATCTCTCATAAAATGCTCTTAGTATATGAGATTTATGAATGAAACCTGTCAAAGTATACATAGTAAAAACTATATAATAGTTTCTTTGCAATTTAATTCTTAACAGTAGTCTATCATAAAGGGTCTATACTACAAGCTACCAACACTGTATCAAACATCTGTTTTGTGTTTTGTATATTTTATGTACATCTTTTCTGTGTCAATCTTTTCTGGGTCATTCTGCATCTTCTCAATGACTCTTGTATCCTAAAATGTATCTAAAAAAAACCTACGCTCTATCAGCTACAAAATAATTTACAGATTATCCCAGATTTCAAAAGGGTTCCCTGTGAGCAATGTTGTCCTTTTGATCAAGAAGGTGAGGGTTTCAACCTAATTGAATTCTGAGATTAAAATCTAAAATCATTGTCACAACAGTCAGAATGGGATTATTTACTACTGTAAGTACCCTATACTGTAACATCTGCTGTTCTAATTTACAGCACTACTAGTACCGTTAAAAGGAAGAGTTTTCTATGGTCACCTTATATTTTTTTTAGGTAAATTAAAAAAGGCTAATTATTTATAAAATGCAGTATCATATGTATTCCTGAACATACTAAGGCTGGGTCTATCCTGTCTTGTTTTAAGAATTTCTGAGTCCCTCCTGCCATGCTTCCAAAAAAATTTTTCACAGAAAGCACTTATATTCTATATTCATTACATTGCTTCCTAAAAATGTCTCAGAGAAGGGTTTGTTGGGGTTTTGGGTGTTTTTTCCCCTATTCACATCTCTTAGATGATGAAGCAGATAGGATTTCCCACATTTATCTCCAGTATGTCTTCTGCGTCAACCTGTTATGTGACTCTGCAAAGCACAGTATATATCTTGGTTGTGTGCCAGGTCTGCTGGGAAGGCAGACTTTCAACCAGCTCTTCATGCCACAACAACAATTATCTGACCTTATAAAAATACACAGCAGACTATACTGTTAAATACATTTTGGCGTGAAAAAGCATCAGCTATGAAAGTTTCAGCAAAGCCTGACCTTTCCTTGGACATACCTCAAGACTTACTGTAACATTATGTTCCAATAGTAGAAATTCCCCAAATGAATAAGCAAATATTTAAATTTTACAGATATCACCCTAAGGAAAATTTTTAGTTAAACATAAATGGCACAATTACCTAATAGGCATAAGCAAAATGTTAGGAAAGTGGAACATTTGGATAAAATAGCAATGATCAGAACTAGATGATCTTAAGGTCCTTCCCAACCCTAACTATTCTATTAATTTTCCATTCTATTTTTTTCTCAAATATAACATGCTTCTGGAGAACATACTTAGTGAACATACTCATGGTTCCGGACCCACACAGTATTTTAATTCCATAAGGTACGTGGGAGGCTTTTTTAAATCCACATAATTTTGTGGGTTTTTTTTCCTCACGTGTTAAATTATTATCATCAGATGGAGGGGAAATTAAACATTCTGAATGTGTTAAAAGCCTCGGTCTTCTTGACTCCTATTACCAACTGCTAACTACTGCTAAAACTCATCCATTTTTGGAACATGAACAACCTTGATAGCATCAGATGAAGACAAAATAAAAATAGAGCTTTGGCAAAGCCTGTGAATTGAATTCCGGTATTTCAGAACACCATGTAAAGCTCTTGATTCCCTTTGCAAATGCAACTCACTACATTAATACTGAAGCTAACTCATTTTCTAACTTTCCAAAGAGCAGACTGAACTATAGTCATGCTTGAAATGAGAGGAACTAACTAAAACCCAGGCTATGTAAGAAATTGTGATTTGTTTTTTCCTGGAGAAGGTCTCTTGAAAAACTTTCCAAAAAAGCTTTTGTGAAAATTATTTCTAAACAACCTTACATCTATGTTTCCTTTATTTTTGGTACATTGTATGTGTTAAGTTTCCTCCTCTTTCCTTTCTTCTGAGTGAGGATGACAAAAGCAATCTTTTTCATCACCTTAATTATTTGGCTTTCAAGATGTCTGGAATTGAAAGCATCTTTCATGTTTTCTTTCTTCATGAAGTATTTTGACATATAGTCCTGTATAGAGTATTTGGATTTTTTCAGTCTTCAGACATGCAGTAATAAAAATGTTTAAAGAGCAGCAAGTTTGGTTTTTGTTGTCTGGGTCCTGTTTACATGATATGATAGTGCATCTTCTGCATCGAGCAGAGATCCCTCCACAGCAGGGAGAGCCCTGGGTTGTTGAATAGGTCGGCACTGTTTTGACCCTGCATGTCTCTGCAGGACATATCAATACACGCAAAGTGGCAACTATGGCTTTTTGCAATCCCTCCAGCAGTATTCAGAGCAAACGTGCACAGACTTTCAGTAGGACAATGTAACTACCATCACCTTCACATCACCAACCAGGAGGCTGAAAAACTCTGCTTCACAATCATGTCTGGCTGAGCTTGAAACCTTCTGCTCCAGATATTCGAGCTCCTGCCCTCAGTGCCTGCATCTGTCTGTCTGCTTGCTTGTCTGCTACAGCTGATAAAGACTGTCGGGCCATGAGCTCATAAGGATGCTCCAATGAGACAAGTATGTAGGCACTCTATGGCATCTCACCATGGTGTAACGTCATGGTGGTCATGCCAACAGAAGACAGGTATCTGTGACTGCTTTTTCCACCTTCCATGCTGGTGGGTGGTGGGAGAAGCGATGTCCTCGCAAGAAGTCATGCTGGGACAATGTGGTGGTCTCTAGCTAGTGAGCAGCATTGCCTGGAGCAGTGCAAGCGTCTCCATCGTACAGCCACAGCTGTCTGACCTGCTTCCCAAGGTCCAGCTGAAAAATAGCCACAGATGCTTTCGCTGCCCTCAGGCCCCATTGGCTCTTTTATGACTTCCACAGCCTGGCAGCAAGCACATGGCACCTCAGCCTACCAAAGCTCCTCAGCTGCATCCTTAGATATAAGCATGTTAAGAACAGTGAACATCAGGAATATCAGGGAAAGGCAGATGCAGATTTGTATGGAGAGGAGAGGAATTTATGCTGATATAGGTACAATAAAAAACATTCTGGAATGTGTTTTATGTAAAATCCTTTACTAGTGAAATCCTGTAAGGTCTAGAACAGCAAGTGCATGATGTCAAAGGGTCCATTTCTTAGATGCGGTGCTTCACAGGGTGAAGCTGCAGCAACAATTTGTTATTAGGATGGAAAGACACAAAATAAAACTCTGCTTTCTGCTGCTGTGGAAAACAGGGCAGTGATCCAAAGAGGCATTTGTTATCCCTTCCTCCATCCTCTTGGATTATTTTTACTGATTTATCCTCTCTCCATGGGGTATGGGTGTACTGAAGTGATCCTGCTGACGAAGGGAACTGTGCAATGTGTCTGTGACAATTGCAAGCACAGTCAGTGCAGGACAAGGAACTGGAGTGGCAGGGGCTCCATATGGAGAACTTACAGGAATGAGTGTGAACAGTGTGTACATAAAACAGATCAGTTGTGACAATGCATCCAGAACATGGTTATAATCAATTCATGCTACAAAGAATCAAGCATAAAAAAAGGTGAGAACAAGCGGCTGTCTTAACCATCAGAAATGCATCTGAACTCCAACCAGATACAACACAGGCTCTGTTGTAGACAGATCAGCAGCACACTTGTGATTTTCCTGCCTTCAAATTCTTATATCACATTAATTTTACAATGCTTAATCTCATACCTTGAGAGGAGTCCCATAGATAACAGTTGTTCAGCTCTTAGTAAACATGCCAAGAGAAATTAAATTCATATCTCAACTTACATGTTTCTAAAGTCATAATCATTGCATCAATTCCCATTTAGGGCACTTTGCTAGTAGTTTTTATTTGGTATAACTCTATATAAGTCTTTTTGCCACAAGATGAGAAGAGATAACAGATAATTTTAAAAAAACATGGAATACTTTAAACATGAAGAACCACCAAAGACCCTGAATTAATTCCATTTCAGATTTAAAAAAAGTCCCAAATGCCAGGTGTCCTCACTGCCATTATGACTATCTGGAAGTTGTGTAATTATTTACTGCTTTCCTCTGTTCGTAAGCCTCTTACAACAGAAGCACATTCTCCAGAGATCATTGGCTTACTGTGTACCTAAGGAAGTTAAGCTAAAGTTGAATTATGGTAAAGAGATTTCATCACCCCTAGGAATGAGTAGGTAGGTGAAAGTGCTGAAGTTTAAATAGAAGCTAAATTAAAAATAATGAAAAAGTTATTTAACCCCTAACATATATGGTAAGGTCCTTACAAAGCTTTGCAAGAACATGTCCCCACAACCCATGTAGAAAACAAAGTATATAGAGCATATATATTTATTTTTCTTAAGGATTCAAAATCCATTTTCAAATCTTATCACTGTAAAATCATCTTCCACTCAATAGCCATGTATTCTCAGAAGTTTTTTTCAATAATCAATATAAAAACTGAAACAAGGAATATGCAGCATTTACTGGTATCAATGTGTACCCTTTATTACAACACAAAGCATGAGGTATGATTTAGCAACAAAAGAGATCTTTTCATTGCAGCTGGGTAAACATACAGTGCTTTGGGTACAGCCTTTACCTTCCCTTTGCCAATTTAATTTCATCATAATTTTGGTGGAGTTCCCAGATGTGGCTGATTTTGTTGGGGTTTTGTTTCAGTTTAGATTTTGTTTGTTTGTTTGTTTAAATGCTATAAGGTCTAATAGGAACTAAATTTTTAACATTGTTTTTAAAGCTCTACAACATTTTGAGCATTACAGTAGAAATAGTTCTGTTATTGCTGATTTTGTCTTCAACTATGTTGCAATTTAATGATTAATTTAATGATTTTGAGGCCATACTTCTGGAAAGGGCTCTCGCATTCTTAAATGCACAGCGGTGAGTGGTCCTAATGCAGTCAATGAGAGCACCAATGAGGTAAGTCCATCTTAAAAACTCGAAACGGGGTTTGCTGAAACAGAGATACATAAATGCAAATCTAATGTTAATAAACAGAATCAGAAACTTGAGAGCTAAATGGCTTTGCTGGCTGCTTTTAAATCAAGATTAAATCAGAGGCGGTCTAAGAACAAAGAAACCTGCCTCATTGACAGAATATGGCATATCATAAGCAATTAAATCAAAGGACTGTGAGTGTCTTTTTGTTTAAAATGCAGTCAGTACCAGCTATTGACCAGTAACAGTTATTTAAATAGCAAGCAAGCAGTGTCACTGTTGGACAAGAAAAATGACCCAACAGAGATTAGAACATGCACTGTAGTGAGAAGACAGCTAAGCACATGCATCAGTTATTTAGGGATTCTGTCATGCTCGCTGCTCACAACAACAGAAACAAATGCGTTCACTGTATTTTCAGAAATGAGCCATCTGACAACATTACCACAGTAGCTGCAAACTTAGTTAAAGATTTCAGCTTTATTACTATGATATTCCTCCAAGCCTGGCTAAGTATTAACCTCATGACAAAAGACTGATCCATGGCTCTGTAACTGGGTGTCCAGCATCCTTGCTTCTCCCTAACAAGAGAGCTTAGATGTGAAAAACTCCATTCAAGCAGTTGAAATGCTGAAAAGCCCCACCACTGCTCTTCAGTCTTCTCCCAGTTCAGACGCTCTCTCAGGCCACAGAGAGCAACCTACTATTTCTTATGATCTCTGCTGGGATCTTACAAGTCCATAAAAAGCCTCTTGCTCAATGACACTGTCACACATTTGTTGCATCCTCCTGCACTTGGAGTTAATCACAATTACAGCAAATGTTTCTATAAGAAGGGAGCCTCTGTTATTTAGATGAGAAACATATATACGTACCTCATA
This sequence comes from Psittacula echo, assembly GCF_963264785.1. Classification (NCBI taxonomy): domain Eukaryota; kingdom Metazoa; phylum Chordata; class Aves; order Psittaciformes; family Psittacidae; genus Psittacula; species Psittacula echo. Next base: position 1,544,405 of record NC_137756.1, read on the forward strand.
TATATATATGATGCATAGCTATATAGACATAGCTAACTATTACAGAATTTCCACCCCCAAGGAATGCATAAAATGTTAATACTTTTATAATGTATCACTGGATTGCAGTGTATAGTTTTATAAAGTATTATATTATGATTATCATACTAAAAAATTATAGACAAGAGAAACTGAGGCATAGAAAAAGTATAGTCATTCAGTGTTATAGAGGAGCTCTCATTTTATACCACACAAGAGATCCAAAGTAATACACAAGCCCCTGCAGACATAGGCAGGAAAAGAGCAGAGCACTTTTGAGCAGCATAGGGATAAACTGCTACTCAAGGAACTCCCTGCTTATGCTGGTAATTTCCCCTGTCATGTTCTCCATGACTGATTTTCACAAGTAGGAGTGAAAGAGAATCATGCAAGCTGTGACACTGCCTAAAACATAAATCTTTGAGTTCAATTGACAAAATGAATCAAACAGCAATATCATCAGAACCGCAGTACAGCTTAGGTCACCTTCCCAAAGAGAAGGAGAATCTACTCAGGAACAAAACTCAAAGAAAAGCAGTTACTGTTGGCAAAAAAATGTGATTTTAACACTGTATCCACTTAAACCCTAACAAGGTGCTGGAACAATAAATAGCTGTCCTGAGTTCAGCAGTAGCAGTCATTTTTTCCTCCTTCTTAGTAGATGTTGCAGTGCTGTGGTTTTGACTTTCAGCCTGGGAACAACGTTGATAACACGGATGTTTTTAGCTACTGCTCAGTAATGTTTACCCTGACCAAGGACTTTCTGAGCCTCATGCTCTGCCAGGGAGGAGGAGAAGCCGGGAGGAAGCAGGGACAGGACACCTGACCCAAACTAGCCAAAGAAGTATTCCATACCACAGCACGTCATACCCAGTATATAAACTGGGGGCATTTACCCAGAAGGGCAAAGATCACTGCTCGGGTCAGGCTAGGTATCGGTCAGAGGGTGGTGAGCAGCTGTATTCTCTTCCCTTGTTATTTCCCTTACCATTATTATTTTTGGTGGTATCAGTAGTGGTTTTGTGTTATACCTTAGTTACTGGACTGTTCTTATCTCAACCCATGGGAGTTACATTCTTTCAATTCTCCTCCCCCTCCTGCTGGGAGCTAGGGGAGGAAGGGTGCGTGGTTCTGGGTTGCCGGCTGGGCTTAAACCAAGACAGTTCTTTGTGGCACTCAACGAGGGGCACGAAGGGTTGAGATAACGACAGATCTGACCAGAGTGTGTCTAATTGCATTTGTGATAAGCATTCAGTGTTTTGGATTAACAGTCACTTGTCACAATGCTGATTTATTGGCTGTCAAAGTTGTTGCTTTTGATCTCAGAGTTTCAGCACATCGTACCTTACTTACAGCTGGTATTTGCTGTTTTAGTGTTTATCGGCTGAGAGGCTTGGGCTAAGGTTCTTGCTTCACTGTACCTTATGGTAATGACTTGTAATACAATAGACTCATTGATCATGAAACTGATCTGCTTTGCATTCCCAGTGTGGTCATCACCTCTATACTTTGGGAGGTATATAATAGAAGTGTTTTGCAATTACATGTCTTTTTTCCCCTCCTCAGATGGTCAACCTATGAAGGAGACATTCCCTTATGTTCCCAGCCCCCACCACCAGACTATTTACAGCATCATTTGAGAGTTTTGAAGGTTTTGAATAGCCTTTGGGTACCCTTGAGACCTGACTGCTGATTGTGATGGGGATCACCATGTTGGCACACATACAGAGTGTGTTTTACCCAAGACCATTTCGCCTGATCTCGAAAGTTAAGCAAAGTCAGGTTTGGGTCTTGTCTAGAGTTAGATGATGATATAGGAGGACCAAGAGATTTTCCCCGAGACTGGACAGTCGTGAGTGGCAGGGTGTGTGGGACAGTATGTGCAAGTATCTAGGCCAGTGAGCCTCTCCAGTGCTTTGGAACTTCACCACTGAACAAGTGCAAAATCCAGAAAAATTCATAAAACACTTAAACTAGGCGTGTTATCATCCTGGTCAGACCAGAGAGGGACAAATCATGGCAAAGTGCTGGGGCTTGGCCTATGCCTACAGAGCCCTGTTCAACTCTATCCAGCACCTTCAAAGGGAAAAAAATGTCTCTGGATCTGATGGCAAAGCAACAGACAATGCAGCTACTCCAGCTCCAAGCGCAGTAGCTACACCAGCCCCAGTGACAAGTACAGCTGCTACTCAAACTCTGACTACAACAGACAGCGCAGCTAATCCAATTCCAAGCACAGCAACTACACCAACCCCAGCAGCAAGTACAGCAGCTACCCAAACCCCTACAGCAACAGATAATGCAGCTGCTGGTGCTACTCAAAACCCAAGCAAGTGGCTGCACCAACCCAGACAACAGACACTGCAGCCACTCCAACCACAGTGATAATCACTGCAGCTAAACCAGAGGACCAATTCTTTCCAATATCGGTTGCCCCTGTACACAAGGGGAAAAGCAAAAAAGAGGCAAGAAAGATGAAGAAGAAACAGTATACCGGCGGCAATATCACACCAACCAAGACTCCCTGATTCCCATCCATAAGCTGATCCATAGACTGGAGACCCAAAGAGTGACCAGTAGGACCTGCTCACCCTTTAATAACCCCATATGGCCAGTGCAAAAGTCTAACAGAGAGTGGAGACTAACAGTAGACTATCGTGGCCTGAATGAAGTCACACCACCATTGAGTGCTGCCGTACCAGACATGCTAGAACTACAGTATGAACTGGAGTCAAAGGCAGTCAAGTGGTATGCCACAATTGATATTGCCAATGCATTTTTCTCAATTCCTTTGGCAGCAGAGTGCAGGCCAAAGTTCGCTTTGACTTAGAGTCCAGTTCACTTGGAATCATTTGCCCTAGGGATGGAAACACAGCCCTACCATCTGCCATGGACTGATCCAGACTGCACTGGAACAGGGGCAAGCTCCAGAACACCTACAACACATTGATGACATTATTGTGTGGGGTGATACAGCAGAAAAAGTTTTTGAGAAAGGGAGGAAGATAATCCAAATCCTGCTGAAAGCTGTTTTTTCCATAGAATGGAGTAAGGTCAAGGGACCTGCACAGGAGATTCAATTTTTGGTAATAAAATGGCAAGATGGATGTCGCCAGATCCCCACAGATGTGATCAACAAGAGAACAGCAATGTCTCCACCAACTAATAAGAAAGAAACACAAGCGTTCTTGGGTGCTGTGGGGTTCTGGAGAATGCACATCCCAAATTACAGTTTGAATGTAAGCCCTCTCTATCATGTGACCCAGAAGAAGAATGATTTGAAATGGGACCCTGAACAACAACAAGCCTTTGAGCAAATTAGAGAGATAGTTCACGCAGTAGCCACTGGACCAGTCCAGACCGGGCCAGATGTAAAACTGTACTCTACACTGCAGCCAGGGAGAATGGTCCTACCTGGAACCTCTGGCAGAAAGCTCCAGGGGAGACTTGATGTCGACCCCTCGGCTTTTGGAGTTGGGGATACAAAGGATCTGAGGCCAGCTATACCCCAACTGAGAAAGAGATACTGGCAGCCTATGAACGGGTTTGAGCTGCTTCAGAAGTGATTGGCACTGAAGCACAGCTCCTCCTGGCACCCCAATTGCCCGTGCTGGGCTGGATGTTCAAAGGCAGGGTCTCCTTTACACGTCACGCAACAGATGCTACATGGAGTAAGTGGGCTGCACTAATTACACAACCACCTCGAACAGGAAATCCCACAACATCCGTGGATAGGAATAACCACATGAATAGGAAAAACCACGACAGTAGCTCCAGGAGACTGAAAAGTCTTCTTTATACGCTACTGAAAACCAATGAAAGAAAAGGAAAGGCAAATGGATTACAAACAGGTTAGAAATATATCTGAAAAGGAAATTTAATGGGTGAAAATCACTCTTCCTTTACCTTTCACCACTTCTTGCCAGTTCATTGTTCACATCTTGCCGTAAATGGCCTTGGTCTTTTACACTCTCACTGCACTTTGTTGAGTTATTTTAATGAAGAACTTTCTTAGTTATCACAAGGCTTATTTTCCATATAAAATTAAACTGAATGGCTAGTCAATGCTCAGAAGTAGCAAAACAACTCTACATGTGAAGAACAAGGTATCATTCTGACTCATCTGTGGTCCACCCTTTGTTTTTAATAAACAATGATAGCTTGCACTGCTCTTCCACAGGTCCTTACAAGCAGGCAAAACCCCTCCAAGATCATCTCCTAATGTTTAAGTATAGGAAGTTTACTAATAGTAAGTAGACTTAATGGAGAATGAACAATATGCCAGTGAACATCTAAACATGACACTTCATTCACAGGTCTCAGTGTTATCGCAATGTTTGCCATTGCAATTATAGAGTTGTAAATATATTTACAGGCAAACATGTTCCAACAGGTCACATTTGTGATACATGGTGCTACTGGAGTAACACAACATACAAACCAAGCTAGAACTTAAAAACAATATGCCACATACCTAAAACATCATACACTGCTAATGCAGAAATAGACATACAACTTTTTCACCCCCTTTTTTTCATTATGTCCTGTCAAAGTAATTCCCTTGTCTGCTTCTTCTAACATATAAGTCTATTTCCCAGTCTCAGGGCTTCTGTATTTTTTTCCCTAGCTGGTCCACACATTGCAAGAGATGTTACAACTTGTTCATGCTAAGTCTGCATCCCAATGCTTATATGCAAGAGGTGTTTAGGGGGAGAACAGAGACAGCTGAAGGAGTAAATGTGCAGTCTTTGCCCGAATTTCATACACTCTGGATGAAATTACCACAGAGTAGAGAAACTATTGAGAATACTATTTAATGAAAAGGATGAGAGGCAAGAGAGGGTTAAATGGGTTTTTCTGCTGTTGTTGTTGTTGTTGTGTATCTAGGTGAACACCTTAAAAGAAAGGCAGCCTTAAAAGTCAAAGCATTACATACAATTTTTCCAGGCAATTTGTTCTTAAATCTGCCTTCACTCATTTCCAGTAATTTCACAGGAAAATCATGTGCATCCAGAATGAATAATCAAAAGTTACAAATGGGGTATGGAGTCAGATGAATCACTTTTTTTGCAAGAATTAGTGCCAGATAAAGGAGCTGCAGAAGCACTGTCAGCAATCAAGTCTCCAATTTCTGACCTGGAAACCAGCAACTTAGATCTTTCTCCTTTTAATGTAAAGAATGCTACTGTAAAAACAGAGATATTTTAGTAACAGATTTCCAGCCCTTCTCTTAAGCAGAGAAATCTGAACAACTCTGAAACACCATGTAAGAGGTCTCATGTACAGAAAGCTGCTATATAGGTCCATATACAGATAGCCTTATTCTATAGTTCTCAGGATCATTAGGTGAATTTGGATTAGCATACCTATTTTTTTGTCTATCCTAACAAGGCAAAATCAGGACTGACAGGCTCAGCCTAAACTCATCCACTCATAAGTGTGCCCCAGGTTCATAGAACTAAGCTATTAGCTGACTCAGTCAAATTTCTGTGAAACCTGCTTTTCTCCTTGAGGGATCATACATTTCAGTATAGTTACCCTTTGTCCATATCTCTATTTTCTCCATCTAATCAGGGCTGTCTTAGCTAAAACAGGCATCCTGTCTTTGACTTTCAACAGAATCGTATTCAGCAATAACTTACAAAGTGAGGCTTATAAAGCAATCGTTTTGACTATACAATTTCTGACATCAAAAGTTATAACAATTTCCTCTACCCATTCCCTTTCTTCTCACGATAGAAGTCTGAATTTACATCCTTTATAAAGATAAATTTTCCTGCAGGATTATCTGGAGGGATTTTCCTTCCTTCTGGCAGCCACTCCACCATCTGAGACTTGCTATTGCCCAGTCTCTGCAAGATCTCATTTCTATTGCTATCACAGATACTCTATGTTGTACGAGACATCCCCTTGTGTTTTAACACTCTACTTGTCCAAATGGACTTCAAGTACTGTAGATGCACACAGTAACTACCAATACCTGAATTCCATGTTCACCCAGTGCAGTGCTCTGATATCATCTGGGAGCACTGCCCCACAGCCAGATTCAAGCCAAATGGAAAACATGGGGCTTTTTTAGTACTGATCAATAACTTTTGATTTCTATTTGCATCAAAAGCACATAGACTATATTTCGTGTTGAATGCAACAGTTTTTCCTTCTGCTCAGTAATGGGTCATAACAAATCATTTGTAAACCTTTACAGCCAGCAGATGTAAGTGTGCTTTCTCTCTGACTGAGCTGTATCTGCGTGTCATTAAAGTACAACCTGTTCTCCTCCTGTCTCTCACAAATCTTGAAAATAAAGTGGTATCATCTGCTTCAGAGCAAAAAACAACATTCATTTTTCTTCAGAGAAATATAACCTGTACACTGCTAATAATGTTTGTCCACTTTCTCTATCCTATTGTCGTCTCTCAGCATGAAAGAATTTCAAATGTGATATGGATAACATAGGAGGGAAGAAGTATCCATCACCCCCTACCAGTGGAGCAGAAGGTAAGGAGAAGAGGCTAAATGCTTGAAAGCATCACAAATCAGCCTACACATAGGTTGAAAAGAAAGAAAAAAAGAACAACCCACCTGAAATCCCTTCTCAGACTAATTTCTCTCCATCCCAAGAGCTTTGTCTACCACAAATTCCCACACACACCTTCAGAAACCAAAATTTTCTGCGCTTTCTGTCGCTGCTTATTGGATTAAAGTCAGCACCATCCTAACAGCTCCCCACACTCCAGGGCAGGCAGCAGCCAGCACTTGGCATCCTTTTCTGCAGCTGTCAGTGCATTCCAAAAATAAAAGTGGAAGAATGAATCAGCCGGTTTAAAGTTATAGCATTACCTTTGCTATTAGCAGAATAAAACTCCAGGAGATAGTGCTGATTAATGTGCTCTGATTAATTTCTGCTTCTCAGTTAAGCTTACAAAGGTTTGCCTGTTAACTTCCATTCTTTTAAATCCCAGCATACATGGAGTTTCCTATAATTCTCAAAATGCAATTTAAAACGAAGTTTTCTTGCTCTTCAACATCCACTGTATTAGTAGAGGCTATTATAGCCCAGGGAAGGGGGAAAATAATAGATCTGTGACAGTAAGGACAGCATTGAAATAACAGTGTTTTCATAAGCAATAACAGTTTTATTTTCCTTAGCAAAGATGATATAAAGTTTTATCATAGGTGTTCAAAGGAGCTTGAAGAAAGAGGGAGCAAAACATTTCTTCTCCATCTCTTAAGATCACCAAGGTGTCTCTGATTTTAGGGGATCAGTGTGGGTTGTAGCATGACTACTGTTCAACCAGTCCCAATGCCAAAATGGAAAGCACTAAACATGTTATCTGCTGTGCCCTCTCCTTGTGTTCTTCAGGTATGGCTGAGGCTGTCAGCAACCCTCAGAGCAACCAGAGGCCAGATACAACTGAAGTAGGTTTAGAGAGGAGAAGCAGGTTTGGTGGCAGGGAGGATTAGGCACTAAGCTCCACTGGCTGCAAATGTGTATAATTAGGACAACTCATGCTGAGGAAGAACCATGGTTTCTGGTGACTCACATGATGGCTAGTTTGGAGCTTAAGCTCTGAGTTCAATCCTTAGCCGGCAATCCCTTAAATAATCTTTTAATACGAATTTAGTTCATATAGAGGGCCAGCAAAGCTTCCTTTGCGAAAATTAATTGGAAATGGATTGTGCAAAGCTGCTGATATTAATCACCACGAACAGTAAAAAAAAAATATATACTTCTTGGGCTGTTTTGAGCTTTTTTTTTTTTTTTCATTATGTCTTTCTAAAGCTTATCAGAAGACCTGCTAACCCAAGTCAGTGCAAATCACTCAGAACAAGCAAAAGCTTTTTGTAAGTCTTTGTAAGCACACAGCATCCCTGCATTGCTGGAGATACCAACATCCCAACTGAGGCATCTTGAAACAGCAATTCATCCCCCATAGAATCATAGAATAATTAGGGTTGGAAAGGACCCTAAGACCATCCAGTTCCAACCCCCCTGCCATGGGCAGGGACACCCCACACTAAACCGTGTCACCCAAGGCTTCATCCAACCTGGCCTTGAACACCGCGAGGGATGGAGCATTCACAACTCCCTCGGGCAACCCATTCCAGTGCCTCACCACCCTCTCAGTAAAGAATTTCCTCCTTATATCCAATCTAAACTTCCCCTGTTAAAGTTTGAACCCGTTACCCCTTGTCCTGTCACTACAGTCCCTAATGAAGAGTCCCTCTCCAGCATTCTTGTAGGCCCCCTTCAGATACTTGAAAGCTGCTATGAGGTGTCTACACAGCCTTCTCTTCTCCAGGCTGAACAGCCCCAACTTTCTCAGCCTGTCTTCATAAAGGAGGTGCTCCAGTCCCCTGATCATCCTCGTGGCCCTCCTCTGGACTTGTTCCAACAGTTCCATGTCCTTTTTATGTTGAGGACACCAGAACTGTACACAATGCTCCAAGTGAGGTCTCACAAGAGCAGAGTAGAGGGGCAGGATCACCTCCTTCGACCTGCTGGTCTCGCTCCTTTTGATGTCTTCTCAGATGGTACGGTGAGGAACAGGAGCAGGGAGCAGACCTAAAAACAGACCAATTAAAGCTGTTGTTCTGGCTGGGCTGGCAGTGGCAGTGAGCCCAGTTTTGATGCTTCTGGCATCTTCTTTGTGTCCTACAGCACACTCTCCATCCGAGGAGGCATGACTCCTGCATCATAGAATCATATAATCATAGAATAGTCAGGGTTGGAAAGGACCTTAAGATCATCTAGTTCCAGCCCCCCTGCGGAGCTGGCTCTGGGCTCCAGCCAGCATGTGCAGTCTTCAAATTTGCTATTTGCTTCAGCACCTTTCTGGACTCCAAATCACTTTCCACTGTGACCAACGAAAAGGAGATGTCCGGAAAGGTGCATCCACAGCTGATATCAAACCCAATTCCAGTGCACTAGTACAGCTAGCAGGATTCTGAAGCTCTCTGTGGCCACAGCTAACCTTGTATATAACAGCTCTCCATCCACAGTGGGGGTGAGACCACATCAGGTTAAAAGTTTGAGCTTTGCAATAGATCTTTGCAAAGATCTGTTTTGCACTTTCAGTTCAATTGGCATTATCTTATTATTTCAATCCATACAGTTTTTGATATTACCAGTAGATAGTTTTATTTTTGTATGACACAGTTATTTCAGTTGTAAATTGCTGTTGATCAGTCAGCTTAATTCCTTCAATAACAACCTAATAAATGAACTTTAATCTTGCAGTAATGAATACTACTGGCAGCTTACTCTGGAGTAGCCTTTAGTTAAAGCAATTTAGCCTCAGCACTGATCCCAGCTGAATGATAGCCTGCACCACTGAGGGTTTACACTCAAGATCCTGTAGCTCAAGCCTTCAGAGCAAGCCATGTGAGCAGAAAGAAATTGTTTTGTGGACTGAAGTGGGAAAGTACTCTCAAAGGCTTATGCATGCCATCTTGCTCCAGATTATAGCAAAAATCAGAGAACATTAACAAGTACAGCCAGCTTTTGGGGCTGCCCTATGCAAGATAACTGTATTGGCAGTTTTGCAGCGTTGAACCCTTGGTTGTCCATGTCCCCCCTTTCTCTCTGCCCTGCCCAATGTTCCCTACAGCTGAGGGGCTTTTCTCCTCATTACGGGATGATGTTAAATAGTTTGTGAATGTATGAATTACCAAAGGTTCTGAAAGATTTCTTTAGCCACAACATGAGACTGAAACAAGACATGCCAGCCGCTTTTGGTTTTAAACATATTATTAGGCCTTTTGGGTTTTTTAACTGAGGTCTGGGGATCAGAAAACAAAATTCTCTGTCACAGACACCAGTAGGCTTAATAAATAGTACAAGGGAACAAAACGTTTCTGTTTGCTGAACGTTCCCCTGGATTTCATCTGTTCCTCAAAAGGGACAGTGTTTTCAAACATATCTGATTCCAAACAGTGGCAAGAATTAAATATTCCCCTTTTTTCCTGCCCTTTCTCAAGTGTTCTCCATGTAACAGACAATGTCACAGTTTATTATACTCTTTTAAGGTCCAAGACTTTTTGCTCCTTCATCTTCAGTGATCATTTTCTCTGTTACCTATTTCAAATATCTTTAACCAACATGACACTGTAAAAGAAGGGTGCAGATTGCAGTGGTGGTGTGGGCAGCCTTCAGCAGTCTAAACAAGTGAGTGCTCTAAGACAACTTGAACACTGCCAGCACAAATGCTCCACAAGCCTGGGAGAAGGCAGATGCTGCCATTTTATTAATATCATCTATAAATGAAGCTTGTCATTAAATCCCGGAAGAAAAAAAAAAAAAACAAGGACTGGTACAATGTGAAAAATGAAAAGACATGAAGCGTTTTGGGGAAAGCAACTTACAATGAACATACAGCTGTTGTAAAATCTCAAGCTAAGGTAAAAATACAGTTAGACTTAAGATGATACACAGTAAAACCTTAATACTTCCCTCAAGGACACAAATACCAAAATCTTATTGACTGATGCTATATTTAAACAATGTTAAGTGATCAGAGAGTAAAATATTCAATCATTTAACTTCTTTGAAACACTTCCTACACAGGGAAAAGCAATGCTGAGCTGTAATAACAGCTCTCATGTTTTAAACTGATATATAATATTAAATACTGTAGACATTTCAATTTTACAGCACAGCATAAGAACAGAACTGTTAACATCCACATCCTTCTATCACGAAAGTGCTAAATTTTTCAAATCAACATTCCCATGGCAACTTTGTTACCACCAACAATGAGTACGATCCAATGACACACATCAGGTGTGTAAGATACCAGAAGGAGTATAACAGAAAGAAAAGAATAGATGTAACCCTGAAGCAAGGAAAATGTTCACTGTATACCAGGGACCCCTTTGCATCCATTGACATACCCTAGAAAAGGCTACTTGGAGGCTATGGAATAATCACTTCCATTAGATTTTTAAATTTGAGAAGATAGCCATCTGTCTGGAATTGTCTAGGTACAGGGTAATCTCACATGACACTAGTGTCATAGGCTAGACAAAGCATCTCCTCCAATTTTACGATGCTAAATTACTTGGGCCTCTTGCCATCTTGTTATTCCCACTGAAAGAGCCTTCCCCATGCCTGCAGACTTTAAAAATGGAAAAAATAAAAGAACGAGTAACTTGATGTATTACTCAACCTTCTTCACGTGTATGTTTTATGGATCTATAAAGCTTGCAAGAACATTTTAGGAGATTTTAGAAAATAATAATTAAGATCATATTATTAATCAGCATTTTCAGAATTTTCTTTTGTTCTAAGATTTTCATTTCTTCCAGTTCTTTAAGATAGTGCCAAGCAGCCAACTTTCTTTTGTGTTAGTAAAAGTCTTTCTTTTGATCTTCTTAATCAAATTAACTTTCTGTTTCCCACGTTACTATGAATCCATTTCCCTCGAGACTCAAACATAATTGCCTCATGCTGTAAACCTGAGACTTCAGCAACAAAATAATGAACTTCATTCATTGTCTGGGGATAGGTGCAGGTATCTACTTCCAGAATGTTCGTACTTTAGCAAATGTCTATGTAGGAAAGATCACAAACCTGCAGCATTTATTCCCTGCTTATGTGTCTATACACAAAAGGTAGTATTTTGATCTACTGAAAGCATTTTTTATTATTAAAGAACAATAACAAGCTAATAGTAGAATAAACTCAGCTAAATCCTTGAAGAAACTTGTTAGAAAATAGGAATTGTCTTGTTGGACAATTGATTGGACACAAGTGGAAAATTTTGCACACTGAGAACAACCAACCACTGGAATAATCACCGCAGGGAAGTGGTGCACTCCCCAGTGTCAGACTCTTCTAAGATTTGGCTGGACAGTGTGCTGGGACATCTCGCCTAAGTCATGGTTTGCCAAGAAAGGTTGGACCACATGATTGTTGATGTCCCTTCCAACCTGGGATTTTGTGGGTCTATGATTCCTCTGTCAGATAAGAAAATAAAGATACAATAAAGAAATAAAATCCAGCATCAACCTATACCAATACAAATTCAATTGCACTTGTAAGAATATACATAATCCTTCTCACTTTCCCTGTGAATATTTTCCGAGTATCCTCCTCCTTTTCTCCTGTATTGAAAGAAAAAATCTATTCTCATACGTTAGTCAGTGTTTTGAATCCTGATATAAAGGGTTATCATTATGCCATTATGCACCATTGTTATGGTGATAATGGGAGTAGTTCTAACAGAATGAAGCTTGACTGTTATGGCTTTATATTAATGCACTGGTCAGAGTCCACTGCATAGTCAAGAAAGGAAGTATTGCCTTATTGTAAAATATTCCATTCAATAACTTTATGAAATTTCTCACTTTCAATGAAAACCCATACAAATTGGTTTTATACCCAGAATAGTTGCTACTCATTTACAATGGTTTTCCAGATTCCCCAGAACATTAAGTGCCCTTTATTTGTTCACCATTTCCTTTTCCTATGCATTTCCATATGTGAAAGCTCTTGTTTGTAGTATTCCAGCACCTTATGAAATTAGAATTTATGCCAGGAAAAGTTTCACATTTATATACAATATTGCACTCCAATGAGGCTCTTAGTGTTTTGTATTTTAAAATATGATGCTTTACAATCCAGCTCCTCACAAAGCTGATAACAGTGCTTTGCACTTCCTAGATTACTCCTCACTTTTCCTTACTGAAAAGCCAGATGCACACTTTCTAACTTCTTTGGCTGTATCTGCAGCTATCAGCAGGGTGAAGTGTTGTGTACATCTTCCAGTATTATACTTTCATGGTGGGAAGCAATTGGTTTTGGGGCATTCTCCAGCACCTCTCTGTCTTTCCTAACAAGCAGGATGAATTTTTAATAGAGAACAGACTACAGGAGGGTTAAAGCAACATAAGATTTTTATTTTTTTTCCCCTACAGTCACATGCCTATATTCTTTTTCTTACACATTCATGTGAAAATCACTGACTCTTTTTTTGGTCAATACTTTGCTTTTTCGTTTCCCACAGTTTTGAGACATTTATCCAAAGTGTTACATTCCATGCATGTCTAGTGGGCCTTTCCTAATCAGGAATTTAACAGGAAAATGAGAGCAGAAACAGCGAAAAATAGTCTTGGAGGCAACAATTCTAATGTTATGGACCAGATGAAGCTAGCAGAATGACAGCAGTTTTCGCATTATCCATGAGGACAGTATTTGTAATGCTTTTCAGAATTTTGCTATAATTTAAAGGCTTGCTGTGCTGTACCAAACACACCCAACAGTTTCTGACACAAACAGAAGAGGGTGTCTATCCTCTGTGCTTCACAAAAAATCAGCAAAACAGGGAGCAATCATCTGAATTGCCTTATTTCTTTATGGTACAGTTTTGGTGAAAAAGAAAAATTTAGAGGCAGAATGTAATAAGCACACCATAAAAGCAGAAATATCTTGCTTATTTTTGCATTGTGTGGCTTTTTTTCTTTTTAATACAATGCTTATGTAGGTCAAATCAGTATTAAAATAACTTATTTGTAAAGATGATTTTGCTAATAACTGCCAAGATTACTTTAATTACTTTGACATCCTCTCTGTTAGACTTCAGACTTCTTGCATTTATATATTTATCTTGTTTTGCACTTAGGCAGACCTTCTCATTAAGGAGAAAGCTCAGTTTGATTCTTACATTCTTATTAAAAAAAATAAAAATAAAAAAACCCCCACCTTTAACATTTAGATAACCTACACTGTAAAATAAAAATTCAAATTACTGTCACAAAATCTAATGAGATCACATCGTTTAAATTCACTGAAAAACTAAGGTCACACTGCTCAGCCAATAAAGGTATAAAGAAGGAACACTAAAAGAAATAAAGCAGAACAAAAACGGGCAGTAAAACATTCCGAGGAGAAATATGGGTTGGTTTCTTTTTTCTTTACTTAGAAGATAGAGGTGGCTGTAGGGCACATAGAAAAGGTGGTCAGGATGGGATTAACCCCAGTGACTTTCTATTGGCTTCAGCACAAGGAAATTCTGGTACCACTGAATGGAAAAAACCTCCTCAATACACAAGATCTGTCTTTATCTCCTGACTTCCCTTTGGGCTAAGAAGATTAAGAAAAAAATATTATAGGAAAGGAAAATGGAAAAAAGGAACAAGACTGCTCTCCCATTAAGACAGAGTCCCTTCTAAACAGCTCAGCCAAGGACAATACCTGCTTGCAAATATTTCCTGTAGAAATGCTGATTTTGCACTCCAAGACAAGTGATACCCAACAGTCTCAATGAATCAATAAAATACTCAGGCTATCTGCCTGCTCTAGTCTAGGCATGAAGACCCTCCTAAGCACTGTACTTCTGGAACATCACATCTGCAGCAACCTGGAAGATCACCAGCTACTGCCCTGTCACTGCTGGTCTAAGCCCAGCATCCCCAGGCCCCTCAAGGTCAGGAAATTGAGTATTGCATTTGAGAGTCTTGGTTTAATAGCCATGAGAAGGACATGTGGTCTTCCCAGGTAGTACTCTCACTCAAAGCTGTCAGTTCTCTGCCAGCACTTACAGCAGAGAGTAGCGTTGCATTGCTGGTAAATGATGAAAGATTGCCTAATTCTTCCCTTGTTTGTTCACATCTATCTGCAGAATGCAATATATGGGTGACAAGAGACAAAGAATCAAAGTGTTTTAAAATAATAGTTCATCCTGCAGAAAACAGAGCTTCACCTGCTCGTCTTAGGGGCTGAAAGACTATGATCCAGAGTACAGAAATAAATTATCAACATCCTGGCAGAAATGAGGTTCAACAAAAATAATAGCTTCAGCATTTCCTTACTTTAGAAGCAACAATAGTATTGTCATGTACCTTTCCCAAATAGTTACAGTTCTTCCTTTACGCAGACACTGAAGGGCTCATTCCATTTTGAACATTTCATTAAGGAGTTATTCCACTGAGGAACTTGATAATATCTAATTCCTCCTATACTTTCAAAAGAAGAGCTATCAAGCTATTTCTGCAAATCAGCCTCAGTTAAAATACTTCCAATGTGTTTTCAATGTGCCATGTCAAGTGATAAATATCTCATTTTATCTCTATTAAGTCAGAAAAGAAGCCAAATACTTCAAGGAGACTGCCTGATATTTGCAATCTTTGAAAAAAAGGGACAACGCATAAATTGTACCGAAATAGAAAAATACAGCTATACAGATATAACACGTTATTGTCAAGATATAACACTAAAAATTGTCAGACTTTTATTTCCTGAAAAAATAAAGCTTTCTCAGCTCCTCATTATCTTGGGTCAGTTTAAGATGGAAATCATTTTGTCTAATGTGGTGGACTGTACATAAATATAATGAGTGGAATTTTTCAGATTACAATATCCCTTCTCCTATTTATGAAATCACTTACAGAGACATGAGCAAATCAAGAACAGCAGCAAAAACTCTTACAGTAGCTGGGGTACATCTGTATAATGTAACAGCAAAATTGATGGAGTATTATATTTTTCACACTGCCTGCATTGTCTTGTACAGTAACAAATTCTTTAGATACCCTGATTAATGCATGAATTGACCAAAATAATTTAAAATGGAAGGGAAAGTGAACAGAGTATTCAAGCTTAAAAGTAAATTTCTCCTGAGCCATATTTACTTTCCACATTAATTTTTGGGGGGTCACATTATAATCAACCCTCAAATAGTATATATTAAATTTGAATGCAAGAAGGCTGATGAATTTCAAATATTACATTTATCAATAATATGTGAACAATCTAAACTATTAAACCAGCGCACCTAGGGCAGGACAAATCTGAACTTGTCAATGAGCTTCAATACATCCCTATCAGGATTTCATGTTACACCTTTAGCTTCCGCAGGGAGTTGTTACTGGTTTCTCTGTAATAGCTGACATGAACTGTAAATTTAAAGCTGGAACATTATTTCTTCAGCTCTCCAATAATGACCCACATCTGTTAATCATCATTATCATCATCCACAGAGAAAAGCCTTTCAAATACACTATACTTAAGAACTATGTGGGCTGTTTATTCTGGTTTTTCATGTGACCTAGCTTGATTGTTCAGTTGCAGTGCATCAGTGGCTGCCTAATTATATTACTATGCCTTTCAATAACCCAAATACAGTAATAGTATTTCTTGAAAACACACTTCATAATTTATAATTAATTGACTATGGAAAAATTCTTCAATTCCTTTGATTTTTCAAAGCTCATCTTCAGACTTTTCTTTTTCAGTAGTACTCAATGCCCTGATTACTTTCAAACCATTGGTTCATGCGTCCTGCAGCCTGCAGATAAAGTATAGGCTTGGAATAATCAGAGCAGCCTGGTCTTATTCAGATTACATTAAGAGTAGTCTGAAAAACTATACAATTTTTCATTGAAAAGTTTACTTGCTTGTTTAAGAAATTCGCAGGACTAATTAAAACCAATGTTTTCCTTCCCCACAGATCTGCTATTCTTATTCAAGAATTCACATCTCAGTGTCAATGCTGGTTTTCTGCTATGGTAACAGGCTGTATTGGATGGATCTGCACTGATCCCTCAGACAAATTCATGGCATGTTCCCACTAACAGAAGCCATGAATGCCTCTTAGACAGACAGACGTACGATAAAAATTCAATACTGACAAGAATCTAAATTGCTGCAATTAAATTTTAGATATTTCTGTTTACTAAGAAGTGGTGCAGAGAATGCCCTGAACAATAAGCCAATAAAATCTACATGTGATCTTATCAGTCTGGGACAGGAAAAATATAACCACATCATGCAGTATCTCATGTAAACTAATTAGATCTACTGCAACCAATTCGATTTGGTGCACTGCAACTGAAACCAGACATACAGCTTCTGGGCTTGAGCTGGCAGAGGACAGTTACAGCATGGAGTAGGGTAGGAAGCAGTGTCTTTCTTTCAGTGTAGAGGGCCATAGCTTACCTACTAGGCAGTCATACTGCACACAGCTGAAATCTAACTAGGGCTTAGGATGTCACATTAAAAGTAAAGTAGCTCATTAACCAGTTGGTTTACAAAGGCAACCAGACTTGGGAATTCCTTGCTGGGATAACGGATAAATGGAAGTCATACCTTGCTGGGATAATGGATAAATGTGCAGAGCCATGCTGAGCTGGATAGCATACAGGACTGAAGAAGGGATGCGTGTGAGGCTCTGTAGGTGAATATTTCTGTAAGACAGACATCAAAGAAAGAAGAAACTTTTTCTGCCTACAAGGCATAGGATAAAGCATGTTGTGAAAATATGTCATTAGCTTCACATTTCAAAAGGGTCAAGATGATGATCTCAGGAAAAAAAGCAGGTGAAATACTGGAAATACAGGACAAATAGAAAAGAGTATTATTTCAACTGAATGATGAAAAAAAATGCAGAGCATGTTAAATCCAAGAATCTAGGCATAAAAATACAGTCCTGAGGGGTTTTTAAACAAATTATCAAAATTTGTGAGAAATTTGAGAAATTGTCATGAGAAATTATCAAAACTGTCAGAATGAAGACCCTAGGCCCACTGTAGGAGAGGATCAGGTTTGAGACCATCTTAAGAACCTGAAAATGCACAAGTCCATCGGACCTGATGAAATCCATCCACAGGTCCTGAAGGAGCTGGCGAATGAAGTTGCTAAGCCACTGGCCATCATATTTGAAAAATCATGGCAGTCAGGTGAAGTTTCCGATGACTGGAAAAAGGGAAATATAACCCCCATTTTCAAGAAGGGGAAAATGGATGACCCGGGGAATTACAGACCAGTCAGTCTCACCTCTGTGCCTGGCAAACTCTTGAAGCAGATTCTCCTGGAAGGCATGCTAAGGCACATGAAAAACAAGGAGGTGCTTGGTGACAGCCAGCATGGCTTCACTAAGGGGAAATCCTGCCTGACCAATTTGGTGGCCTTCTATGATGGGGCTACAGAACTCATGGAGACAGGGGTAGAGCAGTTGATGTCATCTACCTCTACTCGTGCAAAGCCATCCAGAGGGACCTTGACAAGCCTATGAGGTGGGCTGATGCCAACCTGATGAAGTTTAAAATGACAAGTGCAAGGTCCTACATCTGGGTCAGAGCAATCCGAGGCACAGCTACAGGTTGGGCAGAGAAGAGATTCAGAGCAGCCCTGTGGAGAAGGACTTGGGGGTGTTTGTTAATGAGAAAATGAACATGAGCCGGCAGTGTGCGCTCGCAGCCCAGAAAGCAACCGTATCCTGGGCTGCATCAAAAGGAGCGTGACCAGCAGGTCGAAGGAGGTGATCCTGCCCCTCTACTCTGCTCTCATGAGACCTCACTTGGAGCATTGTGTGCAGTTCTGGTGTCCTCAACATAAAAAGGACATGGAACTGTTGGAACAAGTCCAGAGGAGGCCACAAGGATGATCAGGAGACTGGAGCACCTCCTTTATGAAGACAGGCTGAAAAAGTTGGGGCTGTTCAGCCTGTAGAAGAGAAGTCTGCATGGAGACCTCATAGCAGCCTTCCAGTATCTGAAGGGGGGCTATAGGAATGCTGGGGACGGACTCTTCATTAGGGACTGTAGTGATAGTACAAGGGGTAATGGGTTCAAACTTAAACAGGGGAAGTTTAGATTGGATCTAAGGAAGAAATTCTTTCCTGAGAGGGTGGTGAGGCACTGGAATGGGTTGCCCAGGGAGGTTGTGAATGCTCCATCCCTGGCGGTGTTCAAGGCCAGGTTGGATGAGGCCTTGGGTGGCATGGTTTAGTGTGAGGTGTCCCTACCCATGGTGGGGGGGTTGGAACTTGATGATCTTAGGGTCCTTTCCAACCCTAACTATTCTATGATTCTATGATTCTATAAATCATAGATAGTTTCATTTGTAGAGATTAGCAATGTAAGCCTGAAGTGGGAAGAAGAATAGGAGAGTGATCTGGACCATTTATACAAGGTTGATCAGCTGACTGCTTTAGTACACCAGAACAGTTTTTCATTTCTCAGAGAAAAAGATGTAGGTTCTCATCCTGTAAAGCAGAACTTAACTCTGATAAATGCTGCACCAAGTATTGCATATTTATAACAACTATCATTGGCTACCAATATCACAAAATCATTTTACAGTGTCAGTTGAGATTTTTACCTTGCATGAGCCAATTAAACTGAAACATTAAAAGTAAATATTGCACTAGCAAATTTTTATAACTGTACTTAAAATATTGCTTGCCAGGCAGAAAGTCACAGATCACGTTATCATGGCAGGCTGTTCTGTAAGCTGCAGCTAAACCTGAGGTTGAATTTTTGCTGTTGTTGTTTGGGGATTTTTTCTAACATATACGTTTTTTACAAAAATTAGGTGTTAAGCACTAGGCAAAACCAGGTGTTTCTGGTACTGAAGAAGGGCACATTTTTATGCTTATCCACTTTTATTCTAGAAGGTCATTTCTATCTAAAAAAGCAGAAGGAAAACAGGAATCACATATGCAGTTATCAACCAAAATTGTATTTGAAGACAACACTTGAGGTTTCTCCAAATTGCTCAGTTTCTCAGAGCTTTCTTATTTTCTGATTGGAGCAAAGTCAAATACATGTGGTTGCTGGTGCTCACAGTGCTATCCACCACCAAAAATGAAATGCAGTTAAACAGAAGGAATGTGTATTTACATTAAATTTTACAAGAACAGACTATTTTTGACTCAGAAATGGATGATCCAGTGGTAGATAAACAGTGATTTTTCCTGTTACATCAAGAAGGTATTTTTAGTAACCGCTGTTCATTTACCACTAAGAATTTTAGATAAGCTCTGTAAAAGACTGGAAAAATACTGTAAATTTGCAATTTCTGTGTAGATGGATACCAAAATTAGCCATGGGCTTTTGTTTTGTCTTGAACATACACTGTCATCTAAAGTTCATGAAAAATGTGACAGATCTGCATATTGATATTCAACTGCTGCACTTCATAGATACTTTTAGTGGAATAAAAATACATAAACTCATGTGGTTTTTCTACTCAAATATGAGGTGTTGCTTACTATATATTTGTATTATGAAGAATTAAATAAAACTAAAAAAAAGAACTATCCTGACTTAACAAAATAATAAATTAGGCTGTTTGGGCTGTGAATCTCAAGTAAGCTTTCCCTCTCCCCAGCCTGAATAAGCAGTGCTGACAGTTTTGCTACAGTGGCATTTGTGACTACCTCTAGGATCAAGTTTTTTTATCGCTGCAGCTGATGTGGCAGATTTAACCTGAGACATGATAAGTTAAAATAAACAGGGTGTGATGAAGCTGACAAAACAGGCATCTGGAAAAAGCATTAAGATCCTGATGAAAAGGATATTATTCAATACAAACCTTCGAAAAGACTGTGTTTTTCATAGAGTATATATTGATAAATTTTCCCTTTATTGGTTAAACTAATTTACTGGTATTGAAAAAGGGTTTTAATATTTAAAATTAGATTTAACTATGACTGGTTCTCTTTGAATCCAGCCATTCCTACTAGTGTTTCCTTTGTATAGTATAAAACTGAAAATCAAAAGTCCATTATTCAAATGGTCGGAATTGCTTGGAAATTCCCATAACAGATGAAGTCTAAATTCTGCTTTTGCCCTTTCAGCTCTTAAAAGGGGCCTATAAGAAAGATAGGAAAAGCCTTTTTAGCAGGGCCTGTTGTGACAGGATGGGGGTGCTGAATTTTAATCTGAACAAGGAGAGATTCAGACTGGACATGAGAAAGAAATTTTTTACCATGAGGGTGGTAAAATCCTCACACAGGTTGCCCAGAGAGGTGGTGGATGCACCTGGAGACATTCAAAGCCAGGCTGGATGTGGTTCTGGACAGCCTGATCTAGTTGAAGATGCCCCTGCTCATTGCAGGGGGATTGGACTATATGAGTTTTGAAGGTTCCTTCCAACCCAAATTATTCTGTAATTCACTGCAATTTGCAGCTTAAGAGTCTTAGGAAGTTTGGTTGTTCTGGTGGTTTTGGTGGAAATCCTGTTTCTAAAAAGCATGATCTCCGTAAAATCATCAATGTGAGAAAACATATACTGTAACGTGGACAGATCAGGACCAGGTGATGCTCTTCAATCTTGATTTACATTTTCCCAGCTCAAGGTGATGCTTTGTTACTGGCATTGATGACTCAAAGGCCAGAATCAAATATTATTAAGCAGCAGTTGAAAGACACATTAGAGATGCAGCTATCTAATAAGAATTTCAAGATAACTGAGTCTTTTTTCAATTGCATTGTAACATTTCTATTGGACCTTTTACAGCTGAAGTCTTACAGTTAATGGTAGATTCTTTAGTTGCTTGCTTCATCTGTTATAGTAAAGGAAGCAGTAAAAATAGCAGGCATGTGGATAAACCCGCTATCTTGCAATATTTTTCTGAATTTATTTGACATCACCTCTTTAATACCAGATTGAATTTGGCCTTATGACTATTTAAGACAAGAGAGAAAAAGAACTTCCCGTCATGCAGCCATATGGGAGTTTCCAGAGCCATAGCTCCAAGTTCACAAGGAAGGTCAAGGTGCAGAGCAACTGGGCTTTAGCACAGCAGGCAGATGGTGAAAGGAGAGAAACTGCTGGAGGCTAAGGTTCTGCAAAAGGAAACACCAAAAATCTTTTTACTTCTCAAATGCTGCAAAGGGCAGTCATGCACGTTCCGAGACTCGGAATCTTACTTTAGATACATCTTTACTTCAAGACAGGGATCCAACAGTGTTAGAATTAATTCACAAGCCATGCCCCTTCCACGTAAATCCTCTGACCTATATCACAACAGAGTTTAATGTCAACACAAGCACCCAGTAGTTACAATAGCCTCCACACTGGAAGGAAGAGCAAATGGCCTTCCAGCCTGATTCAAATGGAAACAAGCACTGTTGGCCAGTACCACACTTCAGCACCCACAAGTAATACAGATATCCACTGTCATCAAGGAAAGCAGATGCACTCCTTGAGCTGGGAGTTCCAAGGACTTTTCCCAGATTTGCCAACTGTTCTTTCCAGTCTAACTTCATGCCACCCGTGCCTCAGACTTGCACTTGGCAGCTCATCCCATGAGCCAACTGGGCACCATCAGAAGCACAAACACACCACAACCACATTAATGCTTCCATAATTTTGAGGAAGCATAGTCCCCGGCAGGGGAGGATTTGTTGCCCAAAACTCAGAAGGAAATGTTCAAAAGGAGCAGTGTATCTCTGATAAGCACATGTGTGTGTTCCAAAACACTCGCTGATGGAGTGGGGTGAGGAGCAGAAAGGGCCTTGGCTCTGTGTAAGCACTGCTCAGCAGTAGCTAAAACATCGCTCTGTTATTGCATTTTTTTCATCCTAAATCCAAAACTCAGCACTATACCAGCTACTAGGAAGAAAATTAACTGTATCCAAGCCTAAACCAGGATGCCACTGTAGTCTGCAAATGAATTGCAGGACTGCATCCATGTTAATCACACAATTGCCAATACAAAAGACATTGAAAATTTTAAAGAAACATAATAAATACTACGTTCTTCTTACTTTTCAACAACTCATCTTCCTCCCTGGGCTTAACCACCTACAGAGGTTTGTAGTGCGACTCCCTCATTGCAGATGGAAATATTAATACCATGTGTAGCTCCAGCAAATAGAAGATTTAGGTTGTGTTTTAGTTGGAAGTACTAATTTGCTTCAGCAGATTCAGTAACACACATCCTGCTCAGGCCTGGACCATGGACAACACAATTATCCGTTGTAAAAAGCTCTGGTTGCAAATGAGAGGTGCAAATACAGATTCATTATGCAATTAATAACCCAGAACAACTGTGGCAAATGAGATGTGTGCATGAGTGGTGGTGTGTAAGTGAAGAACCCCCTCCCAGCACTGCTGGCACTTCTGTCTCTGAACATTCTGGAGCATCAGCCAGAACAAGAGCACAGCAACAAGAGAGACATTTCTCTTCGTGTCTTAACCATTCATCGACAAGTCACCTATAAAATAAGGTGACCCAGGAGAATGAAGTCAGAGAGAGCATCTAGACATCCTTGTGTTGATAGATGAAGATAAGACATTATTAAAATGGCTTAACACATTTAAAACACAGCCAGCCTTTCAATGGTGTCCTCAGGTAAGGCTGTTCCTACCAGCCCTTCAGATCCATCTTCCACCAGAAGCACTTAACTGCAGGTGTTACAATTGGTTCATATTCAGTCCTAACTCAAAAGGCATTAAAATAAACCGTTCAAGTCAAAAAGAAAAAAAAGGCCAGAAAGGATAACTTGAAACACTACACCTCTAGTTACAGTGACTTCCTTCCCAGCACCAAGGCAACAAGCTTTTCTGCTTTCCTTTTCCCTTTCCCCAACTCAAGGGTCAGTTTTCTGATTTCACAACACCTTTAATTTAACATGCGTTTAAAAGAAAACTCATCTCCCCTCACTGCTGCAACATGCTTTTGCTACACAATCATATGACTGCATTTCAGCTTTGGAAGGGGTAAACCTATTCATTCCCTAAAGCCACCATATGGCTCTGGTGACGTAAACACTCCATGTTGCATCTCTCTCTATGTAGGTTGCTATCCCAGATTAAAAAGAGCATGTTCAACTTTCTAGCTAAGGGTATTCATCTTCCGTGTATGCTGGTGAACACCAAGATCTGTATTTCCCCATGTGGGGTATTGTATTGTACATAAAGATGGATGTCTTAACACCTATGCCTTCCAGTTCTGCTTCTCATCTCTAGACGTCAAAGCATCTTCAAGTGACATAATCACTAACATTCTTTTGCTTATTCTATCACTAGAAAAGCTGTTACCAGGCAGGAAAGTGACCCATTCAACTGGCTGGGGTGGAAATACAGCTCAGATCTCTGCAATGTGAATGCCCTACCCGCATTTCCAAAGAGAGGAAAAGGGAGCATGTGATATTCCAGGTGCCCTTTTCATTGCACTGCATGGATTCAGTGATGATCTGGCAGGTTAACTTGTCTTCACAATCTGTCCCATCAGCACAGACTTCGGCACCTCAGTGAAGCTTCATTGACTGCAGAGAAATTTCATGAAGGCAGCATCTTATAAAAACAAGAGTGTTATTAGAAGTAAGTGTATTTGTCCGAGAGTAAGCACATATTTCATGACAACACAGCACTATTTAAAGAACATTTTTTACTTTGGTCTCTTTCAGAAGAAGGGTATTATTTGTTTTATAATGTAGCTCCAAATACCCCTTTAAAATCTGTAAGATACTACGGAAGCCAACATGTTTGCAATGAGTATCTTCGCCTTCAGATTAATTTCTGGTTTATTCTCCAAGTGGAGCACACTGCAGCAAGCTTTATATAAAAGTAAGCTAAAAATAGAAGCTTTTAAAATAAGGTATGTTGTCCTGCACAGCTCTGAAGGAATTGTAAGTCTATTTACTAGCTATGGATAGGTGGGATTTAAATGAAAATAAAACCCCAAACTGCAATGTATCAGGAATATTTCTGAAGGATAAGTAATATATGTAGTTAAATAGGTGAGTGACATCCCTCCTTTCCAAGCCAAAATAACAGAAGCATTTGCGTCAGGTTTTGGACTTACATTCATGCTCTTGAGTATTTTTTAAATGAAGGCCAGTTTCAAGTCTTATTCAGTTAAACATTTTAAAACATAATAATAAAATGGCCACATTCCGCTTTATAAACTGTGTTTTAAGAGATCACTTATTCTTCCTTAAAAGACAATAATTGGAACAGAAAAACTGTGCCTATAACTCACAGTGAATTCTTGCCACTGAGTTTCATAAAACCCCTGAAACCAGTCTAAGGAGAGACACTGGCACCAATATTGGAGAGTTCCCTACAGCATATAATACAGTTTTATTCACCTACATTGCTAAATCCTGTTGGACTTCAAGACAACTTTAGGAACTTGATTGTGTTGGTCTCCAGAGCAACTATATTTTAAAGATTTCTTTATTTTCATGATCAAGTGTTCCTTATTTTTATTAATCTTTTTGTCAATAACATTATCAATCTTTATCAAGGCTTATTACTACTGCATCACTAAGATACTCTTAATTTTTATTATTAATTTTAAAGGGATAACAAAGACTCTAACAAGCTGCATCAATGAAGAGAAGCTCCCTAAAAACTCCTCTGAAAAGGTCATTCTTAGCAGAAATTCCTCTATATACTTAAAACTGATTGTGGCATTCAGCAAGTTTCATTTTTCATCTAAGTTATTCAACACCTGTAGGAAGCAATTCTGAAAGCTTTTTTCACAGCATGTGATGAAATAGAAGTGGTACATGGATGAATATTCGAAATGGCAAAGTTACTAAGCATCTGAATATCCAGCCAAAATTAGTGCCAAAAAGAAAAACAGCTGGCAAAACTCAGGGAAAAGTCGAGAAAAGCAGGCTTAGTTAGAAGACAAATAACCCTCAAGAGATGTATCAACTACTAGTACTGTATCAAATACTACTATTTTCAAGGGCACTTCTTCTCACACTGATAAATCACTTTATAGATTTTTGTCCCTTTCACTGCCTATTTTATACTCATGCATGAAGGCAAGCAGCTTTTCAGATACTGACCTCCTCTGAGCAACCCACCCACCTTGCTCCTGCAGTAACTGTTGCTGTACATCGTCTCCTTCAAAACATGCCATAGGTAACTCAGTAAATCCCCTAGACCCCATTTAAACAGCATCCATGCTCAGGATGTCACTCCAGTTTCTCTTGGGCACAGATGCCCAATCCATCACAGTGTCTTTAAAGATTGAGACCAAGCAGATTAGTCACATCACTTGGAGCATTTCTTGGAGGCTTTCAGAGGTGCCAATAGAAGATGAACATCTGAGAGAAGCAACATTCACTCTCTGCTTAATGGGAAATTTGGCTTCAAATGGAAGTTTCCTTAAAAAGAAGTACGGCTTATATAACCAAAGAAGTAAAATAGAAATACCTCTGTAGTAGAACATTTCTTGTTGAAGTTATGTACACATAACACTGTTTACAAGTGTGAACTCAAATAATCTTAGATACTTGCCATAATAAAACAAAATTAAGTTGCTCTACATGGTAGACGAGATAACCTGAATAAACTGGATGGGATCCTTTTGCCATGAAAAAAAAAAAAATCTAATATTAGTTATTAATAATTTCCTTTACATTAGGTTTTAAAATACAGCAATATTAAAAAAAAAACCCAACACACACACACAATTCAAGGCAAACCAACCCCCAAACCCAACCACACCACCAAACCTAAACTAGAAAACACTGCCACAAATGACAGGTATATACAGACACAAAATCAAACTTTGGTCCAGCTTATGTTGTCTTATCTCAACAAGGGAACAAGGAGGGGAAAATTATATACCTAGACATATTAAATCTTCAAATCTCACTAAACAAGCAGAAGAGATTTCTACAATTTAACACTGCTGTCATATATTCATTGACTTCCTTTTTGATTTTCTGTGAAAAAACGGAGAGATAAAAGATCAACTGGTGTTCTGCAAATCACTATAGTGCAGAGAAGTGAGGATTATAAGAATCATATTTGGCTTTGTAGAAAATAATAGTATATGAACCTTTTAAAAAGTACCTGTTAGTCTATAAAGGCAGAACTGTAGCTATTCTAATCAGACTTTTAAGAAGTTAACTGATAAAAATATACCACAATAAAATGCAATACACTGTAACAAAATTAGTTTCAATTTATACCTTTCTAAAAAAAGAATAAAACCAACCAAAAAACAGCCCACCAAAATTTGGTGTTATATCCTTAAACATAGGTACTGTGGCTTAAAAAACCTGAGGAATGGAAAAAAGGCATTTTATCCCAATGAATAACAAGCTTCCATCAGAAAACTAATGTGCTGCTTTTATTCTTATTAGCTGACCTCTATAAAACCTCCCTATACTCCATAATGCAACTATGACCTTCCACATTAAAAATAGAAAGATCACTCACTGAATAATTTAACCTTCCAGAAATTACAAAATAATATTTAAATTAAAAATAGAACTCGATAACCTCCAATTATTTAATTTTTTCACCAACTACCATCTTGGATTCTGTTCCAATGACCATTTTGCTCATAATATTTCTATGCAATGTGTATTACCAGTAAATTATTAACTGGATATATGCAAAGTATTAACAAATTTTCAAGTGTAAAATTAGAACATTTTGCTTTCCTCAACATTAAGAAATGCAATCCAGAAGTGATTTTGCATTTAATTTTCTTAAAAAAAATGTTTTAAGTAGTAATTATAAATAGGAGTTATGTTATAAAGGACAAAACCCAGATCATTATGCAGGCAAACATTTTAATTCACTTAAATATCTAACTTACGATTTTTTATCTCATATCAATATTTCTTTATAAATGCTCAGCTATGGAAAAGGAAAATAAAGAATTTTCTTTATTTATAAAATTGATTTTATACTTTCAAATGGTTATGTTGAATGTGTACATTGACTTTTCAGGCACTAACACACATAGGAGTGCTTCCGTATTCCAGCTCTGATGGGCACTGGAGCTATGCCAGGCAAAACATTCTGGAGCAGTACAGCCTGAGGTATTTATGGCACAATCTTAAACAGAAGATACTTGGAGGTTCATTGGAAGTCACATCCTTGTAAGCTTTCTTATAAAATGTTGGAGACCTAAGACTGTCCAGAACTTCAAATGTTTTGCCACCATCTTGGCTTCTTCCATAACAGTTTAACATATTTTAAGGGTGTTTTGGTACTTTGCCCCATAGTCCAGGGAGTCTTAATGGCACTCAACAGCAAAACCTGCAGAGGATCCCAGTGTGTTTGCTAGATTAAACCACAGCATAGTACAAATTCATCAGCTCAAGTTTTGTTGCTGGTGCAATGCCTCACCAGATCAAGTCCTTCAGAGTAGTTCATAAGTTCATTGCAAAGAAATAAAACAAAAGACTCCACACCAACAAAACCTCCCCTGTTTTCTGTGACCAGCCTGCTCCATTAGCTATACCGCTTCTCCTAAGGTTCAGTCCCTACCACCCCTTACTCTCACCATTTGCTATGCCCCTGAATTCTCTCTGTCACTTGTGATCAGCAGCATCATCAGGCTATTCTTGCTACCTGCACAGCATTCAAACAGGAGTATATCAGACACAACATCCTCTTTCTATCTTATTACCAGATTATTCCACCTATACCCTGAAACAGCTCAGCCATCCCTTCTGTGACTATATCACACTTCCTTGTCTCCTGTGCTTTTTCCACTCAACTGTCCCCAGCAGCTTCTGCTTTGCTGTTCAAACAAGGACACAAGCGTGTCCCCTGCTTAAACCACTGGTTCCCAGTTCCACTGAACTCATTAGATGCAGGCTTCAGATTCATATTTCTGTTCATACTACACAGGTCCCCCAAAAATGGCACTTAGCTGACAGCACTGCTGCACTGCCTTGACTCAAGACAGACCTACTAAGCCACCTCATTTGAGAATTTACTGCTGTGAGAGCTGGTTGTTCCTTCCTTACTCTTTTCAAAAACTGTCTTGCTGGAAGACTTAAACTATCTGTAAAACCTGCCTGCAGAGAATGTGCTTTAGGCAGTGGCTCCCAAAGGTCTAATTGCAGGACAGTTAACAGGGCTGCAAACACCAAGGCTCAACCCCAACACTATTAACGTGTAGTTCCTGAGTGAAAACAAAAAAATAGATGAAATAAACCCAAAATCCCTACACTGCTACCATATGGCCAGAAAGCTAATGAGCACCACTGCAAGGAAAAGCAAAGGGGGAGGAAGGGAGTGGCCAAGCAACTGAAAGAGGGAAAATATTAATTAACCATCTTTTCCCCCCAAAAAAAAAACCCCAAACCCCAAACAACACCCTAAAAAACCACAACAAAAAACCAACCAAACCCACCGAACTTTGTTATTGAACTATTCTCTCAGGTATAACTCATCATCAATTATCAAAGCTTACAGCCATTTGTAGTGAGGTAAGACTCTACAGTAAGAGAAGAATGAAGATGTTAACATACCTAGCTTGCAATTCCTGTGCTTTATGGGAATTTATTTGGTTCCTATAGGCTTAGACACAACTTTCCACTGCAGTTTACATCTCAGCCCTGTTTGGAATAAGGTGTAATCAGCAGTAGGAGTATTTGGAAGTGGATGCTTCATTTAAACACTGTTCTAAATTTCAACACAATATGACCACTGAAGTGCAGTACTGCAGGGCATGTGGCTCTCTGGTTACTCAATGCACTCAAGGAACAATGGCAACAGGCTGGTTCATTCCTGGCAGGTAATAAGAAGAAGCTGTCATTCTACATGATAATTGCAGCAGTATCCACACATCTTGTTATAAACATGATGAGGAGATATTTTGGATTAGTTATTTCACAAGGCCATTGAACCCCAAATGATCCAGTATTATTAAAAGGAGCTCCAAGTCTACCTTATCCTCTTCATTATTCCTGTGACAAGTCAGGACAATATATCCAGTACTCAGAGATCATAGAATCATAGAATCATAGAATAGTTAGGGTTGGAAAGGACCTTAAGATCATCCAGTTCCAACCCCCCTGCCATGGGCAGGGACACCCCACACTAAACCATGGCACCCAAGGCTCTGTCCAACCTGGCCTTGAACACCGCCAAGGATGGAGCATTCACAGCCTCCCTGGGCAACCCATTCCAGTGCCTCACCAAATCCAGTGCCAGATCATCCCAAGAGCTCCTGTTAGCAAAGTGAATTTGCAAGGTACAGGGCAGCATTATGCTGAACAGTCACAGCTCCTTTGGGAGTGTGGAGCAGAGCTTTACTGAGAGGGAGAGGGGGAAAGCCCAGCCTATCACCACAGCCTCTGACAGAATCTCTCTCCTAAAATACATCCCAGTCCCTGCATAGCACTTAATTTGGTGTCAAGCAGAGGACTTAGAAACTGCTCTTTTTCCCCCAGTTCTAGCCAGCAAGAAAGATAAGATGGAGGATGCGGGTGGCTCAAAATATGCCATTTTCTTTTCTTTCATTAAGCTATCAGATGCCAATTGTAATCTATCAGCTAGTGTTATTTTAATATAATCTTTCTCTGACATTTTCAGTAAGAGATACCACCCTCAAAGAATCAAGAAAGGCAAAGGCATGAACTGCAAGCATAATTATAATTTCCTTCATTTAAAATGATAAAACGTAAGGGCATTCAAAATTTCCAGCTCCTTTAAAATGAGCTCGTATTTCAGCGCTGGGACAGAACTGCCTGTTAGGGACATTGACACATGCCTTTTAGAGGTATAATATGAAAGCCCCATGCTTTTATTTCATAAAATTTTAAACATCAAATGATACACTACAACAAAAATGCTTTTACAGACGGTTTCCTGTATATAAAAGCAATTTGTGGGTAATATTAATTGCATTACCTTATTCCATAACAGATAACTTGATCTTGCTATTTTTAATACATCTGCACTATAAATTCGTATGAATGAAATACATTGTTTAATGTTGGCACCTCTAACATTTTTGGAGGTTCTCTTACTGCTATCACTTTATTCATTATTTCCTAATTTCTTCTGGAGTAGTGATGTTGGCATTTGTCTTTTAACATTTTTAAATATTAAACCCCACTTCCCATGTGTAATTAGTAAAGGGAGACATACACAAACTAAAGTTATTGAGAATAAAAAATACGCCAACCTCAGAAATGTCTGTCTTGTTCACTCAGTGAAACCAAGTACTCTGGATAAGGTAGAAATGGATAAACTCAGGGTAAAGAATTGAAATAATAATAATATTAAATACTTGGATCTGAAAAGACAATGGCATTTCTCAAAGTGCTTTCTGGAATCCAAGCATATATTTTCTTAGCTTTCTTTTGTAAAAGTATTTCCCATTGTTCTTACAACAATGGAATAATTACAGAATAATATTCTCAGAGGGAGAACAATGTTTTAGTTTCTAAGTTGTTTGAATCTCTGCATTAATAAAAATAATTTTTTTCAGTGCTTTAATAACAAACATATCAAGATACTGAAGGAATTAAGAAATTCTGTCTCTTTCTCTTGCTCTTCCCTAGTTTAAGCACAGAAATAAAGCATTTCATCTATCAGTTGGAAAACTACTAAGAGATATTAAAAGCTGCTGTTATTATTTTATAGTTGGTACACCGAAGCAAAAGAGTTAAAGCTTACACCACACTGCCCAAGATATATTTATTCATTTATAATTATTTATATGCTTATGGATATGCCATATCCAGCAGAGAGATTCACATCATCGGTGGTATCTCATCTGAGAAGTACCTAGTACTTAAACCCATGCTCTTGCAGAAGCTACAGTGCCAAGCATGGCATTTGCCCATATAAATCCAAGACTACCACTGGAATTCACATCTTGAAAAACATTCTGGGAGACAAGGCTGAAGATCACAGTGATTCACAAGTTCAATATTTCCATTTAATTTGAGAAAGAAATCTCAATAAGCCTAAAAAGTGTGCAACCTGATGCCCTCAAAACCATTCCACCTGGTGGGATAAGACCATATTAGCAAGAGAACCATCCCCAAACTTCCACTTTTCCTTAGGAGTATTTTCTGTCAGTTAAACCATAAGACAGATACTTTCTTGCTTGCTTTTTCTTTATCCTCACAGATCTTGCATTCCTGAGAGTACACATATTCAACAAGAAGGATGGAAGGACTCCCATAAGATGTAGCTCTACAGTCTGCAGACCAAAAAAATGTCACCAGAAGGAATAGCTGTAGAGAAAGACACACTCAGGCTACCAAGAAACCAGTACTCAAGCGATGCAAAAGTACTCTACCATCAAACAAAAGGTAACTGTTAACCTCCATAACTAGGCAAAGAGATTTGAATCCTGAGAGGACACAGGTTTTATTCAGGTATTTTTATCAGTTTTTCAATCAATAGATGAAAACACTGTCAGTGACACTACACTGAATTCAGGTTTGCATTCAGAGACAAGTGGGTCAAGCTAGTTATAGCTCTGCTTTTGTGGGGGGAGTTGGAGTGAAACCATCCTCAACTTGCGTCTGCTCTGTGAACCAACCAACTCACCCCAATTTACAGTCAGAGTCAATACATAAATCAAGGAGTCCAAGCTTTGCAAGAGACTTTGCAAGAACATACATGACTGACCTGCTCTGAATCATTCAAGTGAGCCTTGCACCTTCCAGGTAGCTCTGTCAGTAGATAAGATGGCCACTAGCAGCAATTAAGTGGCACAGTTCCTCATGTCTTATGTGAAAGACCTCACAAGAAGTCCACAACCCTGGCACAAACCAATGCTGTCTCTGCAAAAAGAAGGCGGTTGTTTTGTTTTTCTTCTCTTTAACTACTGAAAAAATAAGTCAGCAATTTACTTCCACTTAATTAACCAGCTCCTTGCACACTTACAGCAGCTCTGTAGCAAAAGCCACCAAAATACCAATACAGCCAGTGTAACCACATCACAAAAACAAGTTGAAGATGATAGCTAAGAGCCAACGCAGCAAAGAAATGTTAATTCCTAAGCAGCACCAAAAAACTACTTTTGTACTCAATCATGAAGCTGTTTGTGCTGTTGCCAGGGTAAATAAGGACAGTTGTGAGGTGCCTCCAGTCTAGACCAGCAACCTTCAGAAGGTGGTGTAATCGCTGAAGAGAGGTAGGTAAGAAGGTGTGAGCAGCCACACAAAGCTTGAATCACAGAATGCCAGGTTGGAAGGGACCTCAAGGACCATCTGGTCCAACCTTTCTAGGCAAAGCATAAGCTAGATGAGATGTTCCAGCACCATGTCCAGCCCAATCTTAGAAGAGTCCAACACTGGGGAATCCACCACTTCCCTGGGGAGTTATTCCAGTGGCTGGTTGTTCTCAGTGTGGAAAATTTTCCTCTTGTGTCCAATCAGAATCTCCCCAGGAGTAACTTGTGCCCATCACCCCTCAACTTTTTCCACATGACTCCTTGTAAAAAGGGAGTCTTCATCTTCTTTGTAGCCACCCTTTAAATACTGGAACAGGGTGATAAGGTCTCCCTTGAGACTTCTTTTCTCAAGGCTGAACAAATCCAGCTCTCTCAGCCTTTCTTCACTTGGCTTCGCAGTCCTTGGATCATCTTTGGACTGCCTTTAGCCTGTCCACATCTTTCTTGCATATGGGGGAACCAAAACTGAACACAATATTCCTGGTGTAGCCAGACAAGCACTCAGTAGCATGAGATAGTATCCTTATCTCTGTCGGTGATGTAACCCAGCATCCTGTCTGACAGTTGATGTAACCCAGCTTGTTTTAGGAGCTGTTCATGACATTAAGATTTTGAAACTTCAAAGGGTGTCTGCTTCACTAGCTTTTTGATAGCTTTGTAATAAGATCACACAGAAGCTATTTGCAATTATGGGATTAATAGGCACATTCAAAAGCTGTTATCAGGATTGAGATGTTCTGTACAATGCTATGTGCTCTTTAGGATGCTATTTGAGAATTTTCTCTATCCTACATAACTTCAGATATACTTGCATCATAGTCACAATAAGAATTTTAACTCTTAAAAGATGGTATCTTCATGCTGATTATTACAGGGACCACTCCAACAGCTTCTAAAAGCTAGAATTCCTTCACAGCATGCAATTTCTACTCTAGAACATGCACTTAAGGGACATGTATCTCCTGGAATTTAAATCCTGCTTTGGAAAAGCACTATTGAAAAAAAAATAGCAAATTGTGTTGATGAAAACACAGCCAATAAAGTAATGGAAAAGCAACATTATATTTCTGAAAGAATTGTCAGTGCAATCTAAACTTAAATTTCTTCAGGAGTTAAAATACATGTTTAATATGATTAAAACTCAAGAGTATGTTCAGATAAGTAGGTTTGATGGTAGCTAGTTTTAGGGGTTTTTATGTGCATGTGAAAAAGATTTTTCTGGTTTTAGTTTTGAGTATATAGGAAAAAACATACAGATACAGACATCTATAAAACAAAGGTGACATTTAACTTTACACAAGACATTCAAATTACATCTCACTAGAAGTACCACAGAAGTTTATCTAGAACAGAGTTATAATAAACTCTATTATGTGAGCGTGCTTGGGATAGAAAATGTGCCTGAGGAAGATTTATAGGTGGAAATTCTGAGATGGATGGAAATGGGCGAGACAGTGCTAGAACAAATCCTCATCACCTCAGATTTACACCTGTAGTTCTGTATCACACTACTATAGATAAGCATCCACACTCCTGAAGCAGGAGCTTTTTTGCAACTGCTTTACCCTCTGGAAACTTTTTCATAACTTTTTTGCTATTAAATATAGTAAATCAGAAATGTATTTCTTACTAGCAGTTCTCCGGTTCTAAAGACAAAAGCAAAGGCTGCCTACAGTGTGATCAGTATTTAAAAAGCTATTAAGTTCCATTCCACTAGCTTTATAAGAATACAGATAGATACTAGGGCTTCATATTTCACAGCCCTCCCCCTGGGCCACTTTCCTGAGACAAGAGATATTGTCAAGATGAGGTGCCAAGGAATAATTTCATGCCTTAGAGTAAGAAGGCCCAAAGATAAACATCCAAAGATGTGGACACTTCCTAAAATACAGTACTAATTTCAAAAACCAGACAGGAGAATAGAAAAGCAAAGGAATTAAAAAAAGTGGAGAAAGGCAAGGCAGGAACAGAACATGGCAATATGCTGAAAACCAACAACAGACAGTAAATTATGCAAATTCCACTTGCTGTAGCTTTGCAGCATGGTAGAGTTTACTTTCCATCCTCTGAAAGACCTCAGCTAAGCCCTAGTGTTGCAAGGTCAATTCTATGGCATATAATCACACAAGTGCTTATACTACTAGGAAGATGCTTATCGTAAGTGTGAGCACTAGGATATACAAAATATTTAGGTGTGTGCTTCCTATTAAATGCTATTAAATTTAAAGAGACCATCATTAGATCAGGAAATCTTTAAGCCATGACTTGATGACACAACATGGTATAACATGTCTCATGTTCCTAGTGCCTATAGACTAAATGCCACAAAGAAAAAGAGCACAAGAAAGAACAGAATAACATTTTTTATAATCATAACATTCAAACCTCCTATTTCCTTTTTTTAATATATTTTCTTGTAAGTCAACAAGATAGATTAGTAGCTCATGTAATACTAAATATCCTTATTATCATTACAGCGTAGTTCTGTGTAATTTAGGGAATCTATAGTGTCGGTCTTCAGTATAAAGACCGAAACCACTCCTCTGAAGTAATATAGCAGCAACTGCCTGTTGTACAACTTCAAAATCTGAAGATTTAACTAAGGTTTTACTAAGCATGAAGATAGGAGCTCATAGCCAGCAAGCAGATGATGCTTAGCCTTCTGTTCAGCACCTGGAGAGATGAGGCCTCAGACACTTATTTACACTCTACATTTTATCAGTTCTTTCTCTTTACTGTTAGAAATATGTATTTCATAGCACTGGCAAGGTATTCCATCTCTTAGATTGAGATATCATTTCATACATACAAAGAATACTACAATTATAAAATGTAAGTAAGGCAAATAGTGTAAGCATTCTCCAGGGAAGCATAACACAGAGTAGTTTAGCGCGAAAATAAGATATTTTATTCTCTAGCCATGCTAGAACTTGAGTTGTAACATGAGGCAGACCTTTGAGACTTCTTGCATTTCATTCTTTCTGCCCCCCACCCCCCAATAATTATCTTTTGACCAAAACTTATTTTTCTTTTATTCCCCCTTTACTTACACATATATGTTCTCACTGATTCGAAAGCATTATTGAGCTGTGAATCAACAGCAGCCAGTGGAAGCACTGAATTAAATAAACAGGAAAAATATGAACCATGTTGTGGTAACATTCTGAATTTTGAGGTGTCTTCATGACCAGCACAATTCAATGGAGATAGAAAACAAGTAAGTAAAAACCATCTGCCTTTTAGAACATTAACTCATCCATGGATTTTCTTTAAAAGGATATTGAAATAACATTCATTACTATAAATCTGAGAGACTATTGAGTGGGTAGAAGTATTCTACAGATTTTTTTTTTTCTTAAACATAGGAAAATAGAGAACAGCAGAATCACAACCACTGACTTGTTGGGAAGAACAGTGTAAATGAACCCTTTGAAAGAGATGGTCACAGTACTTTGCTCCAGCAAGTCATTTAAGTGGACATATTCCTATTCTTTGTACACTTGAGCAATCTCATTGAATGCTTATATATGCATGTCCTAAACTTTAAGCTTAAATACTCATCTTTCATTTGTGTTATATCTGGTTTTTATTATACCAAAGGTAGTTTTAAGCTCCTTGTGCAAGAGTTGAACCACATCAGAAAGACATTTAACTATCTTGACTTTTACTATAAATTTTTAACTGTTGCTACGACCATTATGTTTCTAATGAGTAAAATAACAATAAGCTTTGGCCATCAAGTACCAGCCACTAGAACTCAAGTACCAGAATCCACTCATAAAGGCATTTCTATTTTTCAGCATCCTTGCTCTGATCTTCACCTATGAAGCAACCTAATATTCACTAGAAAGAAACTGGTATTTTCTGTTATTATTGTACGAGCAGGCATTGTACTCCAGGTGAAAGGCTTGTATTTCACTCCAAAGCCCCTTGACCTTCATTAGTGCTTCACAGAGCTTGAAAGCCAGATGGAATAACAAAAAAGTCAACAAAATAGAGTAGTACGTATTTTTATGTCTTTCTGAAGCACTGGGGACATAATAATGTTGGGTTTAAAGATTAATTTGGAATTACATACTTACAGGCAAATAGATATGATAATTGCATTAAATCATATACTGCCTGTTTTTAAAAGACATAGAATCTTATAATTAAAATCAATAGCTAGATCATAATTTAAGTCATATAATTTTAATTAGTCTATTAAAACAGGAGTTTGCAAATAAATACAGGAACAATTAGATATTGCAATTTAATCAGTATTTCATTTTTGATGTTAAGAAAGACGAAGAAGTTTTAAAATAAGATTTTTAGACATTCACAGACCAATTATATTCATATGTATTATGACAGTGAAGATTTTAATATCTACAAAGCACAGGAACTACCTGCTCTATTTTATTATACTAGGTTTTGGGATCTTCATATAATTTATATGTTATACAGATTTACCAAGCAAATAAGTTTCATATGTATAGACAGCATCGTCCACCTGGAATAACTAACTAAAACCCTGGATGACTAAAGTAGTATCTCTGCTTCAGACTTCATTCTGATATCCCTTTTCTACTTATACAGCACTTGGCAGGTAATTAACCCAGCGGCATAGAAATGACTACTTGTTATTCTGGACTTGAATGAATATTAAGATATATCTGGAAATTATAACAACAAATTAAGTCTTCCTCAACTTGATGAGGAAAAAGAGTAAGAGAACAATTTCCATGACTAGTAATAAACCCCTCCAAACCCAAAAGCTAAAACACTTCCACTGGCACATTCCAGATGTATATATACACACACAAAGACACACATATATAAGAATTCACAATCCATTTTGAACTGCTGGCAGAATCGACTTGTTTTTATTAAACTTATGCTTTCTACCTAGGAAATCAAAATTTTTTATTAGTTTGTGCTAAATTCTTGTACCAATGTTTCTGGGACCACAACAACCCCTGCTTAGAAAAATACTTAGAAAAAATTCACATCCTATTAGTTCAGCAGATCACCTGCCCTGAGCCCATGAAACACAAAGGTTTCCTAGCCTCCTAAAGAGAATATAGAAAGTTCCTGTGGCTACAATCCGAACTTTAACAATTCTTTTTTTGCCCTTATACCTTATTTCCAAGTAGGATTACAAATTGTTTTACAGTAACCTTTTTATATCACTGCAGTCTGGCTAATGCTCACAACCCATTAAAAATTCCCTGGATAAAAAGGCACAATCTCCTAAGAGCTCTTGACCGTATTTGAATAACAAAGATTTTGGAAGAAGCAGCATTTTTCCTTTGATTAAATCAAAATCAAACCACTTTGCTGTTCTTTTAAAGCCATGTCAATAAAGAGAAAGATGTTTGCTGAAGTTAAATTCATTTAAAACCCAATGTTGAAACAGGAATTCTAAATACTTTTTTCAAGTTTGAGTAATGCATCTTTTTTCTACTAAGTTAGCCAAGTTTTTAATACTCAAAATATACATTAACTCATAGCTTTATTTAATTTCCTTATCCATATTTATCAAATGTTCCATACTTCTACTTGGCTGCAATGGCTTTTTTACAGTTATTACAAGCTGTTTTAATATGTGCCTAATAACTCACTTTTAGATACTTCTGTGATATGCACTAAATATTTCTGCTAAGAACTGCAGGAAACAGTTAACATGCGAGTGGACAGAAGCCCAAGTTTTAATTCAGAATTCTAAAGAACACCTTTCTTTAAAGTTTTCCAACTTCTGAAAGGACAGGTATGACCTTTTCAGGCTATTTATTTCTCAGATGATATTTTTTCTTTAACAAGTACAAGGATGCATTTTCTGAGGTGGTATTACAATGGAAAAAAATGTGTCAAAAAATCAATAATTTTTACTAAATTCACAATTTAATCTGCATATTTATTTTGGTTCAAGTATAAGAAATTGCCTGTAAAAAACAATGCTGAAAGAATGTCAACAATGGTCTTTGATTTTCATGTACACTGGGGAATAACATCATCTAATCTAAAAAATGCTATAATAAAATAAATCATGTATAAACATGGTAAAAGATGTTCTTATTTGCAAAAGTAGCGATTTATACAGGACCACATTCTATTAACTGCAAAATAAAACTCCATAAAGGCAAGATCACTTCTTGTTCCCCTCTGCAACATTTTGACATTAATTATATTTTGTATTATTGGTTAGTTATTCTAGTATATGCATGCAGAATAGCAGCGATTTGCATACAAATAAAAGCTGTGCAGTCATATTTAGTTCTAATTTCCCATATATGTCCCTAAACAGCCTAGGATATATGAATTATTGTATCATTTAGATAACAATCTTTGATGGCTATGTGTAATAATATAATCTTTCCAAGATTTAATTAAGCAAGTTCCGAACATGGAAATTAGAAGTAAGGAGCCACTAGAGAAAGATAAATTTAAAGAGTTGCTCTCCATTCTTAAGCTTTTATGATTTTATTACCTTTACTAAGAATAAGGAGAAAATTCAAGCAAAGAGAATACAGTTACTGTTTACCTAATTTTTTTCTTTTCAAGACAGAGAAGAAAGACATTGCTCCTAGTATCCCACCCTTCTCTGACATACATATCATGATGATGCCATCTGACAGTCGATGGGATTCTACAGACTTTGTAAACAGCACAAAATTGAGATTACACATGTAGAACATTTACTTCTGCTCACATTTCTGTAGCACAAGCTCAGCAGAAAATTTCCCTTTAATAAAAAACACTACGTTTTTTGATATTTATACTCCATTTATCCATATAAAATAGTTAAATAAAAACTAACTTTACCATAAAAATGAATATCCATATATCCTTTTATTGGAGTAAAATCCATGTTATTTCGGGGGCTGGAACTGTCAAAGAGAAATCTTTTGTTTTGATTTTACATGTGATGTTTTTCATGCTTATTATGTCAGTTGATGTCAGGAAGGCACAGATGACAGAGCAATATCTACCTGCAATATGTCCCACAGTAAAACACCTATTTTAGAAACTGAGAGGTAAAAATCAAATAAAATTATTTTACCCATAATACCACTTTTTTAATACTAAAAACTTTTATATATGCACTTCATTTAACCAGCTTCTCTTAGAAATTGCAATTTTGTTTGCATTACCACATCATTTATTGGCTGGTCTTATACATCATCTGGGGTTTGTGGGTCTGTTTTGGGTTTCCCCTCTTCCCTGGCCGCTCCCCCCCAGCTATATTTTAAATAGGATTTATAGGAAGATTGGTATTCTGGTAATCTTCCTTTAAATATTGTACAAGAAAGTGATCAAGGAAATTCTGCTTTGAAATTCTTTGCATACAGCTAGGACTCCTCATCTGTGTTGTTACAGATATTTAATTCCCTCAAACAATCTGTTGTCATGAGTTTAGATATACCTACTACAACCCTGATAAGTACTTAATGCAATGTAGATCAGGACAGATGTTGCATGGGTTTTTGCTTCAAGCGGATAAATCCGTTGATTTAATTTTTTTCTTTTTATGGTGCATTTCTGTCAGTCATTTTGACAGTGAATCTTTCTTAATGCATCACAACAAAAAGAAATTCAGGAACCATGTCACAGAACAGGCCAATGCAATGTTGTGTTCGCAGTTTTTTTCCAATGAAGTAAGTTAGGTAGGTCCAGTTTTGAGGTTACTAAAAAGCCCCAAAACTTTCTTGGTTCTTATGCCTGGGAAAAGATTCTACATGCAGTAATTTGCATGGAATTTAATAATTATTCTCTTTTAACTCTTGACTAAAAATTATTTGTCAGCATTGTTAAGATCTTCAAGATGAAAGTAAGCAGGAAACATCGGGGAGGGGTGTGGCGAGGAGAGACTGTAAAATACCAGCAAGAAAGTAAATTAACTTCTTCAGCGCCTTATTAATAACTAGAGATGAAAGACTCCATAGGTTTGCAACTTGTGCATGAGTCCTCTTGTGTACCTTCCAAACTCCATGGTTTTCCATTAGCACCCTATTTCACTGTTCTTTTACTAATCAGCATTGCTAGGAGGCTGGAGTAACTTTGCAGTTGGGAGGACAGCCTTCCTCCCAGGTACTTTTAGAACTTATTTCAACAGATCTGGGGTATACTTACATGCTGATTTCTAGGCACATATGCATCATTATATACAAACACATGAGCCTTTCATACGTGCAAAAATAGTGGGATTATAGACTGTATCTCAGTTTCTCAAGATACCAGCATCAGATAGAGCCTGTTGAATAAATATTAATACATACGTCAAGCAAAGTGGCTTTGTCATCTAAATTAGTCAGCCTTTCTACATTCAGAAAGCCATTAGGATATACGATACTGTCCATCATGCTGTGGTTGGGATTGGGAATGAAATTTTCTGTAACTTACAGAGTAAGGACAGCATAATGATTCCAAGAGGTTATGTCAGTATTGAGGTTTAACTGGAAAGACTGTAAAATGATGAAACAACCCAGAGTGAATAGTTCTGGGCAAATGCTGTGTAAAAATGTTTACAAACCCCTTGAGACAAATTTTACAGATTGGGTATAAAATTTTTGTTTCATATCTTTATTTTCTCTCCCATGTTCTATATCTATAATACTATAACATAAGACTTTTCTAGACAGTATTTTGATGACAGCAGATAAGGTTATCTGTAGAAAGAAAAAAACCAATATATCTTTCAAACTTGAGTAATCTGCATTCACATTCATTTTTGCATAAGCAAATTAAAAAGGCCTTGATAAAAAATTGCAGATGAATGAATCTCATAAGAATCTAAAGGGAAAAAACCTAGATGGCCATAAACAACATAATAATATTCCAATAGTAACATAAAAAGATCTTTTTAATATTCTCCGCAATTCATTACTTTCTTTTCCTATTAGAAAAGATCTTCATTGTCATTTATTATTTTGAAAATAATCAGGAATGCTGTAATTTCAGAAGCACCTACACATGTCCGGGAGTACTG
Source organism: Psittacula echo (assembly GCF_963264785.1). NCBI lineage: Eukaryota > Metazoa > Chordata > Aves > Psittaciformes > Psittacidae > Psittacula > Psittacula echo. Next base: position 1,586,030 of record NC_137756.1, read on the forward strand.
TGCATTTGCATCATTTCAATTTTGCTCCACAAAGGGGAAAAATCCCCATCATTTATTTAAAGTCTTCAGCATCTGTTTTTTGAGTCAGAATTTACTATAACAACTGTCTTCAGATACACTTGCTATTTCACGCTTATCTTAAAGAAAATATATGAATGAAACATCTGTTGCTTTAGAGAGGTTGATTTTGTTTAATTTCTTAAGTTAAATTTTTATCTGGACCAAAATAACCTGATACTTCTAACAGAAGCAATGAGCAGCTCAAAATTATTTTTTCATAGTTTAGATATAACAAGGTATGTTTAGTTCATAAGAATATTTCCATATTTATATAGCCTTTCTGTCTGTATGTTCTTGAAAGAAAGGAAATAATCTCAATAATTCTACTGAAAGGTTAAGGAAAAATACCTTTTTTCTACAAATACCTTTTTTCTACCACAGTTTAGCTTAAAGAGTGGAAATGCTAACTTTAGGGCTTATAATGCAGGAGAGAATTGCAAGCTAACAAAATATCCAAAATGCTGATTTTCCCCATTAGAAACACAGATAGTTCTTTTGTTTGGGTTTCTGTTGTTGTTGTTGTTGTTATTTGGTTGGGTTTTTTGGGGGTTGGTGGTTTTTTTTGTTTGGTTGTTTTTTTCTCTCAATATCCAATGCCATCTTTACAAGCATGAAGGGTACCCTCAGGGCACGCAGCAGAGCAGGGAATGAACTCACTGTAACTATTCTGAATACCTGCACTCTCTTTCCAAGCATCAAATTCACTCAAATTTCATGTTCACTCTGACAAACCCTGACAATGGACATTGCCCCATACCATGTGTACTGAGAACAGGGCTGTCTATCCCCCTCTGTCAGGAAGACAGAGTTGGTCATGACTTACATATTTGCTCTTTTTGCTCCATATTTTTAACCAAAAGAGAAAGACGGGTGAATATTGTTCTTAAAAGCTTATAGTGATGAGAACTGCCACACAGTGTCCAAACACATTTGGTTAAACTACTTCTGTACCTCCAACAGTGGCCAGTGGATGCTGAGGAAAACAGTACAAGAGGAAAAAAGGATGGTTTCTCCTTTATTCCTTAAGGCATTCACCTTTTATCTGGGTATCAGCAGGTGTAGGCTTAAACTTTATCAGTGCTGCAATGTAGTATCTGTTCTCATATCAACACTCTTCACATGGAATCATAATCTGTTCTATAAATCCCATGTTGCTAACAACAGACAGAGATTTAGTTTGGATCAAATGGCAGCAATCCAGGGGGTTTCAGTAGAAAGATCTGATCCTGTCTTTGTTAACATAAACCAGCAACAGTCTAGTAATGTGACACAGAAAGATGTATTTCATAAATCAAGAGCAAAATGCCTTCATTTCCTGCTGCATGTTAAACTCCTAGTGCCTGAACACAAGGTGAAATCCTGATCATACTGAATTTAATAACAATACTCCTATTGACATCAAGGATCCAAGCTGTCACTCCCTGAAGCCACATGTTTTTTGAAACACTGGTTCTGGCATACAGAGAAATCCAGTAGCAATTTCATATATTCAGCTTTTCTTTTACAGTAATTCTGGGCATAGTTATGTATTTCTTTTCTTAGTAGCAAGTGTAGTCTCTCCTGCTTCCCTTAACTATTGACTATTTTGTGGTGAATGTATTGTTTCAAGTAATAGAATCTCACACCTATTTATTGACAATGTGCTAAGTTAGCTAACTTTTAAGCAATTCTTCAGCTAAAAAGACCAACTGTTAACAGACTGAACTCCAGACATCTCGATACCACGGGCTGTTATCATTTTGAATGTAAGTGTACAGATTAATCAGCTGATCACTAACCCTTGAAACCCCTAAATGCAATATTGGCAGATCATTTTAAGAAGTATTTCCAAGCTTGCATGAGTATTGTTCCATTTACTTAAGGAATCATTTGTCACATAAATGGCGAGTTAGAAAAATGAACTAATTAACAGAGAAGTTAAATGGAGAAACAAATCAAGCTCAGCACTGCTGAAATGTTGTCATGCTTCCCCAACCAAAGCTGCTAGAAAGGCTTATACTTAAATATTGCTTCATTTCCAAAGCCTTTTACACATGCGTGATGTGTACTACTTCATTCATTTTCTATTACACTATACTAAACGATGATTTCATTTATTATCGTAGAATATATGCATAACACTACAAAACACAGTTCTTAAAGTCTGAGCCCCATTTTTCTTCTTGCTTTCTACTTGAAACTCTTGGTTTGCCCTTTAAGTTCATTTTGAGGACTGTTCTTGTGCATGCTGTTGGACTATGTTATTAATATATCGTTGATCTGTGCCTTTGGGAGTTATAGATCTTTAGATCAGTGTTTAATTTCTATTAATGTTTGTTCCAACTCTTCTGTATTATCTAATCACAGTGGATATATACACATTTTAAACTCCCTCAATATTTTGACCAGTAGTGTTCTACAGAGCATCTGAAATCAGTTTCACTTTTTAAGCTAAAACTAGCACTGCAATTGTTTCCATTTCCTGTTTTGTTAATAAATGAGAGTATCTTGTTGAAAATAAAAAGGAAACAGATGGACATTTTGTTAAAGTGTGAAGCTCAATGATTTTGGTGATAATATATTTTCAATCTCTAATACGCTGACTACATTACATAGAAATCACTTATAGTTTTTTTTCTTTTCCACACATAAAAAATGACTGACAAGCTCACTCAGTAGACTTATGGCAGAACCCAGAACTGAACCTTTTTCTCTTAAGTTTCAGTCCAAACATCTGAACTGGAAAGCCATGCAAGGATATAGTCTTCCTATTGAGCACTGCTACAGAAAATCCCCCTTCACAGCACCCTAATTCTGTAAAAGCATAAACCACAAATTTATCTTCCTAGACCTGAGCAGTTTATCTCTATTTACCTCATGATGCATCAAACATATTAATGGTGTTTTAACTGGCATGATGTGGGAGTTAGAATAACACTACCCAGCATCTAGACCACTAATGGTTTCTTAATTACAAAACTGTTGTAGGCTGCATGGGTAGCTGCACCATAATGTTCATGGCCCCTTTTATGCCACTTTAGCTTTTCAGTATTAATGACTGTTTTAATCTTGCAATTACTTTGTTCAGTTCTTTCTTTGGCAATTTCTTAGTTATTTATTTTGAGCATCTCAGTTACAGTGTTGATATTCATACCAATCAGTCTCTTCTCCAGTTTCATCTGCAGTTTCAGTTTGGAGCTGATTCAGGAAAAGGCTACAAAATCACAGCACTACTGTTTCTGTAAATTTCTGCTACTGAGGGTGCATATAACTCAGCTTCTGAGCTATTAAAGATGCATCTTTAAAGCCTCTCACTGTCGTTTTGGGGAAAAGACCATGAATCTCAAGCCACAGTTGTGTTCATGATATACAAACTCTTCTGTTTCCTCCCTCTGTTTCTACGATCTTACAGTATTTCTTCCTCATAACTGTGACAAAAGAAAACTGCAAAGTTCAAAGAAAATAAAACCAAGATATTGATTATTTTGATTTAATATCTTGTATCTATCTCGTTTGCTTTCTGGACCACTATCTTCTGACACAGATATCATCTTTAAAACATCATTACCTGCTTATTCTTTTTCTCAATCTCTCCTTTTTCAATTATGTTAATCAAAACATTTCAACCCAAGTCAAGTGAGTTCCTCTTCTATAAAAGCATGATAAGGATCTCAAAATACAGTAACCACCTCAAATATCTATTTCCTCAATTCAGGGAACAGGTAAGATCACATATAACACATTATAACAAATATTGGCAATTTGGCTGATAGAAGCATATTCAAGTGCTTGAAACCAATAAAAGCAGCAAAATCAAGAGACAGTTTACCTTTGATCTCTCACACCAGCTGTATTCAGGGCTAGGAGCCAGCAATAAAAATCTCACAGCTGTCACGCATCTGAACAGGAGCAGAAAAAGGGAACAAACAAAAAAGACTTGTTTACTTAGCAAGACCTAGACTATCAATAGAAATCAGTGCTTTGTTTCACAATCACAAGTGGACAGAAAATCACCTTAATGCCAGCACTAGCTCAAGGTAAGTAGTTGTGTCCAGTAGGTAAAACTGAACACACTGTAGGTATCTATTCCAACTTTGAAGGCCTACGTATCTGTGTGTGGTTCAAAATACACCCAACAGATCCCATAGCAAGCACTAATTTTCAACTTTGTCATATCTCATTACTGTTATTTTGTTCTGCAATTACGTCAAATATGCATCAGACAAAGTGGACTTACTGCTCACCCTGAGATGCAAACCCAATAATTTTCACTATTTGTACTTCTCCACAGAGTTCTAGGTCTGCTTTCTGTGCTGCTGTGTCAAAGGTTACAGTATTCTGCAGACCCTCACTCCTATAAAATAATCAAGGGGATTATGCAAGGCAAGAATTTATTATTCTGATCCTTTGAGTCCACCAATAGTTGCCTGCAAGGACAGAAAGTTCCCTGCTATTGATTTCAAATCAAACCTACTACAGGTGAAATGAAAGACTTGCTCACTCTCCCCATTGATTGCAACATATTCTTGGTGATGTGTTCCCATCAGGTCATTGAATTCTGATACCTTACAACTTTGCATTCAAGTTCAACCTTTTGTGTATGTCCTAGAGTGCAAACTGAGACCATTGGACCATTGTTGTAATACTTAATGATTACCTTAGCATAAAAACAAGAGATGGCATGGAAAAAAGTCAACCCAAAGGAAACTATACAATGCTAATGTTGGCTAAACAAAGGACTTTTGGTAGGAGCAAGTCATCCCACAATAAGCCACTCCAGGTTCCTGGAGTGCCAGAGTGCATACTGGAGATACGGTTTTGCTGGTACAATCTACAAGTTTAAGGATGTGTTTAAAAAGATACTTCAAACTTCTGATATCCTTTAACTAGCTTTCACATACAAAACAGGCTGCCTAAATGACTGGGACAGGATTGTTTAGAGCACTGCTTAGATGTAAGCTAACAGAGCACCAACTCATTATGACAAAGCCCAAACAGAAACCTTCAATGCCAATTTGGCAGATTTTTCAAATGTGTATGAATTAAATACCAAAGCATGAAGAGTTCATCTGGGTCTGTGTCAGCAGCAGAATGTGATGATAGCAGCAAACTATTGCTATGGGGAAAGGAACCGTCTATCTGTGCTGTTCAGAGCTCTCATCCACAAGATAATGTAGGCCTTGCTATTTTAGAAATCTTGGACAAGAGGACCAAGATACTTTTTGCTATCTACTGAAGCAAATTCACATTAGTAGCACTAAAAAAAATACATTAATGTTAATCTTGCTGACGTCGGCCAAAGAAGTTTACTTTGTTTCTAACACCTTGACATGGCTGAAGTCAGTCTAACAAAGAACTGCATTCTCTGTGGCAGCAGAATCTTCCCTTCACCATTTTTAAAAATACTATTTTAATCATAGGTGTAGAAATCTGCATCCTGTCCAGAAGGGTTGAAAACAGTAAACAAGAATATGGTTCCCAGAAGGCTTTCTAGACAGGAATTTTTCAGTACCTGTACTCTGCTAATTCTTTAATAACTATTTACACATACATTTTTACTTCTCCCAGGTGCCATTACGGGAAAATGCAAGAAACTTCAGAGAGATATTGCGGCACATTTACTTAATCCAATTGAATCCAATCCTCCTTTAACACTCCCTAATAGAAATCAATCCATTTTGCTGACACTTGACTGCTATGAACAACATAACGTTATTGTGGCTGTCATCTAACTATCCTCCTACTTAAAATGCTGCATGTCAAATGCTACAAAATGCAGAGCTTCTTACAGAGATGACATAGCTTTCATGCAGGCTTCCCCTTTAATTAACTGCAAAGCTTGCACCCAGCTCTGCAATGCACTCCACTCTCCCATCAGCCCAGCAGCAGCTTGCTGAATGTAAAATTCTCTCAATAGTAGTTTTGCTTGAAAATTGTTTTCATGTAAAACATTAGTTCTGTTGTAAATGTTGAAACTCCAGTTCCAGGGCACAAAGATCATTTTGGGTCTATTATATGCTTCCTGAATGTATCCCTCACCATCTTTCCTAAGTCAATTCAGGGCCCATTAAAGGTGCCAGACTGACCGAGACTTACAGTTGCTCTTTATTCCCCAGGAGCTCCAGAAGAGGTAATGGCATTGCAAACTCCTACCTACAAGTGCTAAACCATGCCCATCACGACCTGATGGAAACTAAGAAGTTGCTAGGCGTGGTTTATGTGGCATGAACACAGGACCATTAGCCTTTCTGTAGCAATGGCTATGATGTGTCAGCTGTACTGACAGCTGGAGGAAACCAACCCATTTTTAGCACACAGGCCATACAACATAACTCTCTGTGTCATTTTGGAATGAGGCAGGTAACCCAGCAGCGAAAGGCTTTGCATTCTGCTACAAACTCTCTGAACTACCCTGGTCACTTGCAGCAACCTTTAGCCCAGCTTTCCTGAATTATACAGCTTGGAAAAAGTGGTCAGCTGGGTCCTTTGTTGTAATGCGAGTCAGCCTTAACCAGGCTTCGGATGTGTAGAACACCAGCAGGCACTGCTCTGCTCAAGGGATTCACAGTTTATCCGCGAGGCATTGCCTGCTAAACATGAACAAGTGGTTGCAAACAGCTATTACTGCAGTGAAAAATCTGCATACAGCACATTGCTGTCACAGCGTGTGCTGTTGAGGGATCATTTGCAAATCATAGTGAATAAAACAAGCTTTTCTTAATGCGGGCTACTTTATTATGTTTTACACTAAAGCCTTCATGTTACATCTTAAGTAGTTCATCCACTATTGTTGACAAAGGGTAGAAAAGATAGGAGACAATTGCATAGAAATGCTGCAACAGAACCAGATGGTCCCATTCTCCCAGGCCTTGGCATTGTGTCTCTTCCTATAACTTTGGTATTTCTGTCTTTCCTCACCCCATTTGTCTCATCTGCACCCTCCTCCTCTGCCTCTTTGTCACGTTATTTTTCAGTTTGGCTTCACCAGAGAGAGGTGCTTATGCTGCCATGTTCCCTACAGTGAACTGAACGCACTAGACAATGTAGCTGGATTTGACAAAGGAATGGGACTCCTCTAAAAAACCCAACCAACCAACAAACACACCCCAAACGAACAGTTAAAAAAACCCATGTAAAACTATTGCTCCATTGCTTTACCCACCAACCAGCACCGGCTTCACTGGGCAGACACCTCTGCATCAGTTGATGATCTGGTAGTCAGGCTGACAGCCATACCACCTCCCTCCACACCCCCCCCCCCCAAATTTTACTAACTTCTGTCTTAGTTTCAGTTGCAAAAAATGTTTGGAAAGTAAAGCAATGAAAGCATGTTGGTTTTAGCTGTATGACAAATAGTTTGCATCAGAAAATCACCAGATTAATTTCCATCATTCAAAAAGCATTGCACTTAATGGGAATTTATAAAGGAGTTGTTCATATATTTAAATGTATAGTCTATATTTAAATTTAATTTCTGTGAAGTTCTGCCTGCATATGAATGTTATTGTGTACCAAGGACAGGTCTTCTTTGAATTCTCTAACCCTTACACTTAAATTAATCTTTTGCTTTTAATTCTCCCTCTGCTTTTACTGCTTTCAGGGGACAACAGGGAAGCCATCTTGCAGTTCATTTACCAACTGAAGACACTAAATAAAAGTTGCAGGGCCTCATTCATTAAATCTCTCCATAAGATCAGAAACATTAGGCAGGCAGTCAAGGTTGTGTTTTTATTAAATATTTTCATCACTGAAATTAGAGTATTTATCCAAACAAACATAAGCAGATTGCTAAGTGGGGCTGGAAATGCTGACTTCCTATACTGGTCCAAAGCACCTTGCTATATTGTTTTCATTTTCAATGCTCATTATTTTACCAGGCTTTCTGGTAAGTTATGTGTTGTGTGTTTTTTCCTTTATTTTCTGCCTTTTACTATCTAATATATTTTTGAACCTGTCCTACACTGGGGTTCATGAATTTATGGTTAGTATTTGTTGAGTTCAATTTGAGTTTAAAACCTGATCTTGAACCAATTGTCATTGTAATTATTTTTATGAAAGTCCAGTAGGATTGCTTGGGGGCTTAAACATGTACTGGATAAATGCTCAGCAGCTGGTGCTTTTCAGAATAAAGACCAGTGGTTTTGTGTGTTTCTATGAAGCCCTTGCATATATTGCATCTCTCATAAACAAACAAACAAACAAACAAACAAACAAATAAATAAGGAAAGGAAAAATTTCACCTTTTCTCTTTCTGGAATGGAACTTTCTGCAATGGTCCAAGGACCACTTCATTAAAAAATGGACTCCCATACGTTTTTGGAAAATAAACAAGCAAACATTATTTATATCCATTTTTACTACCAGTAATAAAAAAAATTCTAAACTATTTTAATAAATTAATGTTAATTTGGCTTTCCCAAATGTGAGCAAAAAAGAGAAATTATCTTCATGAGCATAGGCCCATCAAAATCCAACTCAGTAATACCAGCAATTTCATACTTATATGAATTTGTTTAAAAGGTGACCTAGACAATGAAGCAAATATAATGAAATTGGAAACAGCTAATTCAATAACGTCAAAAGTAATAATTAGAGGAAATTTTAGTGCATCACTTATCTGCAGAAAGAACCTTGGAATAATAATATGCTTATGTAAGGAAATTTACAATACAAAATATCTGACTGGTTGATTTAAAAATAATATAAAAAGGAGTTTTATTTTAGCAGATTACAAAACAAGTGGGGGAAATAAAGAAACAAGATTGCTATCATTAATATGACACTACTGGTTTCAGTGGAACAAAGAAAGTCTGTTGAATTTTATAAAAATACATGCTTTTATCTTCCAGGGGTTAAATACAATTAAGTTTCACCCAACTTGAGCTTTAAAAAGAATGCTTGTTTAAATTTGTAGTATGTTTTCCAGAAGACAACTGTTGCTGCATGAGCATTCACTGGGCAGCATCAGTCATTCCCACTGTGCATGAGAAGAGAGAGAACTCAGCTAGGGCATGACTACATTTCATCCACTCACAGGGTAAGCCTCCCAACACATCTCTCACTTGTTTCCATAGAAAATCAAGACTAGTTTAATATTAATTTAGTCTCTTGATTCTCTGGTCTAGTGCCATTATTGAGCTGAGATCAGTATGAATAAAATATCCAGTGTAGCTCTACAGCAAAGGTCATGCAGTTTTGACCACTCTTTCACCACAAAGGTTTCAACCAACTTTCAACTGATTCAAGACATGGGGACAAACTCCCAGTTGACCTTCACAAATCTCATGCCTTTCCTATCCAAATGTAAGGTGTGTAGCCCAAACTTTTCTTTGTATAAAGACTTCTGAGATACTTTGACATACAAACAAAATTAAAACTATGAAAATAAATTGCTGTCCTACATGAAGAGTTCTCCCAGAGGGAAAACTACAAGAGAGAGTATGAACAAACCAGCAAGACTTTTTACACTGCTTATTCAGCAACAGCCCCACTCATGAAATTTATACAGTTTTGAAACACTACCAACAGTTGTCTCTGAAAAAATAAGCGACAGTCTCATATGATAAATACATGCACACACAGATTCTTCTAACACTAACTCCATTTCTTTCGGGTGAGCTCCATGTTCAAAGCCCTTTGCATGTGCCTCAGAAGCATTTGGCTTTCCCAGAGGCAAGCACTGCCCAGACATTCATCCCCCTCATCTGCTCCAAACATGGGGCTTTGGCCTGGAGGGAAGCATCCCCCAGGATGAGGATCTAGTTCAAGACCATCTTAAGAACCTGAAAGTGCACAAGTCCATCGGACCTGATGAAATCCATCCGTGGGTCCTGAAGGAGCTGGCGAATGAAGTTGCTAAGCCACTGGCCATCATACTTGAAAAATCATGGCAGTCAGGTGAAGTTCCCGACAACTGGAAAAAGTGAAATATAAACCCCATTTTCAAGAAGGGGAAAATGGATGATCCGGGGAATTACAGACCAGTCAGTCTCACCTCTGTGCCTGGCAAACTCCCCACACTGTCTTACTAAACCACTCCCCAACAGTGCTTATTCTCAGATGACATGGTTTTATCTTCTAGTCAACAGCCTGCACAGGTTTCTAATCAGACTCCTGCTCTCCACACCTTTTTGTCTGCTCCATTTCTAGTCACCCTCCACCTTTATAACAGGAAAAGTAGGAGAAAGGGGAGGAAAAGGAGCAAATAGGGAAATAAAAACCAATTTAAAAGTAAGTGGCTGAACTATCTGTTAAGAAAGATGCTACATATTTGGCCTGTTCTAAGTCTGAAGCTTTCACAAAGCTATAGTCCCAGAGGATGAATACCATGCACTATTCTAATCAAGGATTAGTATAAATCAGGAAAGGTAGATGAACACTGGTGTAAACTATATAGAGCCCACAAAGAAGCATTTTCCTGTTTTAAAAAAAAGGGAAACTGAGATGGATTTTGCCTTGTGGATCATAGGTAACCATCTTGACTTTGACAGCTGACACCATGAGCAATGTGAGAAGATGAAATACTGCAGCTTGATTTTCAGTTCCCACACTGAGCTGAAACACTGGCAGTTAGAAACAAAATCACTGATTGACTTGTCAGCTGACCCAATTTGATCCGGAAGTCCCAGGGAAAGAAAAACATTGGAAGCCCGCAATATCATTTTTCCAGAGTCACTTTTTCTGACTACAACTACACTTTAATTTGTCAGAGACTCTTAGTCCCACATAGATCTTGTTTCCCTGGAGACAAGTCTTTTAAATAGCAGCTCAAAACACCAACCAGATTGAGAGAGAAGTTCAATTAAAGGCAAAAACAGTTTGTTGCACTGGGGGTCTGTCCTAGTAAAACCTTCTGGAACATGGATTTCTAGTTTCCCTAGATGCATGTCTGGGCTTTTTTATTTATTTGTTATTTCTTATCCCCTTTTTTTATTATAAGCATGGATTAATAAAATACAATTTTTGCTGATAATTGAATTATACTGATGTTTGCTTTTTTTATTGGCTAATAACTTGGATTAAGCACTATTTTTCAACCTTTATGTGATTTAAAATATTCATTCATTTATTGAAAACTTTCTGGTAATGGTTTTATTTATATAATGTTGCTTCTGCTATTTGAATGAGAAACTTTTAGAAGACAACAAAGCTAAAGAATAGTTCATCTTACTGCCATGCTTTGCAGACCAAACTCTGCTGAAGAATACTGTTGGACTAGAGTAATCTAGTTCAGCATCAACTCTCGTGAGACCTCACTTGGAGCATTGTGTGCAGTTCTGGTGTCCTCAACATCAAAAGGACATGGAACTGTTGGAACAAGTCCAGAGGAGGCCACAAGGATGATCAGGGACTGAGGCACCTCCCATACTAAGACAGGCTGAGGAAGTTGAGGCTGCTCAGCCTGGAGAAGAGAAGGCTGTGTGGAGACCTCATAGCAGCCTTCCAGTATCTGAAGGGGGGCTACAAGGATGGTGGGGAGTGACTCTTCACTAGGGACTGTAGTCATAGGACAAGGGGTAATTGGTTCAAACTTAAACAGGGGAAGTTTAGATTGGATCTAAGGAAGAAATTCTTTACTGAGAGGGTGGTGAGGCACTGGAATGGGTTGCCCAGAGAAGCTGTGAATGCTCCATCCCTCGCAGTGCTCAAGGCCAGGTTGGACGGAGTCTTGGGTGACATGGTTTAGTGTGAGGTGTCCCTGCCCATGGCAGGGGGGTTGGAACTGGATGATCTTAAGGTCCTTTCCAACTTTAACTATTCTATGATTCTATCAAGACATGTTGGATCCATAGATCCCCAACTCACACGATTCACTCTCAGAAAATCCCTGAAGGAGAAATTTTGAGAAAATTAGAGATTTCTTATCATGTGATGCAACTCAAACATAATTCTTTGCAAGCATATAATTTCCATACATAGATACCATTCCCAATGAACTGTACCAGCTACTATGAAGAAAAATTAACTCTATCCAAGATGAAACCAGGACAAACCTTTAAAGTTTTTTTGCTTTGTTTTTTGTTTTTGTTTGTTTGCTTGTTTTTGTTTGGGGTTTTTGTTTGTTTGGTTTTGTGGGGGTTTTGTTTGGTTTTTGTTTGGCTTTTTTAGTTGAATTTTGTTGGTTTTTTGGTTTGGTTGTTTTTTTTTTTTTGTGATGGAAAAGATGGATATGCTCATATTTGAGAAACAACTCTTTGGAATTTGAATCCACATTAATAAAAACTCAGTTTTTCACTCCCAGTCAGCTGTACAGCAGTTACTGATGGAAAGAAAACCATAAATCACTTCCAGCACTTCCAGGCACAATTACTTGGAGCAGTGATAGGCTGTTTCTAAAAGCTAAACTTCAATCATAATAAAAGCAAGTGTAATTAAACCTCCATTTTCTTCACCATTCAAGCACAATTTTCTCCTCTACCTGTAATTAATTTTGGTGCCAATTTCCCAAACAGATTTACAACAAACACATCTTACCCATCCCTAGAAATAGAAAATAGTTTTCAAAAATAAAATAAAATGGGAAGCCAACTATTTCTTGTGCTCTGCCCCACAGCAGATCATACACTGAAGAAACATACTGCCTCAGTGGCTTTTCAGTAGTAGAAATAAATATTATTACATGGCTTTGTTAATGCCACTATTTAGATGAAGATGAGACAAGCATCTGTAAGGAGTGATTTCCTTCAAAGACACTGTCAAGACAGCAGGAAATTTTAGAATCTGATCTTGCAAAACAAAAAAAAAAATATATTTAATACCAGCTGAATAACTTCTTCATATGACTGAGCTACAAGTTTTCAAAGAAAAGTTAGAGAAATGAAAACTTAAAACTTTGTACCTAGCACAAAGTGCCTAGCACAAAGCAAATTACAGATACAGTAAGAATTGAGACACTGTTCAGCTTGAATTGCTAAAATGAAGCATTTGATATCCTGAATAATATAAAGAAAAAGGTGTAACGATGACAAGAGTGTTATGCTAAAAATTATGTATGGAACAAAATATATAATGCAAATAATTTCTGTCTAGTAATTGCAATACCATTATTACCTTTATTATTATGAACATTATGTTCACCCACATGCAGCTGAAAGTTTGTTAAATATAAGATCAATTAGATCAATGTCTTCACTAATTAAAGCAGCACTTTTATAACTAAATAAATTCTACTATTTTTATCATACAAATTATGTCAAATTATTCTTGAAAACATTAAACTTACTTCAAAGTATTGGATGAGGTGTTCTGCTATGTTTTTAACTGAACATAATGGGTATAATATATCCTTTATGGTTAACACCTAACAGATTTTTCAATGAGAGCAGTGGTGAGCAACACAGGAAGTAACAAAGATAACTTCAAATGGTGGGACCTGATCTAACATAAAGCAAGAACTGGATGCTTTAACAGATCTTTCCAGTGAACACAATGGGGTTTCCAGAAAGCCTTCTCTAGCAAACCATGTCTGAACTCCCATCTAAATATTTCTGATTCTTTATAATGTATGTTTATTCCTACTTCTTCTAACAACAAAAGCATGAGAACATGCTAGAATGAGTCCTTACTAGGATGACCTAAAATGAAAACAGCACTTATTTCCCAAGGTTCTCCCTGACTGGATTCCCTCCCTTCCTTCAGGCTTCACACCATGTGAGAAAGAAGATAGTGGCATAGCAACATTTTCAAAAGCAGTCGCTGTCTCTAAAGTGACCTGCTGGGTTTAAAACAAATGCAACACAACTATAAATATTCCCAGTTTTTAAGCAGTATCACAGTATCACAGTATGTTAGAGATTGGAAGGGACCTCAAAAGATCATCTAGTCCAATCCCCCTGCCAGAGCAGGAACACCTAGATAAGATTACACAGGAATGTGTCCAGGCGGGTTTTGAATGTCTCCAGAGGGGGAGACTCCACAACCTCCCTGGGCAGCCTGTTCCAATGTTCTGTCACCCTCACTGAGAAGAAGTTTCTTCTCAAGTTTAAGTGGAACCTCTTGTGTTCCAGTTTATACCCATTACCCCTTGTCTTATCATTGTTTGCCATTGAGAAGAGCCTGGCTCCATCCTCGTGACACTCCCCCTTTATATATTTATATACACTAATAAGGTCCCCCCGCAGTCTCCTCTTCTCCAAACTATAGAGACCCAGCTCCCTCAGCCTTTCCTCATAAGGGAGATGCTCCACTCCCTTAATCATCTTTGTCGCCCTGCGCTGGACTCTCTCCAGCAGGTCCCTGTCCTTCTTGAACTGAGGGGCCCAGAACTGGACACAATATTCCAGATGCGGTCTCACCAGGGCAGAGTAGAGGGGAAGGAGGACCTCTCTCGACCTACTGACCACCCCCCTTCTAATACACCCCAGGATGCCATTGGCCTTCTTGGCCACAAGGGCACAGTGTTGGCTCATGGTCATCCTGCTGTCCACTAGGACCCCCAGGTCCCTCTCCCCTACACTACTCTCTAACAGGTCGTTCCCCAACCTATACTGGAACCTGGGGTTGTTCCTGCCCAGATGCAGGACTCTACACTTTGCCTTGTTATATTTCATCAAGTTTCTCCCTGCCCAACTCTCCAGCCTGTCCAGGTCTCGCTGGATGGCAGCACAGCCTTCTGGCGTGTCAGCCACTCCTCCCAGCTTAGTGTCATCAGCAAACTTGCTGACAGTACACTCAATTCCCTCATCTAAATCATTGATGAATATATTAAATAATACTGGTCCCAATACTGACCCTTGAGGCACTCCACTAGATACAGGCCTCCAACTAGACTCCGCCCCATAGACTACAACTCTCTGGCTTCTGTCCTTCAGCCAGTTCGCAGTCCATCTCACTACCTGATCATCCAGGCCACACTTCCTCAATTTAGCTATGAGGATGCTGTGGGAGACTGTGTCAAATGCTTTGCTGAAGTCAAGGTAGACCACATCCACCGCTCTGCCATCATCCATCCACAATGTTATTTCCTCATAAAAGGCTAGGAGGTTGGTCAAGCATGACTTCCCCTTGGTAAAGCCATGTTGACTGCCCCTCATAACCCTCTTATCCTTGACATGCCTTAAGATGGCATCAAGGATAAGGTGTTCCATCACTTTCCCAGGGATGGAGGTGAGGCTGACCGGTCTATAGTTACCTGGGTCCTCCTTCTTGCCTTTTTTGAAGACTGGAGTGACATTTGCTTTCCTCCAGTCCTCAGGCACCTCTCCCGTTTCCCAAGACTTGGTAAAGATGATGGAGAGTGGTCTAGCAATGACTTCCGCCAGTTCCCTCAGCACCCGCGGGTGCATCCCATCTGGACCCATGGATTTATGGATGTCCAGATTGCTCAACTGGTCCCTAACCCATTCCTCATGGACTAAGGCAAACCGCTCCAGTGACCTGACTTCATCTGAGGTCTCAGGAGTACAGGGTTCTTCAGGACTGCCTCCGGCAGAGTAGACTGACACAAAGAAGGCATTCAATAACTCTGCCATCTCAGTATCTTCTGTCACCAGGGCACCCATCCCATTCACCAGTGGGCCAACCTTGCCTCTGGTGTTAGTTTTATCAGCTATGTATTTGAAAAAGCTCTTTCTGTTGTCCTTGACCCCTCTCGCCAGATTTAATTCTAAGGAGGCCTTAGCCATCCTAGCTGCCTTCCTACATCCTCTAGCAGCAGCCTTATATTCCTCCCGAGTGGCCAGCCCCTCCTTCCATGACCTATAAACTCTCCTCTTCCACTTGAGCATACCCAGCAGTTCCTTATTCAGCCACGCAGGTCTCCTGGCCCTCTTCCTTGACTTCCTACGTGTCGGGATGCTCAGCTCTTGAGCTTGGAATAAGCAATTCTTGAATGTCAACCAACTATCTTGGGCCCCTTTACCTTCAAGCAGCCTTGCCCATGGGACTTCCCCTAGCAATTGCTTGAAAAGGCCAAAGTTTGCCCTGCTGAAGTCCAGGGTTGCAATTCTACTTGCTATTGTACTGGTCCTACCACACAAGATCCTGAATTCCACCATCTCGTGGTCGCTGCAACCAAGGCAGCCCTCAACCCTTACTGCTTCGACCAGACCCTCTTTGTTAGTGAGGATGAGATCCAGCAGCGCTCCTCTCCTGGTTGGCTGATCCACCATTTGCATGAGGAAGTTATCATCCATACACTGGAGGAACCTCCTGGACTGTGGCTGGGTTGCTGAGTAGTCCTTCCAGCAAACATCAGGGAAATTAAAATCCCCCACGACGACCACGTCCTGTGACTGTGAGGCTGCTCTCAGCTGCTTGTAGAAGGCCTCATCAACTTCCTCACCCTGATCTGGTGGCCTGTAACAGACACCCACAACAGTATCGCCCCTGCCAGCCTGCCCTTTAATTCTCACCCACAGACTCTCAACTCGCTCATCCCCTGTTCCTGGACAGAGCTCAGTACATTGCAGCTGCTCTCTCACATAAAGAGCAACCCCACCACCCCGCCTGGCTGTCCTGTCTTTCCTGAAAAGGACATAGCCCTCCATGAGTATATTCCAGTCATGCGAGCTGTCCCACCACGTCTCTGTAATTGCCACCAGATCATAATCTCCTGACTTAACACAGGTCTCCAACTCCTCCTGCTTATTTCCCAGAATTATTTCCCAGCAATGCTGGGAATTTCCGTTGCTGCCCATTTTTCTCATCTGTTGTAGTCCTAGGGAAACAGGCAAATAAAACACAAAAGCAAGAGATTAAGTTGCAATTCCTCCATTTAGATCCACATGCACTCGCTTGGTTATTGCTACCTTGCCCATGTAGAAGATACATAGCTTTCATTGTGCCACTAGGAAAGCAGAAATGTGGTTATGCATCAACACGTTGATACTTGTTTCCAGAAATCCAAGCTCACCTCTGGTAGGTTTACATAAGATGATAATTAACAAAATAAGCTGTAAGTTATTGTTCTTTGATGCATGCTGGTTGACATGGTATGATAACGCTCTGTAATGCACTACGCAGAAACACAAAGAATCAGGCTAACAGAAAATATTTTCAGACCAACTACTGATCGAGGAATGGTACATTTTTTTCTTTTAAATCATTCTCTATATATAAAATCATAAAATGTGTCCTTTTAAATGTGTCTTTTAATATAAAACAATAAAGGATATTATTTCAGTTATACAGATTTACTGCAGAGGCAGGCTGACCTTGTTCAGGTGAGGGAACAGTGCTGAAAAATGAGATATCACCAAGAAGGGTGGCCTGAATCAATGGGTACCCTGGAAATCAAACTGGAATTGTTAAGAAAATAATCCCTATGCAAGGTTTCCTGTACAGTCTTCAACTCACTAAGTTTAGATGCAGAAATCTATTCCTCTGGCCTTTATTCCCTGAAAATCCACATATATGTGCCCTGAAATTCAGTTGTAGATCACTGAACCCTGTGAGCAGTGTCAGCATCAGGATCAGCATCTTTTCTCCATCTGACTGCATAAGAAGCTGTTGAGAGAAGCGCTCTCCCTCCTAGCAATAATTCATTTTGGAGTGCATTTATATTTTCAATGAAGACACCAATTGCTGCTACAAAAAAAATCAGCAATCTGTCTTAATATCTAAAAGTTGTGATCAAAAGTAAAAGCTTGATTTTTGAACTTTTCCCAAAACTGTTTCAGTTATCTAAAAATGCAATACAACTTACATAGGTGATGTTGCACTTTTTTCCAACTTCATTGACCATGCAAATTGTTTACAAATCCTGCTATAAGGACAGAAAGAAATTACAGAGGGGTCTGTAGGACACAAAATCTGAAGACAAAATCTCTGTTTATCATTACTTAAGCAGGTGATTTTTACTGGGTGGAAAATGAAAATTCTAATAATTACAGGTTCTTATAATCTGCTAGTATTTTATGCTCTATTGTAACTTTTTAAATGTCTAAAGTCATAATTTATACATCCTGACTTTACTCAAAAGTGCTAGATGTAGCAATGTACAGGTTTTTATATATATATATACACACATATATGTATAAAATAATATTTTTTTTTTGACCCAAAGAGTTTAAATAAATGCCACACTCCATCTGGAAATAAATCCTTTGCTATTTTTATCTTTAAAAAATATCATGGGAAAAATGTAAAACATTTAGTATTAAGAACAGCATTGACCATTTAGAACTAAAAAAAATTGCTTAGTACCACCACAAAACAGTGGAAAAAAAGAACTCTTGTACTATTCTCTGGAAACAAGAAAAAGTTTCTCTTAGTCTATACAGGCTGAGGATCATTGGATAAAAAAAAGTGTGAATCAATATCTACCATTTTGAATGATCTTTACCAACCTGAACAACAGTGAGACTCAATTCTGACTTCCATTGACATCTAAAATTTATGCTAGCAATGTTCTGGCATAATCTTTAAGCTGTTGAACAAACATGCCCTAAGACAAGTCCTGAGAGACATCCATTCAGGGAAGAATAATCTTTCTTTTAGCAAAAGCCGACTGCAACGGGTTTGGGGGATGGGGTGTTTCTTGTCATTGCTGCCTTCTCCTCTCTTCTCTTGTAATTCTTCTTGAATGACAAACTTGCTCTCATGTGCTTAACTTGTAAATTGGCAGATTTGAGGGAGGAGATTCCCTCACCTCAGCCCTGCCTGTCATTTTCCCATGGCATTAAACCTTTACATTTTTCCACACTGAGACTGATCAACATCATAAAAAAAAACCCAAGCAAACTAGACAATTAACTTCAACAAAGTTAATCAACTTTTATTATTTTTTTTATTTATTATATTTACTTATTTTATTTATTATTATTAATTAATTAAATAAAGATTCAAATTAACTGAACAAAGTCCAGGAGCAGCTTGCTTGTTTCCTAGTCGATCAAGCCCAGAGCTCCCTTTTATGCCTTTGGTAGAAATTTCTCTCAGTCATTTATTTCCAATAGCAAACCGAGACATATTCTTGTATTGACAGTGGATATAGTCCTGTTTCTCTGAAGAGAAATCCAAAGCCGAACCCTCACCTAGGTACCATACATCATCCTCAAGGGAAACCTTTCTCACTTCATTGAACGTAAAAGAGTCTAGACAGATTTCTGGCAAAAAGCAGAATATCTTTCCCTTCTGGTTTTTTTTTTCCCCTTCTTCACGTTGTTTTCCTAGCATATTTAATGTGAGAGTTCAGGCAGCTCTTTCACTGGCTAAAGGAAATACGTAATACTCTAAACAACATTCTTCATTTATGGAAAAGGGGTAAAAAAACCCGACAACAACCACCAAGCAGTGGTTCTAAAACTAACTTCCATCCAAGAAACAGAATGACCCTGAATACTTTCTGTATCTTCAAGTGGCCTTAATTACAAAGGGTAGCAGAACTGCAAGTTTCCGAAGTTATGGTAAATTGCCATTCAATCATATAGTCATCTAAGGTAGCCAATCCAGCACTTTTTTACTAAGACAAATTAATATCACTAATAAAAATTGAGAAATATTCATCCACCCTTATTTTTAACTTTATATTTTTCCATTCCCCAATCCTCACTCATGTAAAACCAAAAAAATGTCTGGAAGACCTTGCAATGCCAACTTGAGTTATAATGTGCTGTAATTCAGTCCCCAGGAAAGAAACAATCCCTTCTTCTTCACAATGTTGAGACTTAAAATGTGTTATTTATATAGATTTCTTTTTATTTTTGGAGATCTGCTTTCCAAATCTGTTCCTTTCAATCATAAGGAAATTTTTAATCATTTACAAGGCTCACAGAAGAGTGGTTTCAAGAACCAAAAGCAATATTATGAAATCCAAAATAAAATGACCAAAGCTGTCTCTTACAAAAGGGGGTGGGTGTGTGTATACGTGTAACAGCATTGTTTTGCTATACGAAATCTTACATATGACTAATAATTTTCAGTTTGTGATGGAAAAAATATCAGTTATGATATCAATAACTGGCAGGTGAGAGTACAGTGTCACTAATTCCTAGGAGTTCAGTAGCTCCTTTATTAGAAATCAATTTCGAGCAACCAGTTTACAGATTTATCACTCTAGGGCATCCTACCCAAATTCCAGCCTTCATTAACTACTCTGTGAAGTTCAAAATGAAATAAAGCAAGCTAAAATTCTACCACAATGTTGCTGCAATTGCTGCTATGCACAGGCGATCACACACCTGAAATACTTCTATTTCTGCATGAACTTAATATGTGTTTTCTTAGAAGGTTGCTACGAGTTGCTTGAACAGGAAATCAGTCAACTGTATTCTCTTTTTAATTAATCGCGTGTTGCTTATCTCAGAAATTTTCATTATCTAAAGAAATTAGAACAAGCAGGCTTAGTAGGGTAAGTATCTGCTTTGCTCATGTATTAGAAACACTATTCATTTTAATTGATAACGGTCACTAATCATCACCCACACATCATCACACAGAAGTAAAAGTATCACCCTCCGTGAAAAGACGCACCTTCCTTTGAGCTCATTGTTTATCTTTTGATAAATGTCTCTTCTGTCCTTCTGTATTTATCACCCAAGGAAGAGGACACCACTATCTGCAATAGCATTCAATTCCCCTGGCTATTACGACTTGCACCTCCTTTGTGTTACATCTCTCGGCTCTTTCACCACCCTCATGCTTGGGGTAGAATTTATCAAACGAAGTTGGAAATTACCAGTGTCTCAATTTCGTTTTTCATCTGATTCATGAAGCACTTTTCCTATTGCAGAACACAGTTCATGAGCTGTGAACTGTGAACTGCTGGAGAGCCAGCAGAAGAATAGTAGTGCACCCGTTTCCATATAAATGGCCTCATTACCATGCAGACTTGTGATAACTTATAAGAAGGGATCCTTGTCTGAAAACAGGGGTCCTGCTGGCAATATACACAGTTATCTATCTCTTTATACACAATTAAATACAATTTTAAAACTATTGGAGAAGTACAACTTTTAAGTCACTAAGATGCACCTCACTTTGACTCACAACAAAAGCACTGATTAGGCGTGGAGCTTTGGCAGAAAACCAGCAGCATTTTAATACTAGCAGGCAGTTTTTTCACCCCTTTATAAAGCAGGTAAAGAGTAAAAGAAGACAGATGTAAAAGGCAGCTTTAAGAAGATGTGAATATCATAGAACTCCCCACATTTAAAATGCACAAAGACATACACCATACCTAAAATAAAGATTATTACTATAATTACATTTAAAATCAGCATATCTACAAGAAAAAGTGTGTTAGTCATTTCTCAGTTTACAAGGGTTCGCCTGCCTGTTAATGTTGGTGGGTTTTGGATTTCATCATCTGTTATTTAGAAAGGCTTTATCAGAGATTACCACAGATGACTAAGTTTCCTTTAGGTAAAAAGAAAAAATATTGCATATTCTTCCAAAGTTACTGATTTACAACCTCTGTTTTACAAAAGTACTTGGCAAATATCAAAGAAATGGGTTTGTGTGAGATTCTGTTGCAATTTTCCTCTCCTATCCCAGTCAAACAACAAAACTGCTCACAGTATTTTGCCAATATTCGTTATTTCTTGCACTTTAATTTCACAGGTGTAATGTTTTCCTAGGATAGCTATAACAAAACCAAAAACAAACAAAAGTAAAAATCTCCTTTTTGAAATGGTTCTGAAAGAAAAACGAAGTTATTTACAACTCAGTCTGTGCATGGAATGAAGAAGGTCCTTGTCAAAGTTTTACCCAGTGAAGAGAGAAAAATCTTAGTTTCAGGAGAAAGCAGAATTATAGATTGTGAAAGAAACATTTATTTCTTTTTAGCATACTTGGTTGAGTACAACCATTTATAATTGTAAGTGCTGTGAGGACACACTATGGCAAAGCTGCTCCTGCTCAGCAACTTCATTTTGTGTGCACGATACTTAATTTTGAATTTAATTGTAGTTTGCATGACAATTTAAGGAGATGGAGAAAATGTGTTATGCAGGATGAGCAAAACATTCAGAGATCACGTAGAATAAAAGCAGCACTAGCACAGAAACGAAGAACACAGATCCCATGCCCTTGTCCTTTTCCTGTGTCTAAAGGAGTGCAGTAGGACTGAACTGTAATTGGCACTCACTGACTGGCATATACAAATTATTCCAGGTTATTTTGTTGGTTTCTTTATAGAATGCTAAATATTCTTCATTAACAACTAGTGTATCATCAACACACCTTCCTTGGATGTACTGTTAACCTCCTAAGTTAACAGTAGAAAACTGTTAACCTCCTAGGGCAGGGTTTAACCCTGCCATATCCTTTGGGCTGTCACTGTTCGAAGCCCCAGTGCTGCAGGGAGACCAACTCCATTTCATAAGGCTGAAACCTGTTTACAAGCACTGTCCTGAAACACTGACTTAATACCAGCCTTTTTCCATGTAAACTTCAGGTTTTCATGTTAACAAGTTTACTGCCTGTTAAAAACAGCCATCTCCAGTCCTGGTGTTGAGCAAATTAACAGAATTACATATTCAGTTACAAATAATGTGTTTTATCTGCTAAAGGGTGAAATTCATTATGGATGTCCCTACTCAGTATAAGTTCATTAAATTGAATGTGAAAAGTACATACAGTTTAATTTCAACATATGGAAGCAAGTTTTGTTTTCTATGACTCTGCTATTGCATGTACTTACATTCTATATTCTAATTTCCATTTTAATTTTTCCTTTACTGTTAGCTTCTCAAATGTCAATTTCTTTTTCTGAAACTTTTACAGCAAAGTTCATTTAGTTATAAATGTACTTGTAGATATGCACACACCACCCTAAGAAATAATTCCTTAATTATCCGGGACACTCTACCAAAACAAATTTAATGGCTTACATTAGCAGCAACATGTTACCAAATGACAGACTTTGAGCAATTGACTGCATTTTAGGGAGATACCAATGAAGATTTTTGTTTTGAAACTCAGTTCTCAGCATCACTTAAAAGCAGCAAACTATAGACTAAGCTTGTTGGTAAGACCCATTTTCTAAATATAACAAAGCAAAGATACTACATAACTGGATAAAGGAAACAGCAAGGCATTTTGGAAATCTGGGCTTTTCTGGAAATAACTACCTTTAATAAGATGCTTGCATATAGAAGCGGATCTAGGGCTGTTTCTACAGAAGTTAGGCACAGATGGGAATGATAGAAAAAAAGAATTATTAAAAACATAAATCCCTAAAACATCAACACAATAACAAGCTAGTCCCAACTTCAGCCACCAGATTGTTCTGGTGTGTATGGTACTTCACATTTCCATCCCACAACGAACACGTAACCTTACCAGGACAGTAAACCAAATAACCCAACCCAGAACAGTAACCACTTCCAGGCAGTGGCTGTGCAAAGTAGCAACTGCAAATTCCGATCTCAGGCTCATGTCTCAGGCATAAATTTTCTCCTCTTACTAACTATCCAAAACTTGTAATACTGACAGTGTTTGCCCTCATCCTACATTTCAGTACATCAGCCTCTAAAAGTATTGTTACAGAAGTATACGTGATCCACAAACTGGGATGTGGGAGGGGAATAGCAGTAGGCAAGGTACCTGGGCTCGTAACTGGGACCACGGACATCCTGGTATAGTTCCAAGACACTAAAAATTCCTGAAATTAAGCTAGCAACTTTTCAAAGTTAAAATGTACATTCAGAGGGTGGTGATTCTACTATTAAATTCAGCTTAATTGCAAACAATGCATTCCTATGAGGTTTGTAAGCAGCATTGCTCACTGAATAAGCATTGAAATACTGAGATTTTTTTTTTACCCTGAGAGATGCTGTTGAAACATAAACCAATACAATTTATAAACACTCCTAACAGCTGAGTCTGCAGAATGGTTATAGCTGAGTATATGCTATCAAGAAATGAAACGAAATGGATTGCATTTATAAGACAAAGCAGCCTCCGCACACTTTTCTTGAAACTACTTGTTCATGGCTTAGAAGCCTTTGTAGATGTTGTGATAAAGTAAGTGCCAGAATAGGGAGCAGTCATGCATGTGATAGGAAAATTCACTAGCGTGACAAGGGAATATATAGGAATGCTTGCATTTGCTTGTTTGCTTGTTCAGATTTTTTACAGCATAAAGACTTATTAGACTGGATGTTCTGAAACACTTCTAAAATATGCAGGATTTTACAAAATATCTTTGTAATTGTAAAGAAGAAATGTTCTGCTTTCTTTTAAGAATGATTACACAAAATTGGCTGTGGCAATTTAATACTCTGTGTTATGTGGCTTCATCTCTACCATACTCTGCTAACTTGCCAGAAAAGGTTGCTGTTGATTTATGCTTTTGTTTGTGAATTATACTGTATAGTATCAGAAACAATAAGAGCTAGAAAACTGCTTCTTACAGTCAGTGGCCTCTTTGTAGCTTACTTCCTTATTTTATCATAATAGAGACATTCATATGATGGAGATTTCCCTACCAAAGTGAAAGCTCTGATCCTTCACCTTAATTACAATGTTTTTTTACCTGCTCAAGCAGGCTCTGTTCTTAGTGACAGCCAGCTTTGAACAGAGATTTAAATAGGATTTGTTATTCAGTGATAAAAGTGCAGTCTGTTGAAATAAGTACTGCTGTTAAGAAAACAATAGTTTATCCTTTAGATCACAGTACTTCTCATATAAGCTTTCATTTCTCTTCACTGGATAATTCATCTTCTAAACAGGACCAGCATTGCTTGATCACTGCTGTTTAGGCCATTTATTTGTACCTCAGAATGAAATAGAAGTCTAATAATGGCCCAAAGAGTACCAAAATCAGTGGAAGCCTTTCCCCCCCCGCCTCCAGGACAATCTGATTAATCTCTATACACACAGAATAATTCTATTTTTCAGATAGGGCTGCCTTCTACTATCACTGATTCTCATGTAAATGAGGATTAATGCCATCACAGTTGAGCTAACAGAATTACATTACTATGTGGAATCATAAAATTGCTCAGGTTGGAAAAGACCTTTAAGACCTTTAAGTTCAACTGTTAACCCAGCACTGCCAAGCCCACCACTAAACCATGTCCTTAAGCACCATATCAGGCACTCAGCAGGGGCACTTTCTAGTTAAAGGCTGAAGGTCAGCCTGTGAAAAGATGACATACAGATGCCTAACATCACGTTTTTTTGTTAGCATGAACACTTATTACTAATGACAGACTGAGTGCTGCAATGCACACAGAGATGTGGTCAGCTAGTTGAGATCAAATTGGGCATTCTGAATATGGCTCAGTCATTTAGCATTATTAATTGATTGTTCACAAATGCAATATTTCTAGAAAACAGCGTGAACCTATTCCAGAAGTTTCCTTTCCTACGGCCATCTCAGGATTCCCTCCGTCCAAAGGAAACAGAACATACAAATTCTAACTATCCATCATTTTCCACTCTGTAATTTTCCATACATCAAACTTCTCATCTCTGCCTAGGAGTCAAGGTCAACCCTATTTGACGCTGGGGTAGAAGTACCACAGGCGTTAAGCTCCCAGGTTGTTAAAAGAGCTAGCACGAAACAACCAAGGAGAGAGACAGACTAATACTCCCACTGAAGAAGTGTTCACAGAGCAGATTCAACCATTATTACAGATTCTATGCGACAGATTTTTCCCTGGAGAAAATCAAGTGTCATGCGTTCTGCCACTCACAGTGATAATTGTTAATAGGATGCAGAATAGTCACTAATAAAGATAGCACATAAGGATATTATTCTGCTCTAAGGCTTGATTTGACTCTGCGAGAGCATTTCCATCTATCCCAGGCAGCTATTTCTTTTTACAGAATTTCTTTGATGCTATTTTCTTTTAAGTTGTTTTGTTCTGTTACCTTGATGATATGGCAGTGGAATGAGTTTTCTCCTAGGTTTCTCAACAAATTTCAGTCCCTAAAAAATACCCAGCTGAAGTTGAAAAATCAGTTTTATTTGTCTTCCTTTCTATGCCACTCCAATTAAAGCCTCCCTCTGCTGATGAATTCTTGCTTGTCTTATCTTGTTAGATGTTACAGTCTTTTTGCTAAACATTTTTATATGCAGATTTTTGATGTCTTCTTAATTTAAATAACTATTGTCTCCCTGCAAATTTAATAATCTATTATTCAGTCACATTCATGCTTGTTTTATTCAAATTTCTATATCTTGTTTCGCAAATAACCTCAGATAGCATAAAAAGCTGGACTACAGTAAAAGCAAACGCTCAGGTTTTGAGGGTTTTTTTGTTTGGGTTTGGTTTTTTTTTTTTGTATGGTTTTGTTTGGCTTTTTTTTTTAATTAATAAATATGAATGTGCTGTATATGACAGAATAAAAAGAACAAGAAGAGTTCCACTCCTCCACCCCTAACCTAGGCCACCAGGTGAATCTGATAAATGTGTATCAATTACTGTATAAAATAAGATATATATGCACAGGGCTGATGAGTTTACCCTCTGGCTATGGCTCCCTAGATTCAATTACTAGCTAATCCCTGTAAGTCTAGAACGACCGAAAAATAGCAGTGACCCAGCAAATGCCCAATTTGAGAAATGACATTCAAAAAGTTTCAATAGAAGGAAAGAAAAATACTTGCACCACAAAAAAATTTAGATCCTGGATGTTCAGGAAATGTCTTATGAGATGCAGGTTGTAATTCTTAGAATCCCCGCAGGAGCAGAAGTCAGGTACCCCACTCCAAAAGCACATGGCCACCATGAAATACCATGCGTAATAAGATAGTCATCCCTCAGAGAGGTGGCTTGTTGCGAGACTGCTGACTGAACTGAGGTTTTTCATCAGGGCTCACCTACATTTCCAGATCCCACTCGGATTTTGGCTTTCAGAGAGAATGTGAAGATACAGTACTACAGTAAGAGATACAGTACTATAGTAAAATAGTAAAGCACTTCTGCAATGACATCAGCATCAAACTGAAGCTTTCCTTTGACATGAAATAAATTTCTTCTGATGTACATTGTTAACCTCCTACCCATTTTCCTTTCAGATATCAAGGTTTTCTCTTGGACCCAGGCAGAGATTACTGTTCTCTCAGGACCAGTGTTCCAAATGAGAAGAAAATCTCAAAGAGATCAAACATACTCAACAAAATAAAAGTTTTCTGAGTCCGTCTTCCACCTTAATCAAGAATTTTCCAAGAAGTTGCCACACTTCTGTGGAGAGGAATGCAGAGAGCCAAAAGACAGCAAAATTGAAGCAGAGCGGAATGTAAAATAACAAAAGCATTTATGCTATTACACTGATACAAGTAGATCACTACCATGCTCACAGCAATGGACTAATACTAGGCATACCAGTTCTACTGGACTGGTAGTTCCAGTAATTGGTAATTCCAATTATTAAGTTTCCTGCTATAAAGAAGAGGAAATTATGTTTGCACTATCAATAATGTAATCAATTATAGTGAACTATTGCAACATTTTAGATTAGAATTTATTTCAGGACTTACTGCTAATTACCTTCCAGAAGCTTTATCATTCAGCATGACTCAAAGGAATTCATTGCATTTAATATAGGGCAGAGGTAAAAACACAGGTTTAGATCAGGAGCTGTGTCCATGGCAATAACCAGAAATTAAAGTAATTTAGTCTTTGAGTTCTCTTTCTGAAACAATAATACTTTTGTCTGCCTTCTTTCTTTCATCACCAAGCAGCTGTTTTTAAAGCCACTTCCATTTTAAATACATGAACATTTCTTACTTGCTCTTGTTATTTTCTCTCATACTCCTGTAAACTATTTCATGCTCCAGCAACAGAATACTTCATTTTCAGTCTTTTTCTGAGCAGAATGAAGCCAACCTTGAGAATTCTCTCTTCTTATTTATAGCAACTACTGATTACATACATGTAAAATGTTATTGACATCCTTCTGTAATGCATAGCTGTCCAAGTCAATTAAGTTGCATCACGATCTTCAAATTACTATGATTTTGAAGTTGTTTTGCCACTAAAAGGGATAGCAAGATTTTTGTTCTTATGTTTCTTTCACTGCTCTTTGTATCTTTTTTGAGATAAATACTAAGACAGGCAGAAGCATTTCATGTTGTTATCATAAACCTTTCTTTCATTCTGAGGCAGTCTGTTTTTCAAAGAAAGGAAATGAACATATCTGTGAGGTATTACAGCCAGCCGGCCAAGCTCCTACAAGGCAAAATATTAGGACATTGACAACATTTTGTGAAATGTGGCAATATGGCATACATTTTTGTTTCTCTCAAACAGCATTTAATTCGACTAGTACTCTACCAGTGGACAGTAGGTGTCTGGGCTTTCAGGAAAAACAAGGAAAATGCAATCTGGATAGTTTTAAATGTAACTTGGTTTAATTCTATCAAATGCAGCCTGGAAGGAAGCTGAACAGTGTTCAAGAAGACAATCTACTTTTAGAAATGTCTTGCCCAACACAGAAGACAAGGAAGCTTTTGCTGAAAGCAGACAGAAAACGGAACTTTCTCCCTGCAGCACGTCTTCCTACAAAGATATGTATGCATCTGACATACATCCTTGTTGTCGAGAAAAGGTCATCTCCCACAAGCCTGACTGCCACTGCTTTCAGCTTTCTGATGCGTGCTGGCTACCGTTGTGAGGGATCATAACCCAAACTTCCATTGCGAGCTGCGAGTGTTAACTCACATCCCTTCAGCATCTTGCATACCTCATGCAAGGAATGGGTGAAACAAAGACTTACATCTTTGCTTAAAAAATCGTAATAATTACATTTCATGAGTGACACATCAATGTTCTGTCAGTGATTCATCAACCACCTCTGACAATTCCTGCTTTATTTGAATTATCTTTTTTTGTCCAGTTTTGTTCCCTTAATTGTTCTCCTCTACTGAGAGGGGGATTTGCTGCCCTAGAGGATAAATTCCACTTAGTATTATGGAGTTCACTGCAGCTTAGGTCACATCCAGTCAGAAGCAGATGGAGCATGTTGTGCCCTGGCTTCCCACCAATACAAATTTAGGTCTCACATCTGCCATCTCCTTCTCATCTCTGACAACATCTGTTTCAATCCTCCTTCCTGGCTTATCCATCCCAATGGCTAATTCTTCTTTACTGTTCCTAAAATGACAGAATAATGGGGACAGCCAAAGCAAAGTATACAGATGTTTTGCCAGTTTTATGCCAAGAGCAAGATTCCCCAGTCAGCAGTTTTGCTTGCTACACAGTCACTTCATGCTTTTCCAACAGCATAAAGATGTCACAGAAAATCAGAAGTTCAGGCCTTCCACAGCTGCATGACAGCAAAAATTTAGAAGGCTGTATTAAATTTACTGAATTAAATACTCCATGACATCAAATAAACTCCTGCACATAAAAAAAAAGTATTCAGAAAGATGAGCTTCAGCTTAGCTGTCGCTGTCTCCATTCCCTCTCAAGACAACAGAATTCCTCTATGCTCTTAACTTCAGCTACCCTTTCTTAATTCAGTGAGCAGGAAAATTCAGGTGATAAGTTCTCTCAAAGTTAGCTATGGAGAATAACATCTCCCACCTCCACCTGCAAACCAAAGCATGATGGAATCTATCTTCCAAAACATCTTCGGAAAATATGCCTTTAATTTCAATATTATCTAATACAATTTCACATGTATGAATGTTACTAAAATATACAATTCCTTTTGGATTTTTCTTGGTCTTCTGAAGTCCTACTGTTGTCAGTAGGTCAGTAAGCCCAAGATTTTTTAATATTGCCAGTAACTGTTGAATATAAATCTTATTTTACTCGTATGAAAATCTATACAAGTTTAAGGATTATGCACTGTGCATGCTGTGATGGTCTGATTACAGAGGCAACGGCTACTGATTTTAATGCCTTTTGGAAGTCACTGTATCGTGCAAGTTCAGGGAATTTATTTTTTTCCTTGTGTTTCAGCTTTCCCTTCTGTAAAATAGTTATTACCTCCATCCCTGGCAGTATTCAAGGCCAGGTTGGACAGAGCCTTTGGGAACATGATCTAGTGTGAGGTGCCACTGTCCATGGCAGGGAGGTTGGAGCCAGATGATCTTAAGGTCCTTTCCAACTCAAACCGTTCTATGATTCTATGTAAAATATCATAATAATTATAATCATACCATTTTTCACTTTCCTTATACAGGAGTAAAGAACCTTGGCAATGACTATGCGATATTATTAAACTGATATTCATATTACTGAATGAAAGCAGTACTAAAAAGATAATTTACATTTCTTAGAGATTAGTGGGGTTTCTTGATGCGTATTTACCATAGTTTCTAACGTCATAGCCTAATTACCAAGACTTCATTTTATTAATGAACAGCACAGAAATGTTCAACATTTATCTCACTTCAAGTCCTAAATCACTGAAGACTAGAAGTGATAAACAGCTAGGAGACTCCGTGTGTGGTCTGTTACAGCTATTAAAACATATTATTATATACAGAAACTTTATGCAGATATTTTGTATTTACAAAATTCATTCTTTCTGAGAACATAAAGCACCCCATTTTCCTAAGGAAAATAAAACAAAACAAAACAAAACAAACCCATGGTAAAAAGGTTAATCTAAAGGAAATAATACATCTGGTTGGTTGAGTGGCATAGTTGCCTCTAACCTGTGTTAACCAGTTGCACAGATATGATGTGGTGCCTCTATCGTAATCATAACCTTATGGGAAGGAAACCTATCCCCGGTAGACCAACCCTACAGGCAAATTTGAGAAGACAGAGGTCTTCCTGCTGTTAAGATGGTGTTC
Organism: Psittacula echo; assembly: GCF_963264785.1. Lineage (NCBI taxonomy): Eukaryota > Metazoa > Chordata > Aves > Psittaciformes > Psittacidae > Psittacula > Psittacula echo. The sequence continues at coordinate 1,616,712 of NC_137756.1, forward strand.
AGAGGTATTTTCCCCCTATATGAGAGATGTGCCCAGCTGATCTCCCAGGAAATAAGTAAGGAAATATTCTCCTGGGAATACAGCAGGTAGATGTTAAAATTTGAAACCAAGCAATTGCTGCTTCCTGCAACACAATATTATTTAAATCATGAACCTCAGTTCCCAAATTTGCCTTCTTCCCAAAGGTGTAACACTGCAAGACACAGAGATCAGTACAGTTACAGGCAGTTATAGTAATAAACGTTATCCAAAAATAGAAAGGCAACTCTCAAAGGACTCTATTTACCATCAGAACATGTATTCCCATAGGTTTTCTTGTGATTCCTAGCCTGGGGATATGCTTGCAGATCAACAATGTCACTGAGGTCTTCAGGAAAAAAAAAATAAATTGCATATTAAACCAGAAACAGCATGAAAACCGTAGGCAATGAGGAGGGGGAAACAAAAAGAATTCAGAACAATAAACAGCCATATTCCTGCTGAAATTCAGCATTGCTGCTAAGTGACTTTGCAAACACTGCATCCAAGTAGAACACTGTATTCAAGATATTAAATTCCAGGGGCCTCATGATTCGCAAACATTCTTCAAAAATATTTTAAAGCAGCTTATCTCTTGTTCACATACAGATATTTATGTCTCATGTCTAACAGGAAACACTTTAAATACGAAAGGTTTCTTTGAATGTGTCTAAGCAGTTCAGGTAATTGCTTCAAACAGTGTTCTCTTTTTGAGAAATGCAGTGCACACCTCCCCACTCACTCCATGGTAGCCTACAAGTTTTGATGTAAAGCAATTAAAAATAAGTGGTACCTTGTGTTATTCATCATCGTTTTCTTCTCCCCCCCTCAACCTGTGCCAGGGCCTCACCACCCTCACAGTAAAGAACTTCTTCCTCATATCTAACCTAAATCTCCTTTCTTTCAGTTTAAAGCATTCCCCTTGTCCTGTCAATACATGTCCTTGTAAAGTCCCTCTCCAGATTTCCTGTAGGCCCTCTTTAGGCACTGGAAGCTGCTCCAAGGTCCTTCAGAACAAGCCCAGCTCTCTCAACTATGCTTATATTGAAATACAAATCTGAAAATTAAAAGCTGTCCAAAGCTTGGATTAATGTGCAGATTGAAGCCTAAATGGTCTTTAATCCTCTATCATTGCAGAAACCAGGAAAACTACGGACTGTAAATGACAGTGTTGCTAAACTCCAGAGGTGTGGAAGCTTTTCAAAAAAACACTGAAGGGATGTGTATTATCCCAGTTTTGTCATTAATTTGCCTATCCAAATTTGTTTTAAAGAGTCTTTACACAATAAAAGCAAAGCAAAATGAGGAAAAAACTTTAAGGGAGAACATTTCTACAATAGGACATACCAGCTTTTGGTTTTGCAGATGTCCTATCACATGCAGTTAATGTGCAAATTTAGTTACTCATAATCAGTGAGGTACCTAGTTTTGTATACTGTAAAGCCTTAAAATGTAATAGAAGTATAGTCAGACACCCTGACTAAAAAATTCAATACTCTATAAGGGTACAGAATTGCATCCAGTACCAAACTCAGAAGGAAAAAGTCCTTTCTACATCACAGGAAAATATTGATATCTAGTTTCGTGGGGGGGGAGGGAGAGTGGGAGAAGACTGTAACTGCCTCTGGTGTAAAGTAGGTTACAGCAATTTTATTAAGACCATGTGCTTACTGTTTGCTTCTGCAAATCCTGTAGAGAACTACATACAAATCTTCACCAAAATCTTACTACATCTGCTACTTTACCCTAACCTCACATCCTTTTCATTTAAGCATTTTATGAGCAGTCAGAGGTATGATTTACTCTTGACAGTCCACTGTATTAGCAGCTTATTCTCAGTTTCGACATATATACATATGTATCATTTAATTTTACAGATTTTTTGCATTTTGGAATTAAGCTAACTGCTTAATATTTTCTGAAACACTCTGCATTCCATCTGTCTTTGGAAATAATGCTAATTTTGGGTCTTCTTTAGTTCTCTGGGTTTCAAGCACAGGCGTTTCTTTAGTTAGTTCTGAAATGCTCCAGAGTGAAATTAATCAGACCCCATTGAGTCAAAAGCATCTAATTGATGTAAGAGTTCTTTGAGTTGTTCTTTATTCTGTTCTTGTTCCCTGTTGTGTTTTAATAATTGTATTAGAAATAATCAACCTTTTAATGGAAAATCTGAATCAGAATGGGCAGTTTATATTCTGTTTCTTCTGCTGTTTACTTGCCTTTCTCATTAAGTCAATTTTTACTAGTTCAACAGTAACATACTTTAAATCCTTCCTTAAATTAAATGACCACAGATTTGCATATTCTATTCTACATGGCAATGAAATATTTTTTCTAAGCATTCGGGTTCAAGGATAAATTACAATAAATTTTTACAATAAATTGCAATAGCATTCAGTAGAACTTGGAAACCTTTGCTGCCATTGAACTTCACAACACCAAATATAACCAGTAAGATAAAGTCTATCCAGACTATAAGTTTTTGCACAGTAAAGACCTATATGGAAAAGACTGACACACACCATTGCATGAAATCTGTATATATGCCCAGCATGTCTCAATTAACACCAGCAAGTCTAGGGGCATGGATATAAGTCGAGGAGATAATTCTTAATAAAAACCCATTCACTTCAAATAAACAACTAGCAGTTCTTTTTGTTAAGACTGTAATTTTACCAACAGTGATGAACAACACTGGACACAAAAACTAGAACATTGAGTTTTTTAATTCAGCCACGGAGTTACGTGTGAACAATCACAGAACAGTTTGGGTTGGAAGGGACCTTAAAGATCATCTAGTAATACAGCAATCCTTTTATAGTGGCTCACACATGAAAACTAACTCTGCTATCGATTAAGCAGGAACACTTCTCAATGGCTACTTTTCCATCTCTTCAAATAATGGAGTGTCAGCTGCTAAAAAACTTTGTTACATACCAGCTATTGCCTTCTAATAAACATCACACATCTCTTTTATAGTGCCCAAGACATCCATAACATTAGTATCATTATCTTCAGAAGCAGACCTGGCTTTCTGTGTATCCATATAAAAAGTACTGAAACCTCAGACTTTACTAGGACCTTGTTTCAGGTGATAACATCTCTGTTCACAATTGCTCACTGACAACTCAATAATCTACCTTGGGTTTTGCCATATATGACTGCAGTTAATATCTCAAGTTATATACTTCACTGTACTTCCCTTAGTGCTGCAATTTGCATGTATGACAATGTTCTCCTGTATCTATTACCCTAGACATACCTCTGAAATGGAGGATGGAAGACAGTATTTTATTATTAGCATTAGATAAGAAAAACATAGAACTATAAAAAGCCAATCTTCAACACAAAATGAATGTTTAATTTTGATGAAGAAAAATTCCTTGTCTGTACTCATTAACAAGGTGTTTTCAGGAAGCAGCCTGCAAGAACAGCTATTTCTTAGGGTCTCTTTTGCAGGGATCTGGTTTTCATCCAGCAAAAATCAAAACGGATCTACTGATTTCCAGACTCAAAAGTATTTAAGCGGCTGTTTTGTCTAATGACGACTCAAAGACAATGGTATCAAAAGATAACCATCAAACATTATACCTGGGCTGAAAGAATGATCAAATATCTTTCCTTTAGTCTGCAAAGGATGAAGGGCTCAGAGCTCTGCATTTCACTTCGGCTTAACCTTGCAACTGTAAAGTTAAATATTTAGTGACTTTAAAACCCCATTAGGACAACCTTTCTACTAAAAAACCTACCCTTTTATAAATTAATTCAAGGAGTGGAAACATGAACATTTTTTACTAGTGTTTGGACTATACCAATCCTAATCTACAGTTTGAAACACATCAGTGCCATAGAAAGAGATAATGTAACAACTTCCTAGATTACATAGTGGAGCAACCAGCCCTAAAGCAGGTCAATAACATCAATGGTCTGAGCAGGAGGGTAAATAAAACCTGATGTTGGTAACAGGTTAATTGTGTTTAAAGCTGCTTATGCCAGTGATAAAAATTTGGTAAGACTGAAGATTCCTATGGCTTGTTGGTTGGTTTTTAGTTTTGGTTTCTGATGGGTTTTTCTGTTGTTATGGCTAAACTAGAGGTCTACGCTTAGCCCATAACTCAATTAGAAAACAAAAACAAAGAATTTAATCTTATGAAGTGTGATCCTCACTCTGCTGCAGTGACAACCTAATGTTTCATTCTGCAAACACAAGATCAGCAGCAGGAGGCTGTTCTGCTTTGGCAGTTTGATTTAATATAAGTTTTTCAATTAAAAACAGAGTTTCATTAGAAGATAGCAGGGGCCAGGATCTGACCTCAGCAAAGCTGCTTCTGCACCTTGGTGATCTTCAGCACCTGACAAGAGATTGTTTGATTTTTTCTAACTATAAAAAAATCCATTAAATATATGGAATGTGTCTTTGTTCATTTTGGTTTGTTTGGGGTTTTTTCTCCAAGTTGTACTAAGCTACTCAGTTCAAAATTGTGCATTATTAAAAGATAAAGCAATATAGGTGCAACCAACAGAAGCAATTAAATGCTTCCTTTAACACAGCATATTGACATTCACATTTCATCTTTCAGATTTACTCTGCATTATGGAAAGTCTTCTAAACAAATATGCTTAGAATATAAGTACTCAACTTTTGCATAATTAAGTAAAAGTAGTAAAACCTCATTTACACTTGAATTTGGCAGCAGTTTGAAACAGTTCTTGGTAGCAGTGTGTTAACAGAGAGAGGCATGTTATAAATGAGTTACATGAAGTACAAATGATTATTTTAATGTTGGATGTGATTTTTCTCATTTAAACGATCACTGGATTCAAGGTGACTTAATCATGTGCTGAATCCACAGTAGTTCAAGCGTGAAATTTAATCATCGGAAGTATCTCCTGAGAAACTAAACATAATCTTATTGTGGTAATACAGAAGCAGTACTTAGAGAAACATCTCTCATTCCAAGCTTAACTCCCCTCAGAGTTTTCTTTTTTTGCACAAAACTCTGCCTGATGTCAGGAATTGCTCTTCCATTCTTTCTGTGTCACTCTTGCTTACCAGAATATCAGTGATATCTCTCAGTGGCTGTAGTTAGAATCATAGAATAGTTACGGTTGGAAAGGACCTTAAAATCATCAAGTTCCAACACCCCTGCCATGGACAGGGACATCTCACACTAAACCATGACACCCACGGCTTTGTCCAACCTGGCCTTGAACACCGCCAGGAATGGAGCATTCACAGCTTCCTTGGGCAACCATTCCAGTGCCTCACCACCCTTACAGTAAAGAACTTCCTCCTTATATCCAATTGAAACTTTCCCTGTTTAAGTTTGAACCTGTTACCCCTTGTCCTACCACTACAGTCCCTAATGAAGAGTCCTTCCCCACCATCCTGCATTGTTAAACTTCATAAGGTTGGCATCAGCCCACCTCACAAGCGTGTCAAGGTCCCTCTGGATGGCATCCCTTCCCTCCGGTGTATCAACCGAGCCACACAGCTTGGTGTCATCAGCAAAGTGGCTGAGGGCGCACTCAATCCCACTGTCCATGTCACCGACAAAGATGTTGAACAAGACCGGTCCCAACACCGATCTCTGAGGGACACCACTCGTTACCAGTCTCCAGCCGGACATCGAGCCACTGACCACAACTCTTTGCGTGTGGCCATCCAGCCAGTTCTTTATCCACCGAGTGGTCCACCCATCAAATTGATGTCTCTCCAATTTAGAGACAAGGATGTCATGCGGGACAGTGTCAAAGGCTTTGCACAAGTCCAGGTAGATGCCACCAACTGCTCTGCCCCTGTCCATCAGTTTCGTAGCCCCGTCACAGAAGGCCACCAAATTGGTCAGGCAGGATTTCCCCTTAATGAAGCCATGCTGGCTGTCACCAACCACCTCCTTGTTTTTCATGTGCCTTAGCATGCCTTCCAGGAGAATGTGCTCCAAGAGTTTGCCAGGCACAGATGTGAGACTGACTGGTCTGTAGTTCCCCAGGTCATCCATTTTCCCCTTCTTGAAAGTGGGGGTTATATTTCCCTTTTTCCAGTCATCCAGTCCTTCACATACACATATTCACCCCATCTCTCACTTATGTTTTCCCATGTGCTGCTTAACTCTAGGAAGGAAATTTTCAGAGATATCCCAGGAGACTACATGCCCAACTTCCACTCACTTCCAGAGCTATCTTTTTGTTTTCCCATAGAAATTCACTAGCTAACAATTTTGCTGAATTTTCATGTTTTCACAGTTCTAGTAATCATGTGTATCACCATGCAATCTTTATGTGCATTTTTCATGGTAGACAAATACCCTGGGTATCTGCATGCATTCAGTTAGCTTTGCAATTTGGTAACCATGAAAATTACCATCTTTCTCTTTCCCATACTCCAAAAAAGATGTTTTCTAATTAATATATTTAGATACATTTGCCTTTTTCTCTACATTTTTTTAGATTAAATTACCTTCTAATTCAGTCTAAATACACAACCAATAAATTATTTCAATATCAGTTAATAAGCCTCTGGGTAAAACTCCGTGTAAAAGAAAAAGAAAAAAACTAGAGCAGCAGCAAGCCTGCTATAGTACCATACTTCCTAAGTAAGAAATAAGGCTAATTAAAATTCTATCCCATTTCAAAGGAAAAGTGCCTTGTTATGATTCAGTTTTCCTAGTCTGTGTAAACAATTATAAAATGCAAATATTTCTCCATTTATACATAAAGCAATCGCCATTTTTCTTTCCACGAGAAGTAAGTACCAAAGTCAGTTTTAGCAATAGGCCCTGGGCTTGGTGAGAGACACAATCTGACCAACCAGCGGTGCCATGAGCATCAGAGACCTGGAGTTCAACTGTTGACACATTAGAAGCTCTTTCCGTAATATTCTTATTCCACAAATACTGGTCAGGTTTAGAAGTCTTTCACCACAGATTTTTTTCTATTTGTTTCTAGGTTATAGCTTGTGCTTTAAATATATAACACTGGGGTACCTTCTAGCAACCTACACGTTGCACTGTTTAATGTCACTAAGACTGTGTAGATACTGGGGAGCAATATTTCAAAACAGGGCATCTGACCTTTAGAGTCTTTCTGGGGATTCCAGGCATATTTGTCTCAGACAGAAATCGTATTTTGTTCTGGATTTTATTTGATAATGGAAGGTTAGGTAAATACAAACAGCCAGAGCAACAACCACTTGCTCATGTAAAGATACAAGCAGTGAATGTCCCAGATGTACTGGAGGCATTTTCCTAATATTTCCACACTAAGGCTTGTCTCTAATAACTTTAAGTTTCCGTACTGACAAAATGTGATTGTTGCTGCTTTGCACCTACATTTTCCTACTGGTGAAAAAAATAGGCTAAATAGTGCCATGATATTTTAAATAGACCATAGGGCAGATTGCCTTGTCCTAATGCTGCATGTTATTTGCAATGGATTTAATCACAAAGAGAGCAGAAAGGCACTTCTCTTAATAAAAAGCCCCCACACAAAAAAATTTGCTACATTTAGGTTCTTCATCAATGCCAGAGTAGTGCCTTACGCAAATTTACCTAATACACATAGGCTGGTTTAATGTATGCTACTAAAACTTAGGCTGTTTTAATTAACCATGCAAGTAATCACTTTGCAGGAAGAGGAATGGAAACCTTAACATCCTTCCAGTACAAGTTCTGATCCTACCAAGTAGAGAAGGTGGAAACTTTACAACTTTCAGCTTTTATTTCAGTTATCTGCAAATGCAGATGTAAACTAGAACTGATGAATCCCAGTATTGAGAAGGATGAAAGGACCTGCAGCAGGATGAAAGAGGAATAACAGGACATAGATCAATAAATCAAGTACTTTAATTGGACAGAGCTATTTGCAGGGAATATTTCAGAGGAATGGAATGTGATTAGTTATTAACCAACACATTTACCAAGCAATTATATGCTGTTATTTGTCCAAACAGGAAGCATTTCAAAAGCAATCCCTGGTTACATATTCTGCTGAAACTGATCATGAGGAGAGGCCCTTGCTAAGAGGTCAGTGCACCAGAACTTACCTCCTGATCTTGTGGTGTGCCTAGTGACCAAGATTACATATTTATTGCTGGTCAGGAACAAGTTAATGTTTCAGGACTTGAAAACTACTCATAAAACTTTAATACACTTGCTGTGTTGAGATTGACTTTGGAAGAATCTAATCCCCAAAAGCCTCCTGCAATTTCTTACTCATTCACTTAAAATATATACTTGAATTTCACTTGAAAAATATATATGTGTATAAACACACCAATTGCAGTTCCATTCCACATATTTTATACAGTCTCTCTCCAGAAACAAATAATTCTTTGAGGGATTAAAAAAGAGTTATGCTGGCTAACTAGAAGCAGGACCAAACAATGGCGAGAGAAAGGAAGAGCTAAGAAAAAACACCAAGGAGTAGGATTTCTATAGGCCTATTTATAAAAGTTTTTCAAGAGTACATAGGGAACTTAAGAAAGGTCAAATACAGACTGAACATTAAGAAATGTTCCTGGCAGTGAAAATACACACTAAACAGCAAGAGTTGCTCTTGACAGCAAAATTCTGCAGTTGGTGAACCAATCTTCCAAAAGAAGTACTTGGTGAGCTCTTTAGCTGGAGCCCTGAGGACTAAACAAAGCAAGAATGGACATTCAGAATTTTCAGAACCTTGAGACATTAACTGTCCAGACACAAATTTGTAGGACTAATCTGGATGAAAAAATCACAGTGTCACCTTATCTATTTGTCTTTTTTTTTCCTTAACATCCATTTCTATTGCTGAAAAAGTTTTATTTCCAATTACTGTACAATCCATATAAAGAGAGTATAAAAGGCATTTATAAAAGTAAAAAAAAAAAAGGGAATTTCTAACAGAGCCACAAGTAAAGCAGTATGCATTTCTCTATATTTTCTCATTTAAAATTTCTGCCCACATCATAAAAGTCGCTGCCTTCATACAAATCTCATCAGAATAGTCATTATGTATGTACTTAGCTGTGAGACAAAAAGTATCTGCAGTAAACCAGTGTTAAAAGCATCTCTTAAAAGAAATACTGTGGTTCCTTTATTTCTATTTCACTGCAGATATTATTATTATTAGAATAGTTTCTAGCAATACCTGACAGATGTAGAACTAAAAACTTGAATTAAAAGGAAAAAAAAAAAAAAAAACAACAACAAAAACCTTTAAACTTTGAAGGTATTGTTGTTTTAAAAAGCTTGTGACTACTGGCTGCCATAGCCAATAAGTTATTGGTATAGAACGGAGTGAGCGGAGCAGACAGCCCAGTTGCATGGGGAACAGCAAAGATAAAGATCTGCTATCCATCAAGTGTCTAACCCAAAACAGTCATTTAGGGAATAAATTAAGTGGTGAATTTCTGAGAACAGGGAGGAAGATCCCTAAGGATACTAATTTTTGTGGGCTCTGCAAAGCAGTTTAGTTTGTACTTTATGTGGGAACAAGTTTGATACAGTACACACAAGTCAGCATTTGCACCAGTGCGACTCCAAACTCACCCTCAGCAGCAAAATGAGTCCAGCATCCATTTACACCAGTATAAACCTCGAGTTGTATTAGCCTTCTAATTAGAACAGTTTGTTCATCTTTCCTCCTTTTCCCCCATCTCCTTTATTCAAAGCAACAAGATTCACCTAATACAACTGCTACCTCTTCATTATTGGTTTTGGGGATGTCAAGCTGCAGTTATTATTGTAGGAGTAACTGTGGGTGAAAACTTTGTGAAAGCCTTTGTTTAGGCTCAGTGCAGCATATACATCGAAAATGGTTACGTACAGCCTGCATGTCGTTTACTCTCCAGCATTATTCTAACTGCATTTTTATAAGCTGAAGCTCAAAACAGACATTCAGGGAATTTTAGACATTTCAAGCCCAATCATTTTCATTAAAAGGAGCTAAATGTCTATATGGACCTGTGAATTGAAAACTGTTCTAGTCCTTTTCTGTACCAGTGATGTAGAAATAGTAAGATTATCATCTTATCCTACAACAAATACCGCTGCAACAATTGTAATACAGTTAGGGCTGAACTGTTTTCACACTGCTGAGGTGTCTGAATTCTGACAGGACTTACTTGAGGAAGGAGATGCAGAACAGTGATTTCTCCCAGAATAATCTGGGACACTTTCTATATAGAGATCTACAGAGTACCTTTCAGGATAGAGCACAGAGTGTTGCTAATAGTGGTTAAAACCCAATAGCTATTTCTAACCTCCTTGGTTAGAAAAGCCATTGTTCTTCAGGAAGGCAATTTTAGCACTGAGTTTTGATCCCATGTTTGCACAGCCTCTTCATCCTGTTGCTGCATTAATCTAAAGCAACACCATGAAGGCAATTGTTTACCATTTCCTCTGCAAACTTCAATTTTGCTGAAGACGTTCTACATGTGTTCTGTAGGTGTCTTGTTGACAATAATGATTCTCATCATGTGTCCAGCCAGAGCTCACAACCTTCTAGGTGGGTTTTACTTTCCACATCGTGAAATATTTAGGAATAAATTCAATCAGAATATTGTGGACTACTCCACAACTCCTTCATTTCTCTTCTAGTGTAACACCACTGCATCATGCACACACAAATACTAAGTGGCAAATTTAAGCTCTTAATACTGGACTGATTTGCTTTTACCAGAACCTTCCTATTATTAAGCAGCTTATTTCTGATGACTTTTTTCTCTTTACACTATTTAAATGTCTATGATTTTAAGTTCTGCCTGATAGAGCTGCATAAATACTGTACATAAGAGAAATAGTAACCCCTACTGAAAAATGACCTCATGATCAGAAATGAGGATTTGTGAATTATACGCATACTGTAAATAGCTATAAAAAACTCAGCTGCTATCCCTTTTTTATTTTTATTTTTGCCTAAGAAAAGCATAGTAACTCTTTCAGATCAAATTTTCCTAAGGACTGCACATCACTGGAACACTGAAATGAAATAGACTGAAAAAAATTCGGCATTTTCAGGCTCACCTGTTATTTATTTCCAGTTTTCTACCCAACAGATATGGAGAATTAGTACTCACTTGCACACAGAAACCATTTCAGTTCAAATAAGTGACAAAAAAGACTGGAGGAACAGAGTGGCTCTGAATACAACCTGCAGGGATACAAAACAAAATAAAGCAAAACAAAACAAAGCAACACAACTAAAGACCAAAGACTTAATTTGTTGTTTACTTGGAATTTCAACTAGTTGACATTCTGTCCTCAGTTCTTCAGCAATAGGAAATAGTTTCTTTCAGCTGATTTTCTGGAGCTTGTTGGGTTCCTAACTTCTTCCATCAGCAGGTAGCTGTCTGTCCAGCTACCAGTTCTTCCTAGCTTACTTTTTCATATTTTGCATTATGTTAATTATTTCTTCAATTGTTCTATTATGCATTCCCCCATTGCATCTCTGACCTGTCATGCTAAAACCTCAGCACTCTGACATACAAGAAGTTCAAATCCAACTTTCCAGGCAATTGCCTTTTAGCTCTGCAAGATACTGTTTTCCTGAACTGTATTACAATGACTGTCAGAAATGGATCACTGTGAATATAACGTAAGATTTCTTATTACATATGACTTCTTGAAATCTATAGCCCAAAATAATTAGTGGCAGAGAGCTGAAGACCTGGCAGGGAATCATGGTAGCTCTATTAGAAGAGCAATCAATACCTCAGTGATAGTTGATAACTACCTGAATAATTATTTTCAGTTAAATTGCAATCGCGGTGTACATGACTTACCTTCGATATGATTTTATAGCAAAAACTACGAATACAGTGCATGAGGGTTACTGATGGATTACTTCGAACAGCTTGCAAGCCTTTCAGTGGCACCTGCCACGTTACACACTGCAAAAGCATCCAGTAAATTGTTACAACAGCCATATAAATACAACTATGTAGGTGTATCTCTTGGTTGTCAGACGATTTTGCAAATAGGTTGCTGCCAGCGCTGTACATACTATGCTGGTTTCACTCTGAAATGTTTCAGAAACCACATGTGAAGAAAGCTTAAGGTCTTGTTCAACGTCTTTGTCAATGACATGGACAGTGGGATTGAGAGAGCCCTCAGCCACTTTGCTGATGACACCAAGCTGTGTGGTTCGGTTGATACGCTGGAGGGAAGGAATGCCATGCAAAGGGACCTTGACACCCTTGTGAGGTGGGCTGATGCCAACCTTATGAAGTTTAACCATGCCAAGTGCAAGGTCCTACACCTGGGTCGGAGCAATCCCAGGCACAGCTCCAGGTTGGGCAGAGAAGAGATTCAGAGCAGCCCTGCAGAGAAGGACTTGGGGGTGTTGGTCGATGAGAAAATGAACATGAGCCGGCTGTAGTGTGTGCTCGCAGCCCAGAAAGCAACCGTATCCTGGGCTGCATCAAGAGGAGCGTGACCAGCAGGTCAAAGGAGGTGATCCTGCCCCTCTACTCTGCTCTCGTGAGACCTCACTTGGAGCATTGTGTGCAGTTCTGGTGTCCTCAACATAAAAACGACATGGAACTGTTGGAACAAGTCCAGAGGAGGGCCACGAGGATGATCAGGGACTGGAGCACCTCCTGTATGAAGACAGGCTGAGAAAGTTGGGGCTGTTCAGCCTGGAGAAGAGAAGGCTGCATGGAGACCTCAGAGCAGCTTCCAGTATCTGAAGGGGGCCTATAGAGATGCTGGAGAGGGACTTTTCATTAGGGACTGTGGTGATAGGACAAGGGGTAATGGGTTCAAACTTAAACAGGGGAAGTTTAGATTGGATCTAAGGAGGAAATTCTTTACTGAGAGGGTGGTGAGGCACTGGAATGGGTTGCCCAGGGAGGCTGTGAATGCTCCATCCCTGGTGGTGTTCAAGGCCAGGTTGGATGAGGCCTTGGGTGCCATGGTTTAGTGTGAGGTGTCCCTGCCCATGGCAGGGGGGTTGGAACTGGATGATCTTAAGGTCCTTTCCAACCCTAACTATTCTATGGTTCTATCCTGGTAAACACATCATAGCAGAAAAAGGGATCCAGAGCCAGCTGGAATAGTCAGCTACCAAACTGACTTTTTAAGAAAGCAATGAAAGCCACAAAAAAGGTGAAATTTGAGTAAAAATTGAACAAGAAACAACATAAAACAAAACACCCCACACTTTACCAGAATTTTAAAATTATAAACAGGTAAAATACCAGATGTTTAAGCTCCACTGAAAACTTAGATCAGACTGTAAAGTACCTTAGCTTTGAAATTAATGTGAAGGTGAGATGGGGTGGTCACTTGAGTCCAAATAACCCAACATGGGCAGGACCAATCATACAGTGCTGTGCAGAAGCAGTAGAATCAAAGATCCTGCTCTTCACAGACAGGGAACCATCTCTATTGATGCTTACTCTTGCTTTATAAAAAGCAGTCAGAAAATACTAGGTTCCAGCACACTTCATGAGCTCAGCCTGCTTCAAGTATTTCTAATTATTTAATTTCTATCCTTAATTTTTAAATAGTGCCATAACACGTACCCAGGCTTTGCTGTGGTTTCATTATCCAGCAAAGGTTCTTTTCAACAAAAGGAGTAAAATTGGGAGTAAGTAGAAGCATGCAACTAATATCTCAAGATGGATAATTAAAGGCAAGATTTTATTCTCATAATTTGTCACTGCTATTCCCTGCCTGTTGCAAAACATGTTGCTGCTAATGAATTTTACAGTATAAGGTAGAAGTGGAGGTGGCTGGCTATGGCACGTGGCTACTATCATACTGCCTCTAAAGGTGAACTTCCCTGACTTGGAGCCGTCTGAAACTTTATGTTTAACATACATTTCAACCAAAAAAAAAAAGCCCAAGATCAACTTCTTCAAATTGGAACTGAGAGAGAAAGAAATAATTCAGGGTAATTCCACCGTCTACGCTGCTTCATTTCTTTAAACTGGATTTTCACAAAAAATATCCTTCACAAACACTGCCAGAGGAGATCTCACTATAAGCATAAGAACAAAGCAGATCCAGCAGAGAGTGCAAAGGATTCTTGCACAGGCCTCTATCTTTTACTCGTCTTTTTATTTTTTGTCAGAAAATAGTATTCTGGTTTTTATCCCTTAGTCATTCCCTTGCCGGCTTACATCAGCTCACATTAGTTTCATTACTTTTTCCTTTCCTTTTCTTCTTTATGTTACATTTGGGGCATTGCCTTCAGTTTTACACAGCCCTACACATTTGTCATTGGGAAAATCCAGATCGAAATATTCCAAATATACATCCAGAAGTTCAAATGTCCTGGGAGCTGTGGTCTAGAAACAGAGTCGAAGGTCCCTCCAAAAGAAACTGCAAAGTAAGCCCATGAAATAGTCTGTGTCTTCAGAAGCGCAAAAAAATGAGGTGGGGAAGAAAACAGTCACAAACGCCATTTGTCCAAAGACCTCCAGTACGATAGAGGTGGTTTTTTCCATCTGGTGCTAAACAGCATACCTTTTATGAAACTCTATATTGAAAAAAAAAAAAAGGAGTAATTTAAAAGCTTAAATGTAGTGCTTATTTATTACTCTGCAAGTAATAAAATTACTCTGCAAGAAAAAAGAAAAAAAATGAGAGAACTGCTGGACCCTGTGGCAAGTATGTGGCACGATGCAAAGACACGGGATAACTCAACCCTCTGTCATCCCACTAGCTGGGATTGTATGCAGTATTGCCACAAAAGACATAAGTAGTGATATTACAGGGAGCCAACAATGTGGCTATTTCATTGCTCAACCTCAGAGTTCAGAAGAATGTGTCTGTTAAACAACGGCTATAAAGCCATCAAGTCCCAGTAGACGATGAGAGCACTTTTACACACTGAAATTACCTAACTAGAAGGTGTAAGTAGTCTGACTTTCACAAGTGAAGAGGACACAAGCTGAGACAGCAAAAATCTATTTTTACATACTTCCAAGTTGATACTGAGTTGTGTATGGAGAAAACTGGGACACATTTTTCTGCCCTTACCCTCCTCCCATCCCACAAGTAGGGATCTGAGACCTTTTCCCATTTTGTTCCTTTGCACAGGGAAAACCAAACTCCAAAGGAAAGCTGCAAGCACACTGCCCCTCTCCCCTGACCCCAGTTATCCAATCCCTGCTGTAAATAAAGCAAGCTTAGATTCATCCAGCTGAATATCCCAGCCTCAAATTTTCCCCTTCAAAACAAGGACAATTTAAGAAGTGAAGATTTTGTTTTAAGGAAAATGCTAACATTGAGGCTTCATGTTAATGAATAAGACAAAAGAAAATACCAGTAGTTTCAGCACAACTAAACAGGAGCTACGTAACAAAACAGACTCAGAAAGCTTGCTTCTTAGACTAAGTTCAATCATTTACAAAAGAAGGAAAACTATGCAATGCATCAGACAGAAAGGTCAGTGGGCACCATAGATTGTATGCAAGGTGGCTTTATCCAGGTCCCACAGCCACGCTTCCCCTTAGGCTTAAGGTTTCACAGGCAACCGAACCACATTGTCTGTTCTCCATTGCCCCTTCATTCAACTAGTTCCTGCCCCCTGCAACAGTGCAGAAAGAGTGTGTGAAGGCAAAAAAAAAAAATTAAAAAAAATTTATCAATCTGGAGAACACAGTCCTGATTTAACAACCTGATGTCTCGGAAACGTGGGAGGCTAAACAGACAGACAGACCCAGACTAAATAGGAACATTGCCCAGTCACACCAACCTTTCCCTTCCCTGCATCACTATAAATACTGTAGCCTCTATTACGTATTTAAAAGCCTTTTCATGCATATTTTTGAAATTATGAATCAAATGGGCAAAAAAATACCAAGCAGAAGCCGAATTTTTAGATAGCCCCTTTAAAAAATATAAATAAAAGTAACACAAAAAGCCTGATCTTGAATTTTTGATCGTTAAGTTCAGACCTCATGATTTCCTGACACATCAAAGTAACATTCTCAGCACTAGTGCTACTTCTATACGAGTCAATGTACTCTTCGTATCCTCATTCTGGCAGCAGACAGCCTCAGTCATTGCTGCACACTGCATTTCCATAACTGGTGAATAACAACCAAAGATTATATTTACCTCAATATTTTCTTCCTCCAGTGTTTGTCTACCCCCCCTTACATCTTCCTCCAGCTTCAGCTGCTACACGTTGTTCACGGCTAATAGGGAAAGCAAAACATTTTCTTCACAGCCTATATAAATGTAAACAAATACAGCAGCTGAAGGTATGCTTGGGTTTCTGTTTCACACTGACTCACACTGTTAGATCATGCACAGAGTCAATCACCATGGCAATGAGATGTCAGAAACCATTTCCAAACTTTCATGAATATTTAAGCATGGGCAGAAAAGTTCAAAAGAAAATATTCTTTTACAATGTTTTGCTTCTTTTTTAACTCATAGAATCCTAGAATCCCAGAATGGCTTGGATTGGAAAGGACCTTAAAGCTCAATTAGTTCCAACACCTTGCCACAGGACAGGACACCTTCCACCAGACCGGGTTGCTCTAAGGCCACAGGTTGTGTGTCCAACCTGGCCTTGAACACTGACAGGGATGGGGCAGCCACAGCTTCTCTGGGCAACCTGCGCCAATGAACTGTTATGAACACCATCACAACTTCCTTGCAGTCATTCTTTAGCCACAGCTATTTTCAGAATAATGTTAACAAACAGTTAAATTATTATGAATGTACTTTAATTACAGCCACCATGTGGAGTTCAGAATTGTGGCACAAGGTCGCACTGCATTAGATACTGAAAATTATGGGAAAAAAAGATAGTTGTTTCCCCATTACACTGGCAAGTATCACAAATCATTTATCAAAGGAGTTACTGGAAGATATCACACATTTAAATGTGATTTAGTGTCACTGGAACTGGAGGTCCCAATTCAGTTTCGCCTCTGAAGAAACGGAGCCCTGTTTTCTGCACCAACCTGGTGTTACTATTCTGTAATTTTAGACTACAATTCCCATTCAACAGGGAAAATAATTTTCCAGAATTACTACCAAAAGCAAATACAATAGGTATATAAGCACACTTAAACATTTTCTTTAACAGACTCATAACTAGATACACAAAAACAAAGGAGTTACGATGCAATCATAACAACAAACAATCAAATCAACAACAGCAAAATCACAGCTTTGGTAAAGGAAAGTAATTTGATTATAACCTATTAATGTCCTTTATTTAAAAAAAGGTATAAGAGCTTTTTTAGTTTGTGCACATTGCAAGGATTAAGAGATACAAACTTTTAAATATAAGTTTTTGCTTCTATTACTAAACGTTAGGATTCTGCCCCCCTCACACCCTAAATTTAAGACAAATAACATTACCATACTTTCAATATTTGTTGTTAAAGTAAATGTAAAAACCCTACAGTGTTTGAACTTGCTCCAAAAGATGATATTGCAACATTTACAAAAGAACTACGAAAGTAAAGAAAATCATTTTTCAGCCATCGTTTGCTTCTGCATTATTAAACACATAATCAGTTTCCAAGTCCTCCTGAAAGAAAAATCCAAGTGGTAAATCCAATCTCATTCCGCCTTTTTCATCTAACTACTTACATTTACTGTATCCAAATGCAGAAGACAACTTCAAGCCAAAATTCAATCCCCATCAAGCCAGCTCATTGCCTGAGAGCTGACAGACATCTGTTCATAAATCTTTCAAGCTTGCCATAAACAGCCACCAAAACTCATTCTGCAGCACCAAACCCAGCAGCAGACCAAATTTCCCACCACACCACAGACTGCCCATCCTTCTTCACTCCCACTTTGATGGTTCTGTAACATTTAAAGCCCTATCTATAGAAAGAGGATCCCTATTTCCCCTAAGCTTGTCCAATAGGTAGAAGTGCCAAGGCAGATATGTCATTGCATCAAGAAATCAACGTCTAAATGGACTTTAAGGCTTCACATTGATACAGATGTGTATTTATAACTTCTATACATGGGGTGTGTGTGATCCTAGCATGTATATAAATAAATCCTACATGTATATAAATAAATCCCAACCTTTAAACAAATACCCGGTTTCTCACTAGGCGGAGTTTGCAAATAGCCTCATATACACCAAAAGCAACAGCAGCGCTTTACCCAAGATGATTTGAGGATATAAATATGACAAATACTTGGGGGAGATGTAATATTTTCAACAGCTATTTTTGGGAAGAAACAGCTCACCTTTTGGGCAATGGAGCTTTATTTGATCTGAGCAAGAAACAGAAACCTTTAAAGCTAAACTGATAGAGAACAATTGCTCGGTTTAAAGTTGATTATACGAATCAATAGAAGTCTAAGAAGATATTGTTCCTTCCCACACGTACTGCTGCATTGGCATGGAAGCCAGCAGTGTGCAATGTACCCAATTGTTCCCAGCTACAAAGTCCCAGTGTCCCATGAGGACACTGAGCATTCCAGCTACATCCCTTCCAGCAAAAGGCACTGAAAAAGAGCACAGACCCAGCTCTATACCATGCTTCTCTAATTAGCCTGATTTCTGGTCTAAATCTGTTTTGGGCCATGATCTGCATTAACGTGCAGGGGTTCAGGTCCAGAAAATGTCAGTGGTAAAGACAGTATTTGTCTTATGGGAAAACAAGCGGATAATTTCTTCAAATAATAACATTTGATTGCTTTTAGATCAAGTTTCATTGCAGTAAAAAGAGTTTACCTCTATCAGAAGTTTTCCAACTGTTTCTCTGTTGCCTACATTACCTCTTTAAAAGATAATTGTTGGCAAGACACAAACAAGCAGAACACAAAGCATCAGGCAGACAACGTATTACTTGCCAAATTAAATCAATGTCTCTTTTCAGCTTGGTTTGTCTAGAGGAAAACAACAACAGGAAATTAAGGAGGATACGGCTCATTTTTGCCCACTATGTTTACACTCTTAATTATTTGAAATATAATCACATCCTGAATATATACCATTTGGACCTATGGTTTTGTTTGAGCTTAAATGTAATTTCTGTATCTGAATATATTTTGTATGGGTATTAATGCAGGAACAAGCACCCTCTTCTCTCTACAGCTTCCAAAGCCATCCTGATTAACTCCAAAACTTAAATGTTAGAAGAACATCTTTTGTACATCTTAGGCTTTTAGGTGTTTATCTTTCAAGTTTAGATTTGCCTTTGTTTATACATTCATTACAAGCTCTTTATCTCAGATTTGTCAAAGTTAAAAATCATCAATATCTTGTCCTAAACTTTCTTCAGTTTTCAAAGTACTTTCCATACACAGTGCACTTAATTCAGTCATAGGAAACAAGGAGGGCTCACTGACAAACAATAAAAGCCAAAACCTGTTTCAGGATACCATTCTGCATTCTGAAATGAGCTCATTTTCGGCAGAAACTACATCTTTCAGGAGAAATCCACCCTGCATATTTATCACACTCTGTCCTCATGCCTATTGCTGTTCTTACTACTTCAGCACATCCATTTTGCTTTGTTTCCAGTGTGCACAACAGACAATTCTTTACACCACTTGACAGCTTACATATTACATTCTTCAGACTAAATTTACATGTATAATATATATTTAAAGGTTTTTCTTTGGCACTAAGAGTTGTACACTTGCAGGTCTAGTTTCGCATCCAACTCCACATTTCCAGTTTTTGGGTAGGTCTTTTTATTTTATTTACAGATCATGCTACAGGTATTTTTATAGCTATAATTAGCATCACTCAGAATGGGTGTCACCAACTTTCCTACATGTATATCAATACTGAATTTCATAGATTTTGTGCAGGACACTGAAGACTTTTTTTTCTGGAAGTCCAAACTGTATTTTGTACTGCTGGCAAATACTTTTTGCACATAAACCAGGCATGTGACATCACTGGGAATTCAGAGAAAAACATTCATAATTCTGATTTTAATTTTTGCTGTGTTTAGACCTTGGAGCTCAGGATAACCTTTTACACTGAACAGATCAGTTTCTGCCAGAGGTTTATATTGCTGTAATAAGAGGATATGAATACACTTGTGACCTGTATTCCTGTAAACAGCTCACATCTTCCTATGAAATATTTTTCTACTTTTTCCAACACATACACCATTCATGACTATATTCTTACTTTTCTTCCCATTCTGCAGTTCTGAAAATACAGTGAATTGTAGTATACTGGGAATATTTCTATTTCACTTGGATCTCTTAGAGAACACATAGAAAAACTGCATATTGGTATAAACATTGGGCCCTTTTATTTTTTTTTTCCCTGAAAGTGGTATAGCAGACATTTTGAAATGTTTCTTTTATGCAGGGTGGACAAAGATAATTTGGGGGTTAGAGATTGAAAGGGACTTGGATCAGACACCTGACAAAAGATGCAACCAGTATTTTTATGTCATCTTCATCTGATTAGAAAAATTATACCCATTTCCCCCCTCCCAACAGGATGAAAGAAAGCACGTAAAGGCCTCAAATTAAGGTCATTTATTTAAGTATGATGGTTTGAAAAGCCATTTGGGGATCTCATTTCTTGGTATGACTGAGACTATTTTCCCAGTTGTCGCAGTTTAAACCCAGCCGGTAACTCAGAACCACGGAGTTGCTTGCTCACTCCCTCCTTTCTTCCTCCCCCAGCTCCTGGAGGGATGGGGAGGAGTTATCAGCACTGTTCTCAGACTAAAGTTGAAAACACAGCACTGCACCAACTACTAAGAAAGAGAAGACTGACTGCTACAGCTGAACCCAGGACAGTATCTGTAAAAAGGAATATTACATTTAGGTAGAAATAGTAAACATCTTTGCTGAACCTGCACAAGGACTATTACTTTCAATGCTTATATTTCTCTTAGAGACAGACTAATTACTTCAAAGCATAAATCTTCTGTAAATTCTGAGTTCCATACTACTGCAAATAATTTTTCACACTAAAATCTACTCTTCATAGATAAACTTTTTTAAATATTAAACTTTATACTGTAACTGCATTTACATGATAGTAGAACTGATGTCACCTGTTGTGAAAGTCCATAGGACAGGGGATAGTACCTATGGATTCTGCATGTCTACCTATGAACAAGTGTCAGAGAGGGGATCACAGTGTCTGAAAGAGGGAATAAGTAGAAATACGCACAGCAAGAAAAAGGGGATCTGGAGAAACAGTGACAAGGAGCCTTGAGGGCTTTCTGAGAGAGAACTGGAGCAAGAGCATCAGTGTGTGCAAGTGTAATTTGGATTTATCTATAATACTGACTTGTACCCTGTGAGATGCTTTCAAGCTGTGGATGAATAAAGGTCCTTATTTTACAACAATAACATTCCCCAAACCAAATGCTTTATTAAGCTTGCAAGAGTCATTAATTGAATATAGTATAAGAGAGTCAGAAGGAAAAAGAGACACAAAAGGATTTTGGTGTTTGGCTAACTTAATTTGGTTTTCATTTGCATTAGAATAGAATTTAGGTTGTTGACTAAACAGCTCAGACACTTAACAAGTAATATGTCAGATATAAAATTAATTCGGCAGTTTTACAACTGGGCTTAAAGTGCCCCAAATAGTTCCCTTATTACTCCTCTCTTGAGTTTAGAACAGAAGTATAGATTCGTAATTAGACAAATTTAAGGTAAACTGGAATCTAACAGATGACTCTGAATTGCCTGGGGCATGCTGCTCCTATCTTACTGTAGGCAGAGTATTTGTTCAGTGGGGCCAGTGTGTGCAGCTGAGGAGCTGTGCACTTCCAATCACAATGTACACCTACCCACCTACACCAGAAACTGTGCTGCGTTCTTAAGGTAATGAAAGAGAGCTCCAAAAGTGACCTTTCAGATATAAATGCACATTAGTAATCTCAAGAAGAATTTATACGTTTTTAGTCTGTCAGTAAAGATCTTACCCCCTTTTTTTATTCACACAAAACAGAGAATTTACTTACTTTTCTCTCCATACCACACAGCTGGGGCACATGACACTTTTTCTTTCCAGTACAGAATTTTCAACTGAATCACAAATGGTAGCAGGATTCTGGAGGAAAGAGTTAAGTGCAACCAGAGGCTCATACAGAAAAACGTATGTTCTTCCACACAGAAAAATATGTGGAATATATTTACCTAGACTATTTACTGGTTATTATGCCAAAATGAAACAAAACCCCTCTTATTGAGCAGAAGAACATGAAGAATAAGATTACTTTATAAGATTCTCTAGTACATAGCTTCAGCGCTTGGAGAAGCCTAGCTCTTTTGAGAACTCACTACGCAAGAAACATTTTAAGGATCTGAGAAGGAAGATGTGGAAACTTGCACGTCACAATTGTGACATGTTGATATCATTGTCTAAAATCCCTGTATAGGATTTAGTACATGGCCACAGTACCGATTGATCCTCAGGGAGAAAGGCAAACAGATTCTGTTAAAGCACCTGCATTATCTCCAGGAAACACAAATGTTAGCCTTTTCTTTTTTTTTTTGACCTGTAGTAGAAATGCTTTACCTGAAATAAAACAAATATGAGATAACATGAGATAATCCTTTCAAGGTATTAATTATTTTTATGTCCTCGTAGGCTACATGGTACCAGAGGAAAAGAGACAGAAATTGTGTTCAAGACAAATGGAAATAACATGTGCATGCATATTTTTTCAGTAAGTTAAAGCACAGGTTCTATAAAGTCCCTACCTTATTGACTAGATGATGTGTAATAAATTAGAAAAGGATCCGTTCAGAGCATAACAAGTTTCAGAAATGTTTGATATAGGATGTGTATTCCAAATTGTACACTTCCTAAGGCAGAGACTGTGAGAAAAAAGAAAGAACCTTATTATGCATCAAAGTACTTAGTCACTATGCTTACATTCAAAAAATAAAGTTCCCCTATATGTAAATTCATGTAGGACAGGCATCTGCACTAGCTTAGCATCAAAACAATTTACCAAACTAGATGGGGGTAACAACAAATTAAACCAATATTTCACTTTTTACACTCTTCTTGTCAATGCAAGCGGAACACCGTTCACCCGCCTACAGAGGCCAAGCCAGTGTTTAGAAATATTAAATGAAAATATTAAATGAAAAAGAGCATCAGCAGAAGCACAAGCTGCTCTTGCACTCGGGACACTCATGTGGGACTTGGCACAGCTTTGTATTGACCCTTGCTCCCAGGACAGAACATCCCAAGGAAGGCTATACCCACCTGCATTTATGAATGGATATAAACTACTGTCTCATGATAAGTGGGAATAAAATGACTTTTTTCATTTTTGCCTTGGGAGACTCCTAGAGACATTTTATCGTTGCATCTCTTGTCATTACTGAATGTTTCTGAATTAATCTACTCTAGAGCCTACATTTGCTAATTCAGGATATAACACAGCCACAAGCTCTGCTGGAAATGAAAAAGCTTTTGGTATTTCCATCATAGCAACTAATTTTTTCAATCCAGTCCTTCATTATATGGATTGTAGATTCTTCTGATAAGGATTTAACATTAAAAACCCCAGAGTTAACTTAAAAATCAAGTGGTTTGCACTATAAAGCTGTGCAACCAAAAATCCATCCCATGAACATCCAGTTAAAGTTTTTCATAGCTCATCATAGTGCAGCAATCAGCTGCAATGATGGCTCATTATATGTCCTCAAAACTGACTCTGGTGGTGCGAAGTGATGGCAGGACAGGAAAAAAAATGATAGCTTGTCCCACAGTACTCAGATACTAATGAATGCCTACTGTTTTTCATAGGCTGAATCTCTCAGTAAATTTTGAGCAAAGAGAAATATCTATCACCTGTTTTGCTATTTGAGTGGAAATAAACTGTTAAAGTATTTAAACATACATTAAGGTGATCAGTTTCATGAACAACTTGTCCCCTATTTTCAGCCAATTTCTAGTAATGCATAGGGTGGCTAAGGACAGAACTTCGTAAATGTTCATCTATGTAAAGTTGTTCATTTTTCCTTCACGACTTTGTAGTCTGGTGGTTTCAGGGGAAGGAAAACAAGTAACAGTGCAGACAGGGTGCCTTCAGCACAAGAGAAGGAAAGCTGCCTGACGGCAGCAAGACCTCAGGGACTTCAACACACCTATTAACGTCTGTTTTATTCTGCATATATTGGGTTTGCCGCATTAACAAATGTCAGTACTGGCAAGTAAAGCTTAGCATGCAGCCCCTGAAGGGTCAAGAAACACAGATGAGAACAAGCAATATCAAAAAGTAAAATGAAGAGGAAACTGGCCTAGATCTGGGGAAAAAAAAAAACAAAACAAAACAAGACCAGAAAAACCCAACTCAGTAACAGAATTATCTTTCTGACCTTGAGGTTGTGAAGAAGGGAAAAGTGAAATGAAACAATATAAGAGAAAAAAAGATTCTTCCTGGATGTATCTTCAGAAGGATAGAAATCTGTAAGGTAACACCTTAGCCTCAAGTTGCAAATATAAAAACAAAAACCTTTCAGATTTCAACAATCCTAAGTGCTTGTAGCAGTAAGCATATTTAATATGGTATTGTACCTCATCAGAAAATCGGGAAAAAGAATACAAATGCTGAATAGACTTCATTCATGGAGTTTTCTTAACAGGTTAGCTGTGGTAAAGAAGATAAAAGGAGGAAAGGGAACTTAAGAGGAAACTTGGGCTTTTTATTAGGAAAAAATGAACTAAAACTTAGTATGTGCATCAACAGGTAAAGTAAATAAATCCACTGACTTCTGCATTACACTGGTCATTACAGGAGAACACCACCATTAATACATTTTGGCTACGTCAATAACTTTGGATTGTCTTGCTCTGACTACTTTTAAATATATAAGAAAATAAGGTAGTAGATTCTGAGAGTAGAGTGGTTTGTCTAGGGGAAGGAGAGGACGGAGGAGTGTCATAAAAGTGCACAGACTCACAACAAATAAAACCCTTCCTAAAAAGGAACCATACCAGTACCATAATATTCAGTATCAACACAAAAGAGCTCGCAAGAAGTGAACATCTCATGAGTTTTTCTCTCCTTCCCCATCAGGAAGCAATATACTTTCCATGGGAGGAGATTTACTTTCATAATTAAATCTTGTCAGGCTGACTTTCAAAACTTGAAATGTTAGGTATTTTCTGGTGGCAATCTGTATTGGCATCTGAAAGCTTTTAATGAATACTAACCAATTAACAACCTGTAACAAGAGTTTGAGACTCATATCTAACTCAAATTCTCTGTAAAACCTCAAGGAGTTTGATCAAAGTTGTTTGCCTTGCTAGTGATTATTGTTATTACAGCTCCATTATAGCAAGATAACAACAGCAAAGACATGATGAGAAACAGTTCTCAAGTTCTTCTGTGGGCATACTTCATGTGGAAGTTTAGTATAATATATTTATCAGCCCTTAGTTCTTGGTTTTCATCTGAGGAGAATCAAGAAGTCTACCAAAAAATTTATTCTAAGCATTTGGTAACCACAGATAGTGGAAAACTACCACATTAATCAGGAAAGCATAAATATGACATTAACTAAAAATAATAAAAAGAAATTAAAATTTAAAACTCAGTGATTTCATATGAGGAGGCTCTGACTGTCATTTCATATCTGTGCGCATGTGGTTACTAAATAAATTATCTTAATTTCTATCTATTCATGTTACGAAATTGGGATTACAGCTAATGTACTTTGATTATTTTTATAACTTTTTGAAGAGCAGAAGACAATAATGTATTTAAACTACCTACTTAAGCACATAGTATCTGTTATAAACAGAGCAAATACACAGCAAAATGGACTAACAGGAGCTGGTTGAAAAGCAAATTCATTATTTCTTCAGAGATCTTTCACCACAAAGTTTTCCTAAAACCAGAGTTGGGCAGAAGTCAAAGAATAAAGCAACACTATTTTTTAATGTAAATACAAAGGTTTTCTTTTCTTCAAAATTTTCCAGTAAAATGCTTCAATCTTGAAAATTTAAATATGATTTTTTTTTTTTGCAAGATGAAAACCTATGTAACATCACATTTTTATGTACCTCCACACATCTAAAAATACTGCCTGATAAGTGGTTTTTTTTTAAAAAAAAAAAAAAAGGAAAAAAAGCCAGAAAAAAACATTTTCACTTAAGATTGACAGAAAGCACTTGCTCAACATTTCCTGTCAACCTGCTTCAGAGGCTTTTGAGACCTGGAAAAGATGACAAGTCAGACAGTCTTTTACCCTCTAACATAAGGCTTTTGCAAGTGGCTTTCTTTTCCAGAGTTGTAACACATCCCAGCTATTTGGGAATGCAATCTGTTTACCCAAAGCAAACGTTATGATTTTCTATATATACACATACACACATGCACACACACCCCCCCTCAACTTGCATCTTAGCGTACCTTTTGTTAAAAATACTCCTATTGACAGCAACCACTAAGCTGAAGTCAAGAAAGGGTGTAGAGACTTATGCAGTCTGCAGGGTACACAAGTTCTGTTCCTCCAGGACCTCAGTGAAGAATACTATAAACTTGTATCAACGTTTTCTTCCATGAAGAAACACAGGACATTTTTTTCTCTCATGGAGCTAGATGTAGCAAGATGTGCCCCTGTAGCCTGTCCCATAAGACACATCTTACCCAAGAAAGGACATTTTCTTCCCCAAGCTTTTCCTGCTCACATTTTATACTGTCCTTTTTCTCTTTTTAGTAGTTAAGTGAACCGTTCATACCTGGCCCTACCTCACGAACTCTTTCACCTATAGGAGTCCCACAGATGACAAATTAACTCCTAATTTCAGGATTAGATCACACAGCTATTTCAAAACCACCAAATCATCTCATACCCTTCAACTGCAGTTAACAGAGTACACAGTATCTTTTAGTTTTCTTTCAGAAATTCAGCAAAAGAAGGAGACCTCTGATTCTAACTCACTATACATGGTTGAGATCTGGCTAAAAATAAAGGAGGAGTAATAGGAAATGCTTGGTAAAAAGCAGTAGACAAGATATTTAAGTGCCTGTAGCACAAGAGGGCAAGGAGATGAATACAGCTACATCAACATCAAAGATACAATTACCTGAAAAAGCAGGAAAAAAAAAATCATTCCACTAGAAGTATTAAAATATGCAGTGCATTGAAAAGTCCTGAGCATGCAAAAATTCTTGTCGCTCCAGTGGCTTCAGCTTATACCACCGTCAGCAAGAGCTCCAAGACAGTGGTGCTTCCCTTGATCTCCTCACTGTACAGCACCTAGCCGTGTTACAGAGCATACATCATACCTTGAAACAGCTTATTTTTATGGAACACATAATTAGCTGGGGTTAATCAGCAGGTGGCTTTAAAGTTTCCTGATAGTCTACCAATAAATTAAGAGAACTCATGCAATTATAAGAAAAATGAGCATTGAAAAAAAGTGTTTCTGAAGATCACAATGCAGAATGCATTCTGGAGGACTGAGACTAACAGGGCACATCCTTAATTGTGTAAAAAGTTCACACTCTTGGCATCAGTAATCAACACTTGAGCTTTATGTAATTATTAGAGACAGTATCTTCAGTGAGTACCTCTATTTCTGTATCTACTCATCTATGTTTTTGAAAGAATGCAGTGCTATTATATTCCAGAAAAGCCATAAGCACACAATTCCTTGTTTGTTAGAACATCTTTACTGACAAGTTGCCCATTTCACTTGGTTCAGCAAGATGGAAATAAACATTATTTTCATTTGTGTTTCATTAAATTATTCCGCAACCCATATGCAGTGTCTTGATGCAGTTTGAAAGGTGAACAGATGGGATTTTATTTTTAGCTCACGTTAACACAGCCCATCAAATACTCATTTGCTTGATATACTATCATAATATAGCTTACTACTCAGCCTTTAAAGTATATCTTTGCCTGCCTTGTAACATCGAAATGACAAAAGAGAACTGTGTGATAAATATTTAATTACAATCATGATGATCGTTTTGTCACTGAAAACTAGTAAGTGAATGGAAGAACTAGGGTCTTAAAGATGAACATTGAGCAACTACCTTCTATTGAAATCAAAGTGCATTTTATAATTACATTTCAAATACAGGCTTTCTCAAGATTGGAAGAGTGGTTGTGGAGGCAACTTTGCTTTTCAATTTCATATGCTTTTCAATTGATACATAAGGCATTAGCAACACTTATTAGGTGTCAGCAGAAGCAGACCAAAACTTTTTTCAGTAGTTAACTATATATTTGAATATATATTTGATTGCATTCTGGATACAATATAATAGTGCATATAATAAAATATCATCTATAAAAGCATAGGATAGAATGATAGTTGAAGATGTCCCTGCTCAATGCAGGGAGGTTGGACTAGATGAGCTTTGAAGATCTATTCCAACAGAAACTATTCTGTGATTAAATCATTCTGTGTAAGCACTAAAACTGTTCTGTGCTATCTCACTCAAATAATGAATGAAATAAAATTTAGTATAGCTTCTACACCAGACTTCTAAACTTTGTTTGGTTTTTACTGGGTATGCACACAGCTGTGTAGAAGAAAGACTGATGTCTCCAGGTTTGCATGGTACAACTTTGCATTTTCCCAGTAAGCACCATTCTACAGTCAAACCACACATGCTTTTGATGGAATCTATCAAAGGATAGCAGACTCAGCCCCCAGCCTACCACCACAGAGTGAATTTTCTTTCACACAAATACTTGCCAAGCAAGAAATGCGTGTATAAGAGTTATAGACAGAGAGCAAGAAACCTTTATGATATTTTGTAGATATCTGAAGGAAGAAGTATAAATGGTTCACTAGAGCACCTCCTGTCTTAATGACAGTCTCACACATTTTAGGGAAATCTCAGCAAATATGAGGGAAAAAAGAATCACAACTGCACAACAGAGCTGAAGCAAAGTATTCTATATCCTACAGAAACTGCCACTGGCTTTCTAATGCTGTATATCTGACAGCACTGAAGTATGCAGTGAAAGCATGCTGCACTGCAAGTTTTATTGGAATCACGAATGAATACAATAGACAAACCCTGAAAACTAGAAATGATCAAATTTCTGTTTGAATCTGGACCAACTTTACATCAGATCTACAATCCCACATTAGCTGCTTCAAGAGCACAACCCTTTTGCACCAGCACTGTCAAAGTCAACACAGCCTGTTAGCATGTGCTAGCTGTTGTCAGTCAGCATAGCAGCTTCCCTCTTATTTGGAGATAGGTTTCTGCAGAGAAATGGCCAATAATTTTCACATGATAGAGGAGGTGAAAAGTTTTCACACAACCCTAACACTTCCTTTAATTTTCACACAGTACTTCTGTTGTGAGGACCAAAATACCTCTGAAGAAATGATCACAAGAACCGACAGAAAAGATTTATATTAAAATACAGTGATACCTTTAGTGATGCTGGTGATGCTGTTAATTTGGAAATGTTGGAAAACCTTGGAAAAACAGCAGGCTGAAACATGAAAAGAAACACGTAAGGTCCTGGTGTCTCATAAAGCTTGATTTTCATATTTGAGGGGTAAGGCTACATGTGCTTACATACCACTTACTGCTAAATCAAATGATGGTAAGCAGATGCTCCCTTTCCCTCAAATCTTAGCTTATGCTCCTTACTTCTACCCGTATTATGAATGTGAGAGTCAACGGTGATAATAAAATACCCAGAAATAGTACAAAATCCCATGTGAAGAAGATAAATCAAATGAGACAAGTCAGCTATATATAAAGGCCTTAAATTATTCAAGCTGCCTAAACACCCAGAAGTGCACTCACAGCTTTAAACTCATTAGTTGCAAATTCCAGACAGTATCACTGTATTTTTTTCTACTTTATCCCCTTCCCCCCACCGCTGACAGTTAGGCACACAGGAATTAAGTCTTTAAATCCTTATTTAGTCAGCAGACATTCTCTACTAATTAATATGGAAAACAATGACCACAGTAAAAGAGCAGATGGTTTGAAGACAGAGAATGAAGATCAACTGAGAGATCTGTGTGAAGATACCAGGTGCACACTCCAGCATTTCTTAAACACTGATAACCTACAATATAGCTTTTTAATAAATAGATTTGATCTGAAATAACATTTTAAGCAGAAAGGTCAGATGAGTCTCCACATTCAGTCAGCAATAAACCATTTTTCCAAGCTCTTTTTTTTTTTAATCAAATCACGTGAGAGAGAGATAAGATTATTTCCCACAGGATGCCAATTGTTGTGATGTTTGAAATAATTCTTCTCATACACTAATAGCTAGAAACATTTCTTCATCCTTTGTTGGTAACTTTTCTAATGCAAGAATTAAATCTGAAATAGGAAGAGGAAGCATTTTTTTCAGTATTAAAATGAATTAATTTTTTTCCTATGTCATGTTTCTGGTTTTTGACATGAGTATTATTTTCCCATGTGAAAACTGACTCCTCAGTATAAGTGTCCTCAGAATAATTTAACAGAAGAATCCTGATTCCAAATTATTTAAATTTTTACATTATTCTTGATAGGATTACTGCAGCTTGTAGCCCTAGAAAAATACTTCAAAACATTTGTGTTCCTATTAATTTATAAATTCAAAAAACAAGGGAAAAAAGCTGCAGTCACCTACTGTTGGTAACAATCAGGAATCAATTTGGGAAGCATCAGGTTTTGGCTGTGCTCGGTCTGTCTGCTTTGGGCTCATTAGCAAAGAGAAGAAAGGGAGGGAGAGGTGTCTGCAAATGCCCATCAGCTGCTGCTGACATAGCCTCAGCATTATGTTAAGGGCATAATTAACACAGGGATGAAGGGATTCAAGAGCATTTTAGAAGCCAGTTTGGCTGAAGGTATTCTTCAAAGGGCAGGAATATTGGGAAAGACAGAAGTACGTGTGATTTGGAAGAATAACATTGGAATAGAAAACAGGTAGATGTATAACCTTGGACCCCAAAAGCAGAACACCGGCATGGCACCCAGCCATCTTATTTCACTACTTTCAGAACTACAAGGTTTCAACATAAATCCCAGTTGTGTTACTAGCACTAAAAAGAGAAGTTGGTCTAACAAAAGTTTTATATCCATGAAAGCACCAAGGTAGTATGCTTTAAACATCCTAAATAAACCAATTCATAATCATAAAGCAGATAAAAGCTGAATAAGTAAAAAAAATCCCTAAACACTGTTATGAAAATAAATGCAACATTTTGCAGAGTCTCGTGCTTTGTTTTGCAGATACTGAGTAAAATGCACAATATACTTTGAGCAACATTTATTGGCACAATTTTCAAAATATGGAGCAAATCAGTACCAGGTGTCTATTGAACATTTCACACTGGAGTTTAAACCTCAGACTGAACATTCCTACTTTGTACATTTAGAGAAGCAGCTCTCATTTCGGTACTGACACGGACTTTCTTTGGGTTTCTATTCAGACTTAGTAACATAAATTCTACTCACCCTTTCTCCTCTTCAGAATCTGTAAATGCTGCCATATTTATACCCAACCAGCAACCACATTAATTCCGCACTAATTATTTTTGTTCATTAGTCATCTGTGCCCTTCAGTATTTGCAACATGTAGTAGGGAACCTGGAAGTTTAAATCTCTCCACAGATTCTATTTAGGGCAAAGTACTTAAAATTCTTCAAATTGCTAATTTTATGCTGCATTAAAGCTTCAAATCTTTGGTAATTTATGCTTGTGTGCTGTGATAATCAACTGATCTTTGCCCCATTTGCAGCATCAAAGAACAGAAATTATTATAATAAAACTTAGGAGCTTCTCCAAGAAGTAAAATAGGAATTAATTTATCTTTTTTTTATCACAACTGCATTTGCAAAATGACAATGACATTACAAACTGTAATTCAACAGGTTTTCACTAAGGGCATTTGTCTGCTTCACCTTCAAGCAAGCTTCACATTCAGCCTCTGCGCAGCTTTCGTATGAAGCCTTAAGCCATGGGTAAGTCATGCCACACTAGAGGAAAGGAGGGTGAAAGACATTAGAGATACGGGAAGAAGCTTTATTCTTAACTGGGGAAAGGAAACATCTGTTTGACTGAACGGTGCATGTCACTGCATGTGACCAATATGAACATACAGTCAAGTCTATTCATCAATACCATTCCCTCAAAATATCAAGAAATTCTTTCTCTGTAGACTGTTGGTTTTGTTTTTTTCTTTTTTCCTTTAGGCTATATACTACTATATGCTATAATACTTCTTATAGACTTTATACCACTTTTCTAGTAGGTGTAATAAAACCATGATTTTTCTCAGTGCTTTCCTGCTACCATACCATAATGAGTCTGATATCTCCGGGAGTAATTTTCAAATGAGTTTGCTTATTTATGATTTTTCCATCAGCTTTAAACATAACTTAAAAATGCTGTTTCAATTGATTGCCAGTTTTTATGGTTTTACAAACATATTTTCTTATTAAAATAACCATAACCTGGGAATTATGGAACAGGAAGTTTTTTGTAGGCATAAATGCTGCACTGCAATAAAGAATATAAAGAATCCACACCTAAAATGCAGCCTTAAAAGCAATCTTCACAGTCTCATTAAACATCCAACTTTTTTCTATGTCCCAATTTCTGTTTCTATGTCCCAATATATAACTCTTTAACCTTTCACCTTTCCAAGATGTAAAATTAACAATACTGACATTTGCAGGGCATTGGTTTAAAAATGTCAGTAGAGGAAAATGAAAAATTAGAAAAACAGAACAGTATCTATCAGTTGCAAAGATTTGGCCATGATAGATGCTAACACCAACATTGACAAAATTATACACCTGAAAATATTTTTCTCTTCAAAATAGAAGTTTCTATGTTTCTGGCAGGTGATATTTATATAAAATGTACAACAAGTATTACTATGGTAACAAAAATATATAAAAAAGGATTATTTTTTGTATTTCTCTTTCATTCTTCTTTCAGAATAGATTATCTCAGTGTATTAAGAAATCTTTGTATTCTTTTTCCTCAACTCTGCTGTGGAGCTCCCTTAATTATTGACCCTTGGCCAGAGATACTGGACTGTTCAAGAGGTCCAGTACTAAGAGTTGCTATGCTGCTTTGCATGTCAGATGCTAGGGCATGTTGCAAATCACAATTGTAATACTAAATGATTCCACCAAAGAGAGACACTTCTTAAAATTGCATATGAAAAATAACAGGTACATTACAAGGCCAATCTCTTGGGATATTTAAATTAGACTGGGGAAAAAATATCCTCATAGTAAAGATACCATCCAGTAGAAAACAATCTTAAAAGAGATGGAAAGCACCTATTAGTTTTATTTCTATCCTATTTCTCTATACCTTACAGGATTCTGTGCTTACAAACATATAAGTTCCACTCCACTGAAATAAGGATATTTTATTGCTTTCAAACTTTCTCATAAACCTGAAATATTTTAATTACCAACTAATCCATTTTGCATTTCACAGACAGCCATTTGCTGAGCAACAGAAACGTAACAAAACAATGACTGACTGAAAAAGTGAAATATATTCCTGTAAAGAGAAAGTACCTGGTGTGTCCTTGAGGACTACTCTTTTGGGAAGGTGACAGAGAAAAATATTAAACCCCATAATACATGACGGGATTGCTTTGCTTTTAATAAGTCAACTTAAGAAATTCCCATAGACTCAAATGAGCCAGAAACCCTTCAACTTCTGAACATCACAAATGCTCAAAAATGGGGTATGGAGATAAAAGGCAAGTATCTGCTATAGAGTTCACTCTAAAGACAGATGAAAGAAAGTTACTCAGGCTCTCCGTGCATTGATCTTAAAGAAAATAAAATTAATCTCAGTCTAGTGTTACGTTATTCGTAGGAGGTTAGCATCAGCTGAAACCTTCCTTCAGAGTCCAGTACTCCTCTTAATACCAGTACAGTAGCTTCAAAGCAGCATTTGGCAGCATTGTAGCTTACACACAAAAGCAAATTAAAATCTCTACTCTCCTCACCTCAGCCTTGCTGCCTGCAGTGCTGCAGCCTGGGCTAGCACAGTCACCACTCCAAGCTTTTCATACAGCAACTTCCCCTTTGCAGCTCTGCAGGCAGCTTAATTACAAGAATTGCTACCCCTGCTTTACAGAGGAAGACTCAGATAAACAAAGAGGTTATATCTGCAGGAAATATAAGACATTAAAATCAGACCTTCATCCCGAAGAC
The DNA here is from genome assembly GCF_963264785.1 of Psittacula echo. NCBI lineage: Eukaryota > Metazoa > Chordata > Aves > Psittaciformes > Psittacidae > Psittacula > Psittacula echo. The sequence goes on from NC_137756.1 coordinate 1,650,777, forward strand.
TATATTGATCTGCTGCAGGATCTGTCACTTTTGTCCTTCGTTAGCATAAATACATATTTCTAGGTTGTGACAAGCACTGTGAGTGCAAATGCATTGGAATATGTTTGAGCTTTGTAACTGGTCCAGAGAATTAGCACATGTTACAGCTGGAATATGCATGACTAGGCAAAATCAAAGAGTGTACATAGGAACTCCTCCCCCTACAGAGCTCTATGGACTCCACAATTTTTCTTGCAGCACTTCAGCTCATGATAAAAAGGCATGGATTAAAAATATCAGCTGTTGTCAATGTAAATATACATACATATTCGAATTACAAACCTGCCACAGCAATGTAGTTTTAACCTGCAAGAAGTACAGAAAGAGAGATTAGTCACTGTGAAGATAAAACAAGCAGAAGATTTTTTTTTTATTGAGATCTGGGATAAGTTATGGCCTATTTTCAGGACAAAGTAATGAATCAAAATTGAATTTAGTTTTAATCTCCTTTCTGACTTGCTTTCATTTCCCAGTCGCATTTAATCTGAATGAATATCTCAAATGTTTTGTACAATGTAGTTAGCCCCTCAACAAAGCTCTACCACTAATTTCCTTAAAATATTTTTTTCAACTTTTTTCCTTTCTTTCTGTTAGCAGCAAGACAAAGGGAAACGGGAAATAACGTTAAAAAAATAAAAATATAGAAAGTTGGTTTTGCTGGAAGAAGTATTGGGTTCTCTTTGAGCAAAGTTACCCTAAATCCATACCATCGGCACCTATACATTAGCCTGAGCAGTAAATTAGAGGAACCCACACTGCACAGATCAGATTAGCCAGAATTTGTGAAAGAAATGAAGTAGCAAGTTGTCACACTGTACCTCAAGGTTTTCTGCTGGCTGTTATCATTGTAGTACATTAGTATCACACAGTAATTCTGAATACAGTCACTGTGAGTGAAATTTTTACCAATATCAAGACAAAGTCACTTAGATGAGCACTCTTCACTGCAAGTTTCTGAGTGTATACATGCAAAAGGCACAAAAGAAGACTGCAGCTTTCTTGGAGTTTGGATGCAATGTGACATTCCATTGCATGGTACCTGCAAATTAGCATTTAAAAGTCCAAGACTAACTTGTGTTTATTTCAGTTGTTCCTCGAATGCACTGACTCTCATTCCTGTCCTGCTGACATTTTCTCCTTCCAGTGACAAAGCTAGAAATGCTAAATATAGCACAAATACAGTGTGTGGGGCACCCATATTCTTCCTTTTAGTTCCACAAAACTATACTCGCTCTGTACATTTCCAAGTTCTTCCAACATCTGACATCTGGATCAGTGTGTTTACTTGTGCCACTGCAGCAGGAGAAGGTGACTCTATCCTTGAGGCATCAGAGCCCAGGAGAGACCACAGAATCCCAGACTGGTTTGGGCTGGAAGGGACCTTGAAGCTCATCCAGTTCCAACCCCCTGCCACAGGCAGGGACACCTTCCACTAGAGCAGCTTGCTCCAAGCCCCTGTGTCCAACCTGGCCTTGAACACTGCCAGGGATGGGGCATAATTCTATGTTCACATGGAATGCAGCAGGGGAGCTTTCCAGATCACTGGAAAAATCCAGAGACCTCTGTTTTTTCCATCTCACTCTTGGACAAAAGAGAAGCCTCAAAGCCTTGGAAGGGAAGCTGAAGGACAGCCAATGCATAAGTAAGTACTGGCTGAACAGCATGGATCCTCTTGCCAGATGCAGCTTCGGGCAGAGGGCTGCCCAGAGCTCTATTTAAAGCAGGAAAGACGTGATGCTGAATTTTCTGCTTCCTAACTCTGGTTTCAGATGGTGCCCACTGGTGTTTGAGCTGCACTGAATAACCTCTGAAAACCCTTATTTCCAGTTTGGAGGACTTTTTCTTCTGATGGTTTTGGAGCTTTAAAGTTTTGAAATAAATGTGGCTTAACACCCACACTTAAAAATGCGAATAAGCTTTTCAACAATGAGGCTCCTAAAGAGATTTTCCCCCTGCATTTATTGAAAATATAAGACTCTTGCACACTAAGCCACATTATCAAGGGGGGAGAAGACCTGCGGGAGGAGAAAAAAGTGAGCAAGCCCCATGCAAAATGCATGAGTCTTGATGGCTTTCTCTAGTCCATCATATGCATATTTCATGAATTCATTACAGCAACTACTACGTCTATAAGTCAAATAAGCCCAATTGTTCAAATAAAACGATGAGCCTGATATACAGAAAACAGGAGCTGTTGGAAGAACACTGGCACTCTCCAAGCTGAAGTTGCTACATGGCTATCAAGACTACTGTGACTTGAAGGCTTGACCAGAAGGAGAAATAGGAAAAGAATAAAATTATTTCCTCAGCATCTGTGTGAAGGAAAATGATTAAAAGCCTGTTGTGACACAAACACTGATCCTCAAAAACATTTGTAGTAGCTTTGCTACAAAATGAACTTTCAGTCATTGCCAGCTCACATCCAAAATGAAAGTCCAAAGACAACAGACATTTACGATTGGAATCTGCATCAGGATAGACAATAAAAAGATGACAAGCGCAAAAATAAATAAATCACCAGAACAAAAGTACTCTGTGTTTCCTTCCAGATGTCAGACTGAGTGCTGTGCATTCTATACACAAAACCAGCTTGAGAGCAAAGTGGCAATGAGAAATTCAGTGTGTCACTCACCAAAAAAAGACATGGTTGTTCAGAGCTTTTAACAAGGGTGAGTTCCAAACAGAGCCCTATGCTGCTTTATGGTTTCCATATGGGAACTAATTTCTGACCATATGCAAATCCACTCTAGCAGGCACTAACTACATATAAAGCCCTTTCCCACACCCTGGAAGGGGGTGTTTGAAAGAGATAAGAGCACCATGGACAGAGCCATCAGGAACTGTAGGGACTGTGCAGAAATATAAAACAGGTGGCCAATACCAATGGAAATTTTCTTCATCTAAAAGCACCCTTAAGAAAGGTCCAACTGTTTACCAGCACAGATACAGAAATTCAAAAGTATTATTGATTTGGCTGATCAGAATTCTGAACAACAAACAAATATCTAAACACTTATTCTTTCCTGAGACCCGATGAAAATAGAATTTAGACATACATGGTTCCAAATTTTGATCAGCAAAACAATTCAAGGTTTTAAATGTGAGATTCACAAGGAATGTCAGAAGAGCATTTTGGATGAAACCAGGAAGGTCTCACCATCACACACTCCATCCTTCCACACACCACGGCCAGCACTGAACACTTTGAGGGCATGACCTTTGAAGTGAAATCAAGCATAACAGCCAAGCTCCAGAAGTGCATTTGAATCTCTTCCACACATAGCAAGCATTCAGTCCACAGCACTGGACTGGAGATTTCAAAGTGAAAACCAGCATATCTCATGTACTTAGATCACTTTGCTCTTCTGAAAACATTGATCCAATCCTAATTTCCAACAGACACAGCCAAACGTCATCTTAGTTTTTCTTTACCAAACAAAAGGGCAAAATGAATCATTTAATCATTATGTTTTGAAGGCGTGTACATTTAATGTTTTCATTTGATATCTGTTCACAGCCAAAATGGTTTTCAAGAGTCACTTTCATTTAGCAGGCTTTCAACATGTCACTGTCTGTGTACTGCCTTAAAAAAAAAAAAGTAAAAAAAATTTAACCTTTCTTCTATGGGAGGAAAATAAATGAAAGTTTGTGAACTTTATACAGTAACATTTGTGCTCTGAATGAGCTCTGTGTGCCTCCAGCAAAGCTCAGTGTTTGCCACTTCACAGTTTAAAAGTGTGTTCTAAAAAAAGGTCAAGAGAAAGAGGAAAAAAAAAGTAACAATCCTCAAGGTTATAGAGATGTTAGACAGGAAAAACATTTCTGCTCTGCTAAATGCCTGTTTAAATATAAATCTGTAAGTCTGATGAGGTTAAAACCCTAGAATGTAAATTTGCATCTGATTTTGAAAGGACAGTGGGTGTTCCCTCATTTTCCATCTTCCTCTGTTTCCTAATTCTCTCTCCTTTTTCCTCTGTTCTTTTGAAATACTGTAGAGTTGTTGAGGTTTTGGACTTTAGGATTTAAAAAAAAACCCCACAAGATTAAAAAGAAAAAATCTCAACTGAAGTAGTCAACTGCTTTCTGAGAAAAGATTGAGGTCAGTATTTTGAATGGATAATTAAACCATATGGTTAGCCATAAAAACGAAATGAGGGAAAGAAGCATACCTGAAAACAGACTCTGCCATAACAGATGTATATGCCAGGAATACAGTTATTCAAGTTAGTAGAGTAACTATAATGAAACATTTTAATCTCAGAATAATAGTTTCACAGAGGAAAGCATTCTGGAATTTATAATACATTATTGTTGCTGCCTCATGGACATTAAGATTATTTTTCCTAATTTAATATGTGCATGTTCAGAATGAATGCCATGCCAGCCCAGCGACACGACAGACTCCTTCCTCCACCAAAAAAAGCCAGTTTAATCCCTCCCTCACACTCAATTGCATCATGTAGATAAACTTCAGGTGTTCTCACAACACAAAATGAGGTATATGGTATCTTCAGGCAGTGCAGTAAGATTATCACAGGATCTTTTCTTGCCCCAGGAGTTGATAATATTGTATCTGTCAGCACATTTTAGTACAACGGATCATAAAAGTAACTTTTCTCCAATTACAGAATGGTGTGGATTGGAAGGGACCTTAAAGCTCATCCAGTTCCAACCGCCTGCTTAGACCAGGTTGCTCCAAGCCCCTGTGTCCAACTTGGCCTTGGACACTGACAGCGATGGGGCAGCCACAGCTTCTCTGGGCAACCTGTGCCAGTGTCTCAGCACCCTCACAGGGAAGAACTTCTCCCTAATATCTAATCTAAATCTCTCCTCCATCAGTTTAAAACCATTCCCTCTTGTCCTGTCACTCCCATTCCCACCCCATGACTCTCTAATAACCCAAGTGTAATTAAATGTTTCTCATCAGAAGAATTACCACATGATACAAGAACTCTGAAAAACAATTAACTTATTTTAAAATAATTTTTTCTATTTCTGTGTGGGCGAGGACTATTAACTGGTATTAGGTATGGATTCAGATATTTAAAGATGTAGCTACATATGCCATCTCAGTAAGAAATATGTATCTTTAATGTAAACTTTTATAATGCATACTCTCACTGCAAGGATAATTCTAGCATTTGTAATATGAAAAACTCATTTAAATTAAATAATATATTTTAAAAATGCCATGCACAAAAGTTAAATAACATAAAACTTAGACTGCTCTATTAAGTTTTTCCTCATTTTTTTTAACCCTGTTGTATATTTCAATTTCTACTTGGTTTTGGTTGATATACTGTAAACTTAAAGGTCTGTGATCACTCCTGCACCTGTGATCAGTTTGGCATTTAGGCTTAGAAACTTGCATTCACATATAAGCCTTAGCCTGCCAATTCTTGCAGGATAACTCCTTGCATTTTCTTTTGAAATATCCACAGAAAAGCAATAATTAACTGTAATAATGTAAAATTTCATATATAGTTTCTAAAGACTAAGAAAACAAAAATTGCAAAAACAAGAAAACTATGCTGATTTACACGATCAGTATCTGATATTCAGGGCTTACTTCAATATTACCCAATAAGAAGAAAAACCATGCTTCTAAAAAAGACAAATTGAAAAATTCCAGCATTCCAAAAAAGAGCACATCCTCCACCGTGTGATATTTTGATTTTCTGTTTTCACTAGACAATAATGTAGCTCTCGTTTGCTCCTAAATCTTTGCAAGTGCATCCTGCATGTTGCAATTAAATTTAACTCTATTTGGATAGTAAACAAGCTTGGATTAAAAAAGAAAAAAAATATTTCCAGGAATTAATCAACATTTAACAGCACTACTAAGCCACAACAGAATAATAATTGTATCTCTAATAGTACAAAATTGCTCAGTGTAAGCAGGAAATCTCTTGGTTATACCATCATTGGATTTGGAGAGTGAATTCCTGCAAGACATTAGAACCCATGCCTTATAGAAAGTAAAGGCTCCATTTTTGCAGTATGTAGTAGAAATACCTATATTCAGACAATATTTCAAGTTACAATTCAAATCAATGCATATTTTAACAGTGCTTATTTGCCCCCTCCTTCCCCAACTCAAGTGAAAAAGGGTGAAAATTTGCATTAGACTATTAAAACTGGCAAACTTTAATAGTCTGATTACGTGGCAGACTTTCTTTCTGATGTCATCCCTTGCCTCACCAAAAGCATGCCTATTCCTTCTGTGGGCTGTAAGTAATACGGTGAAAATCTGTCACCCTTAAAGGGCTGATTGATAGCTTTGATTCTAGACATCTGAGTATTTTTAGATAAAACCTTTCTTTAACAGAAAAAGACACTTTGTCAAAACTTAAAAAGTCATGTGAAATAGAACTTAACGTGCTCCCTGACACATTTTTGTGCAGATCCAACATCCTATTTCCCTAACTGCAAATGGGAGTTTCTCTGAAAGTGAATTTTTAAAATATAGCTAGTAATTGACAAATGCAGTCTTCCGGAGTTTTTGCTTGTAAAGATTTACAAGATTTGACATATCATTTTGATTCAGGATACAGTTTTTCAAATATAAAACCAGGTCAAAATACCACTTCCTACTTAGTGCTACTACACACAGAGTGAAAAACTGAACATGATAATGAGGTTTTCCATTCAACATGTATCAAATTTCAAAGTCATTGCAAATTTCAGAGGGAGAAAAGGATTTTCTGAGAACTCCACAAATTCATATTTACAAGTTATCTTTCTTACCACTAGTTCAACTCGCTCTTAGATGGAGATAGCCAAATCACGCAAATATAAAGAATAATACTTTGAGAGGGGACTTCAGCTTCTACACCCTTTTAGAATAATATTCAGATACCTCTATTTCTGAAAGTTGCAGTTCTACATCTTTCATAAAATTCATCTACTTTAAAGCAAGACCCTGAATTGAAAGTCAGCTGTTGCCTGGCTTTCTTAGGGAAGCAGTAAGAGCTCACGGCTGTAAAAAAGATTTTGACCATATAGCCACTGACCATGCTACGAATAAATGTTCATCAAATGCTTAATTCACCTTAATCTTTGAGCATCATCCGGTTATTTCATCCTTGGTGACACTCTCAGTTTTATTCAGTTTTTAACAGATTATCAATGTGTAACAGTTTTCGTACTAATCACAGTTTCCTGCAAACTTGTGAACATCAGGTCCTTAACTCTAACAGAAGACTAAAAGGAAAAGCAAAGAACACAGGAAATGTCTTCAGCAGGTATATAAGGAGTTTGGAGTTATCTGTTGATATTTTAAATTGTCATTCAAAGCAATGGTACAAAATTTAAGATTATCAAAAACTCACTGAGGTGCTATTAGGTTCTCCAGAGCCCTAATGAAAACTGATTAGAATTAAAACCTCCTGCTCTAAAGACTCCATTACGTTACAGTACATTACTGTAAAAGTATATTCATTATGTTTAAAAAATTCACACTATCTTTCTAGCAATGCATATTTAGCTTTCTATTTATGTCCATTTCCTGAAAGAATATTATAGTCTATTAATTCACAGAAGGCGAGGAACAATTACGATCTCCAGTGACAATTATGACAGAACATACCATTTTTAAAATGTTTCATCAAGCTATATATGCCAGCATGTATTATCTTTGTAAAAACTCTACATGTTATTTATAGCGTAATATTACATAGAAAAAGATATCAAATGGGTTGTTGTAGCTTTAAGCAGATAAATAGATAACTAAGCAAAAGACAATTGCTGTACAACCTACGCCATCCTTGATATTGTTGCCATTTCTTAACAAAAAGATTATTTATAATAATCCTTGACGTCTAGCTATCATTTCCAAATAATTTTCCTAATATCATGTCCTCTGTGTCTTTTGATAACAATTTTAAAGACATAACAGCAGGAAATGCTCACTGTGGATTTCAGATGACGGCTAACACACACATCACTTACCAGTGGATTACTTCTCAAGCACTCTTAATATCAAATGTTTGAAAACCCAAGTGCTAGCATATCTAAATACAGCTAAAAAGTACTTCAGTTTCTCATGTTTAATAAGTTTCTGACCCTTCAACAATATTCTTGTGAAGCAAAGAAATATTACTGACAAATAACAGAGAGCAGTAAGGCAATTAATAAGTGGCATGATAGTCAGTAAAAATAACTAGTGACTTAGAGAAGCCTAAGGTAAGGTAGAAAACAAGGAGAAAGACACTCTAAAACCATGCAATGTTCAAGTTGCATCTGACTGCGTTTACTATATTAGCTCCTTTTCTGCAGTCAGCTTCCATCTCATACATGCTTAGAATAATAAAATGCAGTATCTTAGAGTAACAAGTGTTATTTTGCTTATACAATGGCTTCAAGTACCAGATTGCAATGACTTGTAAGAATCAAGAGTACATTATGTTAATTCTAATACTTGGCAATTTATGAAATTGAAAATATGAAGAATCGCAGAAATCAATGTACGTCTCCCATTTGTGATGGTAAGTTGCTATATAGGAAGCTGTAGGGTTTTATTAGGATTTTTGTATTTCAGAAACATCCATTCATTAATTTCTAAAAATAGAGATCTGTGTTGCATATGAAGCTGCTGGGTTTATATTATCCTTTCAGAGCACCTACATGGACAAAATTCAGTGCTGGCAGATCCCCCACCTTTCTCCTTGAGAAGAAAGCCTAAGATTCCTGCATCTGAAACCTTGTCATCACATGAAAATACGAGCTTGAATGTGTTGTAAAATCCTCAGGCTACTCACGACTGGTCCTTCGTTCCAAGTAATCTCACAGACCAAAACTGAGAATATCTGCATTTTGGAGGAGAAATTCCTGCCTCTCCTAGAGATGCTTTTCCTCCCAGTCCTTCTCCCCCACACCTTTCCTGCATCAGGGCCTTATTGTTGATTGGTAAATATTACGGGGGCTACAAAACTGTCCTCATTTCAATTTCCAGGCAGAGGAGACACTAATCCTGTGCATCACACACAATTTAATTAGCATTTAAATTTCAAAGGTTCAGAATATAACAGAGTGCTGCAATGTTTGCTCAGGCTCCACTGTGCAGTCTGTATATTTTATGGCATAGTTAAAGCAACATAAAAAGTGATATATTAAAAATTGTGTACAGGGAGGGTAGAACCTGCATTGTGCCACACAAGTACAGTTAGACAATAGAAACTGCCAGCAAATAACTTCAAACTGAATTTAGTTCTTCAGATATTTCACTTGAAGACTAAAAGTTAAGTACAAGGAACTTAAAGTATTTTTGATAGGTATAAATAATAAAAAATAATAAAAATAAATAAAATATAATTTAAAACTCAATACATTTTGGACTCATGACAAAAGACAGTAAATTTATAGAAACCATAGAATACTACAAAAATACGTAAGTTTCTATCAGTAGAAATGAAGGAGCAGGCTGCATAAGTGAATACAAATTTGCATACTGTAATTGTTTCTACAAAAGACTGAGAACATCACATTAAATGACAGCTGTCTTTCTCTGAGAAGCAGATTTTTCACTAGCTTCACCAGCTTTATTCAGCTGTCAGCAGATAATGTGGTTGTTTTGGAGCATTTTGAGCTATCCGCAATCACATTTTTTAATTTTTTTTACATGTAGATGAGAAATATTTTTTCTAATTGTAGTTGTAAACTCAAAAATTATCAATAAATGTACTCATTAGTACTATTAACTGGCATGCTGCCACCTATGCAAGATGCTGCCAGGCTTTTGCAATAATTTAATTCTTATTAGATAGACATTCTTTTAGTAATACTCCCTTTGCCTGGTATAAACATACTTCTAAATAGGTAGAACAGAGAAATAGTCCTTCAGGAGAGCAAACAGCTTCTCAACTCCTGCAGAGCAGCTGAGGTATCCTCAGTGGCAAATCCCATGGACTGGGAACATATACAAGCAGGAACTCAAGGAGATCCCTTATTACTCATACACTCAGCATAAGGAAAGATATAAGTCACTGCTCTTGGCAGCTTTGTTTGCAATGCATAAATGCATAAATGAAAGGAGACATATCCCTCACACTCACTGCCCAAATTTTCTTCATGCAGTACGTTAAGCACGCTTCTTTAAGATGCTTTGATGCTACTTTAAGATAAGTGTTACTAGCATATTTTTGTCAGCTCAAAGTGATATGACATGTATTATTCTTACAACCTAAATCTACAAACAAATTTGCTGTTACCAGAAATAACAGCAGGAGCCAATCAGCTCTGAATGCAATTTTAGAACATCAAAAATTTTGAAACCCTGATTCAAAACTGTATTTAAACACTGAGGTTGCATACCATATACAGACAAGGAAGCATGGAAGTAATGCAAGTCTTAAGCCTGTGTATCTAAAAAGCATTTTAATGCTAGACTCTAGATACTAATTGAACAGAAAGAGCAGAGACATTAGATCAAGCATGTACAGGAAAACTCTGGGCTTAAAATGAGTAATGTAGAGAGATTGCTACTCTTACCAATACTACTACTACTATTTATTAATACTGATGGCACAGAAGTATCTTACATTTTATATGAAAATCGGAGAACTTTTTCTACCTATGTTTGCCCAGCACTGCAAAAAAAAGTCAATTTATGGTGAGAGAAAATCAATAATAAACATTTGATTCTGTGGTTAGATTTTATATCCTATAGCTACTAAAGGACTAACAGCCATTATTTAAAAATACAGCGGAAATAAGTGTTATATTGCTAGCAATTAGTGGTTGGCTTGTGATAGGAAGCATGTTAAAAAAAATCAAAACGCAATAAATGAACACTACCTGCCCACCAATGTACAAAGGGTGTCATTCTGGAGACGCCCAGGCTATTTATGGTGGCCATTTATTGGAAAGATATTTCTATATAACTCAGCAAAAACAACTGCTGATATTTGTTAAGGAATCTCATGCGACACTTCTTCCTCTGTGAGAATCATGCAATCAGCACATCCAGGACCCAGAAGCAAAACAACTTTTCCAAAGTGTTTGCTTAGCCAGGATTTTACTTGCCAAACACCTTAGGTTTTATCATATTCATTTGGACCTGCATCACTTTAACAAAAAGCCTTCTATAATCTCCTGAGTTTCCTTTTTCTCTCATGTAATATACTAAGAAAGGATATAGGCATAAGTCATAATAAAGGTATTGAAATCAAAGCTATACATCCTTTCATTTTCCTAGGTTTTCCTAAGATGCCCTTTACTGGGAATATTATACACATCTTACAGGAAAAAGCTAAAAACCAGCTACAGCTATCCTTACAAGGTTCCATGATGTAATGTACCATTTATTCATAGGACTTCATTCCTTATATCCCATTTAACACCCTATTCTTCTCGACATTGTAAAGAACAATTCTGCCCACTAATGCAAAAAAAAAAACCTGTTATGAACAGGACCCAAACTGGAAGCAGAGAAGTCTTTAAAGGCAGATCCTTGCTTTTCTTTCCGCTTCCTTAGCACTACTGCAATTATTTAATTATTCAGGAAAGTGAATTGACATGTTTCACCTCGAAAGCACTGAAGGTGCTTTCATAAGTCAGCTCAGAGGACCTCCTCTCTCACTGCAGCCCAACCAGGGGAACAGCTAACTCAATAGGTTTTCATCACCTAAAAGCCAGCATTTGAGAATTGCCTCTATTAAATTCTTTGCCAGGAGCCAAACTGGCTGTGGTTTCAGAAGAGAAGTGCAGCGGGTTGGGGTAGAAGCAGCCCATACCTTAGCAGGCAGGAGCATTATTTACCCTTTGGCCAGCAAGTCTCTGCCAAAAAGGAGAATAAAAACCCCAAGCGCTGTGCACTTGGGCAAATTTTCCAAGGCAAAGTGACATTGAGATCACCTTAATTAAGAGAAGTGGCCAGACTACTTCCCTTCCTTATCGGAGAGAGGGAAAAATAACAGAATCTTATTAAAGGGTAAATTTCATAGTGGTGTTCAACTTACAATTTTCAAGGTATTGGCGGAAAAACAGGCAGAAGGAATGAAAAGATCTTACTTTTCCTTATAAATACAATGAAAACATAAGAAACTGCAGAGTTGAGGAGGTATTATATAACACAAAATCAAAAAATGTAAAGCTTCTTAAATTCTAAGCAAGATTCAAATAGGTTAAACATTAATTAAAATATATTTTATTATTTAAGCTGTATAATTTGCACTGAGAGTGAATCAATGTGAGTCCATGTAAGACTATCACAGTGACAAAAATAGCAGATTTTATCAAGGTACTACTTTAAAATGAAGGCAAGGATTATAACCAGACTTCCCAACACAAAAACAAACTTTTTTTTTGCCTATTCTAAATCATTTGCCAAAAAAAACCCCCAAAACAACAAACCAAAACAACACTGTTAAAATCTCAATTCACTGTATTAAGAAAATCTTTGTTCTTAACAAAAGCATTTACTACATGTAAAAACATAATATACATAAAAAGTGCAATTTCAATGTCTCACTTTATTTTTATTCCCAGACTCATTTACTTCTGCACCTACCTCAAATTCAGTTTAAAAAGGGACAATTTAACTTGGAGTTTGTGTAATGGGACCTTATGCACAACATTATCTAAAAGACTTTACACAGGGTCTAATCTTGGTGGCAATTTCACTTTCTTTGTCACCCTGTAAAATTCTCAGTAACTCAAAATACTTATTTTAAACTCCAGTATTTTCTATATTATATCAATACATTGATTTTAATGGCAGTGTGGCTTAAGAACAGCTATGTGCATTACACCCCTAGCAAAGTTATTCCTTAAAGGACAAATGGTGGAAGCTGATGAAGCAACCTACATTTTAACACATTTTTATTGCAAAATGTGTATATTCCTATTACAAAAGCTTTGTTAGCGACACTGGAAATATATTCTGTTCTTCTGTCTTTCTATATCAATTTGCTTGCAGTAGGAACAGAATACTCTTCTAGCCAGGAGTGTGCCCACAGCTGTGGGATAGATTTCCACTCAACCATCAGCCAAATGCCCAAAACGGTCATTCCAGTGAAATCTGAGCCAATGCAACAGCCATTTCTCTTTATATTCCACACTTTGTTAATGACAGGCTAGACAACACCATGCCTACATCCAGCTGACAGGAATTCTAACCTGATCAAATGTCCCAGTATGTTTTAATACCCTTAAATGGAATTTTTATGGCCTGTTCTGTGTGCATATTATTAATACAGAACCATCAAAGAAACCACAGCCACACATTATAGCTCATCACTTTGTAGCTAGGTACTTTTGACCTTGAAGAATCAGCTGTCTTTCAGATTAATGCAGCTATGTTTTTGACAGGAAAAAAAAATAAAGCAGCCATAAAATTATCATGCTTATTTTTGTCACATGTCAGCACCACAGTAGGGAATAAAGGCCATGCTGCTGGCTTTTTATTGATATTGCTGTCAACCTCTGACATCTGAATTAGAATCTGGGAGACCTATTTCTAATAAAAATCCACTTAGACATTAACATTTCATCTACAGCAGATTACAAGATGTGCTGCTAGCAGGAAGACGGTGTTTAGTCTGACTTCCACTCACCCATCAGTGGATTTTCACATTTCCTGTCCTTCACAGAAGACTCTAAAGCACTTAAAAACAAGCTTTAGTTTCAACTACAACATCCGTCCACAGAACGGGTCAAAGACTCTTCTGGGGAAAGAAACAGCATAGGAAAAGAATGAGTGGAAGATAGGAATATGAGCTCCATCTCTAAAAGAGGTGGTAGCACATACAGCATATGGGTGATAAATGAATAGTGGTTGAAACATTCAGGGAATGGAAACATATGCATATGGGGAATAAGGTTACAAATAAGAATGTTGGGGAAGAAATGGACAAATTGGGGATGGAGGCTGTTGTAAAATTGTTATACCAGAGAGAAGCCACTAATAGGCTTTCTGAAGGACTGGTCTTAGGATCTGACACAGGGAGATGTAAGGTAAGATAAATTGCAAATCATTCCAAACTGCCCAGGCCACTGCAGCACAGGAACTACCTTTCACGCTTTCAAACACATACTTATTGTTATCACTGAAGTCGAGACAGATGCTTGACATTCCAGTTTACCAAAGCGCTTAAGGAGTGTGCTTTAGCTGCTGTGGACTTGATCTAGTTAACTTTATTATTTACCTTGATACTTTGCACTAAGACAGACTTCCAGTGGAATTTGGGCTTTTGACCAGATTCCCAAAAAGCTTTAGTCAGTCCAAATTTGCATTTTTTATTGTATGAATACATTCCTTTAGAAAGGAAAGCAAAAAATCATTCTTCAGCACATTCTGGTTTTGTAAAACAGTTATTTTGAAAATTAAGTATATCATAATTCTCATATATGCTTATTTTTAACATAGACTCACAGTCTTCTTCCTTTTGTGTCTGATTTGTTTGGAAACAGTGAAAGCAAGAAGATTCTTTTTCCCTTGGTCTGGCTTTTACACTTTAGTCTTTAGAGAAATTAATAAAAAGAAACGTCAATGAAACAAAACAAAAAATGAGAAGAGTATGAGAAATACTCCTACATAGGGAATCTAATGCTTTCTCTAGCTTAACAACCTGTGCCATGCAATCAATTAAAAACCTAACCAAGAAAGACATCTTCCATTCATTTGTATAATTACAATGTGACATCCAGAAGAATTGTTATTGTAACAGGTGAGAGAATCTCTCCATTAGATATCATATTAACTTTACCCAATCTTACAATTCTGCTAATGTCTTTTAAAGAAGACATCATCAGAGAAGGCACTATTCGATGATTTTATGATTCTAAGGCACATACAAGCATTATTAGCTATTGACACCCATATTTGGCAAGGTGAAAATAGCTAGACCAGCACTACAAACCATCACATTTTTGCCAACAAAAATCTAACTATGAAAAGCCAAAGGCAATACCAGTATCTCCTTCGTGCTCTGAATTCTATCTAGATTCGAAAATGAAGTTAAAAGTTTAAGGTGCCCTTCCTGAAACAATCAGGATTTTCTGTGAGATCTAGAAAGGATTTTGAATGGAGGCCATTACTTAGCAAGGATAATGTGCATTGAAAGTGGAAGAAAGAGTGAGCAAGCAAACAACATCCTGGAAGACTATAATTTATAAAGCAGGAAAATCAAGCAGCCTACACAGCAATCAGACTTACATACAGAAATCAATACTAACTGTTACCCTATGATGTTCCAAAACTTTGATTTTAGCTAAATGTCAGGCTCCTCCAAACATGCAAAACTGATGTTAAAATCACCAAGTTCTCCTGCAATCCTCTTCAACACTATCCTCATTAGAAGTGTCCCAGAAACAACACTTAGGCAATTTCCCTTACCAAAACAATTTTGTGTTTGTGTCAAGCAGAATCAAGGGAAGGAGAAAAGCCCACTCCCAGCCTACACAAATACCAGAGATGTTCCCACAAATAATGGCAGGCTGCCCAAAGGCTTTCAAGGCTTCATTTTATCTCAGAAAACTCCTCTGTTCTTCCAGAGACTATTTTCCCAGATCAGAACAGTGACAAACATTCTGGCACAAACACTTATGCTCTGTGAGATGATGCACCGAACCATGCAATCAAATATGCACCGTACTCCCAAACACAGGGGTGCTGCTGCAGCTGGAATTCCCACTGTAATGGCTTCTGGAAAAGTGAAAATAGCACAGGGAGATAAGGGACAGGATTCAGGTCTTTGCAACAGAACAGTAACAGATGATGGGCTGCCACATTTGTTGTTTTTAAAGAGACACCCCTGATCAGTACCATGTATTAGTTTTCCCAGTGGAGCATCCCTGACGCACATAAAGAGGATAAAATTGAGCAAAAAGGCAGCATCCAAGAGTGAACCTAAAGCCCTTCTCTCAATTGACAGGGCTCAGCCACAGATGCTGCAAAATAAACTTCCCTCCAGTGTATTTAATGTGGATGTAACATTCTGAAGACCAGCTAGTCCCCTCCACCAGACCTCTGTGGGGCCATACCACTTGCTGATGTGGATATACTGTCTTAGATATCGTTTTGACAAAAGGGGGTGAGCATGCATAGTGCCAAATAGCCTTACCGCATACTGCTTTCTAGCAGCTATGCCATAGGGTGGCATTTCCTAGAGATTTGTATTTCTTCATTTCCAAAGTTATAAGGCTTGAAAAGATTTACTTCCTTAACCCAAAGATTTCTGTGAGTTGAATGTAAATTCAGAAATGCGAAGTGCATGTTAAAACTGTTTAACTTCAGCGTTAAAGCTTTCTGAAGCTCAGAGGAGCTACAAGCTCTCAGTCACCATGGGAAAGAGGTGGAAAAATCACTTGAATAACTGCGTAAGAAAAAAACCAAACAAGTTCCATGCTTCATAATGAAAAATAGTTTACATGTTTTACCCCTGGGTTTTGTCAAGTAGGATACTTTCTATTCATACCTCATAACAAGTCAAATAAAGCTGACCACAGCTTATGTATTTATTCCCTTAAATAACTATTTGTTCCTGATATGCAAATATGTCAGTTGAAAGTTGTACACAAAAATCTATATGGTCAAAGGGTTTTGGATTTCACTGTCCATGCACACTTATTTTCAGAGCCAGATGCATTTTCAAAAGGAGTTTGTAGGGGTTTTTTTCTAACTTTCAGTACACCTCCGACTAAACTCTAGAGTATGGTTAACATTCCTTCAAATAAAGGAAAATGCAGTATCACAGATCTGAGACCTGACACCACGCTGTCTTTTCTCCCTATTAGCCCAACTTTGACCTTAAAATTGTTACAAATGCTGTAATTCTACTCTACAGCAAGAAACTTTGCTACAGTCCTTCAGGCTGCT
The DNA here is from genome assembly GCF_963264785.1 of Psittacula echo. Lineage (NCBI taxonomy): Eukaryota > Metazoa > Chordata > Aves > Psittaciformes > Psittacidae > Psittacula > Psittacula echo. The sequence continues at coordinate 1,667,632 of NC_137756.1, forward strand.
TTTCCAGGCTGCAGCTTCCATTTCTCTTCTCAACAATTGTTCAGAAGCAAACACTAAATGTGGTAAATGCATCTGAGAAACATACCTGCACATAAAGGATCAAGGTCACCAAGTCAGCTTCAGGTAAGGCCTCTGCTACAAAGTCAATCAAGAATCTAAACAGAGAATGTGCACAACAAGCCCGTGGAAAGCCTTTACTTAACATCTTCATATTCTTGAAGATATCAAAGAACTTCCTGGGAGAGGTTGCATTACTTATTAAGCATAATACTATGTGTTAGCAAACAGCACAAGCTATCTAAAGTGTACAGTGTATGTGTAGATCTTCACCTTTCATGAAGCAATTTTACTAAAAGCAAAATATCTTAATGCAAACAAATCAGTGACTTCCATGTTGCTGAAATGGAAAAAAAAAAGAAAAAAAGAAAAAAACAAACCTAACAACAACAAAAAACAGCTGTTTCAGAAGAAAAAGATAATAATTTCAATCAATTTAAGCCTCCCGAAGCAAATGGTTATAAAACATAGAAAAGAGTTTATTATGTGTATGACAGAGTAAATAGCAACTGTAATGCAACTAGGTACTGAGCTTTACTTCAGAAACAATGAGATTAGAGCTTTTACCCCACCTACTTCACACCTGCTCCCTGCACCACCACTTCAGCATAAGGTTGACTTGGTCTCAAGGTCCCTTCCCAGAGGGCGGTGGAGGAAAGCTGGGCAGAAAGTCACATCCCTTTCTACCATGCAGCTGCTCACAGGTACCAGTCCTAGCATCTGCCTCCACACATCCCTCTGACCTCCAGGAGCTTCCTCCACTTCCAGGATTTTTCCTGCAGCTAGGTTCTTCACGCTCCTCTGCGATCAGCCTGTGGTCTGCCGATTGTCTTCTGTCCCTTTAGCCATTACAGAATTCAGGACATGCCACCGTTGTTTTGTCCGTATCTTAGCAAAGTTTATAACCAGACTGGACTGGTTGCAGCTAGCAAGAAACAGTTCAATTTCAGATATACATACCCACACATATACCCAATTATCTGCCTGCCTCCCTGTCAGCATTCTTTTGTTTGGTTTTTTTAATACCCCAAAAAGCTTTTAGTTACACTGTGAGTGGTAGCTGTATTTGCTATTTGGTTTTTAATTTTTAATGGTGATTATTTTTCGGTTCTTCCCCCCCCCCCCCCCCCGCTAGCACCGTAGTAGAATCAAAACAAAGTCTATTTTAAATATCAATTTTTGCAATTCAAATTAAAATACAAAAAACTTGCACTGGCACAGTAGAGGAACTTTGGACTGTACTCACAGAAAAGTAATTAGACCAGTATTTTCTAGAGCAGATGATTTCTTTTCAAAGGTAAATAAAGGTGAATCTGTAGTTATATGGGCAGTGAAGGTGTGTTTCACTCTTTATATACATAGACATCTGTGTTCCCTTTATTGACAGACCAACTTCTTCGCCTGGCTCTAAAAAGTCTAAGAGTTTCAAAGGAAGCAGGTTAGGTGATAGATTTGCTGAAACCATTCAGGCCAAAAGAAGTATTTATCCATAGGTTTAATCATACATTGCCTGACAAGTCAAAGCATAGCTTCTTCTAGAGACAGCACTGATGTGAACATGCATATGAATTATAATAGAAAATGCCCTTAGATGTAGAAAGACAGATAGACAAACACTTCCAATAAGCAGTGAAAATCACAGGGTGTAAGGAAATGGATTATTTGAAAAGAACTTTTTGCAGCACTGACAGATCCCAATTTCCATTTTCATTCCGTAAGCTTTATACCAGCTCAGCCTTCTTCACTACACTGCTGCTATTTCCAATTCACAGAAATAAAAAGCAAACAGCATACAATAAAAACCAATTACAACCACTGTAAAAAAGAGAGCACATTTTTGTACTAGGATGACACTGCTAAAGAACATTCACTTCAATGCAAGCTCATGTTTTTCTTCAATTTTCTGTAAACATATTCTAAAGAAGTCATATATTAGCAGCAAAAAAGAAAGCTGTCTGAAAAACTGAATTTTAATGACTTAATGCTATGATGATCATAATCATTCATTTTGGGATTTCCACCACACACACTTGGTAAGCAACAAAAACCAAAAATTTATTCTAGTATTGACTATTGCATTTCTTACCACTGAAAGAAGAGTCACGATACAGAAGTGTGTGCACACAGAGAGAGCATGATACTGTGATTAGCTGGCGCTACTAAAGAAGTTGGGATCACCTTCCTCCCAGATACACATGAAAAAAATACATATACATACACAGCCATTCCCTACCTTTCATACTCTGTCAAAAGAGACCAGATCAATAAATAAGACATATAACTTCAGTTATATTATCAAGGTATTAATGAGTCTTTCATTTATCATTTAGCCCAAGACTATTTCCTCCTCCTAGACTTCTTTTAATTATATTTTTGTTCATTTTATTACAAGTTAAAGTACTATCTTCCCAAGATCGTTTCTCCCAGATAACTGTGGACACTAGTAGTATGGTGTCCTGTGGTTTCCCCCATCTGACAGGTATTTCTCCTTTGTTATTTTAAGGATGAAAAAAGGGTACAAAAATAAGCACAAAAAGCAATAAACATAATAAAAGGCTGTACTATGTTTTCAACTTCATTTATAAATTATGTACCAATACATACAATATAAAGCCTAAACACAAAGAAGCAACCTCTTTGCAATAGAATGTGGCAGAAAGGCGCCGTTTCCTACATTTCAGATTTAGCGCTCATTTTGCTATAACATTTGGTTTTACTATACTAAATGTCTGTAGATTCTTCTGTGAAAATAGTCGTCGTGCTGCTGTTTTGCTAAACGAATAACACAAGCCACAAACATGATTTTTACCTCACTCAAAGCAAGTGTGCTAGTTCTTATGCTGAATTATTAAGAACAGTGACCATCTGCATTCACAGATGTGTAGAACAGATTGTACCACAATTTTGAGATGGAATTCATGGTTCTGTACTCCAAATTTCTTACCTGTTTTTTTAAAAGAAAACAAGGTTGGAGAAGTAGACCCTGATTTTGTGTCGCAATGCTGTTCTTCACCTACCTTCTATGTATTTGGCTATTGCTGCTCCTATACATGCATTGATTTCAACCTGCTTCCCAGCTTTTGTCTTTTGCTTGCTTTTTAGTTCAGGTTCAAAAATACTCCTTCCCACAGAAGGGCTTGTAAAAAATTAGAAAATAGATTTCTTTTCTGAGCTAGTCTTACTGATATTTAGTCACTCATAAAGAGATGGTTCACGGGCTATTTACAGGCTGAGACTGAGCTAGGTAAAGGAAAGAAAAGGCTTTACTGCTCCTGCAGCAGTACAGTGAAGGCCAAAAGCACTTGTTTCATAAAACAACAAAATATAAATAAAAATAATTTTAGCATATTATTAAGTACATATAGAGGTAAGTTACAGAGACAGCCATGACAGTTAAAGAACTGACTCCAGACTTCGAACCTCACAGAATCATAGAATCAATTAGGTTGGAAAAGACCTTTAAGATCATCAAGTCCAACCATTCCCCCAGCACTGCCAAGGCCACCACTAAGCCATGTCACTGAGGGCCTTGCCTACACCATTTGTGAACACTTCCAGGGATGGTGACTCCATCACTGCCCTGAGCAGTCTGTTCCAGTACCTGAGCACCCTTTGGGGAAGAAATTGTTCCTAATCTCCAGTCTAAACCTCCTCTAGTGCAGCTTGAAGCCGTTACCTCTTGTCCTATCACTTGCTACGTGGGAGAAGAGACCCACCTCCTCTCTTCATCTTCCTTTCAGGTAGTTGTAGAAAGAAACCTTGCCAGAGTTCATGTGCATTTTGAGTACTGATTGTTCTCAGGGGACTGTGGATTTAGGAAGAGGACTGTGTAGAGCAAACACTGGTTGGGATCTTGTCAAAGCCACCAGAAATGAGAAGCAGTTGATTCTGTACTTCTCTTCTGCATGACCTCTAATTTCTAATATAGACAAAATACTCCAGTTTCCAATTCGTATGTACAGTAGTTTAATTTGTGTATTATGTTCATATAGCTTCATGTGTATTAGTATATACATAAACAAAATATGCCTAAACAATCCTTTTCTTTTTTTCATTCTTGCACCAAACCACTTTTCAAATATTAGAAAAAAAAATACTGATTTTCTGGACCATCACTCAATGTCCCAGAACACAGTTAATAACAGTTAAAGGAGAACACTTAAATCCGTCTAAGAACACTTTAGCAAATGGGCACTTAAGAGAAGCACATATGGTTCTGCCTTATGCCTGGCTTCATGCTGCCAACAGAAGAAATAGAAACTTGGTTTAATATTGGTGCTTACTAGTAATAATTTTATTTCTTTTTGTTAGTAGAACCTTGCTCCTTCACATCTCTGGCTATAGATGGACAAATTTTGAGAGTGTGACTAAGCTCTCAAGACAAGTAGAAAGGTCCATTACATGTATCTGCAAAGGTTCATGCACCCCACTGAGATGAGTACATCAGCCAAATAATGGACCTGTTTAACTTTCAGAAACACAGGAGCCATTTTACCTATTTGAATGGAAAAAATTTAGTAGAGACTTTTACCTTTGCAATACAGAAAGACATTCAATTAAACACTTCAAGATCAAAAGTTGTGTTGAGCTCCCAATTTGTAGTCCGAACTGTCCCAGTAAGGATACATATATCCAGCAGCAGCAGTCAGATACCCACAGGAATTACATGGGAGAAAAAACGTGTTCGCACATGAAGAGGCTGGCTAGCGATGCTGCTAGAGGTGGAACAGCTAGATGTTTTTTCTTTCTCCTCACCCTCAACTCAGGGTGTTTTACAGTTTGTCATTCCTCAACCCAACTCTTTTTATATGCAAGTTGTACTGGCTTGCCAATCTTTGTTTCCTGTACACTAACAACAGTTACAGAAATTAAACTTTTTGATAAAATGTAGGCTTGCCCAAGAATAGAAGAAAAAAAAATATACTTGTAAAAATACTTGACATTCAGTGGACATTTATTTCCTTAATGCTTCCACAGTCAAAGCAGCAAAGTTGACCCTGTAGCCAACTCTTCCTTAGCCCAAGAGCCTTCTCAAGTCCCATCAACTCCAGAAAAAGACAAGGTCTGCATCATCATAGTCCTTGGACTTCTCCATGCGAGAGCAAGCCACATCAATGGTACAATGATGCTAGAAGGGAAAGATTTCTTCTAAGAATTGGGAAAAAAAAAATCATAAACTAAAAAAGTCTGAGTGAAATGACAACTAGCAGTAGTTTTGTAATCCAATAGTACTCTGTAGGGAAAATTACCATAAATAAACTTTCTGTACAGACATTTATTAGCAATGAAATCCATGTGACTGGAGAATATAAAAACTTCTAGGTATAACTGGCAATACATAAGGAATTTGAGGTTTATATCTATGTCTTCTTCCAAGTTTTCAGGAGACCAAACTCAGTTTTGGAAGTTCTCAGTTGCTAGCTGAAATTTTAAAGAAAATAAAATTTCAAGCAGAGATACATTATTATTTTTATTTAAATTAGCTTAAAGGTAAATATCCTCCTTTACCTCCCTTCTCCTTTCAAATAATCAACTTTACATATGTATGACCCACCAAAGGACTTATGAAACAGAGCTAAACCTGCTAGAAAGCTTTGTGATGCCATTTGATTTGTCCGAAATTTTAAAATAACCTGAAGAAAATGAAGGAATTTCCATTAACACTGGTTCACTGCTTTAGGGATCCAAGATCCTTCATAATAAGGCTGAGTTGCAGCTCTAGAGCTGGCATATGGGAGTTCAACATTTGAGAAAATGCAGGCAAATGTATTTGCTATCATTTAAGTTCTAATAAGCTCTTTTCCCTGATGACTACATACAGTGTGTAGAGGAAAAAAACTATTTAATACAAGAAGATATGCTAAAGCAAAATCATCATTCTCTGTAACCTGACTCAGACATGACTTCTCTAGTATATTCTGGGAGACATTTCGTATGTGTGGTCCCAGTGCTAATTAACATCCCCGGCAATTACTGATTTTAATCTCGCTGTACTATTTTAGCTCAAGACCTGCTTAAGAGATTTATTTTTTTCCTTTTTTGTTTCCCAAATTAATTAGCAGTTGCTGCTGTCTTGCCAATGGACCGCATTTTCATTTGCTGCTGCTTCATCGTCCGTATACAAACCTTTGAACTCCAGTGATATGTTTGTGCTGACATTTCACACTGGTTCTGAATGAAATTATATATTTTATAAGGTTTTATTTATTTTAAATAAATCACCTGCCTGGAGCTACTATGATAATGCTGCAGGTAAAGGTATAGGCATTGTTTTCATGGGGTGGACAAAGGTCTGTTTTTTCCTTGCCCTGTGAACACCATCACGTTTTTTTCCCCATATGCTATTCATTTAGAAGACAGACGAGGGCTCTACTCCACTTCTGGCTAAAATTTTATTTTTATGTATTTCTCACCAACCACCTGAACTGCACTGGACAAGTACCACAACTCTGCATCCAACCTCTTGAAACATTAAGACATTTTAGTGTCTCAGGCACAACTGTATTAACACATTGTCGACAGGAGGGGAAAAAGCCAAGGAAGAGGAAGTAATGGCAAAGACCAGGCAGAAGAACAGCCCTAAAAAGGGAATTGAGATGATGTCCAAAGCTGACATAAATCTTTTTAGACCATACAGTTCTTCAGTTCAGACAAGAAGATATGAAAAAAATCATGAGAGCTTGTAAATCTAAATTTTAACAGAATTCCAAATTTTATCATTAAATCATTCATAATTGACTAGTTCTATGGGCCAGCAGAAGTTCTCAGGCCTCAACAGTGTTACTCAAAAGTCAGCGAAAATGAACAGACAGATGATGTTCTCAAGAAAATTCACTATGGAAAAGAAAAAGAGATCATCTCCAAGTACCAGTCATTTGATCATTTCTTATAGCAGCACAGCTAACAGTGCCAACGCACCCTGCAAACCTTTACAAAGCTGCACTGAGACTCACTACAGGTATTAAGGTTACAGGTGTAAACCTGGGACCTCATCATCTTTTACTGTTTCTTACTCCAGGAAAATGAAGACCCAGTTGTCTTCTAAATATTACATAATCCTCAAACCAAAACCAAGAGCTTATTTGAGTCAAGCCTTAACTTTTTGATGGCTAAGGTTAAAATCTCTTCTGTTTAGAATATTCTTGTGTTATGGCTTGGCCATGAAATCCCCACTGCCTCCAAGTTTATCTCGGACTATCAACTTATCCTTCTGTCTTACCTCTCCTGTTTATCCCCTTTCCCTTCACTACAAAGACTGACTTGCTGCCCTTGAAAGATTTTTGAAGTTAAAAGTTTAATACAATTTCCTCCTTTGTACGATACAGGAATCTCTGACCTTCCTCTCTTTAGGATTCTCCTGCTGACGCGTGTCGACCTCAGAGCTGTGATAACATAGAACATGAGAACATATCTCTGAACATTTAAAAAAGTACTTTTCCTAAAAATCTGGAATTAGAGCTTGGGTTCTTCCCCTTTAGTAGAAAGAAAGCCTTAAATAGCTAGAGCTAAGTTAAAGCAAATAAAGCTTTCAGATCTTCTCAGACGAAAAAGTTTTAAAGTCCTTTAAGACTGCTATTATGTCTTAAATCACCTATCATAAGAAAGATATCCAGTATCAGTATTTGAGCAGATCAACATTTTCTAGTCTATTTTTAATATTCCCCTTAGTAAAAAAAAAAAAAAAAAAAAAAAAAAAAAAATCCCAAATTCTTTATTCCTTCCATTTCGCACTTGTTACCTTGACCAGTTGAGTTTAGATAGAATGAAAGGAGCAGAAGTCTACATGTGAAAAATATACTTTAATACCTCATATTAGAACACAAAGATCTAAATTTTGTGAGAGAAAGCATTTAGAACAATATGAAACTGAATTATGTCTGTAGGGCAAAGCCAGATTGTTCCCTTTCTAAACACTGCAATACTAGATACAAATAGAAATAGAATTATATTGTCTAGTAAAGAGGGAAACAACCATATCAAACATATAATTGTCAGAGATGCATATGTGAATTTCCTATATAAGCAATAAACAAATGTGTGTCTGCAGAAATATAGATGTATATATGTGTAACAAAATGTAGGTATAGCTATACATATCCATGTTTAAAATAAACCAAAAAAAGCAGCTGATTATTTTCTAGGTAGTTCCATGCCCTTTAAAAAATGTATTATCTCACAAGAAGAACTGTATTTGCTCTGTCAGTCAGTTATGGTACATAGGCATAATATTGTTCTCATTTCTTTCATATTGATCTTTTTTATTATTTTATGTTTTTATAATTTAAAATCCATCTATAATAAACTTATTTGTGTTTTGCTTAGCAGTCTAAAAAGTTATTAAAAATATGTATTAGTTAATTGAAAATTTCTTCCAGTTTAGCTTACCACTGCCAGAGTATTATGAGGTACCAGCCCAAAAATAATACAAATGTTAAATTATTAACATGAAAATTAAGCAGGAGTAAATGAAACTACGGAACAAGATTATAACATTGTATTCCTAATTTTGTTAGGATCATGTCTTCATTCCCAAATAAGAAAATATTTCACTACTTTTCTGATTTTGGCTTGCCCTTCTTACTGTTCACCTCCTTCATGAACCTTAGCTTAGACAAAATACTTGACGACAGAGGTACATCACGTGTGATTAGCATTCTTTCTAGAACCGGTAAAGTCTTCTACTTCTTCAATGACTAAACACATCAAAAATTAAAGTGCAACATGGAAGGAATACAGAATTTTGGATTTATTTCTTTTTTTACTTACGAGAATATTAAAAATAGACTAGAAAATGTTGATTTAAAGGGATTTAGCTCAGATTCTTAAATATCATGACTCATTGTTTGGCAGCTATGAGAATCTATATGTACCTTTCAATCATCACTTCTGCTTTTTGAGCTCAGTTTAGAGCTACAGAATGCTAATTTTTCAGTCAGCAATGTAAAGCTTTTGTTAACAAACACTGGCGCCATATCATGAAAAGAGAAAAAAAAAAACCTAGTCACCCAGAGTGTTTGTCAAACCTGAGAAATGGAGTTGGATTTTGTCTTGAAGGAAGTAACAAAGCCATAGGTATTTCTCAAGACAAAAATATTCTCATAGATGATTCTAACCCATGTTCATGTGAGAGTGAGTGCAACATATTGCCTGCTCCTTTCATGTGCTTTCTGGGGAGTAATTCTGTCTGCCTCTTCAGGGAAATTAAAAATATAAGTGATAAGTAGACTTATGACAAAGTATTTGATCACTCACATATCAATAGCTTTATTCCAACAGCTACCAAACAATGAATCATGATATTTAAAAATCTGAGCTAAATCCCTTTAAATCAAATAAGGAAAGATTTGGTCCAACGTATCAGAGTAACTCCATTTATGCAGCCAAAAGTGTTATTCACATACAACTCTAACACAAATTTCTGCTTGGGCTTGCTTTTTTGGTTGTTTTCAAAAATAGCTCCCAGAACATTGCTGATTTCTAGGAATATTTATTTTTCTTTTTTCTGTGCTCCATGGTGCTAAGAACCTAACAGAATTCTGAAGTGAGTTTTGCTTAGACAAGGAGACAATGTCATCTGGCTAACTAGAAGTTCGATCATTTAAGACCTTGGAATTATTTTCAGGCTGTTTAACAATCAGGGAAAACTACTGAGCAATTCTAAAAGTTATAAATAGACTACTTGACTGCACCAAATTATTAAATAATCCATCCACTGCACAGCAGCTGCAAGGTTCCACTAGTCCAGCTTCCTGTGTTTTCACAGTAGACAAACTCTACAAATTAGCTCCACCTCAATCTCACAGGTAAAAGGCTTTCTTTATACAAGGTAGAACTAAAAGAAGAGGAAGGCACAGTTAACACCTTCCTCCCCTGCCGCACATCAGCCCACTTACATGGTAGCACTGGACTCACAAAGCCTGCCCAAGTCAATGCTGGAAGAAAGCAAACCACAAGCCATACAGCTTTTAGGGAGCGGCCCCTGGAGCACCCCATCCCCTGGACTGTTTCCCATCTTAGTTCTAGTAAGGACTACAGGGAATGACTCAAAACAAAGCCAAAAATCTGATCCTATTGTGAAGTAATGCAGGTGATTGGGATACCACTCGTGTGGTCTCTGACTGCTAAGAGTGCAGACAGCTCAAACTGCTCAGAGAAGCAAAACTAGATTGAAATTCAGGATTTGCTATGGACCAGGTCTTTTTCTAAAAAGACTGCACTGAAGCAGTAGTTTCCTGTGATAAAGTTTACTGTAGTGCCACTACATAGTGCTATACTAATTTGTGAATATAAATGGTAAAAGAGACTTATGCTGCTTTGGTGCAGAAATATTCTCTGCACAATTCTGGGAATATAAACTAGGTCTCCTCTGATTTGAGGAATGCCAAGAAATTCTTGGATTTTACCTTGGCAATCTCCCAAGGAGTAGAAGCTGATGATTTATAGGAAAAGACAGATATAAAAAGCTCTTGTTTTCTTCAGTTTTAATTGACTACAGCATCATTGGACTTTTGAATTTACTTCCCCTTTAGATATCTTCTTAAGATAAAACATGCATTTTGCAGAGTGCATACTAGACTGCATGTGTTTGGTTTTGCCATTTTTCTTCAAAGAGAAAGCCTCAAGAGCACAGATAAGGAGGATGTGGAAACCAGTGTCATATCCCAGCCAGGCCCAAACCTGCTTGAGAAGGCATTTACCTGCTATTAATATTTCCTGTCAAAACTGTGGATCATCACACTGTGGACACTGTGGTACATCTTACACATGGTATATTTTTGCATATTGAAGTATATTATATATCATTGTATATATATATGTATATGTGTATATATATATTGTAGTATATTATATATCATAGCATGTTATATATTGACAACTGGAAAAAGGGAAATATAACCCCCATTTTCAAGAAGGGGAAAATGGATGACCCAGGGAATTACAGACCAGTCAGTCTCACCTCTGTGCCTGGCAAACTCTTGGAGCAGATTCTCCTGGAAGGCATGCTAAGGCACATGAAAAACAAGGAAGTGCTTGGTGACAGCCAGCATGGCTTCACTAAGGGGAAATCCTGCCTGACCCATTTGGTGGCCTTCTAAGATGGGGCTACGAAACTGATGGACAGGGGCAGAGCAGTTGATGTCATCTACCTGGACTTATGCAAAGCCTTCGACACTGTCCCACACGACATCCTTGTCTCTAAACTGGAGAGACAACAATTTGATGGGTGGACCACTCGGTGGATAAAGAACTGGCTGGATGGCCACATGCAAAGAGTTGTGGTCAATGGCTCGATGTCTGGCTGGAGACCAGTAATGAGTGGTGTCCCTCAGGGATCGGTGTTGGAGCCGGTCTTGTTCAACATCTTTGTCGGTGACATGGACAGAGGGATTGAGTGCGCCCTCAGCAAGTTTGCGGATGACACCAAGCTGTGTGGCTTGGTTGATACGCTGGAGGGAAGGGATGCCATCCAGAGGGACCTCGACACACTTGTGAGGTGGGCTGATGTCAACCTTATGAAGTTTAACCATGTCAAGTGCAAGGTCCTACACCTGGGTCGGAGCAATCCCAGGCACAGCTCCAGGTTGGGCAGAGAAGAGATTCAGAGCAGTCCTGCAGAGAAGGACTTGGGGGTGTTGGTCAATGAGAAACTTAACTGCATCAAGAGGAGCGTGACCAGCAGGTCGAAGGAGGTGATCCTGCCCCTCTACTCTGCTCTTGTGAGACCTCACTTGGAGCATTGTGTGCAGTTCTGGTGTCCTCAACATAAAAACGACATGGAACTGCTGGAACAAGTCCAGAGGAGGCCACGAGGATGATCAGGGGACTGGAGCACCTCCTTTATGAAGACAGGCTGAGGAAGTTGGGGCTGTTCAGCCTGGAGAAGAGAAGGCTGCATGGAGACCTCATAGCAGCTTTCAAGTATCTGAAGGGGGCCTACAAGAATGCTGGAGAGGGACTCTTCTTAGGGCCTTTGGTGATAGGACAAGGGGTAACAGGTTCAAACTTAAACAGGGGAAGTTTAGATTGGATCTAAGGAGGAAGTTCTTTACTGAGAGGGTGGTGAGGCACTGGAATGGGTTGCCCGAGGGAGTTGTGAATGCTCCATCCCTGGCGGTGTTCAAGGCCAGGTTGGATGAGGCCTTGGGTGCCATGGTTTAGTGTGAGGTGTCCCTGCCCATGGCAGGGGGGTTGGAACTAGATGATCTCAAGGTCCTTTCCAACCCTAACTATTCTATGATTCTATGATTGTATATTGTATATTTTATATTGTATATTATAGTATATTGTATCTATTGCCTGTATATATACATATGTATATGGTTTACTGACATTAACACCAGTGAAGCATCCTCCCAGTATAGGATGCTTAAATCTTGAATAGCAAAATTATATACTCTCTTAGTTTACTGGGATATGTGATGCTTAGATCCTAGTAAAAGGCCCTACTTGAAAGGATGAGTAGAATCATTCTCACCCATAAACTAAATGCATGCATAAACTAGACCTACTTTGAATAATGCTGCACCCTGTAAACCCACTGAACCTGCTTTTCACCTCTTGTGCAGCTCCTCACAGATGTTTCAAGATTTTGCCCTAGTTATGACCTTCTCTATTCCACTTCTAGTGGTATAGAAATGCTGTCTGATTTATTGTTTCTGCTGCTGAATTTAGTAGTATTTCCCTTCAACACTGAGAAGCAAAGGGATTGGTACAATATTAAGCAAATGATCACACTACAGAGAAATGCCTGCTTACAGCATATGAGTGATCAGAGAGCCATCCAGTGGACCCTTAGGAAAAGGAAAAGTCACCTCAAAAAGGAAGAGGAAGCTATATCTAGAGAATTAAATATCAATCCCCTCTGCTGGATGTTTGTCTATATCTTTATCCTGGGCAATGACCAAAAGATGAAATAGATAAAACAACTTTTATTTAAATAATGGGAAAATGCAGACCCTGAAATATGTGCAGACTGTGCAGATGTTAAAGGGCATATTTTTCTAACCTACAGCATCATTTCCACAATAAAAATTATAAGGAAGGGATTTCTTTTTTTTCTTTCCTAATGCCTCAATGCTATTTTCATCCATTTCTGCCTCTGTCAATTTATTTTTTCATTGAAATCTCACCCATGGATAATATATTCATAACCAATTATTCTTTATCAGTCTTCACCTACCTCTACAGCCTCAATATCAGAGAAAAAAAGAGCTTTTCTTTAAACAGCTTTTCCCAATGCAGAGCCTATATTTTATTTTAATATGAAACAGCACACATTTTAACTAGCAAGACAGAAGGAACCTCACACACTTCACAAATATTTACTACCTAAACTCCTCCCTTCCAACTTGCTGTTGGTCTTCAGCAAAACATTTATTGTTACAAATGGCACAGAATATCAGCAGTAGGAAACACCATTCAGTTAATGGAGACAGCAGCTGACAGAAAAGTGCCTCCCTGGAATTATAGGAATATTTACACTAGAAATTATTTAATTTTTTCCCACCCATTTTATAACTTATTTCATAGAATCATAGAATAGTTAAAAAAAAAAGCCCCAACTTTCTCAGCCTGTCTTCATACAGGAGGCGCTCCAGACCTTTGATCATCCTTGTGGCCTCCTCTGGACTTGTTCCAACAGTTCCATGTCCTTTTTATGTTGAGGATACCAGAACTGCACACAGTGCTCCAAGTGAGGTCTCATGAGAGCAGAGCAGAGGGGCAGGATCACCTCCTTCGACCTGCTGGTCACGCTCCTCTTGATGCAGCCCAGGATACGGTTGCTTTCTGGGCTGCGAGCACACACTGAAGCTGGCTCATGTTCATTTTCTCATCGACCAACACCCCCAAGTCCTCTGCAGGGCTGCTCTGAATCTCTTCTCTGCCCAACCTGGAGCTGTGCCTGGGATTGCTCCAACCTAGGTGTAGGACCTTGCACTTGGCATGGTTAAACTTCATCAGGTTGGCATCAGCCCACCTCACAAGCGTGTCGAGGTCCCTCTGGATGGCATCCCTTCCCTCCGGCGTATCAACCGAACCACACAGCTTGGTGTCATCGGCAAACTTGCTGAGGGCGCACTCAATCCCTCTGTCCATGTCACCGACAAAGATGTTGAACAAGACCGGTCCCAACACCGATCCCTGAGGGACACCACTCATTACTGGTCTCCAGCCAGACATCGAGCCATTGACCACAACTCTTTGCATGTGGCCATCCAGCCAGTTCTTTATCCACCGAGTGGTCCACCCATCAAATTGATGTCTCTCCAGTTTAGAGACACGGATGTTGTGTGGGACAGTGTTGAAGGCTTTGCACAAGTCCAAATAGATGACATCAACTGCTCTGCCCCTGTCCATCAGTTTCGTAGCCCCATCATAGAAGGCCACGAAATTGGTCAGGCAGGATTTCCCCTTAGTGAAGCCATGCTGGCTGTCACCAAGCACCTTGTTGTTTTTCATGTGCCTTAGCATGCCTTCCAGGAGAATCTGCTTCAAGGTTTTGCCAGGCACAGAGGTGAGACTGACTGGTCTGTAATTCCCTGGGTCATCCATTTTCCCCTTCTTGAAAGTGGAGGTTATATTTCCCTTTCAGTTTAAGCAATGTGGCATTCTGTTTCACCTTCTCTTACAAAGCACTGAGATCTACAAAAAGACTTGTTTTACTCCAAAAGCTTTGAGATTTTAATTGTAACTGTCTGAAATTTCTTAGTAATTGAGCGAGACTTTGTCATGGCTACAAATGAGGAAACTAAGAACTTGCAGCTGTTTCCCTCACAGAAAATAGAGTGCCTGGAGTCCCTGGGTTGGACATACTGGCTAGTAGTGCTCTCCTCGGTGGTCCCAGATTATGAAAGGAACATGATTTAATTTGTTAGAGTAAGCAAACATGTTCATAGATATTATACCTCAGCATCCTGCTAAAAGTGACAGCTCCCACCACTGTTAGTGAAATAAGCTGCAGTTATAATTAGATCTCCTCTCCAGGTTACCCTTTCTTTCCACAGCATCACATTAGCTCACCTTGGACAAAATAAACAGCATGCTTTTGCCTTAACCTGAACTTGCAAATTGTTCCGGCAGCACGACTGATAACACAAAATGAGCAATTTGGAGAAGTGATGGAAACATTGTGACCTTGATACATTCCTCCATATGGATTTAGGCTTGAAGGTCTACTGCTGCTGTATGTTTGCTTGAGAAGTATAAGAAGAGTGGAAGCACCAACTAAAAGAATTAACGCTGGTATGGATCAGCTGCTTAAAGATGTTTCCATCTCACCTTCATATACTCTGTACACCTCCACACTATTTCCATACTACATCACAGGTGTTACTCAGTGATTGCAGTTCTGTACTGGAAACCATCCTGCAAAAAGTTATCATGTATAGAAGAAGCTAACCCTTATTTCTTCATTTACCAAAGACAAATTAATTAAACAGAATCCTGCTGTACTTAAGCAGGATTTCTAGGGCTTAAATGCCTAGGGAGAATTTCACAGTTTGCAACAAAACAACACAAAGTTCTAGAAATAAAACTAGAACAGGCAGAATGAAACCATTCACTGCAGGAATGGTATTCCTGTTCTATACATGGTTTATGAAATTCCTATGCTAGGTATATTAATTTATTTTTATATATTAAAACAAGTCATTTGTACTGAAGTATATGCCAGATAACTGAAGAGGATTGACACTGCATGCTTACAGATCAAACCAGAGCGATGTGTATTCTATTTCTACACAGTCTGCACGTAAATTCTAATTATGTCTTGCCTTTCTAAGATCAGATCTGGGTCTTTCCTTTGTGGCATTTCTATCATACTGAGAATTCCTCAGAGAAGCACTGAACTTCTCTCTCATATAAGATATAATTTTGAATACGATCTTAAACACTGCTTGAAAATTATATGGCTATCTTTAATCAAAATAGACATATTTGCATGCTGTTTATCTAATAATTAAAAATACATGGAGGATTTAAATCAATGGATTAAAGTATAGGTGATACTTAATGAACTGACTTACTGTACTCACATTTAGTGAGCAGATAGATATATACTGGGTTTTGATGCAATTATTTCAATAACATTAGACACATGTTACCTATTTTCTTGTGATTAGAGTATACCCACAGGTAACTCATTTTGTTATATAACTAAATTAGCAATAAGTAATATGTCTATGGAAGTCTGTGATGGTTCTAGGGGGATTCAGGGAGGTAGAAAAAGCTGTAATATGTTGAAAGGACTTGTGCACTTGGTGAATAAAACTCAGCAGCCTGATCCTGTATCTCTATGCCCAAATGTATAGGCACCATCCTCCCTCCCTTAATATTGCTGGTCAGAGCTATAGTATGCCAAAATGAAATGGGATTTCTGAATTGTAGAAAGTGGAGGATAAAAATTAATGTGAAAATGTCACTTTAGATGATGGGTATCTTTGAAGAGATACCTAAATGTGAATATAATTGCAATGATTCTTCATATTAAACAGAATCATAGCCAAAATGCCTAGAAGATGCCAAGAATTCACCTAGTATGTTTGGGTTCCCAAGATAGATACCCAGCTATACTCAACCCGTTCCGCAACATGATTTTCTAACCTTTAAGCACTTCAGAAACCTAAGTCAAATGGCTAATTGTTGTACTTCCGAACATAAAATTCACAATACAAAAGCCTAAACTATAATTAATTTTAAAATAAGAAAAATATTTAGAAAAAAAAAAAAAAAAAAAAAAGACCAGCTATATACCTCCTTGTAACTCTGGACAACAAAAAGGGAATTAGTTTAAGAGGCACACAGGACGATTAAATAAATCAAACATCTTAAAGGCACAATCTCATATATAATGCTTCTTTGCAGAGATATACAGTGTGAATATAATGTTTCCATCTACAAAAAAGGATGACTTAATAATATTACAATACCACTACACCAGCTTTTATTAGAGTACCCCCGTTTTATCAAATAAAAACCTACGTGCTTATACATAAAAGCACAACACTTGATTGAATGGAATTAATGGAAGGGTGCATCCATCATAATACTAGAGGGCAACAGTAAGGACTGAGATATATTTCACATTTCACATTAATCTAAAATGTATTTTATTTCAAATCAAGGGGACCTGGATTAAAAAAACCCAAAAAACAAAAAACCAAACAAACAAATAAAAAAAAACCCAATCCCACAACAATTTTTAAAAGTTGCTGTTGTTGGGGGTTTTTTTTTTATCATGTATTTTCATGGAAGAAAAGTGTTTTCCTTTTGGTTTTTTTTTTTTTTTAGTTTGTTTTGTTTTCCTGAAGTCTAGGAACTGTTTTCAGTTCATTTGTGCTAATGTCAGAAAAAAGATCAACGTAGCAGTATGTATCTCAAACTTCCTCCCGTCAACAGAGCTGAAGAAAGTCATGAAGCAGATTTAGACTCCTAGCAGAAATACAAGCTGCAATGAAAGCAGCAGTTCACCTTACTGGAGGTCAAACACAGGCTTGCTAATATAGAAATAAAAAAAAACACCTTACAGAAGTGCAATAATCTTATAAAGAAAGATCAAAGAATTTCTTTACAGATATCTGAATTTACCATGCTGTCTTTTACAGAGAAATGCCTACTTTATGTCATAAGATTACAGGTATTTGGACTGTTACTGAGTGCCCAAGATCCACCTTTTCATAGGGGTAAGTGTAAATCCATCATAAAAACATATTCTACCATTTTTCTGCACTCAGGAGTGATTAATGTTAAAAAAATTACGCAAGTTTGGTAAAGATGAGTCACAGGTTCTACTACGATATACAGATGTGTATATCACGCTTTGCCAGCTTCCCATTGCTAGTACTTGCTTTCATTGCTATTCACCAAAATGAAATTATTATTTCAGCTAATTATAAAAAAACATAGACTACAGCAAAGGAAATAATCAGTCATATAACACTTGTTCATGTTCAAGTACATTAAGAAGGCAATAAATAATTGGTATATGCAAGTCTCTGCAGAGAAATGCGGTGGCAATTGTTATTCTTGTCTCCCAAAAGAAAATTATTCCAAAAGAACAATTGCAGAGTTCACTATCTAGAAAAGCACAAATAAATCCTTTTTGCCTCACTACGTGCTACTATATGGACAAAACAGTACAAAGCATCTAATATGGTAATACCGGCTCTCCAGAGAGAAAATAAGTGAATAATGTTTGATATCCTTAAACTTCCACACATGAGCTCTTCCAAACGGATTCTTTCACTTTCCTTACATTATAATTAAAGACACAGGAACTACCAACTTCCTACCCAATATGTGCAATAATGTAAGTTCCACTACTTGTGCAGCAGTGTACATTCAGAGGGGAAGTATAAACAGAAGCATCATCAAGTAAGAGACAGCTGCCCACAGAAATGACTGATTTTCAACCCCAGGTATTTAGTGATTTATCACGACACTTGTTATTTGATATTCCTTATTAAATAGGTGTCCTAATGTAACTGTAAATGATTGAGCTATATCCAGAAATATACACTCCCTTTTCCACCCACCTATCTTGCTATAACTTATACAGAGATTCCGGGTATTAAATCCTTCCCTCAAACAATTAAAGTGGTCCTTCTTCCATAGGAAAAAAGGAACCTGGAGCTGGCTGATATCTTTTACACACCAAGTCCATCCTGCTGCCATAGCAAACATCATGTCCCAAAAAGTTCTTAATGCACTTATCAGTTTCCACTTTCAGAAAGCAATTTAGTTATTTACTTCTACCATTGCCTTGACAGTCAATAACCTGAAATCAGAAGTTGTTACTATTTGAAAACAGTACAGAAAAAAATTTTTTGCAAAGCATTATCTTTTCAACCAGATATAAACACAGGATACCTTCAACATGCTTCTGAGCACATATAAAGTCTACTCTTACATCACAAAAGACAAAGCACCAAAGTGCAAAAACCTTCATCTTTGAAAACAGTATTTACTACAAGGCATTAGACAGCAGAGAACACCAACTGAAGTAGTAGGGATAAGGGGAAAACAAACAGATCTGAGAAATCATATGTATTTCATCTTCTTTCATCTTCAAAGTACCATAAGAACAAAGCAAAACTTCTTTCTATTTTAAATCAAAGCTTTTTAAACTGTTCTGACCATTAAGCAAGATAAAGTTCAGAAAATGTACTTGTTGCCAAATTCAGTGGCTAGTGTGGCTAGTTCAGAAATCAGAGACTGGAGTTTATTGAGACTACATTTCTTCAGCAATCACACCATTCCAAAACTCTGTCACAGAAACCTGGTCAATAGGCAAAAAGCCAAGCTTACATACCCCTCTCCCTCCAACACACCTCCCACTTGGAATTTATTTCACATCCAAAGGGATTCTCTTCCAAGAGCTCGCCTAAATCTCAGCAGGCAGCCAGTTCAAGCATCTTGTTTCCTTTAGGAATATACAGCATGACTAACATTCAGAGTAAAATATTTCATATTGGTCAGACTTCATCCATCTCACTTACCAAATGAGACCCCCAAACAGCAAGATGATTTCTGAATCCTCAAAGCGGTATGTGTCAAGACCTTACAAAACACTGAGACATGTAACATCAGCACTGGCAAGGTACCAACTCCCTGCCAGAAACAACAGTAGTTTTGTGTTGTTTCAAAAGTAGATTTGCAGCCATGCTCTGCAAACTGAATCATGCTTTCCACAGAAGGCAAAGAAAAGGAGACATCTTTCAGAAGGCACACTGGCTGAAGAAGTACTTGCCGATGCATAACCACATACAGGGTACATTGCCTGTTCTGCTGAAGCAGAAGTCAATAGCTCTGCAAGAATTACATGAGACTTTCAAAAACTTCAGGCATAAACCAGCCCTTACAAATTCTGCTGTTTTATCATTCTAGGTGTTCTAACTCATCTTCCATGATTTGTGGGTAAATGCATAAGTCTGGAAAAGGGTGATGAAGCTTTGTCTGGCTTTACTGGGGTAGTGTAAGGCAATAATCACATCAATAGAATCCCACAACAGTGTTTCACAGAAGGTGCACCAGAAAGGCTATCCTTCAGACCAAACCATCCAGGCTTATGGAACCAAACGATCACCTCTGGCTTGTTTTTATCATGTATAGGGTTTTGTGGGGTTTTGGTTGATTGGGGTTTTTTTGAGGGGGAGGGGTTTTTGTTGGTTTGTGAGGTTTTTTTTTTCCCTTAAAGTACTTTGCAAGCAACAAAGGACTTTGATATAATGATAGATCAGGCTGAGGAAGTCTGATGGAGCAGAAGTATTATATGAGTTTGTACTAATACTACTTTATCAATCCACTTATGCCTACAGGTAGGTACAATACAGCTATTTCTTCATATATAAAATGAAAAGTTTTCATAGAAAAAGTAGCTGCATATAAAATCTGACAAACTTAACTTCATCATTTTTTCCTGTGTTCATTTCCGGATATTTTATTAACTTGGTCTGAACTGAAACTTCCATTCTGAATGAACTTTAAATTTGTTGTAAGAATTTCCATTTGTTAGCAAGAAATCATTTATTCTGGCAAATAAATATCGTCAAGTAATCTTTGTCACAAAATTTGAATGAAAAATATTCATATTGGGGTTCTAATATCCCAGATTAGAAGCACTTTATAATCATACAACTTTTCCATTGATACCCATGGGAAAACATTAGTTTCCAAATCTTTAAACACCTGTATGACAAATGACATTTTAAAAGCACAAGAACCAATAGTGTGTCATTTGTTCATTTCCTCTCACCAGCTACTGTTTTGATGATTCCTTCCCTCAGAAGATGAAAATTTACTGCATGCAATACACAGAAGTGAAGGGAAACAAAATGCAATAAATGGATTCAGAAGAGATCACTCAGAAAGAGTGTGTGATGGATATTCCTTGCTTTTTTGCTATAACACCATGCATCTTATTCTCAGCCAAACTAAGTCATTATAGCACCACTAAAATCAATAGTTGATTTTTTTTTTCATGAATTGTCATTGACGTGGGTGCAGCCAACAAACTTCATATTTGCCTAACATCAACTTTTCTGAAATGATGGCATTTCATTTATAAAAGTCCAAAATTAAAATTGGCAGACATACCTAAAGGTAGAATTTATTCTCTTATTCTGAACAGCTATGACTATGTCTCAAGAAAAAAAATCCGAAACATCATAAGAAGTATTCTTTTCAAGGCCAAAGGAATCAACTTTAAGTTGACAAATACCAAGAAAGGGAAACCCTCACCAAAAAACTTTTGCTCAAACTGACAAAAGGAGTACTTATTAAATCAGCAGTTTATCCCAAGTTAGTAAAAATGTTGAACTCCATATTGGACTCCAAATTCATCATTATGCTGATATGGATGAACACATGTATTCCCATATTGTACCATACACTATAGCTCAGTTATTTCTCCATGCAGAAGTAAAACTACTCCAAGGAGTTAAAAACCATAGCTTTAGCGTTTAGAATGATGGCAGTTCACACTGGGGCACTTACATTACAAGCAGTATACAAGAGATTTCTTGAAATGGAAAACAATTTCTTTCTAAACTGTTTAAAGAAAAGCAAATATTAAAAAATGCACATATTTTATTCTCTTATTAATTTTTAAAATTGTTTCTCTGGCCTACTTGCCTCACAACAATGTTTCACCTAATTGCTTATGTCAGATATATTACTGTCAGGTCAAAGCCCATGCTGGATTCAAAAGTAGATTAATGATGAATATTTGGTTAGAGATGAGAAAACAACACTGCACTGATTTTTGGAAGGCAAGGCTTGAGAAGAATTAATAAGGCAATCTGCACAGGGCAAACATCTGCCTTGCAGAGCATCGACGTTGACCACAGGATCTGTGGGCTGGCCAGCCAAAAAGGCAGGCTGATACAGCACATAAACGTTTTCAGACAATGAAGCTTTAGCAGTCATTTTCTGATGTCAACAAAATTTTGTTATGAAATCAAAGTTTCACTGAAGTAAGCAGCACATACAGTGTAGTATGACATGCTCTACATTTTTAAATGAATGCACTTGTTGAACATAAGCAGCTGGGAGTGGGCAGAATATGGAATACCTTACCTGGAGCTATATCATTCAGTCTGATCATAAAAGTGTCCTACTGAAATTAATGAGAAATTTTTCAAATTATTACTTTTCCACTTTCCCCTAAAGTACTATGAAAGATTGATCTGAAATCGGACTCCACTGTCCATTGTCTCAAAGACTGGTCTGAGAAGCTGAGATGGAATTCCACCTATCTTTTGTTCAGAGGTGGGTGGAAGGAGTTAAGACTTCAATATCCATTGCCTGCGAGAAGGGTGTGAGGAGCTGAACTGGGACTCTACCATCCATTGCCTGAGGGACGAGTGGGAAAGACTCTTCCATCCATTACCCCGAGGACTGGTGTGAGGAATTGTACCCATCATCCCAATAATTGCTGCAGACGTGTGTGCAGACACGTGTGTGCAGTTGAAGAGCTGGCTGCAAAACCAGGGAAACTGGTCCACCAGGAACGTGTGATAAATGACGTGAAGAACAGAGGTACTACCCTAACTCATTCCAAAAGGCGGAAAAGGTAATCAACAAGAGGGACATCACCAGGGAGGCGTCATCATCATGAGGATGACTCCCGAAGGACACCTCTGTGAGGACACTTTCCGCCAATGACTATGGACCCTGAAGGACACGCTCCATGAGAAATCACCATGAGGGCAACTCCACAAAAAACACTCCGCAGGGTACCTTCAAGGGGATGACTTCAGAAGGATGCCTCCCTGAGGACACCCACCTCCAACGGACTTTTGAAGGACACTGTTCCAATACTGACTACGAACCCTGAAGAACTCCCACCACTGATGACAACGGATCTCCGGGACACCACTGGATCCATGGTGGTGACTCTCTCTCTCTCTCTCTGCACACCGAATCCTTGCTTCATTTTCTACCTTTTTTCCAATCTGTCCTATCGCTATCTCTTTTATTACAATAGTTTCCCGTTTTTATTGTCCTTTCCTAATAAACCAACTGATCAATTATGGTACTTGACCTCATTTGCATCTTAATTTCTCTCTTGGGATCACCAATTGAAACCATGTCCAGCACTGGGTTTTTCTCCAATCGGACCCTGAGAAGTACTTATTCCATTTTTTTTCTTGAGCTGAAGCAAAGCAAATTTAAGCAACTGAATTCAGTGCTACTTTAAAAGACAGACATAGGAAGAAATACCCTTATTTTAAAGGGTATCTCTTATCTCTTCCCTAAAATTTCTACTTATTTAGAAAAAAGCTTACTGAAATCAGAATTCATGACATGCACACATGGTCTTCGTTGCTGTAGAAGTATGTTTCTCTTGGAATCACCACCAGCCTGAAAAAAAATAGCTGTTCAAACACCACTCCATTCTTCAGTTTTACACAAGGAATAAGATACAAGTGATTGTGATGAACTCACACCAAAGATAAATCGAATTCAGTCTTAACATTCCTAAATTCAATTTCCCCCTCTACTTTTCAACACCAATGTTTGAAATCTGCTGCTGCAGAGGCTCTCAAACTGTTTCCCAACCCTGTTTCTATACGTCAGTGCAAGCATTCCATGGTGAGTCTACAAAACGGTGCTTAGATTAACTTGACATTTTGAAATGGAAATTCTTGGCAAAGGCAAGAGGAAAACCAATTTTCCAGATTATAAACTTTGAGTCCATTTCTAGGTAAACTTCATATATGTTCATAACTAAAAAGCTTAGTATTTTACCGTGAGAGTGCTTGCAAATGTTCAGTTTAGCTAATTTTACTTTACAGTCTAGAAACAACAGGCCAAGCAGTGCATGTAATTCATTCTATTGTAAATTCTACTAGTTAGTATTTTTGTACTGGAGAAGAGCAATGGAACATGGAATTTTTACACCATACTATTGCTCTGTCAACTACATCATGCATTCACCATAGGACAATGAAGTAAATGGAACATATAACATTGCTTTTGCATTTGAAATCTATGCTACCAAATATGCAATACAAGTTAAAAAAAGCTCTGAGAGTCATTTATAAACTATCTTCAGTGCTATAGAGGGGGTATTACAATGTTCATCTTCATTTTTTTACCCCCCCCCCCCAATACTAAAAACACCATATGCACTATAAAGACTGGATAGTCTTGCTCAGAATTTACAACCAGAAGCTCACACAGGCACTTGCCTACTGTATCTGGAAGTCATCACAGTCATGTAAAGAAAATCAGTCTACCAACTCATATGCAATTATCTTTTGTTACTTTTATCTTTATCCAGATGGTTCCATTTTCTCTTGCAAGGTCTGTCAAAAATCTGTGTCCAAAACTCAAGTGACTACTGAAAAGCTGTAAACAATCTGATACTTTATTCCATTGTTATTGTTTTCTGAAGAGATACTACACCAAATTTTAGCTTGTAGAGCATGAACCAAGCCAAAAGACAAAATGGAGCCACATTTTTTCTCTAACAGATGCCATTAAGGATCACTTAGTTGACATGCTCTTTTACTATTTTTGGTATAAAAGGAATACAGGCAGAAACTTGTAGAGTGATTCAGTATCAGAGAAAAGATTTGAGAGAACATCTTCATTGTTAAGGGACACTTCACTGTTTCAAGTAACTGAATTTTTAAATGATTGGGTGTTTTTCTAAGTGCTTTATCCAACAAAGAAAACTGGCATTAAATTTGCCTAGATGACTAATTCTTTTTCCCTCTTTGCAAAATAACTTTTTCACCAAAAAGTGTTCTGCCATCTTGAAACCAGAAGTTTGGGCAAAAAACACAAATTCAGTTTGATTTGATTTGGGAAAGGAGGAAAGAAGAGTGGATAAGGGATTGATTCAGAGAACTGCGATCACATTCTTTTAACTAGTAACTCAGTATTGAGGACAAATTGCATGAACAGAATTAGAATATTGATCCATTTCTCTGACATAATAAATACTTTGATATTTTACATGAATCACCACATCAGGCACAATAAAAAAGGAGATTCAACCCTAGGCTATCTAGCACTGGCACTCTGAACAGATCACTACTGCAGACTCCGCAACCAGAAGGAAGTGATAAGAGTCATCTAGGTGAGTGTCCGAATTCCTGGGTGAAAGTGAAAAGAACGTCCTATAGAATCATAGAATAGTTAGGGTTGGAAAGGACCTTAAGATCATCTAGTTCCAACCCCCCCTGCCATGGGCAGGGACACTTCATACTAAATCATGTCACTAAACCTTAGCTTTCCTAACCTGGTCCCTAGCCTGCCAGACAACATCCCTGTATTCTTCCCAGGCCTCCTGTCCTTGCTTCCACTTTTTCTAAGCCTCTTTTTTCCCTCTAAGTTTCCTCAGCAGCTCCTTATCCATCCAAGGAGGTCTGCTGGCCCTCCTGCCGCACTGCCTTCTAGTTGGGATGCAACACTCCTGAGCTTGGAGCAGGTGATCCTTGAATATCAACCAACAGTCTTGGGCCCCCCTGCCCTCTAGGGCTATATCCCATGGAACCTTACTAAGCAGGTTCCTGAAGAGGCCAAAGTCTGCTCTCTGGAAGTCCAGGGCAGTGAGCTCGCTGCACGCTCTTCTCACTGTCCTGAGGATCTCAAATTCGACCATCTCATGATCACTGCAACCAAGGCTGCCCTGGAGCATCACATTTCCAACCAGCCCTTCCCTGTTGGTGAGCACGAGGTCAAGCATGGCACCTCTCCTTGTCGGCTCCTCTATTACTTGCAGAAGGAAGTTGTCTTCCACACAATCGAGGAACCTCCTGGATTGCTTGTGTCAGGCCGTACAGTCCCTTCAACAGATATTAGGGTGGTTGAAGTCCCCCATGAGGACAAGGGCCTGCAAGCACGAGGCTGTTCCTATCTGTCTATAGAGTACTTCATCCATAGGTTCCTCTTGATCAGGTGGCCTGTAACAGATCCCCACAGTAAATTCTCCCATTAACCCTGACCCACAAACTCTCTGTTGCCTGGTCACCTGTTCCCAGACAGAGTTCTATACTCTCCAGCCTATCTCTAACATAAATAGCAAATCCCCCTCCCCATCTGCCGGGCCTGTTTTTTCTAAAGAGCCTGTAACCTTCCATTCCAACACTCCAGTCACAGGAGCCATCTCACCATAAAATTTAAACAGCTTACAAATCCTATTGTCTGTGTTTGGAGATTGGAACTAGATTATCTTAACATCCTTTCTAATCCAAACAATTCTATTATTCTACGAAACAAAGCTTTCAGGAGCTCAATACGCATACTAGCATGCATTCTTTCAAACATATATGGTATACATAGTAAGAAATACTATATTACACTTACCCAGGGTTACTTTCTAGGTGAAGTAATATAGTTAGTGCTCAAACTTGTGTACAGGGCTCTGAGTTACTGATCCTAACCAGAAAATGTCTACATATTGACCACAGTATTCAAAGCTCATTGAAACAAGAATGTGTCACCACAAAGCTGCAAACCTTTGCTCAATTCACTGGAAGGGAAATAGTTGATGATAAATTGCCATATGACGACAGCCACTTAAGAAAACACCATACCACTAAGCACTGTAAATAATGCTAGAAATTCTATCTTATCTGCCAGCTGCAGATAAGTTGCATTGAACAATTCCATTTATCACTCAATTTATATAAACATTTCTTTCTGTTGTATTACTTCTGTTGATTTTCACCAATCTGGTGATTTTCACCAAGACAAGCAGCACCTGGTGGAAGAGTTTCAACAGGACAAGGCAGACCATCATTGCTATTACTGAACTCCCCAGTGCTCCCCTCTGTGCTGCTTTGCAAACAAATTTTATGCAACGTTTGAGATGAGCTTCCAAAATTTAAACCAATCCAAATTAACATGATCAACATGATCAATGTCTATATTTACACTAACATTTTAAAGTTCTTTGTTCTTTTCCATTTGAATACAAATACGACATTTTTCTGACTTGATCCATTTCTGTAAATGAATTGAGACCTTTCTCTGTAACAAGCTGTTCTGCAGATAGAGATTTGTATGAACATAACTTCAAATAGATAAATGCATGTCTAGTAGTTAAGGAGAAGTAATAAAGTGAACAAAGAATTCATTAGACTGCCAGTTTCTTACCAACTGAAACGGATGGAAAATACATTTAGAATAAGTAATATACTGAGACTATTTTATTTAACTAAAAAAATCAGCTTTTTATTTAGAAGATACAATCTTAAGCCATTTTTTATTCTAATTTTTTTTGCTCATAAACAGTTGTTTACTATGTTTATGCTGATTAAAGACCAGCATCATTATGCTTGCAGAATTGTCCTGACACTTTTAATATAGGAAAAATAAACTAGCGCAAGGAAGAGTGAGGGATGCATAATTATACACAGACATCATATTAGCTAAATTAACCTCCAACTGTTTGTGATAAAACTTCAAGTGAGGTTAATAAATCAGCATATCTTTTATCTCATCAGAAAGGATAAGGATGAAATAAAGACTTACTTATCAGAAAGGATAAGGATGAAATTAAGAAGATTTACTTATATTTATCTTAGTGGGAGGTGTCCCTACCCATGACAGGGGGGTTGGAAGTAGATAATCTTAAGGTCCTTTCCAACCCTAACTATTCTATGATTCTATAGCCAGGAAGAATCCAAAACTATGTTATACAACTGAATCTAGATGAACATAGAAATGAACATTTATGAATGTTTCTGCATCCTTGAATGCACTTACATTAATTGTTTGGTCACCTATCGTGTTTATTTCATGCAAATATTCCAGCAAGAAGTCTAATGACAGAATGTTTATACAAATGCAAAATTGCATATTAGTTGCTTTCTGTAAGTATTCTGACAATTCTAACACAAAGATTCATTCAAACAGGAAAAAAACTCTCCTCAATTCCTACATCCCATCAAGCAGCTTCAATTTCATATGGCAAGTATCTAAAATTAGGTATACATACAAGCATTTAGACCCCAAGAATCCTCTACACTGACTGCTCCACAGTGCTTGGTGACAAGTAATAAATACATTTGAAGACATCTTAAGGTCTTTGTAAAATTAAACCTGAGAAAAATCATTAGGTGATTTTTATTAGTAAAATATTCATACACATCACTTCTTTCAACAATAACAGTATGTGTGAAATAGGGGTGAAAAATTAGTAATGGTTTTAAATTACTGCAGAAACACTAACAGCTTAAGTCATGATGATGAAAAACTGGTATGGACCTCAATATGAGCTACTGAACATGGGTATGTGGAACTAGATTTTAAAATTTCAGTGGAAAACGTTGCTGAGAAAAACCTAACAGTGATGCAAGTCCCATAAATGCTGAAGTTTCAAATACAGATCATTAACTACAAAAGGTAGAAGCATGAAAACGGAGCTACTGTTTTCTTACTTGCCTTTTAGGAAGTTATTTAGTGCTATTGGAAACTTCAAATTAGATGTGAAACTTCCTAGTTCTTCCCATATTTTATTCTATTTTTAGAGTAAAACCAGGAAACCCCTGGTCTATTCAATCCTACTTGTTATGAGATTGCAACTATTTAATGATCTCATTTAAAGAGAACTTCATGGTGTAATCACACAAAAGATGAAACTGCACATCTCAGTTTTGAGAACAGGCTTCACATTAAGAAATACTTGAAGTATCAGGAAATATCAGTAGCATCTCATTTTATACCTTTATAATATTAACTCTTAAACAAACATTAACAACCATGCAATGACCCCAACAACTTAAAGACAGAAGGCACATCCCAAATCTGACATGAGATACTGCTGGGATCTAACTGCTCCTGTCAATTAACACTGAATTCCAATAGTGTATAATTGGTCTGTAATTAATCAAAAAGAAACATTTTATCCTTGGTCACTAAACATCACTAGCGAGCACATCGTCTGTTGATTATTTTTAAACATCTTTCTCACAGAAAAATTAACTACACAATTCTAGTGAGTAATTAATGCTAAAATAAACCCCATGGCCATTCACTTAGTGGGTCAAGAATTGCTCTGCTTCACAGAATGGCTGGGTTTGGAAGAGACCTCTGGAGATCATCTAATCCAACCCCCCTAAATGAGTCTAGGCATGTTTTGAGTATCTCCAGAGAAGGAGACTCCACAATATCTCTTGGCAGCCTGTTCCAGCACTCAAAATAAAGATGTTTTTCCTCATACTCAAATAGAACTTTCCATGCTTTTCTTCCTTATACTGTTTCTGGGCACCACTGAAAAGAGTCTGCCACCACCCTCTTAACATCTGCCCTTAAGATATTTGCATACTTTGATGAGATCCTTTCTTAGTTTTTGGAGAAGTCCAGGCCTAAACAGGGAGGGCTCAGGGTTTTTTTCACTTGTGCAATATAATCTTACACTTTTTAATTATACTTACCCTGAGGGCTTGGGAAGGATTTCTGCTCATTCCAATGTATTCTGGCTATCAAATCATTGGGTGTAGCCATTAAAGTTCTCAACAAGATCTGGGGACAGAGGAAAACAGAAAACAAACTTGCTTATAAACTATACAAACCAGGTAGGTTTGACAGCTGATGGTAGAAGAGCACAGGGAAGATCACTGAAAGTAATATTCTTAGACCATGGCTAAATTTGGTGTTGCTTGTACAATTATGATCCTTTGGACAGTGCATAATCCTCCTCTACAGAGCAGAATGAGAGTGTATGGTCTGATTTTCCATCTTTAGATCAAGGTATTTTCAGACCCTTCTCCTAAGTGTGGCCACTCTCTGGTAAGCCACATCACTGTTTAATGCTTTCACATATCAACTTTATCTTGCTGGAAACCAGAATATATCATTCTCCAATTAAAACAAAATCCTACACACAGCTTATTTTTAGTTTATTTAAACCACAGCAAGCCCAATAACAGACCTGCAGTTCTTTAAGACGCATAGGGCTTTTTTTCTTTTTTAGTTATGTAAATCCCCAGTTATTCCTTTGACTTCTGGGGGTTTGCTGCAAGTTTCCTCCACTTTTATTTTTTGATGATATATGGGTTTGCAAAATACCATGTTGTTTTAATACATTAGGCATCATGTTTCACACACAGAGTGGAAACATCAAAAAGCTCTGATGTGTGACTTATTTCCAGTTGTTCAATCTTGTACATTCTGACTATATTAAGGACTCAGTTTTATCATCTTGTCAGAAGACTTCTCAATGGGATTGGAAATGAGGGTGAAAACTGGAAACCTGGAAACACTGATTTCCTAACCATTTCACTACAGACTTTGGTTTAGAGTCCTGTGCTCTATAATGCAGCATTAAATTCCTGCTTGATGCACAGGAATTGAGGTAGGCAGAAAAATCCAAAATAAAACAGCAAAATACATAAATGTTTTTGTTGTAAGTTAACTTTGAAAGGGATAAACCCAGCTAAACTTGGTTTATGGTCCAGACCTTCATTATTCTGCTACAAAAGACTATAAAAACACTGTTCAGGACTTCATCTTTTCATATCTGTGCATCATTTTGTGTGGTATGTTATACAGAATATGAATGTCATCTAACCAAGCATTTGTCATTGCTATTGTAAACACACTTAATAGGTAAATAATGCAAAACCTAGAATTAAATACTGATTTTATAAATTAATGTTATTTGTGAATCATCAACCTAATCATCTCCTAAGGAGGACTATGAAGGAAGAGTTTGTTTTAACTTATTTTTCAATCAGCAGCAACATTCAGTCTTTTTCCTGGCTAAAAAACTGCTACCAAGTGGTCCCTTATCATCAGCAGAGGCAAACACATTCCATTAATTGTATTGTGTATATAATATACAGTATATAACTATATATCTGTACACTATATATATGCATTGCGCTTTATGGTCAATGCGGAGAAGCGGGTAAGTGATTTCTCCTCATTTCTCCATACAAATAGACACAAGAAATGCTGCACATGCTTTCACAGACATTTGCTGGTAGTTTATTCCCTGAACACTGAAGTTTTGGTATCACAAAAAAGAAAACTCGAAGCCGGAAAATTTGAAACATTTCAACTAGGTATTTCAAAATGAGCCACAGAGATTAAATTTTGCTAATATACCACAGAACATTAAGGAAAAAAAGGCCAAAAATTCCCTGTTTATTACATTTTGAGAATGAGTGACATAATAGTCCCTTTTCCAGTTTTAGTCTGCTTATTTTTCTTTAATTCAATAGCTAAAATGAAAAAAAAAAAAAAGGCATTTTCTGAACGTCTTTATTTTCATCAAGCATTTTTTCTGTCTGGTCTGAACAAGATCAACAAGATGGGGATTACTATTTTCGTCCATGTAAATAATACAAGTAAATAATGGTTAAGAAAATTATGTGCATCTTAAATGATTGTTTTAAAATACTAATAATAATAATGGAAAAGACAATCCCAGCATTCCCAAACATTACACATGTTATCATTTGAATTGTATCTTGTTTAGTAGCTTTGAATTACACCAAGAAGTTCAACTTTAACAGCTACAGAGCTGGTATGTCATTTTGATGTAATATTTGGTCAAATATGGCTACTGCTTAGAGGAAAAAACACAAAGACTTCACTGAAATTTACTCTAAATTGTTTTGTATCACTTTTAGGACAAAGGCTTTATTTAGAGCCAACATAGTCCATTTATGAACAAAAAAATAGTTTTATTTTTTATAGCTTTAATGAATTTTCAGGGATCCATATGATGCAAGAAACGTTAAGATTTGCTTTCTCCACACATTGGTGGCAAAGGCTTTTAAACACAGAGGGCTATATAAAGAAAAAAAAAATGCAAGAGTTAAAACACATGGTGTTTTACATCTACATCTACCTCTACAGTTTAGGCAGCCATATTCAGCACTGTACATGGGCCTTCTGAAAACACATGGTGTTTTAACAAAATCAATACTTTTCTTTCATTAGCTATTCATATAGGCATTCAGTCAATACCACGTACAGTAAGAATCTATCACCACTTACAATGAAACAAATTTGAAAACATTCTATTCTGATCCTAATTTTGATTTGAATTAGGAAAAAAGTAATGGGATAAATAAGAGATTATAAATGTCTAAATGCTACTTATTATTAAAAAAAAAAAAAAGTCAAATTTAAATACCAATGAATGATCAGAGTTCAAAAGCTTCTTTTGTCTTGGTTCAGACTTATAAGCAGCTTCCCTTTGTTTACTCTAATTGCATTCTCCTAGGCAAAGATAATATTTAGATTGAATACAAAGCCTGTGCCTGGACTTATGTTACCAATCTGACATCTGGCAAATTTTAAGAAAGAATTCCAGTGTGGGTCAAAGACAAGGCAG
This sequence comes from Psittacula echo, assembly GCF_963264785.1. Lineage (NCBI taxonomy): Eukaryota > Metazoa > Chordata > Aves > Psittaciformes > Psittacidae > Psittacula > Psittacula echo. Next base: position 1,699,991 of record NC_137756.1, read on the forward strand.
GACTAGACTGGAAGTAGAACATCATAATTCCATTATTATGGGATTTGAACATTCTGTCTGGGAATCTGAACTGGATGGATACGACCATGTTGCTCAAGCCTCCATGTCATGTCCAGATGGAATTTAACAGAAGCTGTTCTGTACTACTGAAGTTGGATTTACAAATTTCCCTTTGCATTACTCAGCTCAGGAAATGAAAAACATCTCCAGACAGTACTATGAAGGGCTTTTGCCTCTAAATTTCTATGGTAATGACAAAGCCAGACATCTACATCTACAGTTTAGGCAGCCATATTCAGTACTGTACATGGGCCTTCTGAAAAAAATCAGTAACTTTTTTTAAATAATCTTGAGTTTAATGAAATTATTTAATTGCATGTAGACATTTATATTTCTGTCATCAGAAATAAACTTATTTCTGAATAGAATTTAAATAACCTTGCCAGACAGGGGTTTAAAACCTTTAAATTGAACATTTGTCATTGGTTGAATTCTGTCCAGAATACTTTATCTTTCTGCAAAACACCCAGCCAACTAATACCCTGATACATGTGACAGAGGTTGAAGCTTGATTTACACAAGTTCAATGCCTGATGCTGACAGATACTGAGTCTTAAGTTCTGCTGCCTCAGCATCTTAATATGCTCACAGTACAGGCTTGCCAAGACTTAAAGAATGGCAGCTAAATGTTTAGAGAGGGGGTTGAATTGGATCAGAATTGCTGCAGCACCTTTAAATGTGAATTATGTTGCCTTGGCAGAAACAGCCTCTATTAAGCAGATTCCTAAATTAGAAACACTTAGTCAGCATTGAGTTAGTCCAAAGTGTAACCTACCAATTAGTAGCAGCAGAGGATCCCAGCACAAAGATCTCAGCACAAGTAGCACTCAAATAACAACCATGTGGTTCACATGATTCCTATTCCTATTGGTATCCGTGCCTGTGGCAGGAGGTGAGAGCTGGATGATCTTTAAGGTCCCTTCCAACCCAAACCATTCCAGGATTCTATCTGATTCTATGATTCAAAGTGTATTTCAAGCAAAAGAACAGCTGTCTGGTGGCAGCTGGAATGTTAAACAGATTTACACGAAAATGGCCATAAGCAGTTTATAGAAACAAGGTGGCATACGGGGAAAGGAAGATATGAAAAATGCTATCAGAGATTTTGCGGGGAAGCTCACCAGCTACTTTCATCTTGTTGACAAAAACTGAAAATCTTCACCCATAAAACTGATTTGCTGGTTCCCCCACCAGGTAGATACTCTGTACAATAAAATGCAGACAGTGAGAAAAAAACCCGATTTTACTCCATGAATAGCCTTAAAATAACCTGCGTTACTTTGCATCCATTAGAGGATGTTCATTTTGTACAAAACTGTAGCTACATCAGAAACAACAATTTCATAACATGCAATAGTACTTTGACAGAAAGTTTATTATTTGCCTCCTATCATATGCATATTTGTCCAGATCTTAATACAAAGACAAATAATCCTGATCATAGGCAACTATTGTTACCAACACCATCAACACCTCAAATAAAAAAGGAAGCCAAATCAATGATCTGTATATTGATTCCATACATTTTCTACTGTTACAATCAGTCTAAGACTAAGTTGCATATTTAAATGCAAATTATTCACTAAGAATTAGGAAGCACCATTTCTATCAATTCTGTTGAAATACCCTCCCTTGAACCACCAGACACTAAAATTAGGGTTTGTTATTATTTCTCATATATAAGATAACATTATTTGTGCTGTTTTGCAGATGTGCAAGGTGATGTCAGTTTCAGTCAAAGCAGTATCAGCAAGACAACCGACAAGCTACATGTAGGTTTGACTGATCACACCAAACACTTGCACATTGTTTTTATTTTGTCATTTTGCTTGGATAATCATATCATACCTGCATTACCTTCATTCATCCAAGCCACTTGGATTATCTGCCACAATTATGGCAGATAATTCAGGGATGCAGACAAAGATGAAGAAATCAAAGCTGACATGATGCAGAAAATAACTAAATTAACATTTTCTCTTTGTCAAAGAGGCTCCTTCTCCACCTGTTCTCCCTTCTCCTCTTGAGCATCTAAGCAGAGTGTTTACTGATGTTGGCAGGTGTCTGGGTTCAGCAGCAGCAGTCACTTTTTCTCTTTCTTAGTAGCTGGTGCAGCGCTGTGGTTTTGACTTTCGGCCTGGGAATAATACTGATAAAGCCGATGTTTTCAGTTGCTGGTCAGAATGTTTACCCTGACCAAGGACTTTGTGAGTCTCATGCTCTGCCAGGGAGGAAGAGAAGCCGGGAGGAAGCAGGGACAGGACACCTGACCCAAACTAGCCAAAGAGGCATTCCATGCCACAGCACGTCATGCCAGGGGATGTAACTGGGAGTTACCCGGAAGGGCACGCTCTCTTTTCTGTCGGGCTCATTTCCGGCGGGCAGTATCGTATTCTCTTCCCTTGTTATTTCTCTTCTCATTATTATTATTGGTGGCAGCAGTAGTGATTTGTGTTATACTTTAGTTACTGGACTGTTTTTGTCTCAACCCGTTGGAGTTACATTCTTTCGATTCTCCTCCCCATCCCTCTGGGGGGGCTGGAGGGGAAGTAGACTGCGTGGTTCTGATTTACGGCCTGGGCTTAAACCACGACAGCAGGTTTCTATTAATGTTTCTGATCTGTGAACATTTGTCCTTTATTTAGCAGCAATGCCCACCAGTTGCAAGCAGATTTAATGCACTGCCATTGTCTGGGGTCACCAGGCACAGCACAGCCTTTCAGAGATGGCATTACACAAGGACCGTGAAGGTTCCTGGAGGTCAGAACATTTTCAGCCTCTATTAGTTAAAGATGCAGGCTAAAAACTGTGGCAAGTCTAGAAAATTCTGCCATGGTTGTATTAAAAAAAAGTCAGCAATTTTAATACAAATAACTTACCTTTATCTGAAACCTGTTCGTCAACAAGCAATTCCATCACATATTCAGTATGCAGAACCCGTAAGTCTAGTTTCTAGTGTACTTTGTAAGCAAGAGGCAGGCAAGTAAGAGTGAGAGGGAAGGCAGTATAAAGTATTAGAGTAATTACTTATTTGGTCTGTTATAACAGTCTTTGGAGGCGTTACTTGTTGACACAGCAGCTACTTAGCTGCATTTGGATAAGCAACTGTTATAACACAATTACAAACCACTACTCAGAGACTAAGCATTGCTGGAGAGAGATGAGCTTCTTGTTGGATTTATTGCTATTTCTTAAAGCATTCCAGAAGCAAAAGGGAAACCACCCCCAAGATTAGCTACATCTGATTTCAAAGTAATTTACACAGAGAAAATAATGTTTTCCTACATTTTAGATATCAGATCAATTAAAATTTCTCAGACAGCCATGAATTAAAACTCATGAGCTGGAAACTGTGCATGGCACAGCTTATAATACAACAACCTGGAATTTAATAAAATAAGCAAACGACTACAAATAACTTCACAATTGGAAGAAATGAAGTCACAGCTTTAGCAGAGCACACTTCTGAGCTCCATCCTCAGCCACAGAGGCTGGAAATTTCCACATTCATCTTATGCTAATGCTGCACAGGATAAATGTATATAGCATGAAGCAGAAAGTGCATAGATACTACTGAATACCTTATGGTATAGCAACTAATTAGAAGACATTTGTATCAAAACTAGAAAAAACAGGAAAATAGGTAAGACTTTAAGCTTATTTAGTAACCAGAAGAACCATACAAGCTATATACTTCACCAATATATAGCTCTGGTATTAAGGCTGCTGCATCAGCAAGCTATGCATATATGTATAGTCATATATAGAAGGAATGAGTACACACAATTCTCCACTTACAAGCTCTGAGCCTTCATTGTTATAGGCAGTCACTCGTAGTTTATAATCAAAATACTTCATCATATACATATACATATACTATCATATACATATACAATACTTCAATGCCAGACAAAAACCTCTTCAATATTTGTTTAGAGACATCCTTTTCTCTAAATTGGAGAGCCATCAACTTGATAGGTGGACCACTGGGTGGATAAAGAACTGGCTGGCTGGCTGCATGCAAAGTGTTGTGGTCAATGGCTCGATGTCCGGCTGGAGACCAGTAATGAGTGGTGTCCCTCAGGGATCAGTGTTGGAGCTGGTCTTGTTCAACATCTTTGTCAGTGATATGGACAGTGGGACTGAGTGCGCCCTCAGCAAGTTTGCTGATGACACCAAGCTGTGTGGTTCGGTTGATACGCCGGAGGGAAGGGATGCCATCCAGAGGGACCTTGACACGCTTGTGAGGTGGGCTGATGCCAACCTGATGAAGTTTAACCATGCCAAGTGCAAGGTCCTACACCTGGGTCGGAGCAATCCCAGGCACAGCTACAGGTTGGGCAGAGAAGAGATTCAGAGCAGCCCTGCAGAGAAGGACTTGGGGGTGTTGGTCAATGAGAAAATGAACATGAGCGAGCTTCAGTGTGCGCTCGCAGCCCAGAAAGCAACCGTATCCTGGGCTGCATCAAGAGGAGCGTGACCAGCAGGTCGAAGGAGGTGATCCTGCCCCTCTACTCTGCTCTCGTGAGACCTCACTTGGAGCATTGTGTGCAGTTCTGGTGTCCTCAACATAAAAAGGACATGGAACTGTTGGAACAAGTCCAGAGGAGGCCACGAGGATGATCAGGGGCTGGAGCACCTCCTGTATGAAGACAGGCTGAGGAAGTTGGGGCTGTTCAGCCTGGAGAAGAGAAGTCTGCGTGGAGACCTCAGAGCAGCCTTCCAGTATCTGAAGGAGGCCTATAAGAATGCTGGAGAGGGACTCTTCATCAGGGATTGTAGTGATAGGACAAGTGGTAACGGGTTCAAACTGAAACAGGGGAAGTTTAGATTGGATCTAAGGAGGAAGTTCTTTACTGTTAGGGTGGTCAGGCACTGGAATGGGTTGCCCAAGGGAGTTGTGAATGCTCCATCCCTGGTGGTGTTCAAGACCAGGTTGGAAAGAGCCTTGGGTGCCATGGTTTAGTGTGAGGTGTCCCTGCCCATGGCAGGGGGTTGGAACTGGATGAACTTAAGGTCCTTTCCAACCCTAACTATTCTATGATTCTAACTTTTAGGTCTCTCAGCATACAAGAGCCACAAAACAATGCTCCACACTTTCTAGGAAATCCCATTCCCTTTCAGTATAAACACAGTGTGGCATTTTGCCTTATGTGTTTCCATTGATGCTTTCTCTGGAGTTCTGACATGCACCATTCTCTACACTTACAAAAGGACAATTAAACTACACTTTATTTGTGTTTGTCTCCCTGTATTTCACACACTGATAGAAGTTCAGGGTTCTTTACAAGTCAGACACTCAGGAATGCAGAGTTAGCACGTAAGCTAAAACAAGCTTTTCTTTCAGTAGTGAGAAACTCAGCAAGTAATTGATGAATGAGATAGGTACTGATGACGTTTATGAAGGGTTTCCATTTGAGTAAGGTTGCAGAATAACTAAAGTCAGACAGTTCTCTGAACACCTGAAGTTACAGGAAATTACTTCCAGAAAGCTTCTCAAAGACGTTTTAATCAGAGAAACAGTTTCCTTGGTCAGTTCCTGGATTACTTTGGTTTCTTTTAAATTGAAATAATTTGTAACTGACTCCATCTCTCCTGACCTTGACACCAGATACAGCTATACTTCAGCTCTGGCCAGGTTTTTTTATGCCCACTATTAAGCTCAGCAGAAACATCATATATCCTTCTGTAAAGCTTCTTCCACCGTACATTAGTAGGACAACAGGTAGCCATCAGCCTTTGAGTCCAGAATTCAGACCAAAGAATGAAAAGTTTCAAGCATGTTATATTAGCACCTGGTTTATTTGAAAAGCTCCACTAACAAATCAGCCTTTGGGGTTTGTCTCCCAAATGCCAAAGAACACTGAAGGATTTCTTATGTTGTTGCTTGATAAAATTAATGGCAACTCAGGTAATTTACACGTGGCTTATAACTTGCCCAGAATTACATACATACTGACGTAAGTACCTTGTGGCGTGTGATTGAGAGCTCTCCAGTAATCTTACCATCTTTCATGATGAAATAAAATTTGATTCTGATTCTCTAGGTCTTTGAGCTTTAGATCAGAAGTTTGCTTCCTGTTTTACTGCATGCCTCAGGCCCATCTAAATTTATTTTTTGTTTTAAGAGACTTTGAATATTTCAGAAAAGAAAAAAAATCATGTTAGGAATGAGATGAAGGGTTAGCAGGAAGTTATCAGGCTATATATACTTCTTGGACTGAAAACAAAACAAATTCTTAAAAATACACAAATGAGTGAAATAAACTGCCTAACAGAGATCAAACAGATAAAATAATTTTTAAAAATACCAGAAAACAAGAAGAGATAAGAAAAATTAATAGACTGAAAGGATCAAATTGTCAGAAACAAGTTACGTGCTTATGCTTTAAAAAATACCCCAATCAGAAATTCATTGGTAACTAAACTCCACTGATTTGAGCTAAGATTGTCAACATTTAAGTCGAAAGTCTCAGGAATCCAGAGTCCTTCAGAATGGGTCCTTACAGCACTGTAACTTTAAGCTTAATTTGCTTTAATTCTTGATATCAAAATAGCAAACCATTTATTCCTTGGGAAAAGAGGAAAAAAAAATCATAAATTCATTTTGTTATTAGGTTTGTGTGAACATCAGTGAAGGTCAACATGAGATTATTAAAATCAATAAGGACAACTCTGAACACTGATTTCAGGGAGGGTGCCCCCTATACTTTTATTAGAAGAATTTACCTATAAATCAACAGTGGAAATAGTCTTACAAGTTACACCTCTTTTCACTATATGCAACCAGAGTATCAGATTCATATGTATGACCCCAGGGCAGTGTGTCTGCTGCTTTTGTGAGAAAGAAAAGATACTGTACTTTAAAGTATTGAAGGGCATCTCTAAAGCAAAGAGTCAGTGAGCCCTTTTCTATAGTTTTACTGTCATGCTGACAGGATTGACAGTGACAGAGCTGAAACTTTTGGACAAGCAGCAATGCTTTATTTAAAAGGATTAAAAACTTTCACAAAATCCACATTAAAAAAAAAAAAATAGTATTATCAGCAGACCAGGCAAGAAGGGAATGTTAGGCACATGTTTCACATGTTAGGCATTTGCACTGCTCTATCTTAAGGGCTGAACCAGGCAATTTGGCACTTTCACATGTGCAATAATATGACTTTTTACTTTATTTCTACCATTTTTGCTTCTCTGAATCTTTTTTTTTTCATATAAGAAGCTTAAAGGATTTGGACTTTGGCTTCTTCTGACCCAAATATATAAAGCTTCAGAGAAAATTTCATTGAGAGACACCAAAGAAAAGATAACTCTTTAAAGCATCAGAGATTCAGGTGAAGACTTAAGATCTGATTCTTCTAATGTCATGGAAAAAGATCATAGTTGGAAATATACTAAAGTACAATATAGTGTTATTTGTCGTGTATGTTGTAGTCACACAGAAAACTCTAGCAAAGGTTAAAAGAATCTTTAATTCAGAGATTGCACTCTAAAAAGAGATGAGAAGTAGCAGTATGAGATGGTGTTAAAGATGCTTGCCTACAGCAGTGGCTGAGATGACCTCCTGCCATCTCTTCTATCTCCATCTCTCCTACGAACTTACAATGCTAAGCTAATGTCCTTGTACACACAGCAATAGGAACTGAACAACATGGTATAGTAAGGTATGGTTTCCCTCCCTCTCTTGAACCAAACACAGTTAAGAACACATCTTTCGGTAGCCAATATCACCTACAGGCTATCTCAATCATATGGACAAAAACTGTACCTTGCATACCTTAATTTGGGGTCCAACAAACTTCCCAATCAAGATATGTTATATATAGCTAATGTGCTGAGCCTGATCTAGGGACCTAATTCAGCTGCTTCTGATATGCAAAGTGATCATAGATCCAGTCCTTCACAAAGGAGAAAATTCCACATAAGGAAAAACAGAATTAGAAGCAACACATCAAAGCTTCAGCAATTCACAGCTACTGCAATAACTACACCCACTATGAAAAGCTGGCACAAAATAGCACAGCACAGGACTTGCACCCTGCTTGCACTTAGGCTTTGACTTGCAATTGTATCTAAACAATGTTCTGTGAACACACAAAACCCATTTCATTTAGAATCTACCCCCTAGGAAATGAAAACTTGATTGTTTTGCTGCTGCTGCATTAGCACAGCATTTCTGCATGAAATTTCACATCCGGGATGAAATATTAGGTCAAGTTCAGTGAATTAAGCTGATTTGCTTTCCTTAGAAGGAAAATACAACAGTAATGGCATGATAGTCGCACTGCTCAGGATATCACATCCATAGTGTGAAGGCATACTAAGGATAAAGACTGCAAAATGGGGGGTTATCCTTCTCAAACCTGAGCACTGAAGTCTGTACCAAATACAATCTTTGGTTTGGCTTTGTGACATTTGGAAGAAGCATTTGATATAAACTCTACCCTCCCGTTACCCAACTGTATGGAGAGTGTTTTAAACCAGCATTCTTTAGAAATGTGCAAGTTTAACATTTCCATTTGCTCTGATAGTACTGGCAACATTTCTGTAACACCACTCCTACTCATTCACTTTTCCAATCATCGCTATCAAGACCTTGATTTTTTGCATAGAGATGCAGCTTCTGCCGTAAAAAGCTATTTTCCCTTATCAGTAATCAGAGCTGCTTTGAATTTCCAACTTGCTTATTCTTTTTGTTTCTATCAAAAATAATCGAAAGTTACTAATAGAGGCACCTACATGCCCTTTTGCCCATTGTCTTGCTAAATAGTTATAGTAACATGAAAAAGACAGGCAGTCTGTGAGTCATAGCAAAAAGTGAAGAATAAGAAAACCAACCATCTTTAAATGAAACTAAATATCTCCTATGAAAAATAATTTAATTGATGTCCAGGGTAATTTATAAAACTGGTGAAAAGTAAAGGTTGAGAAAGACAATGATTGACAGCATTTTTCTGACATTTTACATATGTCTCAGCTGATCTTGTTGATAATATTCAACCATATGCTAGAAACTAAGAAAAACAGAAACGAAGCAGAAGCACATCAGAAGTAGAACAGACATTGCCTAAACAATTTTGAGCATAGGCATGCAGTCATAAGGGAAACTATTAGAGACATCTTCAATGCTAAAGAACGGACTGTTTCAACACTGAATGCGGTAAGGTTTTTTCTCTTTCCCAAACCCTCCAAAAAAAAAAGGGCAGAAAGTAAAGCGAGCGCTGAAATCACTAAATTAATATGAAGCTACACTAAAGACAGATCACAAGCTCCCTGGTTATATACACCACTGAAAAAGGAAATCTGAGGGAGAAAACATGCTGTAAAATAACAGAAAGTAATATAGCAGCTATATCCAGAATATTTCTGAAGGTAATACATTCTATTAGTAGATCAAAACCGCAGCACAAATGGTGATGGGATAACTACAGTTATTTTTCTGTCCAGGGTGACAAGGGAACAATAACTGATGACAAGCATGGCATCTAGGAGAAAAGTTTTATAGGCAGCCATTCAAGCACACATTTCTCCAAACAGGAAAAATGTCAATATGCAGCTAAAAATAACAAGTTTCACAGTTAAAGTAAAAATGTTTAAGTAGTCTTAAACTGGTGTCAAATCAAAAAGAATAAAGAATTCAAAGTTGGTACTAAAAATATCAATAAAGTGGGAATAAGAAAGAACTGTCAGTTTTATGGCTGACTTTCATATGTGCTCCACACTAACTCCATAACAGGGAGTCCAACAGTCCATTTTCTTTTATATATTTCATCCGTAACCTCAAGTCTGGACATATAAGCAACACAGCACCTGATTTCTCTGTGCAAGTAACCTGCAGAAATTAATCCTGAAGTTCATCAATCCAACTACTGTTTAGGTTATATTTCCTTGTTCTGAAGGATGTGTGGCAAACATGCATATTCCATTAAAAACAGAAAAAGAAAACTCATTATGCCCCTTTAGACCAACATTTAGGAGATTAGAAATAAACACCACTAAAAAATATTTTGTAAGAAAGTTCTTAAGCAGAAACTAAATTCAGAAATTATTCTACTTTAGATGCCCAACTTTTTACCATATACCATTTTTACATTATTTTTGTACAAAATACCCTTGAATACATACATAACAACTAAGACTCAAAACCAGCTGAACTCAATGCATATTCAGTTTTGTTTCAAGGATAAAGGATAAATAGTTAAAGTAAACCTCAGAAGTTTCCTTTCCTGGCTCTTAGGCAATTAAACCTTCTTAAATTCATTTTTTTAATAAGCCCAGCTCATTATACTGTTTGATCAGCCATTCCAGCACTCTAGACAGACAGTGTTATGTGCTATTTCCTGAAGAGGTATCATACAAATTAATACAATATTTAAAAAAATATTATATTGTATTTAACATGAAGAAAATCGCAGGGAATTACAGACCAGTCAGTCTCACCTCTGTGCCTGGCAAAATCTTGGAGCAGATTCTCCTGGAAGGCATGCTAAGGCACATGAAAAACAAGGAGGAGGTTGGTGACAGCCAGCATGGCTTCACTAAGGGGAAATCCTGCCTGACCAATTTGGTGGCCTTCTATGATGGAGCTACAAAACTGATGGACAGGGGCAGAGCAGTTGACGTCATCTACCTGGACTTGTGCAAAGCCTTTGACACTGTCTCACATGACATCCTTGTCTCTAAATTGGAGAGACATCAATTTGATGGGTGAACCACTCGGTGGATAAAGAACTGGCTGGATGGCTGCACACAAAGAGTTGTGGTCAATGGCTCGATGTCTGGCTGGAGACCGGTAACAAGTGGTGTCCCTCAGGGATCGGTGTTGGAGTCGGTCTTGTTCAACATCTTTGTCGGTGACCTGGACAGTGGGACTGAGTGCGCCCTCAGCAAGTTTGCCGATGACACCAAGCTGTGTGGTTCGGTTGATACGCCGGAGGGAAGGGATGCCATCCAGAGGGACCTCGACACGCTTGTGAGGTGGGCTGATGTCAACCTGATGAAGTTTAACCATGCCAAGTGCAAGGTCCTACACCTGGGTCGGAGCAATCCCAGGCACAGCTACAGGTTGGGCAGAGAAGAGATTCAGGGCAGCCCTGCAGAGAAGGACTTGGGGGTGTTGGTCCATGAGAAAATGAACATGAGCCGGCTGCAGTGTGCGCTCACAGCCCAGAAAGCAACCGTATCCTGGGCTGCATCAAGAGGAGCGTGACCAGCAGGTCGAAGGAGGTGATCCTGCCCCTCTACTCTGCTCTTGTGAGACCTCACTTGGAGCATTGTGTGCAGTTCTGGTGTCCTCAACATAAAAAGGACATGGAACTGTTGGAACAAGTCCAGAGGAGGCCACGAGGATGATCAGGGGCTGGAGCACCTCCCGTATGAAGACAGGCTGAGAAAGTTGGGGCTGTTCAGCCTGGAGAAAAGAAGACTGCGTGGAGACCTTCCAGGATCTGAAGAGGGCCTATAAGGATGCTGGGGAATGACTCTTCATCAGGGATTGTAGTGATAGGACAAGTGGTAACGGGTTCAAACTTAAACAGGGGAAGTTTAGATTGGATCTAAGGAGGAAGTTCTTTACTGTTAGGGTGGTCAGGCACTGGAATGGGCTGCCCAGGGCAGATGTGAATGCTCCATCCCTGGCAGTGTTCAAGGCCAGGTTGGAAAGAGCCTTGGGTGACATGGTTTAGTGTGAGGTGTCCCTCTGTTGGAAGTGGATGATCTTAAGGTCCTTTCCAACCCAAACCATCCTATGATTCAAAAAAAAAAAAAAAAAAAAAAAAAAAAAAAATTGGAAAAAATGCTGGATATGCAAAAGCAAGTTAAAGAAGGAACTAGACCCCTTACTGAACAGCCCCATGTATTCACATACTTTGGACAGCTTCTCATCCTTAAAAGGCTGAGTTGAAGGAACTGCAAAAGATTAGATGGTAAGTCATGCAGTGAGATGAAAGGCACTGATGCTAGCAGGTAAAACTACCCTTGAGAAATTAGTTGTCACTACCGAGCCATGGTAGGACTATCACCTGGCTCAGAGATGATGTTCCATGTTTGTCAAAAGAAGAAGGGAGAGGATGACAGCAGAATATAAAGAATAAAATCAGAAACTGCACTAAAGTTACCTCATGAAAGTCAAGCGTTAAAATATTTTGGGGAAAGATAAAAGGCAAAAAAAAAAAAAATCAAATTAGAAAGAACATATGATATCAATCACTGCCTGAGAACGATAAAGGATGTTTGGTGAAGAAATGAAGTATTATGTTTGAGGTGTAGTAGAGGCATGCACTGGAATAAATGACATTTATTTTGGTCAGCTTACTGGGAAAGCCATAGGCGATTACGATGTTCATTTGAATGTCATGGGAATTTGATGAGGCGTATCTAGGAGCTCAGCAAATTCTGCACAACAGCAAAACCAGAGGCAATTCAGTCTAGTATAAGCTACATGCAGGTGATATTTAGCAAACAGATTATAAAACTTAGTATTTTTCTCTGGGATTTGCTCAAGAGACACAGTCTATCAGAATGTGTTTACAGCCTCCCAGGCCATACAGAGAGCAAGTTCATGAAGTTTGGTTCTCAATTTATTCAAGCAAAATATGAGCCAACAATAAAAAATACATATCTCTAGAGAGCAGCAGAGCTGCCCTAGAGAAGGAGAATTCATGCAGATAAACTACTTGCCTCTAAACACACTGACGCTCTGTACTCTTGTTCTGTCCTTTGCCTTCCTCCCGAGTCAATGCGTTTTTGGGAAGGCTTAAATCTCAAATCTGCCAACCAAAGTCACTGCTCCAAGGCTACAATCCCCTTTAAAGCTCTTATTCTAACTAGTAGTCATTCAGACATTTCTAATATATTTCCAGCAATACTGATTGTCACACAACAAGCTGGAACCATCAGAGTATCAGTGTCATTGAGAACCCTGGGGTGCACCATGTCAATGCTGCAACAAGCAGAGATTTTCTGTTGTGAATATTACACATTAGGGAAGACATAAACCAAAGGGCTGAGCTGGTGGCATTACCAGAAATGTTGAGTTCTCCAAAATTTGGCTTCATGTAACAACTGTTTGGAGATGGAAATAATGAAATCCATCTCTGCTCAAGTGTAAAAGTTTCACTTTCACTGAAGAATAAAAAAGCAATTTCATTGCTAATGTTAAAAGATACTCTTAATTAAATCCATCTCCATTACTTGGAAAAGTTTGATAAACTTCATTTTCCAGTGGGAAAATATGTAAATTAAAAGAGAGAATTCTGTTAGCTCTAAAATGGCACTTTATATCTCCATATTAAATAAATTAAAATACTTTAAACCCCTGACATGAAAATCCAAAATAAACAACAGCCAGTGCAAAGTGAAATAAACACAATCACCATTAACATACATATACTCTTCATAATGTTTGTCATAAGCATCTAATTTTATGAAGAAACAAATTTTAATATATGAACAAACTGAATAAGAAATATTTTTTCTTATATTTCTTGTGCTTAAGAATAACTTCTACAACTATAGTGAAACCAAATTATTGAAAGAACATTTATGAAACAGAGCCCAAATCTACTAATTATTAACTGGCATTTCAGTAGTTTACAATGAAATATGAATTCTCCTGAAATGCTTTCCCCTTGCTTGGCAGCCCTTGATAAAACAGTACTATTCCCTGGATACAGTCTGATGTTGTCATCACAACAAAGAGGAAGCCAGGCAAGAATGCCAGGAGGCCTGCATGGATGAATAAGGAGCTCATGAACACACTCAAACACAAAAAGGAAGCCCACAGAGGGTGGAAGCAAGAACAGGTGGCCTGGGAGGAATACAGAGAAACTATCTGAACAGCCAGGGATAAAGCTAAAGTTCTGATGGAATTAAATCTGTCCAGGGACATCTAGGGCAACAAGAAAAGCTTCTGGAAGTATGCCAGTGATAAAAGAAAGACAAAGGAAAATGTCAACCCTCTCTGGAAGAAACTGAGAGACCTGGTCACCCAGTGCATGGAGAAGGCTGAGTTACTCAATGGCTGGGAAAGCAGAAACATAGCGCCTATTTTAAAAAAAGGGAAAAAAAAGGAACAGAAAAAAGGCCAGTCAATCCGTAGTTCCACCAAGAACTCATGGAGCAAATACTCCTAAAAATCATGCTAAGGTACATGGAAAATAAGGAGGTGAATGGTGAGAGCCAACAGGGCTTTACAAAGGACAAATTGTGCCTGACAAACTTGGTGGCCTTCCACGATGGGGCTACACAGCACTGATGAATAAGGAGATAGCTATTGATGTTAATCTACCTGGTCTTGTGCAAAGCATTAGACACTGTCCTGCACAATATCCAACAAAGTTGTACTCCAATTACTGATTAGGATATAAAGAGCATGAGCCTTTCTGCATTCACGACTTCATAAAGTATCAGAAAACTCCCAAAATATACAGTATTTGCAATAAAAGCTCTTCTCAAGGAGATTTTTTTAGTAGAAACTGTTGTCTGACACAATTAAAGAAACTGCCTGTCAATTAGAGACATTTCTAAGACAAGCAACCATCAAATGGTCACAACTAACTAAAAACAACAAAACAGATATATAGCTCTGAATATCTGTTTTAGCCCTTCTGTCCTAGTTTATTTCTGAGTAGTAAAAAACCTAGTTTTAGCATAAATTTTAGGAAGGATTAAAGATATTCAGAGCAAAGTAAACAAAGGAAATCCTTAGACATTATCCTGAGTGCTTTAGGAAAATTAGTTTTCTATTGAAAATTCTTTAAAAGTAGTCTTCACAACTAGACTTCAGCAAGTTATTTGCAGGAAACAATTTATTCATCACATTTAGCCTGGATTTGCCTTTAAATGAAAATGAGCTAAAAGGATTACATTACACAGAAATGGCTTTAGCTAATCCTTTATAATGCACCAGGGATGTATGCAAATTAATTTGCTTCCCAAAGTTTAAAACATTGCATAGTGTAGAATCATTTTATGATTGTCTGGCAAATTGTTGCAATGTTTGCTTATGCCTGATAATGCATACTACGAAAAAATCCAATAATTTAACAACAGTGTACCAAGGGGACTTATAAAAACATTAACTTGTTCAGTGTGAAAAAAGATAATCAAGTAATCTAAGGAGGGATTATTATAAAATATTAGGAATATCTGCAGCATCTCTGTGGAAAAGCCTCTACACAGAAATCCCATAAGTTGCCTGAAGATTTTATTAATCATTTTAAATAGTACATCAGTGGTTCATACAGAAGCTGGTATCAGGAGAGCTGGAATATTTTCCTTTGGGATCCATCTAGAGTAAATACTCCTGATGGGAACCAGGTTTACACAACAAGGATGATTTGTTTCATGTAGAAAACCCAGAACCTAGACTGTCTATTTGACCATGAAAGGAAGAAGGGAAGAAAACAGAAGCATCTTCTTCCCTGAGGTATTTGTGTACCAGTACAACAGCTAAGCACCACCATCCGCCCTGCTCCAAGCAATTCCCTAGTACATAACATACATTAGAGTTGATGTTTTATAGAGATGACAACTTTAAACGATTGATTACCAACATAAACAGTGTCTTCTTTAGAATCCTGCAAATGACTGCCACCAACTGCAGTCATCTATCAGCCTAGATGACTTTGTATCAGAAGGTATTAATTAAAAGAATAAATACTTGAAGTTACACTGAAGTTAAGACCTTGGGTCTGTTTCTGCTCATCTTTACACCTATACAGCAGTCTGATACCTGAACTACATTTTGCAGTAGCAATGTTTTTACCATGATGTATCTATGATACACATTCGGAAAAAGCCCACAGAACAATACATGGCCCAAAAAGTATCTCCACTTCTGTGCAAATGGATCAGAAATGGACTTCTACATGCTTCTGAAGCATACATTAAAGTATAGACACTACTTGAAACTAGTGTTAATAACATAATTCAAAGCCAGAGCAACTCCATTTATTGCTACATTATGAGCTCTTTCACACATGCACTTCTCAGGTCTCATGGTGAGCCCTAGAAATATAAAATAATTTTCCAAGAAAGGAGCAATCCTTTCATCTCCCTCCTCCTCCCCCTCACCTGTTGTAGTTGGAAAAGTACGAAAAGCTAAATGTACCCTAAGCATCAAATTGTAGAGAAAACAGGAAATGAGGACAACTATCTTGGTACTAAGTCTAGAATTCACAAGTGACCTTGTGGCTTGCATTTGTGTCAACATCTGCCCAGGCACCTCCTAGTCCTGAGCCACTTCTATTGCAAGAAATACAATTTATTCCGCGTGATGTTTTCTTCTGTGCCAAGTGTCACACAATGATTATGATGAAAGCAAAGACTGAATACAAACTTACTTTAATTTGCAATTATTAAGAGACAGGTCCTCATGATTACTGCCTCACAGACATGAAAATGAATTCATTACTAAGAGACCATTGCCACCAAGTGAGCATCTGATCAGCTTTGGCAGGTCAATTAAATGAGTACTCAAATGGTAAAGTAACATTTGTATAAATTAGTAAAAGACAACCTCCCCTTCTGATTAAGACACACTCAGCTTTACAGAGGATATTTACATGGTTCAACACAGCAGGCAAATCTTTGTTACTGGAAGCCACACTTGCAGAGGGAATGTTATAAGAGACATTGGAAAAGATCTTGACTCAAATATAAGCTTTCTGTGTTCTGCCTTATGATTCCATAGCACACTAATGTGATCACAGGTTTGGATTTAAACTGAATAATCTTTTGATCCACACCACGCTATTTCTATTTTAAAAAAGCCGACAAGAACAAAAGAAAAGAAAGACTTCTCAGTACGGGAAGGCAGCCCAAGGTATTCTAGATCACAAGCAACAGAGTACACTTATATTCTGTGATACATAGTCAGTACGATGCAGCATTATTAGTTTTGGAAATATTCAAGACATCAGTAGTGAAGTAGCCCAATATGACCTAAAAAAAAAAAAAACAAAACCAAGAAAGAATGATTTTTCGGGCCCCAAACTGTAGTGTTTAATATTTAGATACTTCACAAAAATAGGTGGCTTTTTTCATAGTTGAAGTTATTATGAAAATCAGTGAGTCACTACGGTATTTTATAAATAGTCATCATAAAACCAAACGAGTCCATTTTCAAAGAGCTACAGGTTAATTGGAGGCAGTATGCACAACTTGCTGGCCACTTTTTATCAGACTACAGAAAAGAAATAGGAAGTTATTGCAGATATTTGATTCATATAAATTATAACGTGTGTAAGAAAAAAACGAAAATCATATCTGTTTCCTCAAAACTGATTTAAAATTGGTGTTTCATATGCTCCAGATTTCCTCTCAGCATGTTGTCCTATATCTGAATAGTGGCCAGCAAGTTGTCTTCAGACAGACTGATATTTCAAATTAATCTAAATTTAGAGGTTGTTCACTTCCTGATTAAGTTATATTTTCAAGATAGTTTTATTATTGGGCATGTCTCTTGTGGATAAAGCTTCTTTCCCATGAATACATTTAGTAGAAAACTATTATGCAGACTGATGATTAGGAAGTTAAACAGTATATTTTCATTTTTCAGTGAGGCAAATAAATTCAGCCAGTTTCTGTGAACCTTTTCAAGTGAATCAGAAAATTCTTTATCAGATCTGAGGTTAAAATTCCAACATTTTGGTTGCTGGTCTTTGATCCAGTTATACATACATTTTTTAATTAAAGTTCTTGAAGTCCCACACATCCAATAAAATGCTACACTCTCCCAAAAGCATATCCTCACACAATTACATTCCTATACCAAAGCAACACTATATGGGTAGATTTTTGGTAGAAAACCAAAAATGTTATTATATCTATTTCAAATTAAGAAAGCTTTTCTGTTCCTCCTTAATATCTTTCTTTGCATACTTTGCTGGGTAGTTTGCTTTGGATGTTTTGCTTATCAGTGTAAATAATGTTTATGTTTATACAAAATCTTTGAGACCCAATTAACCATTATTTTTTACTCTGAGCATACATGGACAAAGAGATTTACCTTGACTTCTACTTCAGTTAAAATGCAATCAGGATACAAATATATGTTTGCATGAAACTGCCAGTCGTGAATATCTTTAAAGATTAAAATTTAAAGATATACATGGCAAAATATGCTGCATATGTAAACTTCCAATGAACAAAATGTATTCATTTAAATAAATTTGAAGCTACAAAAAGAAGTGTGTGTGAAGATTGGTAAAAGTTAAACAATTACAATAAGTAATTTATAGTTTTTTATGGACATAGGGGGACTAGGTTCTGGACATAGTAGAACCAGGTTCTGGCTCCTCTACAAATTCAACAAGGAACTGGGCAGGTGCAATTGGTATAGTTCAAGTATTTAATTGCTATTTCAAATTAGTTTTATTACTGAGTAGCATTCAATTATGCTGTTTTTCAAAATCATTGCACCTAGTTATCTACAATATGTAGTGAACCTTAGAGAAGTCTAAAGGATTAGTATCAAACTGGCATCTTCCTCCCCACCCTCCAATACCCAGGGCAATCTGGAAGGCTAGTCACTACCTTGCTGACTTCTTCTTATGCTCTATACCAGACCAGTAGCTGGCACACACAACAAAATGCAAATGCAAAGCAAACATAATAGAAAAAGGCATAAATGATTGTAAAGGCATGATCAAACCAGCATTCTACCACATACATAGCAGTTATAGTTTGGCAGCTTCTAGAATTTTGGATTATCTATAGATTTGTCTTTAGAGAGAGGGAGTATGTATAATCAACCAATATTAATACTGGTGTTTCAGTATACCAAAGTTCCCCCAGAAATGCACACTTGGAGTGGCACAGCTGCTTCTGGATGTGACAGTCAAGTATGACTGTTTATATAATATTTTCAGAAAAGGCATAGTTCAGGAAGTAAAAGATATCACACACATTTCTTTCTTTTCATCTGCCTTCAGTTACCAATTAGCATTTGCTAACTTATACACGATACATCCCTGCACACACACATCAATGAAATATAGATATTTCTGATATCCTACTTCAGAAACATGCATTTGAATGTCATGCTGAAACAACTCTCCAATATTTCGACGTTAACATGTTTTCTTACCTAGTTCTTGTTTGGTCAAAATAGGTGTACATCATCTATGTTTCCTCATCGACCAAACATACAGCATTCATTTCAAGTTTTGTTTCTTTATCTAGATTATGGCTAAAATCCTTGCTCATGGACAGACATAAATTAGTTGACACAGAATCTACTCTTGAAGCTTAATTTCATTCTTACTGCTTTCTATAAAGGTTTTGCTTTTCTTTTTCTGAGTGCTGTTTTAATTTTTTAAGCTCTCCCACCTATTTCCCCAAGATAATTTTTCTATCATAAATAATTTATGAACATCCCTGTAAAACTATACTGACACAAAGCAAGTAACCATTTTGAAAAAAATCAAAGTACTCATAAATAAGCTAAAAATTGGCTCAGAAATCCTGAATGTTAGAAATACTTAAAAGCAATTTCTTGAGCAAAAGAAATATTTACAGAAATTTCTGCTTTGACACATGTAACCTTTTATTTTTGTGATTTGATGCATTGCAACCTAGAATTTCTGTGAGGTTGATTGGCAAAGTGGCATTCCAGCTTGAAATTATAGGAATGTATTTTATTGTTGTCATTTCAGTTGAGATGAAATAAAGAAATTACTTCCCTAAAAGGTAGACAGTTATAAATTTCAGACTCCGAGAAGTAGGATACATCCAGCGCATCAGTTATATCAGGTTAGGTAGATAGTCAAATCTAATTACTGAAGCACACACAACCTTCAGTGGAGGCTGACGGACACTGGATGACATTTTGTTCAGTAGATCAGTTAATTAGGTAGACCAAATCTGCCTCTTAAAATGCATGGGTTTTTTCCACTTACACACAGAAGGAGTCCAGGCAACTACCTTAAGCTAATGATACAACTTCCAGACAGCTGAAAGTAACTGCAGTGAATGCCATCCTACCAGTGTGACTTAAATAAGTGACACCTCTCCCTAAAATGCATAGGTCACTATGATTAACGACAGCATTGATATATTTTCATAATGGTGATCGAGTGCTTTTTTGAGTGCAGAAATCCATGACAAGTAAGATTGGGTAGCACACCCTATCAACAGCTTCTACACCCCCTAGGCCATGGGCAATTTGTGGATAACCAATACCACACAAGAAGTAGTTTCATGATTTTATCATTAGTAATTAATAAAGTTAGTCTTATTTTCATGTTAAAGACAAGGACATAAGCTTTGTTTACTACTACAGAAAAACATATAAAATATTTGCCCACAACAAAACCTACTCAATTGTTGCGTTAGGATAGAGTATTAACTGCGCCAGTGTGTGGTAATAGTTAAACTGTGGTAATTATTGAATTCAACATGAAGAAACTTCCAGATGTAAAATTCTGCCTGAATAGTATGTGGAGGATGATAACTACAGAAAATGTCATGCCATCACCCCATCACAAAGAAGAAAATATTGTTGCTTTCAAAATATTCCCACTTTGCCAATTAGTCAATGGTTATTCAAAGTGGAAACTCTAATCACTCTCAGCACAGAAATATCATTCTTATATTTAGATAGATGTAATTACAGTAAAACATAGAAGTTGTATTGCTCTCCATGTCCATGCCAGGTCCTGTACAAATAGAAACCTTGGTGAACTTCTGTTTTTGCAGTTTTTTTCATTAAAAAGTTACCTACTCTAGTGCCAGGACAAGAGCCAGGTTGAGGGCATCTTTCAGTTTAGCATCAGGTTTCAAATAATTTAATTCACATTTAAATACGGGAAAACATAGTCAAACTCCTAACTATGCCTGGCTATCATAAGAGTTCCTATTTTAAGATTTATTTCAATTTAGAATTTAATACTTTTTATTCTTTGCCTTAAGTATAAGTCACACCAAAACCGTAAATACCAGTAAAATCTGGAACCTTTTCACAGCCTTTCACGAGCTCTACCTCAGACCCTTCCATTTTTGGCATTGCCAAAATTTATTTAAAATTTATTTAAAATTGCCAGAAATGCCATCAGAAAAGATTTCACCCAATAAGCCTGTTACCAAGCCAAGCCAAAAAATCCACAGTAAAATCATCCCACTGAGGAGTTTTGAATTCTCTATTATTAGTTTTAACTGATCATGTATTTCATTTTCACACAGCCAGTCCAGCAGAGAATACTTAAAGCATGATACAGACACGGCATTTCAAACACCTGATCTGAGTAGCATTCCCCAGATCAGTGCCACACACAAAGATGTTTGTGAATGTCATGCAGTTCTTCACAGTTCAGCATTAGGGTATTAGGTGAAAGTAACATGCAACCTTTGGCTCAGGTTGGCTGTCTAAGGCTTTGAAATATTTTCTGTAGGAAAGAGTTTATTAGTAAGGTAGCTACTCTCCCAGTAACTTTTTACTTGGACACAACCATAAGTGATAGACAGGAGGCAAAATTCAGTAAGAATTCAGTATTTTGAGTTGCTTTTGCAACCTGCAGCACAAAACGGAGTATTTGCAGAGATGCTCACAATATCAAATACTCACTGATCCTTCATACACTTCACCAAAAGAAAACCAAGCTAATTTGTAAAGATGCTTAATAATATCCTCAGCATTATCATTCATGCTCTGTCACATATAGCAGTCCAGATCCCAGAAGATACTGGAAAATGCAGTATTGATATAAAGCTCAGAATATTCATCAGAAGTATCAGAAGCATCATCTATCTAATTAAGTGATTAATCAGAAGCAGTATGACTACTTTAGCATAAGCATCTGGGAGATGTTGAACCTTCATTAACAATATTTGCATTTATAGGCATTGTAATATATGCGGACAGAACTGAAGCACTGGCTGAAGATAGAAAAACATGTTTACAAGCTTGAGAAAACTGCATTTGGTCCTCAAACTGTTCTCAACTGTCAAAAATAACTCATGGAAAAGAGCATGAGAAGATTGAGGGCTTGTAAAAGATATGCATAGTGAATTATGAAGGAAATATATTCAACTGAAGACAGTTGAATTATCAACAGGAAAATTAAGAATATAATTAGTTGTAAATTGCTTTTTCCAGACAGTATCCAGGTATGTAAAGTAACCACGCAAGTTTAAGTTGGTCAATATCACATCATCTTAAGTGACCCTGCGGAGAACTGTCAGAGGACATACGCGCATCCCTTATAAAATTGCACCATTGGCTGGTTTCATTGCAACTGCAAATACAATTTTGCATTCACAAAGATAGTCATAAAAAAATTCAGGGATTACAATGAGAAATTAAACTGCTTAATATGCAAATTTGTAATAAAGTACCTCAGCAAAAAAAAGCAGCAAGTGAGCAGCTGGATTTCTCTACCTCATCAAAACTTCTCCATCAGGAAAATTAAGCTACAGGAAACTTGGGGAGGAATGAGGGCAAACATTTTTAGACTATTAGAGCAATGAACTGTAACTGCATTGTAATTTTTTCCATGTTTTGAATTTACAAAAGCTGATTACCTGTGTGGAATATTCAACTCTATAAACAAAGTAGAGTTAGCTATACACGAGACCAACAAATTACAGGGATAAGACTGTAGCATTTAAGGGACTTTGATACAGTGTTGGTGACTCTGCAATCTTTCTTCCCTCAAATTCCATAAAACTACTACATAAGCTATAGGAGTGTTTAGGTTGCTCAAGGTTGCCAGTCCTTGATAATTAATATGGAAAATTATTTTTAAATAAAATGCCATAAAGTCACACTCATTTTAGAACATCACCACTCTTTCTATTCAGTTTAACTAATCCCGTAATTCTTGCTCTGGAGTATGACTTCACTGTGTTGGAAATACCTTTCAAAGCAATTATTCAGAAAAATTATTCCAAAACAGTTATTTGGGGACATCTGCATATGCAGGCAGTTCACTAGTGTCTATCTGGGAGAGAAGAAAGTCTTGGACACAGGCTGGACACAAGTTGCAATCTCTTTACTCATTAATTTAAGACAATTTAGTTTAATATAAATTAATTCATCCTGCTGCAGCTTCAGCTTGTCTCTAATTCACTTGATAAGTACTTTGAAACTTGCCTGATTATCTTTTGCGTGTCTTAGACATCTATCAGCACCATAATAAACAAGAAAGAAACAAGTAGCAGTTTTTAAGAAAAAAAGAAAAATCATTGCATAGAGTTTCCTAATCCCTCAATTTTAAGTGACGTAATTAAAATAATCCACAGCTGAAGAAAATAACATCGGTATTGATTCTGTTGTTTAAGTAACTGGAAGGGATATGGGGAGATATTAGTACTTTAAACAAACTACTCTCAGCATCGTTTTCAGCACTGTTAGTATAAACACTCTACATAGCTTCTTTGCAAGTGGAGTATGGTGTGATTTAAAATGTGCAAGTTCTAAAGTAATAGAAATTAAAAGTATAAAAATCTATCCAACATACATTTTCTCAGAAATTATGCAATTCCTACAATACATGACTGGAAACTGTAGATCAGCAATCAAGAGCAGAAGTCTAAAGCTTTCAATCCAATTTGTAAACAGCCTTTAATAACATGCAGTTCAGACAAGAAATGGGCTCAGTATGCAAAATTAATTCTCTAAGGCTTCTTTCACACAGACCTTCAAGTTGTTCACATTGACTTACAAATACTAATTTTGCAGTTACACTTACATCACCTGAATTTGAGAACTGATCCCTGGAAAGCAGGACTCTTCTAATCAGACCTACAGTGCTACTTTTAATTCAAAACAAGTTCATTGAAGTAACATAAATACCCCATGATTACAGACACTGCACATGCCTAATCTCCATGAGGTACCAAGAATTTAGGACTCCTTAAGAAGTCCAAAAATAGAAACCTAGAAATAAGTCTAGCTTGTTAGATGAGAGGTGTTTGGGTTGGGGCACAGCCAAGGAGGATGATGTGAAACACAAAGTTAGTTTCTATTTCAGAATTCATGATATCCCAAATGCTTATTCCTTCCCTCAAAACACAGCAAGGGGAATTACCTCAAACCATTGTTCTATTAAATTCCATTAAAGCAGTGCTGGAAAAAGGCTATGAGCTATGAATTTCAAAGGATGCAGAGCCCTTTCTCCCATTTTTCCCCCTCTAGCTTTAGGACAGTCTTTTTCTAAAAAGGTAATAATCTAAATCAGTATAAAACACAAAGGTAAATTCAGTGAGAAGGTAATGACATTGGCAAAATAAATCAGCAAGTGAACGACCTGACCATACAAGCAATCACAAGAAACTAATTTTTGTAGACCTCTGCTCAATTATCGTGAGCTGGCACACTGTTGTCAGTTCTGAAGGTTAATGCAGTAATGAAAGATTACTATCTCACAGTTACTGAATGCCCAAGCAGGTATTCCCATTTTAAATTAAAGATGCTCCAAGCAGCCTAAGGATAAAAGGTTTGTCCAAAGTCTCTACCACAGCCTGTGTGGAGCGCTGAGGTTTCATCACCCTTAAGCGTCAGGTATAGCTCAGATGCCAAGATGCTGACAAAGCGCTGAATGTAATATTCTTCCCAAAACTGAACTATTCCCAAAACTTCCCATCACCTGAACTATTTATGATTGAATCCCCTGTGATTTTTCAGAAGACAAAACTTTTGGGTATTTATTCATGCCTAATGTTGATCAGTGTTTTCTAGAATGTAGTTTGAATTTTGTGAGATGTATTAAGTAAATAGGGAATTAATAATCAGAATTCCATAACCTTTACAGGCCAATCTGAGCTCACTGATGGCTGTCGTATATTCATCTGGAAAAAATGTGCAGCAGGAACAGACCAAATAGTGAAATATCCAGCATGCCCAAACAAATGCTCCATTAGACACCAATAAATTGTACACAAATATGCTGCATGTGATAGAGCTTACAGAGAGAAGAGGGACTAATATCCATTAATCTCTGGGTAAGAAGCCAACTGAAGTCTCCATTATGCCATTCATAAATGAAAACATAATTAAACAATAACTAGCATCAATGAACTAGAACTAGTAGGCTGTTCAGGCATACATTTCAACTAAATCTTCAGCCTTGCCAGCAGTCACAGCACTCAAATGCTCTCTTGGCCACCTCAGCTTTAAATAAAGCAGTGGTGATCTCACATTCATAGGTATCACTAACATCTACAAGATTTACCCTGCATGCTACAAGCAATTCATACAAAGCCAAGAATGACAACAGTGATGATAATGTCTCCTTTCAGGGTGAAAGACTTTGTAATTAAGTAATAGATTAATCCTGCCTTGACTATTTCTTGGGTAATTTTTCAAATCATATATGTCTCTGAAAACCTGAAAGCAAGTCCACATTTACATTCCAAGGTTACTTTCTATTAGCTTTCAGCAGATGAGGAGGGGAAAAGTTTTGTAAGTAAAAGAGCATAAAGACCATGTAATTACCATAGACACCTCCAAAAAAGTAAAGCAGTATGAACTTCTCAAGATGTAGTAAGTTACGACACTGAAATGATAACTTAACAGGAAGCATGAAGTTTTATATAGAGGTAGTTTAATTTACGGCTTTCAATAATGCCAAGATTTAGGAAAGGGTAAATAGCAAGTTCTAAAGGTGGTATACGCTTAACATTTGAGGAAGATGATTTAGAGAGTCAGAACAAGTCAGTTTTGACCTTAAACAAGCTTTTTTTTTGTATCATTGTAGTTAGTGGTTATAAGACAGTTACTAGTTTTCATAATGAGTATCTCCATCTGAATCACATACAAAGAGGAAAAAGGACAACCTACTTTTTCCCAAAACCCCTCATTGGCTTAAATTCCTGCTTTGGACAAATTCCATTGCGACAGAAGTGTTAAAGATGAAATTGCGGGGTGATGTGTCCCACCATGATCTGAGGGTATGTTTAATCCCAAATCAGAAATACAAATCTGTAGCTTTAGCAATGCACAAAAAGTAATTATTAAATCTCTTAAGGATGCTGGAATTCAAGTCTCTTCATGACAGCATGACAGAGTGATGAAAGTAGTGAGAATTACAAAAGGAGACACTGTAATGATGCTTCACAGCTCTAGGTAAAATGACAAACTAGTATTTACTCCTGAAAGTGAACATTTAAACTTTTCATTTATTAATCTGTAAACAACCCCAAGAAGCTAGCATTTCTGTGTGAAGCTCATACATTCCTTAGAAGGGCTAAAAAGCAAAGTAAACCAGAAGTGAATTATTCATATTTTAAGCATTTAGCATTAACAATTTTTTGCTGTTGAGATTATATAAATTATACAGTACTGCTGTTAACAGTAAAGGTTAACACATCCACCCACTGAATTGTGAGCAAGAAGAATTGCTGATAAAGTGGTTTGGAGAATGCAGTCGAGTTCCCCTCTTGGAAACAGAGGCAAATGTGTGCCCTAATCCCATTCAGATAATGAGGAAGCAGAGAAAGCAGTTTTCCTGGATTTAAACGCTAATGAGACTTTGATTTTTAAGAGCAACATGGCATCATGTAAACACTGGGGCAAAAACAAATGCAACTTTATAATATCCTGATCATTTATAAGTCACTTGGTCTTCTGTTGCTAGAGAGCAAAATGCTTAGGTTCACAGAGAAAATATTTTCTCCATAGGACATCAAATAGCTTCAGGAATACTGAGGTATCTATTGAATGACTGAACTACAAAAATAGACCTGTTATTTATAGAAGTACAGGTTTTGTCATGATATTTCTCATTAGGGAGCATTTACCGAAGTCCACAATAGCTATAAGACATGCTCAGGTGCACAGATGTGGCACAATACTTTCAAAATGAAAAATACCTTCTCATCATTAGAGCCTTAGGCACAGAGCTCCTTCCATTACAGAGAGTCATCATCCCATTGCAAACCTCTTCAAGACTCATTAATCCTTTTCAGATAATTTCATGTGTGGCCATAGCAAGTCCTGCTTTCAGCAACACACACGTAACTGTATGTGGACGTCCGAAGTGGCAAAAAGCTACTGAAGCTGTGACATCACTAAGCACGTGTCCTGAATTACTTTAGTTTCCATTTGGAAATTTTTTTCATTTTGGAAATTTTGAGTTCTCCATAATCCCAGAACTGGGAAATATGAGAAAAGAAATTCAGTATTAAAATGAAACATCCTTAAAAGGTTTTAAATTTGGAAGAGTATAAAATTAAGTAATATGAGTCCTTTTTAATTAGATATTCATAAAAATGTTTATGTGAAACCTAGACATATTGGTAATTTTTTGATAGAAAAACACGAGAAAAAGAAAGATGTAAGGGAATGCAATGACATTTTATTACTTAAACTGAGGTTTAACCATAACATTTCCAATCATTGTTCTTCGTGTTATTTATTACCACATCATTTTTCCTTCAAATTAAAATACTCATACTATCAAGATAAGTTTTATTATATTGAGTACCTGGCAAGTATTTACTGACTTCAGCAAAATAGGGTTTCAATTCCCACCCAAGAGGAAGAAATTAAGCCTAGAGTTAAACAAAATGAATTCCTACCGCTGTCCTTGGAGCAAACTGAACAAAATGGATTGAAAAAGATAGAAAACTGCCCCCAGTGCCTATAAAGATCTTTTGTTTAAAATATTTTGTGTTTTAAACTAAACTTTGTTATTCTTCATAGAATTCAAGTATTAAAGCAGTAACCAATTTTTTTAATAAGGTAGTTATCAGCAGTATGCTTTTTGTTGCTTTCTATTACTGCTCACACTTTTAAATACTGGCCAGTGACGGAGGATAATAAAACAATCAGGTTTAAAGGAGTCTACATTTCACACAATACCATTTTTGTCATTCTGCTGCTAGGTCAAGGTCACAGGAGGAAACACTGCTCACAGGCTTTTGGTATAGTCTCAGAGGTCTCCCTAATTGGAAGTAATTGGAGTACTCCATAGTTGGAGTACTTGGAATCAGTTGAGCCCGACCGCAATACCACACTGAGCAGATGCATTTGTATCCCAGCCCTAGCTGGGAGAAAAAGGCTCGTTCTGGTCCACTTTTGCTAGAAAGTTTTTTTAAAGCCTTCCTTTGCCAAGTACAGCTCGAGGCTTACAGACAGAAATGTTAAGTCAGGAAAAAAAACATCTGTGAAAATACACATAGAGCAAAACCAGCCAATATTATATCAAATGCTTTCCCTAAATCCTTACAAGGTCCTGCAGAAAATGACAGAAGGGTAATATTTTCTGTAGAAAGCACACAGCTTAGTTAATATTATTACAAACCCTTATGATATTTTGAATTCAGCCTCACTGAAACACTTCATCTTATTAATTTAAGTCTGCTTAAAGGGAGAGACGTACCAGATAATGCCAAATTATGTTTTCAGAACCCTTCAATAAAACAATATGAAACTTCTCCGTGGAGGAGGGTGTTCAAGCAACAAAAGCATAAGCCTTTCATGAACAAAGCTAAAGAAGAAACTGATGCCCTCCAGTCCTACAGCATGCACAAGAGCTGCACTCCTGGCCTCCTCTCAGAGGACAGCAATACCTAATGGTACTCACAGCCTGCAAACTGCTGTTCTACAGTCATTAAGTTAAGCAATCTGAAAAACACTCTAACTCCAAAATAATTATGAAATTACAATTATCTCTCTAACATAATCACATACTTCTTTTTTTTTTTTTTAATAAAAGGTTCACATTTACTTCATGGTCCCCCTTATCTGGACTCCTTTAAGAAACTGCAAATCCTTCACATATACCCTATGCCTGTATAGTCATATGCTATGTGAGCTTATATTAAAGGTGAAACAAGACATTTTTCTTTATATGCTGGCATCTAAGCTATCTTGCTATAAACATAACTTTCTACTACCCAGCATGAGTCTAATGATATATAAAATAAAAAAATCAGATCAGCTGGGAAAACTTCTAAGTTCAGGTTATAAACTACAGGCTTTTACTTATTTCTATTAGAAAATACTCTAATTTTATTGCTATTTCACAAGACCTTCAAAGGCCATGCTCTTCTTAAATATAGCAATCCTCCCACAAAATTTTGTCCTTTTACTCATAAGCCTTTATCTGCTGGTTGCAGATGATATCACATTCACTTTTAAAATAATATTTAAAGGTCAAGCCAATAAGGCATAGAAAACGTTGAACATCTTGTAAAATTCAAACAAGGCACTGCAGAAGCCACAGGGGGGTACTTGCTAAAATGATTGAGCACTTTTTAACATATTTATTCAATGATCACCAGGGGCACAATGTAATCCACTTCTAATGGAAACCCCTGGGAAGGGAAAACTGCTAAAAATTCATAGAAAAAGTCCTGAGTTTCTTCCTCATCTTTTTTCAAACCATATGAAGGGGAGGTTATAGCACAGAATGCACCTAAACAACAGCATATTATAAAGAAAAGTATATTATAAGGTAAATTTAAAGCTAGATTTAAATTATTTCAGGCAATAAGGACTTCCCAAGGAGGAAGGTGACCAAGCTGTGAAGCACAAGGTTCTAGAAGGCAGACAAACCCCATTGATCTTGGGAGATCCTCGGGGTATTCTGAGCATTATGGCCGACACGGGTGGTTTCGCATACAAGATAAATTTGTTAGCTACTTACCTAAGCAAGTCAGTCTTACTGAATAATTGCAGCTTTGTTCTGTATGCTATCACCTGATCCCTGAGCAGCACAAAATACCGATAGGAGGAAGCGTTGTTTTTCCCAGTCCTGACTAGTGCAAGTTACCAATGCAAATCTTTAGGCAGCTTGTATTAAATACTGCCAAGGTGATCTAATCTACATGCAGAGTTAACAAACAGGTAGACATTAAATCGCAATCCTGTTTCTACTTGAGATTGCATGCATTTTTTCTTGTATCAAATTTTTTCAGGTTCTAAGGGACCTTGGAGAAGCATATAACCTGCTACTCAAAGGGTCTCAGTGAAGTTGCCCAGGGCTTAATCCAGACCAGTATTTGCAGTTTGCCATGCTGAGTTCTGTAGAACTCATTTGTAGACACTTTTTGTAGAATTTGTAGACATGTGTAGACACATTTGTAGATATGTAGATATGTAGATATTTGTAGAAATGTGTAGACACATTTGTAGAACTCAATTATGTAGACATGCTCAGTCTACAACAGCAGTTTCTGAAACCAAAAATTCCTCTGCGCATACATTCTTATGTACATAAAGAGCATTAAACACGTCAAAACAAAATTCAAAACAATTAGGGAAAACAAGGGAATTGAGTGTACTGTCAGCAAGTTTGCTGATGACACTAAGCTGGGAGGAGTGGCTGACACGCCAGAAGGCTGTGCTGCCATCCAGCGAGACCTGGACAGGCTGGAGAGTTGGGCAGGGAGAAACTTGATGAAATATAACAAGGGAAAGTGTAGAGTCCTGCATCTGGGCAGGAACAACCCCAGGTTCCAATATAGGTTGGGGAACAACCTGTTAGAGAGTAGTGTAGGGGAGAGGGACCTGGGGGTCCTAGTGGATGGCAGGATGAGCATGAGCCAACACTGTGCCCTTGTGGCCAAGAAGGCCAATGGCATCCTGGGGTGTATTAGAAGGGGGGTGGTCAGTAGGTCGAGAGAGGTCCTCCTTCCCCTCTACTCTGCCCTGGTGAGACCGCATCTGGAATATTGTGTCCAGTTCTGGGCCCCTCCGTTCAAGAAGGACAGGGACCTGCTGGAGAGAGTCCAGCGCAGGGCGACAAAGATGATGAAGGGAGTGAAGCATCTCCCTTATGAGGAAAGGCTGAGGGAGCTGGGTCTCTATAGTTTGGAGAAGAGGAGACTGCGGGGGGACCTTATTAGTGTATATAAATATATAAAGGGGGAGTGTCATGAGGATGGAGCCAGGCTCTTCTCAGTGGCAAACAATGATAGGACAAGGGGTAATGGGTACAAACTGGAACACAAGAGGTTCCACTTAAACTTGAGAAGAAACTTCTTCTCAGTGAGGGTGACGGAACACTGGAACAGGCTGCCCAGGGGGGTTGTGGAGTCTCCTTCCCTGGAGACATTCAAAACCCGCCTGGACACATTCCTGTGTAACCTTATCTAGGTGTTCCTGCTCTGGCAGGGGGATTGGACTGGATGATCTTTTGAGGTCCCTTCCAATCTCTAACATACTGTGATACTGTGTGATACTCAGAGGGCTGATTTGTACTCAGCACCTTTTACCCATGTAAGAAATACAGGTTTCAGTTCTTCTCAGTAGAAACATTTAAAACAGTTTTCTTTCTCCCTGCATGGGCAATTGCTACTATCTATAAGCCATTATATATGAAGCGTCAGACATTTCTCTGGTCACACACACAAGAGAAGAGAGAGAGAGACCTGCATTTCTTGAGAAGTTGCATCCTGCTGGAATGCTACATCGGATGCTGATCCTTCAGGAGGTGTAGACATGCCAGCAGAAGGACAAGAGACAACAGAGCAGTCAAGCTCCTCCATCCTTTCAAAACTGAGATAGTTTTGCCCAGAACAAGTCTTAGTTACCAAAGTTAAGTGACAGCTTCTCGAGGCATCAACAGGTTTTGGCTGCCAAATATTTGCCACCATGGTGGATTGAGCCCTTGTTCAGATCCCTGTAGTTCTGGGTGTAAACCCTATTTTGAGCTACCAGCCAGGAGACTGCTTAAGCACAGACTTTTTCATGCATTCATTTATTTTCATTCAAACAAATACATAAGGCACTGTTCAGAAATGCATTGACTTCTAATGGTCAGATAAGAAAAGAAAGCCTTCATGATAATGCAGTTATGTTCTTCATTGAAAACTTATACATAAACCCTGCAGGAGAAACAGAAAGAGCATAGAAGGAAAGGAAACTTTTAAAGACAAACTTGGCTTCCATTATTGCATCCACATAAATGAACATTTCAAAGTGCACCTGTATGCTGGAGACACTAACACTTTGGAAGTGTGTAGGCACATGTGCCTATAACAGTTATTAATGTATTCTATTTATGCATGGTATTCATATATATAATTATGTTAATATATTAATAAATGTGATATTTATGAGAATTCATGTACTCAAATATTATTGCTATAATTTACTAACAAAAGCACTGCACTTTCCTCATGGGAAAAGCATCTCCAGACAGATGGGTTTTAACAAGACAGCTTTCTTCGAAATCTCTTCCAGCAGGGTGTTTGAGGATTTCTGTTGAGTAATAGTTATCAGTTTTTGCAGACTCACCTCCCTGTTCCTGGAGCATCCTGCTCTGAGTTTGAGTGATAGAGTTAATTGTTGTGCCAGCATTATCTCACAAAGCAGTACAAATTTCTGGATAGCTTGTTATTATCATGCATATTGAGTTGGTATGGCAGACCAAACACCAACAAAAAAGCAATTTTCACATTCTCATATGTTAAAATATAAAAAAAATTCCTCCTATTCATGGTCAGTCTTTGACATAAATTCTCCTTCCACAGAGATCTAAAATACCATATTTCTAGTAAATTTTTAAATATATAAACCTTCACCTTCTTCAAAAATCTTCAGAAATCCCTTTATCATTCATAAATTTGTTAGCTTCCTTGCTTAGTGTGAGTGCATGTGATGTTTGTAGAATATGTAGAGGATATTTAGTTCTGAAAACAGAGCCTGTGATCTCATTCATTGGATAGTAAGATATATTTTCTATACCAGATCTCATCTCTTTTCACCTAGGATCCTCACTTCAGTCATTAGCAAGAGCTCCATATCCTTTCAGGCATTTTCCTGGTGGGGTCAACACTACTGGTGTCACCAGCTGTAGCCACCAGAAACGATAATAAAAGCCAGAGGAAAAAAGGAAAGTTTGCCAGACACTAAGACTTGACCAACAGGCAAAGACAATGGACTAGAATAAGAATTTAATTAAGGATCCACAAGAAACACATTTTGATAAGTGATTTACATCATTAGGTCAGAAGGTCTGAGAAAAGTCAGGGGAAATAACACATGCTGTCATTTTAGATGTGTGTCTTCTGGGATCCAAATACATGACCCTTAAAACAGGCAGATACATAAAAATTCACTAAAGATATACAGAAGATGTAGAAACAGTTGAATATTTAATGTATAAACCAGAAGCTATACTTCAATAATACTCCTTTTCACCTTCCATTTTCACCACAAAATTTATAATAAAAATCACTCGCTTGACAGACTTATAGTTATTAAAAATGGTATTAACAGCTACTTTGCCAATAAAAACACACCAGTGGAAGAGGTTTGAATCTCCTGTTGCTACTGTTAAAAATTTAATCCTGTTCTGGAAAAGTGACATTCAAAAAAAGACAGGAGAAACAGCACAACAAAAGACACCACTTCTGAAGAAGCAGAGAGGGAACAGATGTTCCGATCAGCCCCTCCTGGGCTTTTTATATCTTTGCTTCCACCTTTTCAGTTGTGAGAGTTTCTCAGCAGTGCTGAAAGGAAGACAAAGTGAAGAACTGAAATGCAAATTAAGTTTTTCAGGTGCTTGTCTTGATCTTCTCAACTTAATGCAGAAGATTTTGCCATCTATTTCTTCTCTTGTTAAGCTCCTTTCTTCTACCTGGCTTTGTCAATAAGGTCATAGTATCTTTCAGAAATAGGAGAATGGCAGGCTGATTTCTAAGAAGTTGCTTAATGGACTAATAAGACAAGTTAATCAGTATTTCAATCTTTAAACGTCTTTTCTCAGAACAATAGAACACCCTATTTCCCCATGAGATTGTCTACTAGCTGGATCTACTTTGTTACATGAATGCCATCCAATAATCTTCAAATGCTGTTTAATGCTGTCTTCAAGTCTAAACATGGTACTTGAATTAAGTTCATCAGAAACAGCTCAGTTCCAAAGCAAGTGAGGTCTTGTCCTATATGGGTGACATCAAGGAAGAGAAAAGATGATACCCTTAAGATGACAGATTCTGTTCACTTTTTTTTTTGGATACTCTTCACTTTTTCTTACAAAGCAGCTGAAATACACAACATGTAGAAATCCTGGTTTTGCTTGGTTTGTACCCATTTAAGTAATCTGTGGGTCTCCACACAGGATAATATAGTTCCTACTAGTTTACATGGTTTTAGACCAGAAAAATTTATAAAAGAATAGACTACTAAATAAAAAAATAAAATAAATATATGTCAAAGACTCTGTGAACTGCAAATTATAAACAGCTGACAGACCCCTCTGAGGAAATCTCACTCAAAGCTTGCCTAGTTAATCTGCTTTTTCTCAGGCATCATCTAAGAGCCATTTAAAACACAGGCTGGATGGACATCTGTTCAAGCTGCTCACTTATTCTAGTGGAGAAAAATATGTTGAAGTATTTTCCAAGGGCTTTAAGTAAAATAAATAAAAACACAGTGCCTTCTACAGATGAGTATCACAAAGACTTGTAAGAATGGGTAACAGGAAAATAAGAGCATATCAACAGTTCACCTGAACCTCTTCTCTAACCAGACATCAGACTGCCAGCCTTCTACCCCAAAGCACCTACCTTACTCATTTTTATGTCCTCATTGGGGGAAAAATTGGCCATTTTCTCTGTATTTCTCTGTTCTCAATTAGTATTCCTACCCATTTTGAAAAGTACATAGACAAGGGGACAATGGTTACAATTACAACTTTTAAATGTATTTTGAGAAGTGAAAGCTGTGCTGGTTATTCCAAATGTAAATACTGCTGCTGAAGCAAGTCCATTGACTTAAAACTACATGGCAGCAAGATTAACTTTTTGGGAAGTTAAGTCCACAGTGCATACAAGTAATCATGCATTGTACTGTGCTGTGCACAGACTGATCAACTGCAAAAGATGGCTACAAACAAAGGTCTTTTTCCAAGTGCTGCTAACTAATAATACCTCTGTCACCTGCTATAATTTTCCCCTTATAAACTATTTAAACCAGAAGTAATGCAGATGGCTTGAGCTGGCAAATCCAGGGATCTGTGGGGTGACAGCAGCTGACTAAATGATTCCTTCTTATTGCTTTAAAAAGATTATTTGGTGAATTTTCCACTATAAAATACAAACTATGTACTCAAGATACTCCCATAACTCAGTTCTCTTATTAATTGTGACCTACTTAAATAGGGGTTCTAAGGATTGTTCGTATTATACCCAGTCAAATGTTTATCTGGTCTGTAGACATTAACAAAAAAAATGGATTCTAGTGAAAGTATACATTTTTATGCATCACCAGAGCTAATGACAGGAGTAATGGAATTCATTTCCCTTTCAGAAAGGCATCACAGTTTCTTCTCAAGTATGTCCCAGCTCTACTGAGGCAGTGAGTTTGAATTCTGTTATGAGACCTATTCAGGAAGAGTTTTCTTCCTCATAGAGTTCACTATAATCCTTCTTAAGTTTTTAGTGACAGGACAAGGGGTAACAGGTTCAAACTTAAACAGGGGAAGTTTAGATTGGATATAAGGAAGAAATTCTTTACTGTGAGGGTGGTGAGGCACTGGAATGGGTTGCCCAGGGAGGTTGTGAATGCTCCATCCCTGACGGTGTTCAAGGCCAGGTTGGATGAGGCCTTGGGTGCCAGGGTTTAGTGTGGGGTGTCCCTGCCCATGGCAGGGGGGTTGGAACTGGATGATCTTAAGGTCCTTTCCAACCCTGACTATTCTATGATTCATTTTATTCCTTGCTTCCATAGAAATACCCTTTCACCAAGTTACTGTTACCTAGAAACACAAATTTTAAACATTCTCTCAACTACTTGTGGTTTGGTTTTGTTTTTCAAACAAAAGTTAGTTTAGCTAACTTAGTACAGCTCTTTTCTTAGGATGTGTTTTATAAACAATGCTTATTCTACTTTATTTACAAGGCTTTGCAGCTTAAAGAGCAAAAATGTGACTCACTCCAGATGTTGAAGACCTAGGGGACATACACAGCTGATCAGCTGGGTGTACATAGCAAGCCTAACACATCTGATGGGTAATTCATAACATAGCATATTGCTGCATCACACATACAGTGAGTGGTTTTGCATGTCTGCTACATTCCCTTCCTATGAGCTTTACAGATGCGAAAAAAAAGGGAAACTCTGCATTTGTTTCATTAAATGTTAATTCACCAATGTATGCTTTTTGAAAGGTTTTTAGTCCATTCGTTTAACCGTTAAGATTTTTCCCTTCTGTTTCATTCACCCTGCTGTTTCTCATGAAGGAAGTTCTGTTGAATTGACTTAATGGCAGTTTTTTTTCAGAAATAACTTCATTATTTCAGTCAAATCTACTACACAGTTAAACATTGCTGATTATTTGCACGATCTTCATAATGGAAGTGTCCTCAGTATGCTGGCTGACTTTGCTACGTTAGGCCCAACATAAACATTAATCATGTAGCTAATCTAGTTCTCATCTGCCCTTGATTTAGTAAAACCACAATATTGCAAAAAAATTAGGTCCTGTGGAGATACTTTATCAGACTTACAAATCTTTATTGCTACCTGCTTCATTTTGCAGAAGGATTGAAAGGTTATTGAATTCTGCTCCTCACTATCACCTCTTTCTCCTCTTTACTTACGAGTTTCAGTCAAACAGTTCTTGTGGGTTTGGGAGGGTTTTTTTCCCCTTTTCCCTGAGGATTTTGAAACAGCCTCAGGAAAAAAATTTGTTTTCATTAAGGTTTTCATTAAAAGACTCAATTACAAGCAAGCAACGGTAATAAAACTATGAAGGCAGAAGTCGACACAGCCAGGTCTTACCACTGTCATGGCTACCTCCATGACAACGTTCCCTTGGCATGTATAATATTAATACGCCGACGCTCTCAATCTTCAAACTTTTTTATAGTAAAAATGTGAGGAAGGGGAATTTGCTACATAATTATAATACAAACACAAACATTCAGCTGTGCTCCGATCCTTTTTTCAATTAATATTTATAGTCTCACAAGCATCACTTCAGATAGGAAAGATGTGACAGGTTCACATGGGACATGAGCTCTCATGGGCTGCAGAATGAGTTCATAAAAGCCCTACATATAAAAGCCATGAAGATAATAATGAGTACTGGAGGGAGTAGATATGGAGTAGAATAAGTGTTATTTAACACCAGGTGCTTCAATTTCACCAAAATCCCCTCTCAAGAGGCTACAGAGACTATACCATGGCTGTGGCTGTGCTGCAGAAACAGCTCCACCGTCCTTCTCCCACCAGAGAAGACCCTGTGCTCAGCCTCATTGCTAAAGATTCAGGTAACAGAGGAGCCATTAAAATGCTTTAGAAACTGTTTCAGACTAAGACTTTTTTTTTTGACCTTTTGGTGATGAATGTGAACTGAGAGCTGCTAAGGTTCACCCTCCCATGATGCTAATACTCCTAGAAAGCCGACCAGTATTCCTACTTGCCTCAGGCAGGTGACAGCTGCAGTGATGACATGCAGTGTCACACTGTCAAAGTTGGATGACCTAAATGTGGCACTGGAGGAAAATCTTTAGGCTTTAATCTGTATAGTGGAAGCCCCTGTATATTCCAAATGCTTTATTCCACACAGATTTATCCTTTATTAAGTACAGTAAGGGTACTACTCCCCTTTCATCACCGTTCTAGGTAGCCTGGATGATTTGCTATCTACAGCACATAAAAGCTGTAGAGAAAGATTGTAAACAAGGACCAGAGAAACATGTCAGTGTAAAGACAAGGCTGTAATTAAAGTTTCACCTGTAGACACACAGGTTGTAATTATTCTAAAGCATCTTTTTTAACATAGCAATTCTTCTTCACATTATGCCTAGGATCTTGCCTCAAAGAGCACCAACCTCTTTCTTTCCCTCCATCTATTTAACCTTTCGATAGGGAAAAAAAATAAACTCCACACACAAAACCAAACACATTCATATGGAAGCTTGGAGGTCCAGATAACTTGCTTCAGGTCCCCATGAATATTGGACTATGGTCTTTATCTCAGCATAAATTCAAATGAGGTGTGCTCAGAAGCCAATGGAAAAGCTATTCTGAAGTTACTAGTGGAAAACATAGTAGAAACAGCAACATGGAGAACCAAAAGACAGTACAGAAAAGTTGGGTCAGAAAGCCCAGATAAATTATGAAATCTATGTCAGTCAGTCCTGGTTACAGTAGAGTACAAGCCATGTTTATACTTTTCCTTCTCAACACCATAACATCCACACAGGAGTGGCCTCTGCCTTTCATTACTTTGAAGATCTGACCAAGGCAGGCTTCGATTTGAGCTGCAGCCCCCTGTTAATGAACCCAGTATACAGCAAACCTAATGCACGTTCAATTCAAGATCTATTTCTTTTGTTGTTTGTTTCGAAGTTTTCA
Organism: Psittacula echo; assembly: GCF_963264785.1. Lineage (NCBI taxonomy): Eukaryota > Metazoa > Chordata > Aves > Psittaciformes > Psittacidae > Psittacula > Psittacula echo. Next base: position 1,738,308 of record NC_137756.1, read on the forward strand.
GTACTTACACATTTTTAAATGTACCTGCCTCTGCCGTTACACTTAGAAAAATACATGTCAAATACATCCAGCACTTCAGCCAGCTTCTGTCAGCAGTCTTAGAACAAATATGCTCAGGAAAAAGCAGCAAAGGGATTTTTAGCAAGTCAGCCTGATCACAAAACTGGATTGACAAGAACCAGGAGGGGAGAAAGCAGCATTGTAAAGTGCCACTCAAATGCTGTTGCTATTATTTAGTTTTCTACTTAGGACTGTGTATACAAAGAACAAAATCATTTTTATTGTATCTACAAGCAAACACATTCCCATTCTATTTTTACTGCATCTATGGTACTTTTAAATTCTAATACATGTTTACATGGGTAATTAAGCATAGTGGCTTAAAAGAAATTTTTAAATAACAATTATCAGCTGGAATTATTCCCAGAAGTAATTTCTAAAATTTGGGCCACTGCATTTGGCCAAGTTTCAGTAGACAATATCGTTTTTATATTTTTTTTTCCTAGCTAAATATAGATTACAAAACTATTTGATCCAGGAGAAATTGCTTTGATAAACATGAACTGTGGCTTTTCACAACCAGTTTCAGAGAAAATCAGGCAATATAGCTAAAACTGCAAATATCTAAGAGACTCCCTGCAGTTTGGAAAGAAAACAAAAACAAGCATAACACTTGCACCAAGATTATGCAGTGTAGAACAGTGCAGACACATATATTCTAAAATAGCAGGAACTGAAGCCCCCTTTACTTGCATGCACATGAAAAAGCCTCTTCCTTCTCTAAAATGGAACATAAACTACTGGAGTTGTACTTTCAATCTTGACATTCTTAACTGATAGCAAACTAAAAGTATTCCTCTGTTGAAGATTACTTAAAAGTATTCCTCGTGTCTTAAAATGGTCAGTCTCTTTTTCAATAGCTTGTTTTAATTACCAAATTGTACTTGAAAGTCAGTCAAATTTTGTCCCAACATTCCAGTGTTAGTAAACCAAATTTAATCATTAATCTGAAAATCTTTATAAGCTCTCTTGCGATGTGGGATGAAGGCCCCACAGTTTAGGAAGTCATCAGCGCTCCCAAAGCAGGAGCCAATTTAACAATATTAAATTCATATACTAGTCATCACAGAAAAGTGAGCAGACAGGCAGTTTCCTTTGCTGAAGGCTCCTGAAAACCTACTTCTGGTAGAGGCAAGAGCTCAATGAGAGTGATAAAGAGCTCAATGGTTCAATGATAAACCTCAAAAGGACTAATTAAAAGTGGGGGGTTGTGTATTTTTGTAGATGGTAGTTCCATAATCCAATCATATAACTTTGTGATTCAAGATAGTTTCTACCCCAGGAGAACACAATTTTGGAGAAGCCTGATGATTTTACAGGTCCCAGAGCCAAGCTAAAGCCACAGAGGAGCTCCAAACCTTTGCCTTGGTATATCTCTTTCTTGTTTCTTCTATAGTAAACTTGCCTTTTAATGTCTCCTTGGCAAACACCAAGCAAAACTGCTCATCACTCCAAAATTCTCTGACCAAGCCAATATAATACCTTACGTGAAGTTTTAGGCATATTTATTAAAATTTAGTTTGCCCGTTCAGCTGTAGCATTATATGATCTTTCAATGAGATTAAGCCAAGTCTCATTATTACACAGCAAAAATTAGTTGAAACCACTGTGATGAATAATTTTGCCATAGTTGAGTAGAAGACTGAAAGAGTCCTTCCCATTCTTCCCTTGTAGTGGCATCTGTGTGCCAACTGATGAACTGAGCTGGGGATCCCACCAGTTAATTAGCTAAAACAGAAGAGAAAACCACTAATCCTGTTACTTGGCCAGAAAGCAGAAACTTTCCTGGCTGGTAAAATAGAAATAGGTATTTGGACATAAAGAAGCCAGTGGAGACCGTGGAGAACAGGAGTGTTTCTTTAGGCAGCAAAAGCAACTCACACCAACTCAGAGGGCTGTGACAATGACAGCCTGGACTCCCAGGCTGGTACAGTGGCTGCTTGCAAGCCACTGTATTAACCCACCATAATCTACATGTGTTTGATATTAAAACAACCCAGAAAAAAATGCTGAACTATTGTCAGAGCAAAAAATGGAAGGAAGTAGTGACCAGAATGGAAAACACCATATTAAAGAGTTGAACAAAGGTAAAATCAGGATTTTCAGAGTGGAAAGGTACACTTCCCCATAACTATAGGCATCGCAGGACTTGCCTCTCATTATAGGGTGACAATGCCATTTTGATTTTCCTGAGAAATAACCACTTTACAGCTCCATACTTTGGAGCAGCCCTTTGATGCTTCACCATGAATTATATGGTCTGAGGTGAGGCATCCCTGCCCATGGCAGAGGGGTTGAAAATAGCTGATCTTAAGGTCCTTTCCAACCCAAACTATTCTAAGATTCTAGGAATTACCTTAAAGGACATGCTTTCTTCATTCTGGGCATTTCCTCTCACAAAGTGGTTTTGTTTAAAAAAAGAAAAAAAATCCTTTTCCATCCTCCCCATGAATATGCATTATGCAGTTAAGGACTACCTCATAATCACATTCTTTATTTTACCCACAGAATTCCCACCTCATTTAGCGTGGTTTAGATTCAAAAGAAGAGATACGACAGCTATCACTTAAGCCATTGTAACTTTCTAATTTCCTAAGGTTTACTTCAAACAGCATTAGTTCTTGATAAAAACATATTTCTGGTAATTTATCAGTAATCGTAAGTGATCGCTCTATCTCTGATCTATATAGTTCATAGAACCACAGACTGGTTTGGGTTGGAAGAGACCTTGCAACTCATACAGTTCCAACCCCCTGCCACAGGCAGGGACACCTTCCAACTACAGCAGGTTTCTCCAAGCCCCTGTGTCCAACCTGGCCTTGAACACTGCCAGGGATGGGGCAGCCACAGCTTCTCTGGGCACCCTGTGCCAGCGCCTCAGCACCCTCACAGGGAAGAGCTTCTGCCTAAGAGCTCATCTCAGTCTCCCCTCTGGCAGGTTAAAGCCATTCCCCTTGCCCTGTCCCTACAGGCCCTTGTCCCAAGCCCCTCTCCAGGTTTCCTGCAGCCCCTTCAGGCACTGGAGCTGCTCTCAGGTCTCCCCTTCAGGAGCCTTCTCTTGTCCAGGCTGCCCCAGCCCAGCTCTCTCAGCCTGGCTCCACAGCAGAGCTGCTCCAGCCCTCGCAGCATCTCCATGGCCTCCTCTGCACTCGCTCCAAGAGCTCCACGTCCCTTTTGTGTTGTGGCCTCAGAGCTGGATCAGGACTGCAGGGGGGGTCTCACCAGAGTCCAGCAGAGGGGAAGAATCCCTTCCCTCGACCTGCTGCTCAAGCTCTGGGGATGCAATCCAGGACACAGAGGTTCTGGGCTCAAGCACACACTGAAGCTGGGTCACAGGGGGCTTCTCATTAACCAACATCTCCAAGTCCTTCTCCTCCATGCTGCCCTCAATCCATATAGAAATCCATCCACAAAAATATATAAAAGTATCTTTTAGTCATTGTTAACCACGTAATAATTAGACATGCCTGAAGATCACAATACCTAGAAATTATTTGTTATCACCAGAACTTTTCCCATCTGAAGGCTGGCCAGAAATATCTAAATATAGCTTGCTTTCAAGACTATTCTTCCCCTTCACACTAGTATGAACCTATGAATAACATTGGTAGATATGGACTCAGGTAAACTAGGAAAAGTGCTGAAACCAATAGGAATCTTGAATGAAGCTTCCAAAGCAGCTTCAGTCTACATCATTTCTATTTGAAATATAGATCAGTGTCCTATGCTTGAAATTCTCCCAGAAAAAGCCCATCCTCTTGCAGATCTTTCCCAAAATAGTCTATAATCAGAGATTAAAAAAAAGAAAAAGTGCTAAACATTTACTTTAAAGAATACACATTTAGAGATGTACCTATGCACACTGCCTCCTTTTCCCCCATGCCCCTCCAGCTGTTAATCCTATTTTTTAGATTAAAGCTTTCCAAGAAAATAAGTTTATGCATCATTTGGCATCTACATAACTTTAATTGGACACTAGACACAACCACGGTAATAAACCAGCCATTAGCCTCAACAGCAGCTTTGGAGTCTAAATCTGCAGCCACAGTGAAGAATTTCATCTACAGAGCTCCCACAAGACAGGATTTACACCTAAGCATCTGCTTTTGTTAGCACAGGTTTCTGTATAAAGCACATTCTTGTCGAATACTGGTGCCTCTGCTATTTGAAAGTAATTGACAGCCTGATGATTAGCTATTTCTATGGTTAAATTATATTTACCCGAAAATGAAGTGCAAATCACTTTGAGTAGGGCTTGTACTCTGAGTGCCAGCATGATTCATACATTTTTCCTCATGATATTTTGAGTATATTACAGCATGCTAAGTATTAAAAAGATTTTTTTTTTATGTCTAGCAAATTAACTGATTGTTAATTATTTTTGCTCTTTCATCAAGCTGTTTTGTTGGTTGCTTTTCCAGATGAATCATTTAAGTCAATTCAATAACATGATCAGATGAAGCAGATTTTAAGCAGCATTAAATACCACTTTAAAATATTCCCCTAGTTCTGTGTCTTACAAGCTACCACCAATGTGACTACCACATCACATCACTCCAATGAATCTGACAGTGTTCTACACTGAGACCAGAACTTGGTCTAATGCACATATTTAATAGCATTTTTCATCAGAAGATCAATTCTCTTCCCAATTTTCTTGGTGTCAAAAATTTCCTATAACCAACTTTTTCAATAGTAAATATTTATAAGAACAGAGTAAGATCTGATTAGATATTCCTTAAATATTCCAGGTTTGCAACATAAATGCTTTGATACTTCAGTCTCAAAATTAAGTAAAGATCTCTTTCATAGTTTTTCCTATTGATTTGTAGAGATAATTCCCTTACATTATTTTAAGTTTCCAAGCAAGTAGATACACCAAAAGGTTGTATGTATCCTTGAGGTCAAAGTTTTTAAGGACGCCTGAAAAACCTCAACAGGAAACTTCTGTAGATGCACTCATTTGTGGTTTGCTGTGGGCAAAAGAGCAGTGTAGTTTCTAACAAATCAATGCAAGCCAAACCAAAATTAGCAAATTGTCTGATGTGATAAAACCAAGTTGAATACTTGCCTTCCAGAGGAGAAAGCTAGCAAAGCTAATAATACAGTTTAGTCTGCTACTAACAATCTGTTGTGGCATAACACAGACAGTTCATTTAGAAAAAAAATGTTATGAAAACTTAAAAATAATTTCAGCTATCTTTTTTGCAGCTCACTCCCCTGTGTATTCCTATTGGGAACACACAATCAGGCAAGTTCGAGATTTCCTAGTGCTCTATGTTGAGCTCTAGAGGCTGCTGGTCAGGCCATGCAAAGCAAGAGGAAACCTCTAATATGATGTTTGAATGATGTCTGTGCTTTACTACTGCCAGAGCAGAAAAATCTTCCAGCTCAACGCTAACCAAGCATTTCCCAGGACTCCCCATCCAGTTCTTCCTGCAGAAATAACAGCAACACAACTGTGCCTCAGGAGCAGGCACTGTGGCTGAGACAGGAGTACCACGTTACCACTGTGGGAAGCACCCTGTTGGCAACCTAACAGAAGAACTACGTGGGACTGGATTCGTTATTTACATCCCTAGCTGACCTCTGACAAAGTCAATTAAACATTCGTACCTTGACAATAAACCTCACAGCTCTATCTGGCAAAAAGATGGTGTCAGGATAAAAGAAGAACTACATGGGATTCTAATGTCTTGCACAGCCAGTACAGTCTTTCTGGACAGGACTAAATATATAGGCATTGTTGTGTTTTGGGTTTTCTCTGGGTTGTTTTTTTTTTTCTTTTGTTTGGCCTTTTTGGTTTTGGGTTTTTTTGTTACCTGGACCAACCAGTAAGCTTAAGCTGTATTTTTTAAAGGTCAATTCTGGCAGCTTATGAAGCAATTCACTTTGAGCTGAGTGTAGCCACTGGCCTGAAGCTACAAGATCAGCAAAGCCAACGGTGTGACCTTGGTAACACTTCTTAAACCAGAAATTATAACAGGCACTGAGATCTCTCCCAATAAACTATTCCCTTTTGCGACAAACCTCTCTATCATGGCAAGTTACATTCCTCCTGATCTGGATTCCTAAAGCAACTGAGGACACTGTCTCACAAGCATGGCAGACTCAGGGGAGTCCTAAGCAGTAGAGAACATGACGAAGCTTTCCATGTTTCATTCCGCAACACAGCAGCTGCAAAAGCAGAGAAATTACTGCTATATGTCATTCAGAAGTAATAGAACCTAGACTGCTTCATCATAGAGGTACAATGCACATACACTTCTTGAATGGTAATAATCCATTTTTTATTTTTAGATTTGGGGTAGATCCAAAGTGACATGTACCCACTATACTTTTCAAGTACAGGCTATATATGTAGTAATACATATAATAGGCTATATTTAATCGATCATAAGCAATGTTATTTTTGTTAAAGAAAAAAGAAACCAAAAAACCAAAACTGTACTGCATGCTGTTCTCTAACTTCTTTCCTGCTTTTTGCTTGCAGATATGATTCCTGATGGATTTATTAATATTTGAGATGGTACAAGTGGCAGACACAATTCATTGACACGCTAAGCTGTAGACCACATTATTGTTTCCCTGATTAGAAGCAAGATGAATACATGTGCCAGAATAACTTGTTTATTTTTTATAATTTCATACCACCGGGTTCTCTTCTTCAACTTGTCTGACAAAATGCAGATTAAATATTAGCAGATTTAAATCTAACATGTTATGATTTTCTTTTTATGGACTTTTTGAAGTATATTTTGCCTCAGGTCATTACACACCAACACAATAAACTGGATGTGAGACACACTGCTATATATAGTGAACATATTCCCCCCAACAAAGAATGCTAATGTATTCTCAGGATTAAGAACTGTTAGAAAATACAGTGCAGAAGAACTAATCTTTTCTTTTTCAGATGTACTATAAGCTCCCACTCTAAGAAACTCAACTTGTCAAAAATCAGATGGTCTTCTCAACACCTTTTCAGGTTTCCTTTTGCCAAGTTCAATTAAACATTTTATTTTAATGCTTACTGGCATTTCAGACTTCATAAAAATGCTGTCAAGTAGGAAAGAGGCTTAAATTTATCTCTCAGTAAAAGCGAGGGCATCAAATCAGGCTGCAAAGTGAAGGTTCTTTTTTGACACATTATTAAAACAGTATTGAAAGATATAATCATAAACCTAGTGGGAAAAAAACAAAGTCTGGGCTGGATTCTCATTTGGCATAACTGGAGCATATCAGTAATAACTTTGATAAAACAAAAAAATCAGTGGTTCCACTATTCTCTACATGTAAATCAGAGCCAGGAGCTCCAACGCAGGTCTAAGGTTTTATTATCAATGTAAAATAGCAATTTGCATAGAACTGGATCACAGCTGCAGAATTCAAAACAAACTTAATATTTTGGATATTCAGTATACAGCTATAAAACAATCACCCAAACGCATCTCCAAGCCTAGGTATGGTTATTAAATCATACGGATCTACTGTAGTAGCCGATATACTACTACATGACAAAAATATTCTTGGCATTCAATAAAACCAAGCTGACAACCACAACTTAAATGACAATCTTACTTAAAGTTCTGTTCAGCCCATATACGCGAGGGAGGGCAACACAGCACTTATCTCCCAGCATTTCTTTTCTCTCACCATAATAAAGGAAATTATTTACTCAAAATTAAGACAAAGTATCAAAGTCAGGAGTCCTGATGCCAGGATCTTGACCAAGCCAAGTATAAAGTAGGATTCTTAAATCAAGGAGGGTCTAGATTTGGTTTATAGTTTACATCCACCCCTGCTATTCCCAGCCATGATGTTGACACTTTGCCAGATTCATAAAATCATTTAAAACACATTTAATCATTTTAAAACACATGCTAGAAAAATAGACGTCAAAGCACTGCTGATGTTGCAGTAGCCATGAGAATGCTATTTCTCTGTTCCTCAGCTGCAGAACATTATTTTTAGAGAGAAATATATCTGGCCAGCACTGAAAATGGAATCTATAAAAAAATGCTGAACTTCTGGTTTGTTTTATTAAATCCAATCCAATAGGAAGCAATGTATTGTGATGCAGATTTCCTGCAAAATACCTCTGAGCAGAAGCACTGAGTAATCAGTCTCTACTCTTGTACTCCATATGCAGTTCTGGCACAATATTCGTGATTGCTGATTGCTTATTCATCTGATTTTTTTAAACAGAATTAGAGGATCACATCCTGGCATCCCTTTTGAGCATGAAAGCAAAGAGATGTCAATAGACTTTAAAATCTAGAAGAATTTCTACCCTGAAAAAGAAGGCCTTACCCTTATTATGTTCAAACCTTGGTTTATGGCCAAAGAAAGCTCGTTTTATATTTTATATAAAATATATTTATATCAAGAATTTACTCTTAGTCTGTCTGAAACTTTCACAGTCTCATCATCGTTAGTTGAAATTAACCATCACAGAAGAAAAAACAAGAGAGTGAAACTAAAAATAGTTTATATTTTATAATTATATTTTAATAGTTTATAGTTTAGCTCATTGGTGCTATGCTCACCCTCCCCTGCCCCTCCGTGTCCTTCAGGCAGGGGTTTCATTCTGGTGTTGGTGTGGTCAGAGAGCTGTCACCATGCTTAGTCCTTTGCTGGGAGGAATACAGTGGTCATGCTGATGGTTTCTTCTTCCTCACTCGGGAATGAGTATTTTATACTATGACGGCTCTCACTCAGGGCAGTATTTTTTTTCAACATTAGTTTGCTAACATTTTTATATCTTGCTCTTTCTACATCAGATTACAGCTCCACATGATGTCTAGATTGACTATGTGATATCTTCTAAGGATGTTGGGCACTCTCACTTTGTTCTTAAAAGCCCATTTTGCCTAGCTGAGGTGGTCCGCACTTCTTTGCAGGACCACAGCCAAGTCACTCACAGCTTCAATAGCACCTTGTGCCCGTGACTTCCACAAGCCTCCTGTATCTTTGCCCTTCAAGGCCTCAATTACTACTCCAGGCCTGGATTTCTCTATGTCACACCATTTGCAAGTCACAAAACTGTGGTGGCACTGTACGAGGATAAACAAGAAGTAAAATGAAGATGCTCTGAGGGCTGAGCAGCTCTGTTAGGGAAACAGGCTGAGAGCTGGGCTTGTTCAGCCTGGAGAAGAGAAGGTTTTGGGGAGACCTTAGAGCAGCTCCAATGCCTAAAGGGGGCAACAAGAAGGCTAGAAAGAAGAGTCATGAAGAGTCCAGCCTGAGAAGGCCTGACAGGCCCTACTTGTAGGACATGCCAAACTCACCACAAAGCCATGGTGGTGCTGTGCTACAGGGCTATAGACTTGCACCATTTGGATTGCTCACTCTAAGCAGCATGACACAAGTTATACCACTATGGAGAAAGCAGAGGAAAGGAAGGCTACAAATAACTCACACATGGCTTTCCAAGGCCCATGCCTTCACACCATCCCACGTAACACTAATGTGGTACACATGAAACCACAGATGAGCTTTCCATACCACCAACAGTACTGATAGAGTCAAGCAGCATAGAGTATAATTCTTGTGCTAGCATTCAATTAAAGCAGCATCTCATCTCTAAACTCCCAGTTAGTGTACAACAGAATAACTAGTAAACAGAAGATTTTACCTAAACATGAGAAAAATCTGCTTTGATTTTCCAAACCAAAATCATGAGCTCCATGCTTCAGCTTCGCTTTACCCACAGAGCTACCTCTGTTCACTGCAAGTTTGACCAGCACTTTCGAGCTAAAAAACTTACCCTCTGTGAAGAAAGCTCTTCATAATTCGGTGAGATGAGTATAGTACATTTTACTAGTAGAGGTTTTAGTACTCAAACAAGGGAATGAACGGCAGCACACTCAACTGCACACAAGCCTCACAACTGCACACAAGCCTCACAGCTGTTCAGTGTCTTCTTTATCAGAGAGGCTTAGATGATCTCCAGTACTGTGATGCAGACCTCGCATCTTCATGCAATGCATCTGTATTCTAATGTACTATACATGTTTAAAGTACGCAATTCCAGTAAGGCACCTTTCCTATAGATAACTATAGGTGAGACAAACAGGTAGCTCTATAGAGAGGGAACTTCTGCACTTCTTGCACTTCTGCAAAAAAGCACATTCAGTAACAAAACTGTTGCTTTAAATATAAAAGCCAGTACAACATAGAATTAAATATAATGGAACTGAAACAGAGTTGATAAAGACTAGTGGTGTAGTTAAGAAAACTGAAGATCCTTTCAATGGGAAAAAAGACAGTAATGACACATCTGCTGAATTTTTAAGTGAAACTCCCACACTTCTTTCTGGCATACTAAATATAAGCCAGAGATACGAGTAGACCTAGGTAAATCTCACCCTTTCATGAGGGTTGTCTTCTCATGACAGAATTGTTATTTTATTATTTCTGTCCAGGATTTCCCATATTTTACTATCTTTCTCCTGCTTTTCATTCCAGAAACAGCTTTAGACATCAGTAAAACTCTATTTGCCCCAGTACTGCAGTGCTCACAGAACTCTGCCTCAGAGCCACACGAGAATCTACACTGACAATTTTGTTTCTCAGCTGAAACCTTTAAGGTGCAGTTTATAATGCAGCATAGTTCGAACATCAAAAAGGTGGGACATCTCTAATTCACACACACACCCCAGCCTGGAAGTTACATGTTCCAATACTACCCATATTCCCATTTTTAGCACAGTATTAAACTTTATAGACAACCTTATAGTCCATTACACTACTATGTGGTATATATTCAGACAGTGCAATATTTTGGCTTATTATGCAGAATGTTTTTAATTTGAAGACATTAAAGGGTAGCATAAGTTTGTTTAATCTTCAGACATGCTATACTGGACCAGCTGAAAAAGGCAGCAATATATACCTGAACCTTTGCATCTTTTCCATTGTCATACAGCAAGATACTGCACTGGTGTATCTTTCACACATGCTACTGCAGCATTGCAGAACTACAGCCACTCAGACCTCCACACATTAGACTTGGTTAGTTTGTTGGGAACATCTTCTACCTGGGGAGGTCTGGCCCTTCCAAATCAGCCTGGGAAACTCAAGTCTGTGCAAGTGTGACTCAAACTTTAAGCTAATGAACAAAAGTGGACTCATACACCACTGGGCTGCCAGTGGTAGCCAGATTTCAACTTTAACCCAGTTTTTATTTTGTGTGCCTTATATGCAGAGGATACATAACTTGTTAGAGGTTGCAGAAGAATCAAGGAGCTCTCAGATCTGTTCTCAAGAATGCAAAGCTGCAATGCTTTCCACCTTTCCCCAGCTCTAAGAGCTGAATTTTCCTGATCCTATCCAGACCATACCTAAACCTCATCATTTAAGATTCACCTGCTGAAGGAATTAAACCCCACACTGCTCCAGTTACACAGCAGCTTCAGGCCTTCACACAGGGATACCCCTTCTGGTTCTGCCAATGCAATCCGTCAGTCACCCATAGGATCCATTTTGCAGATGCCCGCAGGGAACAGCTCTACAGACATCCTGCACAATACAACACAGCAGCAGCATTGTTGTATTGGTTTGGGATATAATGGACCTGGAGTCATCCATAGCAGATGGCTTCTGATGTGTGAAAAAGAACTTTCCTCCTAAGCAGGGGCTATCTGGAGACAGGAAGTGCTTTGTAACACCAGCAGAAGAGCCTTCTGGGTCTGTACCAAACCTATAGAACAATAATGTTTAATGGTGTACAGAAAGGTTATTAGCAGCAGGGAGGGCTAAAATGAATTTCACAGAATTCATAGGATGACATCTGGAATCTTCACCACGGCCTCCGGAGTTCACTGCATCACCTGAATTACAATAAAGTATTTAGAAATAAATTACATGTTTCATTTCCATCCAAAAGCAATGTAAGTAGCAGGAGTTTGTGTGTCAAGTGACATAGGAGCGTTCAGAATCTTAAAACTTCATAGAATTCCAGAAGCATAATACAGGTTTGCTTACATAAAAGCAAGAAAATAGTGATTAAGTATTCATTAAATCATCTTCACCAATTAGGAATAAGTCTATTCCAATATTCTGATTTGTATTCTAAATGTATTTTGCACAATTACTTATGCTTTTAAGAAAGCTAATGAGAGAAGTTACAAAGAAGAAAATGCAGCAAATAAGAATGAAATTATCTCTGCCTAATTAATCAGTCATTCCCAGACAAGAAAAATACCTAAATAAATTCATACTCTGCTTTTAGCCTAAATGATATTTTCCATTCAGTCTGATGACCCAAGAAAACTATTAAAAGTGCTTAAGTTTATTTAAATGCAATCTAGTTAAAAAGCATGAAAATAAGAAGAGAAAGGCTAAGTAGCTGATGTGAAAGTGTGATAAATCGTACTTGAAAGATATTCACTGTTATTTTAAGAAATCAGCTTCAGGTCTCAAGGCACAAGAAGTCAGGAGAGCACATGACTAACTTCAACTGCATTCAGGGCAGAAGTTCAGCATGTGCTTGTTTTTCTGAACCTGTCCCACTGATTTTGTATATGGAGATCAAAAGGTATATAAAGCAAGTGTATGAAGAAAATGTTTCTTCTATCTCAAGTCAGTCTTAGAAGGTTCAGGTATTTAAGCAGGTTAATTTGTAGGATTACAAGAAGACATTTAATACAGGCAAATTCGTAACATATTTTGATATCAACAGTGACATCTAAAAAGTTGATTTTTGTTAAGAAAGCTTAAAATCTTGTGGGCTACGCAAGTCCCAGGTGCTGGACTGTTTTCCAGTGGAAGGAAAAGGTTTATTTGTCTATTGCAGACAAATGCTGTCCCTTTCTTCCTTTCTTCAAAAACCACACAGATATGGTTGCACCAGTTGATTTTACCTCTGTAAAGCAACTGAGGAGATGAGTTAATTACTTCAATCATTTGTACACTGAAAGATTTGCAGCAATAGTTTAGAACTGGACCTCTAAGACTGCAGTTGCTTCCCTACATGGCCCATCTCAGTGCTAGCTGCTTATATCCCAGAGACACATCTGACCTGCTTGCAAATCCGCTCTCACATCACTCTCTATTATGCATTTAGCCCTCTGTATGAAGGCACACGAGGTAGAAGTTAGTTACCACACAAATCCAGACTGAGAACTGCTGCTCTTCAGTACTTGACTCATGAGTGGAGCAGACATCCCTGCCTCTGGGGCAGAAACATCTATCACAGCAATGGAGCAAATGGCGGGGAACAGCAACAGCATCTGTTGTCAAGTCTGATCCGCATCCCCTCCTATGTCTCTCAGCGTCTGTATTTTCCAGTAGGTCAAACCTGAAAATACCTTTGTGTCTGCAAACATCACAGCAAAGTCACTGATCTCAAAAAGGGCTGTGTATTTTTGTTGAGCAAAATTAGAACCAAGACGCTGACATTTACGTTCATGCCCTTTTCTGGTTTTCCAGTGTTACACCAAAAATAATTAAATAGTTAAGATGATTCCTATATACTGACTACTAGAAATATGTTCAGAGCTTTACAATAAAGCTACATTTAAACAAATACCAATGAACACATTGAAATAACTTAATCTGACAGTAGGAGTGAACAGTAAGAAAATTCAGGAGGAGAATAATTAAGGATAAGCACATCTAATTTGAACACGCACACTTTCAAGCATTATAATCAAATATCCTCTGTGACAGTGAAAAGATCTTAACATCATAGTGCATCTGATTTTGGGGGCAGGGAGAACAGGAGGGAGGAAGGATTGCAGATGATGACTTGCCATTTCTAGAGCTCAGAGAAGCAGAGTTTTAGCTGATCACACTCTGCTAAAACCCCATTCCCCTCAAAGGATACTAAGGTCTCTTACAAAGCATTTGAAATATAATTATATGCTTCTGCATATGAAGACTGTATTTCTCAGCCAGAAAATATCTTGGATTTTATTCAAAATAGTTTCTGAGCTTGTTCAATTGCTTTGCAGGAAATATTTACCCAAGGATCATTGGTTTCTCCTGGCTGAACTCATTTCAACAGTTGTTCCTCAGAAGGCAACAGATTTGTGTGGTTTTGAATGCAGGTAACAAATATAGCACTAAAAGTACTGGTTACGTGAGTTTTAACTTTCCCAAATAGAAGACATTCATACCATCTCTTATTTAATCATTCAACTTAAACTAAGAAAGACAATTCCATTTAATTGGTAGCATTGCAAGCAAGCTGGGACACCTCAGTTTTGCTCCATTTTCCCTGATTCTGCACAAACCATTGTCAGAGAAAAACATAAAACAGATTGTGTATAGCTGCTCGTCAGCAGGAACACCTCTGGCCACATCCAAGGAACCTCCAAGGTAAGAAACTGGTTAGAAACAATATTTTAGAATATCATTTTAAGTCCTACAAGATTTGTATCTTTCCAGAGAAGAAAAGTCAGATTTTCTGGTTCCTCCAACTTTCAAGAAAATGCCACCTGGTAAACATGTTTACGATGGCAGCAAGTTTTCCCAATGCTTCCTTGCTGGTTAACTAGGCACTGACTGTCTCAGAGGGTCTGGGTTTTGCTGAAAGAATAGAAGGAACAGACCAACTGAGAAATTCTGCTCTGCAATTTTATGACAAGTTGGTTAGGCCACCTTCTGCAGTACTTTATTCTAGCCAAAGTCCAATATCAGATTCCAACTTCATCTTAAAGAAAGTAAGATAGAATCGATAGCTTTTTAATACACAAGTGACATGAAAACTCAAGACCTGGGACTAAAAGGATGGTATACCTTTATACCATTTTCTTGCAACCGTTCAAGAGGCAAGAGATAAATTGCACATCTGCAATTTATCAAGTGCAATTTGTATTCAGAGAACAAAGGACTGACAAACATTGGATAAAAAATAATATACAGATTACTTGGTTTTTTTGAAAGATCTAAGTATACAATACCTGCCAACCACAAAAACCTTACGGAATGCAAACAGACCACACAGCAGTGGAAGAACGAGTACTGGGATATGTGACTGAGGAAATCTTCCTGGGGATGGGAATTCCAGAAATCTCTCAAACACATTTGAAAGATTGGTTTTTTAATATATGTTATTCAGTCCAGTCCTTTATTTTCTTATTTTCAGCCTTTCATACCTAGATATTTTTTAATCTGCTAAAAGCATCTTTAAGACCACAGTCAATGCTGCTTGCACTCTCTGCCAATCAGTGAAGCTGCAAAAGATGAAAGAGTTCATCCGATATGCAAGAAGTAACTTCAATAGAAAAGTTGTAGAATGTTAGTCACAGCAAGTGGTCCATTTTTCTAGAAGCAAGGCCATGAGCTTGATGAGCACAGCAGTGAGCAGCAAGGTGTACATTTTGCTGTTGCTTGTTTTATTGAAGATAGTTCTACAGGAAATAGGGTTGACAAGAAAACTACAGTAAGAGCTTAACATAAAGCCATTATGTCAGCACTAAGTAATATCAAGAATTTGTACAGTAACAGCTATTTTTAGCAGTAGAAAAAAAGCTTTGGAGAAAATATCCCTGAAGTACTAGGAAAGATCTAAGTTCAAGTTTCAAACTTCAGCAATGTCTTTTTTATAGCATAACCTTTGAATTAATAAAGCTCCTAATAGCAGAACCAGAGCGTCATTTTACTCAGTTTAGTCCACCCACTATATGTGCTAAGCCACTGGGACAACCTCCACAGCCTAGAATCAGTATGTCCAGAGGTTTATTAGTCATGTCCGTAAGGGAAGCTGATCTTCTGCCACCCTCTCTGCACCTACACATGCAGCAACAGCTCAAACTACATGCATGCTCCCATCCCACAAATTCTGCCCAGTCCACCCAGCCAAATATGTCTAAGTGCTCCTACTGTAAATACTCCTGGTTTAATCTGGTCTGACAGAAGGACCTTTTTGTCCCTTCATTCCAGTTTCATTGGAATTACTGTTTTCCCCTTTTAGCATCAACTCCACAAATGCTTGATGTATTATATTACTAACATTGTTACAAAATACTAACAGTGATTACTTCCATTAATAGCTACTTATATGTGTGTTTTGATTAGAAAATTCAGAAATTTACTGCTGCTTCTAAAATGTGAAATCTTGAGCCACAATACATAAAGTAAAACCAGCCCATGACATTCCTCTGGGGGAAAAAAAATAAAATCAATTAAAAAAAAGGATTATTACCTAACAAAAATTCAACCGTAGTTTAAGAAAATATTTGTCTGGCTCATTTTTTTCCTAAAAAAAAAAAAACCTGAAAACATTCAACCAGGATGTTTTCCCATAATTAATAGCCTGATGTTGTTTTTCAGGTATCTCCCCCACCACAATATTATCAACTTATTTATAATGAGCTAAAATGATTATTTCCTCAGAATACTACACAGGAAAAACTCAAGACAAGGCAGCTGTTATTTTGACTTTAACAAGATCGTACAAAGCATTGCAAGTTTGGAAAATGACTCAAAATGATGATGCAAAGTCAGTGGTGAACCAGCTCACGTTATTAGGTATCTGCATCAGAATTCTGAGACTCATACAGAAATTAAATGGGTTTACTGTAATCCATAATATTTATTATAGCACATTGTCTCTTGTTTTTTGGTATAAAGTACTAAGCAAAACCAAACCAGTCACCATTCCTCTACCCTGAGCATTTTGTTTCCCTTGCATTTAATCTATAAAGCACTAAAATAAAGTTATTAGGGTATATTCCCAATGACTGGAAAAGGGAAATATAACCCCCGTTTTCAAGAAGGGGAAAATGGATGACGCAGGGAACTACAGACCAGTCAGTCTCATCTCTGTGCCTGGCAAAACCTTGGAGCAGATTCTCCTGGAAGGCATGCTAAGGCACATGAAAAACAACAAGGTGCTTGGTGACAGCCAGCATGGCTTCACTAAGGGGAAATCCTGCCTGACCAATTTGGTGGCCTTCTATGATGGGGCTACAGAACTGATGGACAGGGGCAGAGCAGTTGATGTCATCTACCTGGACTTGTGCAAAGCCTTCGACACTATCCCCCTGCATGACATCCTTGTCTCTAAATTGGAGAGACATCAATTTGATGGGTGGACCACTCGGTGGATAAAGAACTTGCTGGATGGCTGCACACAAAGTGTTGTGGTCCATGGCTCAATGTCCGGCTGGAGACCAGTAATGAGTGGTGTCCCTCAGGGATCGGTGTTGGGACCGGTCTTGTTCAACATCTTTGTCGGTGACATGGACAGTGGGATTGAGTGCGCCCTCAGCAAGTTTGCCGATGACACCAAGCTGTGTGGTTCGGTTGACACGCTGGAGGGAAGGGATGCCATCCAGAGGGACCTCAACACGCTTGTGAGGTGGGCTGATGCCAACCTGATGAAGTTTAACCATGCCAAGTGCAAGGTCCTACACCTGGGTCGGAGCAATCCCAGGCACAGCTACAGGTTGGGCAGAGAAGAGATTCAGAGCAGCCCTGCAGAGAAGGACTTGGGGGTGTTGGTCCATGAGAAAATGAACATGAGCCGGCTGCAGTGTGCGCTCGCAGCCCAGAAAGCAACCGTATCCTGGGCTGCATCAAGAGGAGTGTGACCAGCAGGTCGAAGGAGGTGATCCTGCCCCTCTGCTCTGCTCTCGTGAGACCTCACTTGGAGCATTGTGTGCAGTTCTGGTGTCCTCAACATAAAAAGGACATGGAACTGTTGGAACAGGTCCAGAGGAGGCCACGAGGATGATCAGGGACTGGAGCACCTCCTGTATGAAGACAGGCTGAAAAAGTTGGGGCTGTTCAGCCTGGAGAAGAGAAGCTGCGTGGAGACCTCAGAGCAGCCTTCCAGTATCTGAAGGGGGGCTATAGAGATGCTGGGGAGGGACTATAGTGACAGGACAAGGGGTAACGGGTTCAAACTTAAACAGGGGAAGTTTAGGTTGGATATAAGGAGGGAGTTTTTTTATTGTAAGGGTGGTGAGGCACTGGAATGTGTTGCCCAGAGAAGCTGTGAATGCTCCATCCCTGGAAGTGTTCAAGGCCAGGCTGGATGAGGCCTTTGGTGGCATGGTTTAGTGTGAGGTGTCCCTGCCCATGGCAGGGGGGTCCAACCGTAACTATTCTATGATTCTATATTTGCATAGTTTATGGAAGAATTCACTCACTTTTGTTTGCCTGCTTCTAACAATTACTACAAAACGCCAAATCCACACTGACAGCATAAACTATGTGATCTAAAAATAAAATAAAAAAATTAAAATTAAATTTAATTAAAATTAAAAATAAATTTAATTAAAATTAAAAATAAAATCCATGATTTCCCCACAAACTTAGTTCTTGCACACCCACTGTCCATAGCCAAGTACTAGCAAATGCTGTAAGAAAAGCTAATACTAAACCAATCTGTTCTTCCCTGGAGTTTGGCACATTAAAGGCTGAAGACAACATACAGAGAACTGTGTACAGGCTCCTGCGTACGAGAAAGGGGGCTCTAGAGAAAGGGGGCAGAAACATAGAACTGGACACTTCTGATTGAAACCAAGAGCTTTCTATGGAGAAAGTCACCAACCTACAGACTAAGACACCTGTCTTCAAGTATATCAAGTGACAAGATCCCTTAAATTAGTAATGGTAAATACCCAAAGTAACCGTTCTTTCCCCATCTCCCCTCTGCTCATAAAACCTTGACCTCCATGTTTAGATAGATCAGTCACTTGCAGAGAACCAGTTTTCATGTTCAGGAGAAAGCTCATGCCAGTGAAGTTCAACACTGAACACTAAGTACACCAGGTATATATGTTACATACATACACATGGTGTATATATATACCTTGATTCTCCAAACAAGAACATATATACATATATGTTCTTGATTGGAGACACCCATCGATAGCTTTGGCTGGAACCCATTACTTCACATACACGGTGCTAGGAATGTCTTCCCACTCCCCACAAGACTAAGATAATTGCTAATACGTTTCACATTCCTCAGACAGAAAAGCTTTTCAGAGACAGTCAGATTTTGCTTCTCAAAAGGCATGTATCACAGTATCACACAGTATCACAGTATGTTAGAGATTGGAAGGGACCTCAAAAGATCATCTAGTCCAATCCCCCTGCCAGAGCAGGAACACCTAGATAAGGTTACACAGGAATGTGTCCAGGCGGGTTTTGAATGTCTCCAGAGAAGGAGACTCCACAACCCCCCTGGGCAGCCTGTTCCAATGTTCTGTCACCCTCACTGAGAAGAAGTTTCTTCTCAAGTTTAAGTGGAACCTCTTGTGTTCCAGTTTATACCCATTACCCCTTGTCCTATCATTGTTTGCCATTGAGAAGAGCCTGGCTCCATCCTCATGACACTCCCCCTTTATATATTTATATACACTAATAAGGTCCCCCCGCAGTCTCCTCTTCTCCAAACTATAGAGACCCAGCTCCCTCAGCCTTTCCTCATAAGGGAGATGCTCCACTCCCTTCACCATCTTAGTTGCCCTGCGCTGGACTCTCTCCAGCAGGTCCCTGTCCTTCTTGAACTGAGGGGCCCAGAACTGGACACAATATTCCAGATGCGGTCTCACCAGGGCAGAGTAGAGGGGAAGGAGGACCTCTCTCGACCTACTGACCACCCCCCTTCTAATACACCCCAGGATGCCATTGGCCTTCTTGGCCACAAGGGCACAGTGTTGGCTCATGCTCATCCTGCCATCCACTAGGACCCCCAGGTCCCTCTCCCCTACACTACTCTCTAACAGGTCGTTCCCCAGCCTATACTGGAACCTGGGGTTGTTCCTGCCCAGATGCATGACTCTACACTTTCCCTTGTTATATTTCATCAAGTTTCTCCCTGCCCAACTCTCCAGCCTGTCCAGGTCTCGCTGGATGGCAGCACAGCCTTCTGGCGTGTCAGCCACTCCTCCCAGCTTAGTGTCATCAGCGAACTTGCTGACAGTACACTCAATTCCCTCATCTAAATCATTGATGAATATATTAAATAATACTGGTCCCAATACTGACCCTTGAGGCACTCCACTAGATACAGGCCTCCAACTGGACTCTGCCCCATAGACTACAACTCTCTGGCTTCTGTCCTTCAGCCAGTTCGCAGTCCATCTAGTGAGATCATCCAGACCACACTTCCTCAATTTAGCTATGAGGATGCTGTGGGAGACTGTGTCAAATGCTTTGCTGAAGTCAAGGTAGACCACATCCACCGCTCTGCCATCATCCATCCACAATGTTATTTCCTCATAAAAGGCTAGGAGGTTGGTCAAGCATGACTTCCCCTTGGTAAAGCCATGTTGACTGCCCCTCATAACCCTCTTATCCTTGACATGCCTTAAGATGGCATCAAGGATAAGGTGTTCCATCACTTTCCCAGGGATGGAGGTGAGGCTGACCGGTCTATAGTTACCCGGGTCCTCCTTCTTGCCCTTTTTGAAGACTGGAGTGACATTTACTTTCCTCCAGTCCTCAGGCACCTCTCCCGTTTCCCAAGATGATGGTAAAGATGATGGAGAGTGGTCTAGCAATGACTTCCGCCAGTTCCCTCAGCACCCGCGGGTGCATCCCATCTGGACCCATGGATTTATGGATGTCCAGATTGCTCAACTGGTCCCTAACCCATTCCTCGTCGACTAAGGCAAACTGCTCCAGTGACCTGACTTCATCTGAGGTCTCAGGAGTACAGGGCTCTTCAGGACTGCCACCGGCAGAGTAGACTGAGACAAAGAAGGCATTCAATAACTCTGCCATCTCAGTATCTTCTGTAGATAAAAAGTCTAGGGTTTTTTCTCCTCTCCCAAGTTGCCAGCTACACTAGTAATGCCAGGGTAGAGATACAGACCCAGCTTCAGCTTAGAAGAGAGGACAAAGTCTTCCTGAGCTTCCTTGTGTATCCAAAGACAAGCCTAGATGTGAGTTGTTACTGAGCCACAACAGTTTTCTGATACTTCCCTACAGCTGAAGCATCCTTTCCTTTCAGACAAACATCACAGCTGAGCCCACAGAATTGAACAAAGTGACTACCTCCATAGACACTTCCCTCTAACACAAAGAACATGGATCTCATCTCACATTCTCTTGCCTTAACCAACACACAGTGCTTCCTTCTGTAGGATCAAAGCACAAGACTGCTATTCAATGTGAAACATAAGGAAACATATAATAGGAAAATCTATTTCAGGGATAAATTTGCTACCTGCCTTCTCAGCAAAACACAAGTGTTTAAGGCAGATAATAAGTTGTTCTAGCAGGGAAGATTAGATTATTATTAAGTGATGCTGTAATTTAGTTCTAATTAGGTATTTTTAGGCATCTGCAGTTTAATCCTGCTTCAAACCCAAGAAAGCAACCTCACTATACATAAATACCACCAATTCAGTTACCACTATTTATTGTGACACACGCATATTCATGTACTTTTCATACTGGAAGTGAGGGACCAAGATATAAGTGTTTTTTTCAAAGTTTGTCATTTATACATCAGAGCAGCAATGATGCAGCATTACCAGCATGTCTCACTGCTTCAGTACTGCTCATTGCATGCACTATTCCAGGGCTTCCCGGGCAGCTAGGCATCGGAATCCTGCCCAGAGCTCAACACCTCAGTGTGTTGCCACAGGACATTAACAAGCCTACTGCCCCAAAATCCATTTGAGCCGTAGCTTTAACTGCCACTGGTGCACTCAAGGAAATAAATCTCCATTTTCACTTATCTTTGAAGTAAAGCACTCCTAACCAGTTAGCACTTTGACAGCTGATAAAGCTTTGGTGCTAGAGGTAAGTCAGAGATTAGGACTGAACCAACACGAAGAGACAATGTTGTTAGGACTGACCAACTGTATCAGCACGATATAGCCTAGCAGTCACAGGCTCAGTCTTTACCAAGAGTTCAAGCAAATGATTCCGTCTAAACTGAATAATTTTCTAATTATACTTCAAAGATATTCTGGATGTGAAATGATGTCAGAAAACGGTTACAGAGAACTTAGAAAAGAGCTTGCAAAATCCTATTGGAAGAGAAAAGCAGTTGGCCAGAAAAAGACGGAACTGAGGTAAAGGCAGTAAAAATGAAGCAGAAAGGATGTTCCAATGAAAAATATGTTTTGTTTCTTCATAAATCTCCATACCAGCACAAAGCATGCATCTGCATACATGACATGTGAGCACAGTGTAGCAGCACAAATTAAAATGCATTGATTTTTACAAAATAAATATTTGTTTTAGTGAAAATCTATTGCAATTACTTAAAGTATCCTTTTTCAATAAAAATTAATTAATCTAAGAATACACTGACTGGTTGCAGTGGCAAAACAATTACAGTGCTTACCCTTTCAAAATGATAGAACTTTGTGATATCCTTGAATTTTGTCCTTTAGAAAAAACCCATTAACAGCTTTACAGATATTTGCCTGCACTACTGGTTTTTGCATTATCACTTTCAAGATAATCTTGCCTATATTTCAATGTCAGGTGTATATAACTGCCTCTATGCCTACTTTTTGGCTTTCAACTGTTACTTTAAATCAGCGCAAATGTAGTCACAGTTCTTTGACCAAAAAGTTCGATTGCTTCTATACCTTTGGGATTAAGAGACCCTTTTGAAGGCAGCCTTTTCCCACCGTTGGCTCTAGTTACATAAAAAGTAAAACTATAAAGCAACAGTAGCATCACCACCCTTTTCTATACAACTGAAACCTAACTCAGCACCCGTGGACGCTGCTACTGAACCCAGTCGAATGCTGCCCTTAGCTTTTCACCTACTAAGTGCTGGAGCTTCAGATATTATGACAACCCACATCCAAACAGTGAATAAGCAAAGCTGTTACTTCATTTACGTTCTCATTTTCTACAAAAATGAGGTCTTATACATGCCTTTCTCTCCCTTTTTCATTTCAGACAACTCTGTAAGGCAGGCATCTCAAATCTGCCATATTTAACTAGGAGGCTCTTTGTATCTTCCAAGCATTTAGCAAATCAAAAATCCAAACCCAACTACATTTTAAGTTAAGAAAACATGTTAGAGTACCCTTAGTTTTCCAAGATGTACAGTTAAAATGCATCCACTTTTAATAGAAGCCCAGTTTCAGAAAAATGCAAAAGTGCACAGGGAAGATAGAGATCTAATGTTGTGAAATTAATTGATTCTGCATCGGGTTTTTTCTTCTTTTCTAAGAGGTTACCATAGTCTCATTATTTTACCAATACTCCCCAATCCATGTAAATTAATATTCTTACAGGCACTGAAAGCAAAGCTCTGCTGGGAACCTTGCTAGAACTGAATGAAGATGTACTCATACCCTCATTCTCTCAGCTCTGTCCCATATTAACACCTTAATTTGACTAAAATGTCAAAATGTGAAACTTCTATTCAGAAAGGAGAAAGCGCATGTAAGCTAATTCTTCAAGTTCACTGATAAATTCTGTGCTAGAAGTGATACACTTTTCCTAATGCTGCTAATTGCCCAATTAAAATCCATCCAAAGTACAATGTCTTGCATTGTTTATCACTTTTACAGAACTATTCATTAAACACACCACCAGGGAGACAATTAACCATGTTAACTTTGTTACATGAAGTATTAAATGTTTTTAGGCTATAATCCATCTGTGAAAGAGCTATTTTTACCTTTAATTTCTGTTTATAGAGACACAGCAAGATTACCTTAAGCTGCATTAATGCTCACTATGTTTCAAGGTTTGCTTGAAAATTTTGAGAAATGGTGGAAAATCAAGTTGTGGGAAACCCTTGCATCTTCCAGTTGAGGATCAAGCTCACTGTAAGTTTACTACAGATTTTTAATCAGCCAAGTTTCAATTTTAAGCATTCATCCCATTTCTGGCATAACTCCCTCCCGAATATTGCTCCACAGCATTCTGGCACAGCTCAGCCCTACAGCACACAGCCCTCTTTCCTTGGATCCCAGCAAGAGAAACTTCACAGTCAATTCTGGAAGCATTTTAAAAAGCATAGCCATAATATCCTTAGCAACAGCTTCCTATAACAAAAGATTAATTTTCACTAATGAAATGCTAATATATAAATAACTGAATATTTATTGAATATTAACATTGAAGACAATAAATAGCGTAAACAGCTATTTAGTACATAATTCTTTGTAATCGTATTTTTCATTCATTTGTGTTTTACTACTGCAATTCCCTTCACAGAAGGGCAACATGTTAGCTAAACCTTGCATTATTGACCATAAATAGGTGATATGTGAATACTTTTCCTTTCAAGCTAAGAGAAAGCGCTTAAGCAATGAATTTAGAGAACACATTCCTGTGGCCAGAATCCACCTTTAATTGTGGATTTATCTGCTGCACTGACTTTGTGCCATCCCTCTCCATCAGTAAAATCATGGATTTCCAGGTACCCACCTACAAAACAGATTGGTGCTAAGGTCCACTTGTGGAGTGATTTATATTCTATTTAAACATTAATTGACTTTATATAGAATTATTAAGGTTTATATCTGTAAACTGTTGATGTTTTTATGGCTCAGGAAAGCTTTTTATTAAAGGGTTTAATATTACCTGTGCACAATAAGCTTTTAAGTACACCCCAGATCATTCATCACAGTTGCTGATATTTTTAATTCTATTTTAGGCTTAGTTACTTTGTGTTAATTTCCAGTAAAGTAAACTGGCCTGAAAAAGGAGTGAGAAACAAAGCTGTAAATGGAGACCAGAGAAAGTGCAATTTACAGCAATTCCTGGGGAAAAAAAAAAAAAAAAGGACTTCTATGAAGTGTAGAAGTTACATTTTTCATCCTCAATGACATTACCATTGTCATTATTAATATGTCTCCTTACATTACTGGCACTTCATTGCAGTTAATGGCCCATTTCCCATGCTACCTCACTCTTAATCCGTGTCTTCCTTTATTAAACCGGTAGTAAGTGAGAAAAGACAGTATTCTTTAATGCCTTCTAATGAAGACTGGATGTTGCACTGGTTTAAACAAGAGCTACATAGCTAATCAGAAATATTCTTATATTATAAATAAACCATACAATTCATGCCTTGATATCCATAAGTTCAAAGGCTATGTGGCAATTAATTAATTTTCAACCCATACTTTATTTTAAAAATATCCATAAGGATCCGTTTCATGTGCATGAGTGAATTCAGAGTCAGCAATGCAGCATTTTTTGTGCTTAAAGTCCCACAGTTTGGAAATACTGATGCTGACATTGGCTTTTCCAACTTACGACTCATTCAATAAAGTCATACTGATTTTCAGTTTTTTTTTTCTTTTTTGCTTGTTCCAGGACAGTTCCATGTCCTTTTTATGTTGAGGATACCAGAACTGCACACAATGCTCCAAGTGAGGTCTCACGAGAGCAGAGTAGAGGGGCAGGATCACCTCCTTCGACCTGCTGGTCACGCTCCTCTTGATGCAGCCCAGGATACGGTTGCTTTCTGGGCTGCGAGCGCACACTGCAGCCGGCTCATGTTCATTTTCTCATGGACCAACACCCCCAAGTCCTTCTCTGCAGGGCTGCTCTGAATCTCTTCTCTGCCCAACCTGCAGCTGTGCCTGGGATTGCTCCAACCCAGGTGTAGGACCTTGCACTTGGCATGGTTAAACTTCATCAGGTTGGCATCAGCCCACCTCACAAGCGTGTTGAGGTCCCTCTGGATGGCATCCCTTCCCTCCGGCGTATCAACCGAACCACACAGCTTGGTGTCGTCAGAAAACTTGCTGAGGGCGCACTCAATCCCTCTGTCCATGTCACCGACAAAGATGTTGAACAAGACCAACTCCAACACCGATCCCTGAGGGACACCACTCGTTACCGGTCTCCAGCTGGACATCGAGCCATTGACCACAACTCTTTGCATGTGGCTAGCCAGCCAGTTCTTTATCCACCGAGTGATCCACCCATCAAATTGATGTCTCTCCAATTTAGAGACAAGGATGTTGTGTGGGACAGTGTCAAATGCTTTGCACAAGTCCAGGTAGATGACGTCAACTGCTCTGCCCCTGCCCATCAGTTCTGTAGCTCCATCATAGAAGGCCACGAAATTGGTCAGGCAGGATTCCCCCTTAATGAAGCCATGCTGGCTGTCACCAAGCACCTCCTTCTTTTTCACGTGCCTTAGCATGCCTTCCAGGAGAATCTGCTCCAAGGTTTTGCCAGTCACAGAGGTGAGACTGACTGGTCTGTAGTTCCCCGGATCATCCATTTTCCCCTTCTTGAAAATGGGGGTTATATTTCCCTTTTTCCAGTTGTCGGGAACTTCACCTGACTGCCACGATTTTTCAAATATGATGGCCAGTGGCTTAGCAACTTCATTCGTCAGCTCCTTCAGGACCCGCGGATGGATTTCATCAGGTCCCATGGACTTGTGCACTTTTAGGTTCTTAAGATGGGCTCGAACCTGATCCTCTCCTACAGTGGACCTGAGGTCTTCGTTCTTGCAGTCCCTGCATCTACGTTCCAAGACTTTGGTGGCATGAGCATTTGCCAGTGAAGACTGAGGCAAAGAAGTCATCAAGAACCTCAGCCTTCTCCAAATCCAGTGTAGCCAGTTCTCCAGATAGCTTCCGGAGAGGGCCTACGTTGTCCCTAGTCTGTCTTTTATTTGCACAGTACCTATAGAATCCCTTCCTGTTATCCTTCACATCCCTAGCCAAGTTTAAATTCTAACTGGGCCTTAGCTTTCCTAACCTGGTCCCTAGCTCCCCAGACAACATCCCTGTATTCTTCCCAGGCCTCCTGTCCCTGCTTCCACCTTTTATAAGCCTCTTTTTTCCACCTCTAAGTTTCCTCAGCAGCTCCTTATCCATCCAAGGAGGTCTGCTGGCCCTCCTGCCGCACTGCCTTCTAGTTGGGATGCAACACTCCTGAGCTTGGAGCAGGTGATCCTTGAATATCAACCAACAGTCTTGGGCCCCCCTGCCCTCTAGGGCTGTATCCCATGGAACCTTACTAAGCAGGCTCCTGAAGAGGCCAAAGTCTGCTCTCTTGAAGTCCAGGGCAGTGAGCTCGCTGCACGCTCTTCTCACTGTCCTGAGGATCTCGAATTCGACCATCTCATGATCGCTACAACGAAGGCTGCCCTGGAGCATCACATTTCCAACCAGCCCTTCCCTGTTGGTGAGCACGAGGTCAAGCATGGCACCTCTCCTTGTCGGCTCCTCTATTACTTGCAGAAGGAAGTTATCTTTCACACAATCGAGGAACCTCCTGGATTGATTCTGCCAGGCCGTACCACCCCTTCAACAGATACCAGGGTGATTGAAGTCCCCCATGAGAATAAGGGCCTGCAAGCATGAAGCTGTTCCTATCTGTCTGTAGAGTGCTTCATCCACAGATTCCTTTTGATAACAGATCCCCACAGTAAATTCTCCCATCGCTGTTCTCCCTTTAACCCTGATCCACAAACTCTCTGTTGACTGATCACCTGCCCCCAGACAGTTCCATACTCTCCAGCCTATCCTTAACATAAACAGCAACTCCTCCTCCCAGTCTGCCGGGCCTGTCTTTTCTAAAGAGCCTGTAACCTTCCATTTCAACACTCCAGTCATAGGAGCCATCCCATCATGTTTCTCTGATACCAATTATATCGTATCTCAGTAGATGTACACACATCTCTAATTCCTCTTGTTTGTTCCCCATGCTACGGGCGTTTGTGTAAAGCCATCTGAGCAGAGCTCCAAATTAAGCTGGCTCATTGGCTGGAGTGGCTGGAATATCTCTGCATTGTTCCGAGCGTTTATTATAGTTGCTGGTAACTGACTGGGTGTGTTGGGATGGAACGATGCCCCCCCCTTCCCCAACACATCTAGTTTAAAGCATCCTTGACCAGCCTGGCAAGCCTCCTGCCAAAACCACTCTTCCCCTTCGTCAGAGCAGCCCCACCAGCCCGCAGTAGACCTGGCCTACTAAACTGGGTCCCGTGTTCTAAATAACCAAACCCCTGACTATGGCACCACTGTTCTAACCATTTATTAACCTGGCAAATTCGCCTGGCCTTTTAAGGTCCTCCCCTTTATCCTGGAGAATTTATGAAAACACTTACCTGAGCTCCAGAGCCCCTAAGCACCTCTCCCAGGGCTCTGTAGTCCTTCTTAACGTTCTCTGGGTTACTGCTATCTATATCACTAGCACCTACATGGATCACTAGAAGTGGGTAATAGTCAGTGGGACTTATTAGACCAGGCAGCCTCTCTGCAACATCCCTGATCTGAGCCCCTGGCAGGCAACACACCTCCCTTGAGACTGGGTCAGGATGACAGATGAGTGCCTCTGTTCCTTTCAAAGTAGAGTCCTCTACCACTATGACCCACCGCTTTTTCCTGGCAGCACCAGCAGTGATCTTCTTTAGTAGTGCATCAGTCAGTTGTTCATGTTGTGAGTGTGTTTCCTCATTAGCCCCCTGTAGAACTGCAAAGCAGTTCCAGATAGGGACAACAGATTAAGGACAAAGCCCCTTGCTTTTAATTGTTCTCTTCCTCCTTTTTTTTGTTGTTTTTGTTGTTGTTGTTGTTATTGTTAGTTCCCAGCTTCCTGGGTTAACAGCCACCTTCTTTCCTGCATGAGCTATGATGGATGCTTGAAGCCCCTGCACAGCTTGGCCTGGAGCAAGCATTCCTGCTTCTTCTCAGCTTCCCTGACATCTTGCAGCCTATTGACAGCATCCCACAGCTCAGCCACCTGCTGCAGGAGGACCTCCACCAAGGTGCACCGAGTGCAGCCCTGCCCATTATGCACCCTTCCCTCACGAGACCAGTGCAGGCACTCTCTACACTCTGAGCATTGCACTGCAGCCTCCCCTCTCATTGGCTCTGTCTGGGTGCCTACGCTGGCCACCGCCGGGACAGCGAGAGCAGAGCTCCCAGAGCGGGCCCTGGTCATACGGCGAGTACTGACCATCCCGTGAAGCTGCCACATCACACTCCTGATCACTCGCGCTCCCTGGGGCAGGATTTCACTCATTCTGGGCTGGTGCCATCTTTCCTAGCTCTGCCTCCTGTGAGTCCCTGCTCGTGTCAGCGGAGCTGCCGGCTCCTGAGCAATGCCTGTCGAGGACCTGAGGCTCTTGGAACTCTTGAGTTGAGGCTCCTGGACGCTGAGCTTCCCACAGCTCAGGTGTTGAAGGCGTCCTCTCTGGAGCTACTCACCTCAGCAATAGGTCATGTTCAGTTATAGTTTCTAAGACTAAAATGATCTTTGCTGAAGAGAGGAGTGACCCTCAGCAATCAGCAAAAATTACGTCAGAAGTTAGTTAAGAGATTAAGTGTTAAACAGTGTTTGAGCACATGCAGCATTATCGACTGGCTTTATGGAAAATAAACTGTATAGAAATATGAGTGAATGGTGAGACACTGGCACAGGGTGCCCAGAGAAGCTGTGGCTGCACCATCCCTGGCAGAGTTCAAGGCCAGGATGGAAGGGGCTTTGGAGAAACCTGGTCTAGCAGAAGGTGTCCCTGCCCATGGCAGTACTCTCTTGCGCAAAAACTGCTTCATCTCACTAAAAAGGCCTTCTAGATATGGCTTTACATAGGACTAAAACCATTAAACCATGTTTAATTCTTTCAAAAGGAAGTGATACTTCAGATGATGTCAGGATTACGCTTAACATGTAATTGTGTCACCCACTGTGTCTGCAGCCCATAAAGAGGTTGCCATTACACTCATTGGGAACCTATATGGTAATTTGGCATGGAAATTAAGGATTCCACTGGACTTGCCTTCTACGTATATAATGGGCAAAGCATTCAGGCTCCAGAGGTAGAAAGTTTAAATTATTTTTTTCTCTTCTACCTCTCACACAGCATTCTTACAATATCTGAACCACAAGAGGAAAAACTGTTTACCTACCTTCTGTGGCACCTAATAAATGAACATCCGCCAGCAGTGTGAACTCTCCTGTTTGAAAGCGTTTGTTCAACAGACCAGCACTGGACCAGTAATTCCAATAGGAAATTGAGAGATTTCAGCGAAACCTCCACCATTCCTAGGAAACATTGAAATGGTAGTCATTAGGATGACTGTTGCTATGCAGTCTAGAATTTGTATTTAGTTCGCTAAAATCCACCATTTCTTGCACTTCTAAATATAGTTTGGTAACTATTTTAAGTATTAAATAATTTAAAACTTTGTCTTGAAATGCATAAGTAGCATTACAAGATCAAATCACTATTTTTACCTGCTATTCTGGTGATTGTTTTCATATTAAATCATGAGATCCTGTTAGTTTTCATACTGAACACTCCCAGTTTGCTCGGAGTTTTTTGCCCAGGTCTCCCAGCTGTGCTACATTAGAAAAGTTTCAGTCTTCCCAAAACTCAGTTTTTCCCTTGCACAGGAGTTTACTGTAGCACTACTACATCAGTGAACCTTGGAAGAGTGTTAGCTGACCTAAAATAGCAAACCAGGGAAATCTCTACAAATCTGTACTTATAGTACACTTTTCTGTGAATTAATATTAACGTAGCTCTAAAGGGAAAAAGAATATGGAGAATTTCATAACCACTGCATTAGTTATGGGGATTTCAGAAATTTGGGAGATAATTAGAAGATGAACTTACTTAAAATTTGCCAGCACACTAAAACCCACAGATGAAAAGTAGAATAAACAGGGATCATAGAATCATAGAATAGTTAGGGTTGGAAAGGACCTTAAGATCATCAAGTTCCAACCCCCCACCACGGGCAGGGATGCCTCACACTAGACCATATCGCTCAAGGCTCTGTCCAACCTGGCCTTGAACACTGCCAGGGACGATTAAAACTGAAAGCATATATACTTATCTTTGGAAGCATAGTAAGTGGAGTCATGTTTTGCATAACAGTTGTTTTGGGTCTTTTGGGTTTTTTAATTTTCCCCAGAGTTGCCTGGCAATTATTGCCTCTCAAGCATCACTTGTTATCACCCAGTACTGAAAAGCAGCTAAGAAACAACATATCTGGTAGCACAAAGTGACCAGCCATCACATAAACAACACGAAGTTTCCACATATGATTTTCTCACCTCTCAAAGGACTGCTTGTCATTCATTCTTCAGTGTTTGAAGGTGTTCTTGCTTGTACACTCTTGCTTCACTTCTGAAAACTCCTCACCACTGGGAGGTTCTATTTCTATCTCTAATTACTGTTCCATAATTGTTCTGAAGACAAGACATCTGTTGCTGCTCACTACCATTTCTCTTTGCTGTGTATTTCTTGAGCAGTTTGAAAGGATCTTTGATTGTGCACCATTAAAGGATTTGGGGGTCTTCTGCAAGAGAGCACCAAATCAGACAAAGATTATAGTAAAATATCTTGTGAATTAAGGTGTCTGGTAGGTCTGACAATTTAAAGAGAAATTTAAAGGGATTTTAGGAGTCTTTCGTTTGAGTTTCATATACTACTGCCACACCTGTTTCATTGCACCTATATGTGGAAACAGAAGAGCATCTGCAGAAGGAATCAGAAGGCTGAACACCAACAGGGGCTGATGAGCAACATTCCCATGCCAGGCATTTAATGGCACTGCGACACAAGGTGACCAGGACACTTCTGGCATGCCAAATTGCTCCACAAAACCGTCCCACCAGGTAGTAGGTATTCACTGCCCAGTTCCTTAGTGTTAATCTAACTCATTTGACTAACCAAATAACTCAGTGGGCACAGCATTCTCTAATAAATACACTCATTGATCATGTACCTTGTTGCCACTTGATTTTCAACTCTTCCTTCACAAAAATAT
Organism: Psittacula echo; assembly: GCF_963264785.1. Lineage (NCBI taxonomy): Eukaryota > Metazoa > Chordata > Aves > Psittaciformes > Psittacidae > Psittacula > Psittacula echo. The sequence continues at coordinate 1,770,014 of NC_137756.1, forward strand.
TTGATTAAGCCATATAATACTGCCTTATAAATAAAAATAAAGAAACAAGAGTTTTAAAAGGTTAAAGTTTAAAAGGTTACTAACTGGCATTTCAGGATGCTAAAGTTAAACATGCATAAGCCTGGACCAGCATCAGAAATAGCGAGCTTGATTCACCCGAGAGCCAATGCTTCCAAACTATAGAGAAATGCTGCTTTGTACTTACCAGTCCATGTAATAGCCTGGTGCAAGTGTGTGCTTCCCACTTCTACTGCTCACACTATGTTTCTAACACTTCTCTATTTCTGAACATAATCCAGCACAATGAAAGGACCTACCTACTACACAAGGGAAATCTGCACTCTGCCATCTGTACAGTTGCAACTTTGCAAGTTTGACCTTTATGCCTGCAGATCCTCGATATACAGAAACAGACAAGAAGTTTTGCACCAAAGAATTCTTGATGGAAAAAGATGAGAGAGATGTCATTAAATCAATGCATGACACATCTTTCTCTAGATATTCACATGTGAAAAAGGATCTTGTTGCTCTTTCCAAAACATTAGCACTGCATAGGGCTAATCTGTTGGAATCTCAGCTAAGGTGCTCAGATACCATTCTGTCCTGTGCTACATTCCAAATGAATGCCCCCACAACAAAGATGCCTTAACACACATTAAGATCTAAACATGGCTTTGGCCTGTTGGAATGCTTGCAATGTCCTTGATGCGTTTTATTTTGATGAGTTGCTCAGTAATCAACACAAGTCAAGTATTTACAATTAACCAGTGCTGGTCTACAAAAGAGCAAGCAATGCAACCCAACTGGGGGCAGCAGCATATATTTTTCTGAAATAAGGTTTTGCTTTCATTTACAATTCATTAAAGTGACATGATTCATTAAAGTGACAGTCAGTAGTACCATCTACTCTTCCATTACCTACTGAACTCAGAACTTGCTTAGGTAAATATTTGTATTCGCCTATAATTGTCCCATTTACCTTTTAAAGTGTAATGAGGTGTTACTTGCTGCTTGTTATGCTGTATAGACTTGTTTCTTTTAATTAGTTTATGATTTCAGAAGAATTTTAAAGGCAGAGGTATAGATGGATTTTTCTTTTTTTCAGGAAGGCAATCAGCAGTCTATTAATTTCTACTTTTATCTATCCATTCCACAGTAAAAATTACCATTTTAGGGTAGCTATTAAAAAAATGGTTTTAAGCTAACATTTTGACATATTGCCTAATGCCAAAAAGTCATTAAATCAAACAGACACTATGCAAAGGCTTTTAACATATAACAGGCTGGTTTAATATTGTTTCCCTTGAGAAAACACATGAGCTTGACTGGAGTTCTCTGCAGTACATAAATATTTTATACATTGAGGAGGTTGCTGGTGAATATATCTGGACTGAAGAGATTAAGCAGACACAGTTAAAAAAAGATTACAGTCACTTTCTCTAAATGAAGACTCCTGCCCTTCAAAGCTGAAGGTACTTACAGTATGTCAGCATCTCTGAAGATATTTTAGAGTAGTTTCATAAGTGTGTCAAAAGGACAAATTTATTACAATAAACCTTATTTTACATGGCTTTGGAAGTTAGTCTGCTTAAGCTCAGAGTAAGTAATTTTGTTCCCTGAAAGCATGATAAATAAAAATGCTGAATTTTACTCAAACCCGGTAATTACTGTTTAATCACATGAACTTAAACTCACTTTAATAGTAATCAAAATCTAGCATTACTCTATCTCTCCAGTTGTTCATCACATCAGTCTTCAAGAGGAGCTCCCATTTCCCTTTTGTGTGGATGACAAATACTGCTACACAAATAACACAGGCCATGGCCTGAAGCAGTACAGCAGGAATTTATTTAAATTCCCCACCTCCCCTAACAAGAGGGCCCTGTTGGGCAGCATTTCCAGTTCTACATGACATACTGCTCATGGAGAGGCAAGAAACAAGAGCTGCTGTATCCACAGACAAGACCAGAAACACTTTCTGTCTTCATCACAGCAGTCAATTGCAGGTGCTAAGTGATTTTGATTATGCCACCTTGTCCCACAGCCAAACCACACAAGCACCAAGTACAGTGGTGGAATTAAGAGTCTTCGTCAAATACTGAGAGTTACATGGAGAAAGTGAATCAGAGTTCAAAGGCCTTCCTGTCCCCAGAACGGTAACACAGAAAGCATCAATCCAGGAAGAACATCAGTAGAAATACTTTGTTAGGCTAAGGCAGCAAAAAAGAAGTCAGGATAGCGTGGTTACCCACCTTTTTCTTTGAGTCTGAACTTGCTTTTCCAAGATCCGTTTCTAAGCACAGCAAGATCCAGCTGTCCATCTGCATGTGAAAGAGCAGAATATGAACAAATGCTGAAAATACCCTATTTATTCGAGACTTGGGCATTTAAGAATACCCAGGTATGCATGCTCTTCTGCTAAGGTTTAACTTGGGAGCTGAAAAGTCAGTGAGGAATGACTATGAGATCTGTTGAGAGATTCAAAGTCTATATATTAAATTCACATTTCTCAGCATACAAAGGCTTTCGAAAGAGTCATTGCAGGACCAGCTGAGAGATAAGGTACATAGGGCCTAGCATAGTTAAGAAACCAGTACAAGTCAGGATGTATGTGTATCTAACATTAAATGATAGATCAGGAGGAAGATACTCCTAGTCCCATTCTGTATTAGAGCTTTCGCCTCCAAATACTTCAGGAGGAGAGTGCTATCATTCCCAAAGCAGGGTTATTTTACCCACTGTGCTAAAGCAAATCAACACACTAAGACTCAAACACACATTTTGACTTTTAACTTGTTCCTCATACCAAGGTGTCTTGGGTTCAGCAGTAGCAGCCATTTTTCTCCTTTTTATAGCTGGTGCACTACTGTGTTTTTGACTTTCAGCCTGGGAACAACGCTGATTAACACCGATGTTTTTAGTTGCTCCTCAGGAATGTTTACTCTGACCAAGGACTTTCTCCGTTTCATGCTCTGCCAGGGAGGAGGGGAAGTCGGGAGGAAGCAGAGACAGGACGCCTGACCCAAACTAACCAAAGGGGTATTCCATACCACAGCACATCATGTCTAGTATGTAAACTGGGGGGAGTTACCCAGAAGACTCAGGTCACTGCTTGGGTCAGGCTGGGTATTGGTCGGTGGGTGGTGTAAGTATTTTCTTCCCTTGTTATTTCTCTTATCATTATTATTATTGGTGGTAGCACTAGTGATTTGTGTTATACCTTAGTTACTGGACTGTTCTTATCTCAAACTGTAGGAGTTACATTCTTTTGATTCTCCTCCCCATCCTAACTAAAGGTTATACCTTTATCACATCATCTACCACTAAATTCTTGCTTAACCTTATATACTGTTGAGCTCTTGCTTAAACAATAATTGAGTACTGTAATTACTTACAAAAAGTAAGTATGTACAATATTTTCTAAGGGCTTTCTGCTCCTGCCCTCCCATTGCTATGGTCTCAAGATAGACTGTTATGATTATCCATTCTTTAAACTTTACCATCTTCACTATCCCTAATACCACTACTGTCAACACAGTGGCCAACTAAGACACAGCAACAAAAGTGGAAACCTTAATCTTTCATCTAACAAAGGCAAACAATTTGCCAAGGAACAGAAGCTGTGGTCCCACAGAAGTACTACAACAACATGATCAACAGACCAGAAGCAACCTGTAGAACTGAACCCAATGGTTTCCCATGTGAGAGGACTGGCAAGCAATTGTAGCATCCTTTCACCTAGGAGTTTGTGCGTCAAATCAGCAGAAAACCATTACTGAAGGTACTAGGTATTTCAGTATAACGACATTCCAGGCTGTTTATTTAATAAAAATTCCCTTCTCATTTAACACTATGAATCAAAAGCCATCAATCAGCATGTTATCTACTGTTTCGTACAACTGCTGTTTCATCAGTGTCAAGATACTGACTTGCAATAAATTTTTTAGGGCAAATGTGGCTGCTTGACTTCAAGAGGAGAAAAACCAGACAACTAATACACAACTAAAACAACAGAGTACCTTAATTTTGTTACAGCAATTAGATGTAAAAACTCCAGCACTGCAAATACACTCAGTTTAACTTCTTAATAATGACAATATATGGAACAGAAATTGTCTCACAGCTTTACAAGTAAAATAGCTGCATGCTGACAAAGCACATTCTAAAATGATTCTTCAAAAAATCTCAATGCATGAGTGTACTTGCAGAAACTAGAAAGGTAAAATTTGAGGAAGCAAACTCAATAAAGGAATCAGATAAAGTAGCGTAATAAATTTGATTGCTCAGGCTTTTAATCTTCCTTTTCAAATCAGATAGCCTTCCAGATTTCCTCTCCAAAGGGGGAATCAGGATTCCAAGACCAGTACAGGTCTTTTCACCTGTTCTTGTTCTCGTTTCCCTCAGTACCATGCTTCTGGTTGGCCCTCTCTAGAAATACAAATGCAACTATCATTTCTGAGTGAATGATTCATCCCTCATCTTTGTATTCTGACATCTCCTTATGGCTGCTGATATTTTAGCTGCAGCTCGACAAGGCAAAAATGGAATCCTGACCTTCCCACTCAAGCTAGCTTTTTTCCTAGTCATGCAAGGCACTGTGCTGCCTCTTGTCACTCAGACTCATCACTTGCATGTCACTGACAACTCTTTCCCTCCCATCCAATATCTGGTTAGGCCTTGGTTATTACTTCTGCTATTTTTCAGGTTGGGCTTTCCTATCTATTCACACTCAAGTTTTCACAGCCACTGTCCTCATGAGTCCTTTTTCCCTCATATATTGGTATTCATACTAGCGGATAGTGCCCTATACACATTTGCAAGGTAGCTCATGTACCAGTTCTCCAGCTTCATTGACAGCTCTGTGCTTTCCCTTATTCACCACTATATTAAATATAATCTCTCTTTTACAATAAATTATTTTAAATGCAAGTGTGTATAGTGCAAACAGAAGTTTTAGTTGAGACATAGTAATCTCCACTGGTCCCCTCTGTGCTGAGCCAACTACTGCATCACCATTGCCACACACCCCAAATAAACAGTGCAAGTTATTTCATTCCAAGATGAAGTACCACAAAGTAAGAGTGATGGGCAAACTTCATATATCACACATTAGACCGGGCATGTGACAAAAAAGATGGAGTTGGAGTGGAAATAAACAGCTCTTCTGAAGCCAAAGAATGTCTGCAAGGAGTAAGAACATAAAGGTAAGAATGAAAGTAGGCAGACCAAAAGAGCAAGTGTTTCTTATGATATAAAAGGGAGGCAGTGAGAAAGGAAAACATACAATAGTGGCTGCACAGAGACAGCAGAGAGTTCCATGCTTGCCAGAAGCTTTTCCTTCCATGATTATTCACAGGTGATTATAAGCCAAAACCTTATTTAACAGCAATGGGAGCCAAAGGAAACAGAAAACTAAAAAAAAAAAAAAAAAAAAAAAAAAAGAAAAAACCCCAAGATATAATTTAAAAGTTTGAAGTGGAAAGGTTCACGAGGGTGAAAGGATGTTCAGATCAGAGATAAGCTGCACAAAAACACAAAACAATAGCTCTGATCTGTCCAAAATCAATAGGAATCCTTTGAAAAATTTAAAGTCAATGAGTCAGGTTTTGGTTTGAAGGACAGAGGGAGAATAAATAAATTTAAAGGTGAAAATGAATTGGAAAGAAGGACCTATTCTGAAGAAGCTGAAACAGACTGGAACACTGATTTTATGCATTCTTATTGCTACTTTCGTGAACTTCCAGATAACTTGCGTCTTCTGCAATTAAGATTGCAACTGTAGTCTTTCATCAATATAAACAGTAGAAATATGCAATAACTACACTAGCAATGTCTTTCATCATTGTCTTAATTAAAATTCATTTGCTCAGCAAGTCTCATTTCCATATTAAGGACAAAAGCCCAATGATTAACAAATTAAAGTTTTAAACCCATCTTCATATGTTTTAAGTTCAAATACAGTCCAAAATTCTAAAAGTAACAGAAAAAACCTGACACATAGATAATTGTTACTATCACACTCAAAGACTGAGTCTAATAAAAGTGCAATACAAACATTCTGAAACCTGAGATAATTTGCTTTCTCATACCAAACTACATCTGCTACATGCATTCTTTATTATCAAGCCTTGTTCAACATTCCCTAGGACTTTCTGATAATTTTCTCCTCTGAAAATATCTCCAAAATTCTTCTGCAACAAATGCTGAACAAAATGCTGCATATCCCTCCTGAAGAAAGCTCTCACACAGTAGAATTAGAAATGTCAATCTGAAAATGTCAAAATAACTCAAAAATAAACTATTGGAAATACCAGAAATTCAAGTGTTTCAGCAGACTGATCTGAAAACTTTCTTTCAAGAGAAAATGGCACACTGTCTACAGTGAAGCTTTTCAGTCTGATACCTCTATCGCCTTCAAACTCTTACAGCCACTCAAATTTTACTCCTCGGTACACAATAAGATGGTCAGATAGAATTTATGCAAATCAACAACTCCAGCACATGGTGTTAGGAGGTATATTCCTCCAATGCTCACCTACAGAAGCACCCAGAGATGCATGGCACAAAGGAGATTATTTTCATGGAAGTAGTTCAAAACAGCGTATTTTGAGTTAACTCAACATAGCAAAACATTATACTCAGAGTAATAGTGAAGCTTTCCCTCTATTTCCTTGACAGGCAAGTATGAGACTTTACTAGCAAGTGATCTCAGAAACTTGGTTCTAGTCTCATAAAGCACAGGTGTACTTGGCTTCTAGGTATGGAAGAGAATAACTGGAGGTTTAAAGGCTAACTTTTCATGTTTTGGTAATCCCCACGCCAAATGCTCTTTATGGGTGATCAGCTATTCTCACTGCACACTGTGAGCCTTTCTTTGCTTGATGAAATACTGGGCTAGTGAGGCTTGTGTTAATGTGTTACCTGTTGGAAACACCCATTAGTCACCCATCAGAAATTACTGTGTCCTGCAGGACACCAAGCAACATATTGCAACAGAGAAATGAAGAGGTTAGAAACCTGTCTAGCATCTTTCTGAGCCAGCTTGCTCCCAAGGCCTTGTATCTGTCACACACACCACACAAAGTTTCTAGATGTCTGCCTTATTTTTTAAGCCATCACACACCATGCACAAAAAGTCCTTCATGTGTTCAGCCCAATTTCAGTCTTCAACTTTTGCTCTTGCTTCCAGAGAAGACCAACCCAATGTATTTCTCAAAAAAAGATTTTACATGTTTAGCAACGGCTTTGGTCTGAGCAGCAGCAGTGTGGTCCATCACGGCCTTAAGGCTTAATGCGGGCATACCGAACTGGCCTGGAGCCATCTTGTTCATCTCCAGAGCAGGTATTCACACCTGCCATTTCCTCTACATACTGTCCTTGCCATCTCTATTCTTCATAGCTGAAGGATCAGGACAGGAAGCACGTTGACCAGCTACAGCAGAGATCTGCCAAGGTTGTCATTTACTGAATTTGGCTGAAAGAAGCCATAAACACCACCAGCACAGAAGTACGACGCTGACAACTGTTTTTCTCTCCTGACCACTAGTTCTCATTGTGACTACTACTTCCTTACTTCTGTGTGTGTGAACTTACTCTAAACATTAAGTTTGAAAGACTTTCAAAATTTACACTAGAATGCATCATACAGTTTTCAGTTCAAGTTTTTTAACAATTATCCTGGATTTTACTTTCAAGGTGGGGTGGGGAAATCCAGAGGTGAGCCAGTGTTTGTATCCAGTGCCAGGAAAATGTGAAAAAAGCCAGGGGAAGACATGCATCAAAATACAACACAGATACTTATTCTCTCGTATACAGTTTCCGCCCGCTGTCTCTTGGCAAAAAGCTGTTTCCGGAAGCACTCTGCTCTAAAAGAAAACATTGAACACTGAAGCTAAGCATATGTTAAGAAAAAAAGCATCCATGCCTTCTGAATATTAGCAGATCAATGCAGACAGATCAGCCACTTTAAAGAAGAGTTGAGTACTCTTTAGGAAAAAAGCATCTGAATTTATAAACACTAGAAAAGCCCAGTTTTTAGTTAGAGACCACTGAGGTGCTCCAACTTTTGGACATGCCTTTTGTGTAGTTTAGCTCAACTGCTTTACATAATGAATTCAGTGCAGCACTGACGCAGCTGGATCCTTTGAACAGGATTCTTGAGGTCCTCCAGGAAAGAGGAGCAGACACAGACTTGATAGCAGTGGACATAAGTAATCTTCACAAGTAGTCGAGACTTGGTGGAGCTTATTTTGGTTGTCTTGCAGCTTGGTCATCTTTTGCTATGTTGTAAAAGACTAGCTTCTCTGGACATGACAGATCAAGGCTCAGAGTTTCAGATTACACACACATGTCCATTCCCAACATGAACTGAAAGCTACTCATCACTCACTCTGACCTCCCAGAACCCTGCTTTACAGATTATCCATGAATAGAAAGGGATGACAGTGACTCAATTCCTTACACACTGCAAATTATCTGCTATTATGAATTACTCATTCAGGCTCTAAACACCATACTTAAATGTGTGAATCTTCTCACTTCCTTGTTAATAGTGAAGGGCACTGTTCTATTTACATTTCTCTCTGAAGGTTGGTAAAGCAGTTTATGCCAGTTCTTTCTGGAGGAGGAAACTGGAAATTGGTGTACACTCCCAGTTAGTATCTTTTTTAAGTTGCTGTTGCTTCCAAGAACATATAGGATGTATCTCAATCCTTTCAGTGTCATTCCCATGCCAGCAGAGGAAAAAAATCACACTGCTGTCTTCCAACAATTAGTTATTCCCCAGATGACAATTAACATTCAGGCAATAAATTCTTAAGTGTGGATAGAGATAAAATTAATTTATAATCATTACAGCTGGAACAGTGTGATGGGTTGATCATGGCTAGACAATACACACACAAAGCACCTCTATCGCTCTCCTTCCTCAACTGGACATTGGGAGGGAAAAATATAACAAAGGCTCGTGGATTGAGATAAAGACAGGGAAAGATCACTCACCAATTACCATCATGGGCAAAACAGACTTGACTTGGGGAAATTAGTTTCATTTATTACCAAAGTAGGATAATGAGAAATAAAATTAAATCTTAAAAACATTACATCTATTGAAACATTTAAAGTTGTAAATTACAACTTAATATAATGAAAAATAACCAGAAAAATGTCATTCATGATGCTGTTTAAAGCCTGAGAGTCCACAAGATGAGGCAAACCACAGGTATAATGTGGAACTTTCCATTTTGCTGAGTTGCTGGGTACAGGCACAGTGAGAAAGGGGTAATGCGAATTACAGAAGTTCATCTGTTTCCAAAGGAACGCATATGTTCATAGAACAAATGAAAGAACAGAAAAGTAAGAAACACTCAAAAGCCTTTGTCACATTTTTTTCCCCAAAACACAGAGCTGTATTTGTGACAAGACTAAATGTTTTATTTCATATCTAACTAAGGAGGATACTCAGGAGACACTGAATACCTCCGAAACATCTGCAAGTTGATGAATTCAGCAGTTTTTAGAGTGCTGGTCAAGACCTGTAGTGCTTTACAACACTGCCTATTAGACACTCCCCATACCAGCTACCTGCATCTGAAACCAGCGAGACAGGATGACATGGGAGCCGGGAAAAAACAGAATGGCTGTTGAATTATTTCAATGTTTTCAACTGAGTTATCACATTATCAATTATAGAATCTATTGTATTTATGGAACTGGACTGTGTCAGTGTAGCCTATAGGAAAACATTTGGTTATACGGAGCTATATCCACAGGGGTAAAAGATATTTAGGCACCAGAAATAACATTTAGTTTTATCCAGTATCAGATACTTAGAGACAGAAGGTGCCTGCAATCATGACACTGAATGAGCTTTTGACTAAGACAGATACCTTTGAAGTATAAAATGCTTGAGATGGTATATTATATTCTCAGAAGCAGAAAATACAACCAGAGAGCAGAAATCATTACACACGCATGTTGCTGGCAAAAGTGCCTCCCTCAACTTTAAATTACTTACTGCTTTCATCAATACCCAGAAGATGCAGCCAGATAGCTACTGTCAAATGATCAAGCTGGGGTGCATCAGTAACACATGCTCAAATGAACAATAGATTGGCTTCTTCTAAGTACAAGGTAGTGTATTTAGGGATGAAAATAATAATTTAATTTTAACTTAAGAATTTTTCCTATCATGCCTTGACATAATTTTCTCTTGTTCTATAGAAACATCTTAATATGAAGTATGCAATCAATAAAAATGTACGTAAAGCCTTATTTCCTCCCAAGCAATTCTACTATAATTTTATTTCATTGAAATTGAGGCAGAAGACCACTGCCAAACCAATGCAAGCTTGTGATATTCTGTCTTTATAAAACTAAGCTAGCTCACACTTTTGATCCTGTGCTTGAACTCATGCGTTTTCCAACCAAAAATCCCAAACCTCTGTGTCCCCATTTCTCAATCAGAACACACTAGAAATATCCTGATGCATTTACCAAGAGTGCTGATATTATTACCTGAGTGGCAGGTCAAAAGGAGCCATCAGGAAGGCAGGTATTTGAGCTGCGTGGGAGAAGGAGGCCTGGTGTCACTTTTACAGTTTGAAATGCAAAAGCAATTTAAAAAAAGGATTCAATTAGGTCATGTATTTACTGTGAGTAGGAGGTCTCCGTGGGGTTGTCAGAGGAAATGATATTTAATCAACATGATGTCAGTCAAGTGCCTGTCAAACCTACTGCAATTTTTCACAATCCAAAGTGTTTTATAGAATAATCGATGAAAAAAAATACATGTAGAGATCTGGCCACTTTAAAATAAATTACAATATTCAAGCCTTTTCTAAGAGTTCATGGCAGGAGACATTGTCACTGTGTTTGTTTTAAAAGCCTCCATATCTCCAATATGAAAGAAAAGTCCCGACCCTCAACCCTAGGCCTAAGTCCCCACAACTCTAACCCCCCCATACACACTAACCCCCGTTTTCCCTCCCTCAAGAGCATAATTTGGATCATCTACAACATTTAATTACATAATTACGAAATTACACAAGACAGGTATGAAACTGTACCATTTTCCTCTCCAATTGCATTGCAGCAAGTGTGTCTGAAGAGTGAACAACCTGATCATTCAGAAATAGACTGTCCCCTTGGAAGCAGACTGAGGCATGTACAGTTTATCCCTGCAGATATCAAACTTGCTACTGGACTTGCCCCACAGCAAAGGTTAAATAGCTTTATATTAGGCTATTTTAGCAGCACTACCTGGTGCACAGAAGGACAAGATTAGGGTGAGACTTAAAAGGCTCAAGAGAGGAGAAAACCAGAAGTTATATTATGGACAAGGTACAGAAGAAGTTGCAAAAAGTCAGCTCAGTCAAGTCATTAGTCATGCTAATACCAAAATCAGAACTATAGTTATATCTCAAGACCAGCTTTGGTTTTGGTGTTTAGTCTTGGAAACCCTGACTGCTTGCACACTACTGTGTTGCCCTCACTGACGTCTGCATGTTGAAAATCCCCCAGAGGGCCGCAGCAAGCACTTGGGAGACAATACCAGGCAAAGCTCCACATGAAAGTCTTGTAAAACACATCATTTGTGCAAAGGACCTGGATCAGACACTCTAAAGTTTTACCTGGTGTAGCGTTCAGTGACATCAGTCTGCTACCTCAACCTGTACACTCAGGGAAGTTCTTTTTTTTTCTTTATTTTTTTTGTGTAGAGTGAGGGTCTAAGCAGCAAATTAAATCAATAATATTCAATAACTCATAACTACTGCCTGTTGGAAATGTCGTGGTTTCATATCACATAGAGATGTAGGTTAGAAAGGTCAAACTACAAGGAGTGGTATGGCATGGCACCACAAGCCTGACAAGGTAAAGAAACTGTGAACGATACTCCAGAGTAGTAAAACCTCTGCATCAGCTTTCCCCAGTAAAGAACAAGCTCACTTCAGATTAGGGTCAGGTCACAGAGCAGAGCACATTCTGACTTATGCAGAAGTACGTACAAAACACAATGGATGAAACAGCTTTGTAAGCATTTGCAAGCTTCAGCAGGAGCTCTCGGCACAGACAAAGCCCTCCAAGTTGAAAAGGAATTATTCATTAAACGAACAGATGTTCCTGCAGCAATAGATGCAGAAACTATTAGTCGCAAATCAAATGGAAGACTTCACTACTTCTAAGTTTAATACACTGACTGCCAACTCCTCTTAAGTGAGGAGAGTTTACAATGACTATATGAACTGCATGAGAAGAGACTACAGGTAAAGATAGATAAATTGGAAGAGAAACAACTTACCGTATTAATAATACCACAGTGAGGCCCTATTCAAAGCAGTAGGTAATTAACTTCACTTAAAATGCTTAGTTTGATTGATAAATGTTCGGAATTACTGTGCCCATGAAAATTCTTTGCTGCCTTCCAGTGAGTTCAGATTATAAAAGACACATTTCCATGAAACAGAACTTCATTTTTTCTTTGCTTTGGAGAATAGTATTCTGTAGATAGACTTTTGAGATCACTGGCTTGTTTTACAGTGACTGTCAGAATCAGCCAAGGAATGAAAACAGTTCTCTTTAATCATAGTGAGCTATAAATTGCTATTGAGGCAGCATGTCCTTCTGCAAAGCCCAATTCAAGATTGTACAACTGAATTATGTACACACATTCAATGAAGACACTTAGATATGCATCTTCATGTTTAGCAAAATCTGTTCAAAATTCAGCTTTGTTATTTGGGAAGAAAACTGCACTTGATCAGTAATTTAGCTCAGCACCACTCCCAGTATCAATACAGACTGGGGGAAGAATGACTGAGAGCCGTGCTGCTGAGAAAGACTTGGGGACACTGGTGGACATGGGGCAGCAGCATGTGCTTGCAGCCCAGAAAGCCAATCTTATCCCCGGCTGCATGGATAGAAGCATGGCCAGAAGACTGATGGAGGTGGTCCTCATCCTCCTCCTCTGCCTCTCCTGGGGCACTGCCTTCAGCTCTGGGGCCCAGGATGAGACACACACGGATCTGCCAGAGCAGCTCCAGGGGACGGCTGGAACATCCCTCCATGGGAGCCTGGCAAGTTCAACCTGTAGAAGAGAAGGCTCAGGGGAGGTGATGCTGTGTCCTTCCAAGAAATAAGGGTTTGGGCAGGAGTTGCTGCATTTTCTTTTTGCTAGGTTGGGTTTCTTTTTTTGGGTTTCTTTTTTTTCCAGCCTTTTTCTCTCCTCTTTTTTTTTTCCTCCTTTTTTCCCAGGTTTTTCTCCCCACGTTTTTTTTTTTTATGTTGTTTTTCTTCATTCCTTTTTTCTGGGTTTTTTTTTGGGGGGGGGGGCGGTTCCCCTGGATTTTTTTCCATGGTGTTTTTTGTTCCGTGCTTTTTTCCCCCCACTTTTCCCCCCCCACTTTCATCCTCTCCTCTTTCCCCTCTCCCACTTTGTCCCCCAAGGTCGGTGGGGAGCTTTCCCCACAGGTTCCCACACACACACTTTTTTCCTCACCCTTTTTTCCTTCTGGTTGTTGGGGGCATTTTTCCAGTTTCCACCACCACTTTTCTTCTCCCTTCCTTCTCCCCAACAAAACTTCCCCACCACTACTTTTTTTCCCCCTCTGCTTTTCTCCTCCTCTTTTCTTATTTCCACTGGTTGCTTTTTTCCCCAAGGGATTGGGGAGGGCTTTGTAGGGTTTTTGGTGGGTTGCTTTTTCCCCCCCTCCCAGGGGTTTGGTTTTGCTTTATTTTGGGGGGGGCAGAGGAGGGTGTTGGGTGGTTTTGTTGATGTTTTTGTTTTGGGGGGTTTGCCCCCCCCCCTTTTTTTTTTTTTTGGCTGGGCTTTTTCCCCCTCGAGTCTTTTTTGTTATTGTTTTTTCTCTTTTCCAGTTGTTTTTTTTTTTCCTTTTTCAGGGTTTTTTCTTCTTCTGGATTTTTTTCCCCACCATGTTTTCTTGTTCCGCATTTTTTAACCCCATGGAGGTTTTTTTTCCCCACTTTTTTTCCCCCTCCATCCCCTTCCCTCCTCCCCACTCTTTTTCAACCCCATCAGTTGGTGGGGTTTTTTTCCGCAGTTCCTTCCCCCTGTTTTTCCCCCCCCTACACTTTCCTTCCCCCCTCTTTTTCTCCCACTGGGCTGGGGGGGTCTTTTTTTTCCCCAGGGGTTTTATTTGGTTTGGGGGGGGGGGGGGAGAGGGAGGTTTGGGGGATTTTTATTTGGGGTTTTTTTGGCTTTAATTTGCTCGGTTGGTTTTGGGTTGGTTTTTTTTTGTGGGGGCCTGGATTTCCCCCCCCCCCCCCATGGTTCTTTTGAGTTGTTTTTTCTCAATTCCTTTTTTCTGTGTTTGCTGCTATTTTGTTTTTTGTTGGTTTTTTTTCCTCTTTTTGAGGGGGCGGGAGGTGGTGGGTTTTTTTTTCATTTTGCTGGATTTTTTTCCATCCTGTTTTTTGTTCCACATTTTTCCCGCCTACTTTCCCCCCTTCCCTTCACCCCCCATTCCCCCTCCCCCTTTTTTCCCCCCGGGTTGGTAGGGGTATTTCCCCATGGCTTCACACACACACTTTCCTCTCCACCTTTTTTCCCCCTTCTGGTTGCTGGGGTGGGCTTTTTCCACAGTTTCACCACCACCACTTTTCTCCCCCCTTCACTTCTCCCCTACAAAATTCTGCCCCCCCCACCTTTTCCCCACTGGTTGGTTGACTTTTTCCCCCTACGGGGGGAGAGGGGCCTTTGGTTTTGGTTAAAGCGTGGTTTAAGCCCAGCCGGCAACCCAGAAACATGCCACCACCAGCTCCTAAGGAGGAGAAAAATGACTGCTACTGCTGAACCCAGGACATGGTGAGGTTTTTCTGAAGGGGTTTTTGGGGGTTTTTTTTGGCTCGGTTTTTCACCCAATTTTTTTTTGTTGTTTTTGGTTTTTTCTTTATTCCTTTTTTCTTTGCCCCTCTGCTCTGCTTTCGGGAGACCTCACTTGGAGCATTGTGTGCAGTTCTGGTGTCCCCAACATAAAAAGGACATGGAACTGTTGGAACAAGTCCAGAGGAGGCCACGAGGATGATCAGGAGACTGGAGCACCTCCTGTATGGAGACAGGCTGAGAAAGTTGGGGCTGTTCAGCCTGGAGAAGAGAAGGCTGCGTGGAGACCTCAGAGCAGCTTCCAGTGTCTGAAGGGGGCCTACAAGGATGCTGGGGATGGACTCTTCATCAGGGACTGTAGTGACAGGACAAGGGGTAACGGGTTCAAACTGAAACAGGAGAAGTTTAGATTGGATCTAAGGAAGAAATTCTTTACTGAGAGGGTGCTGAGGCACTGGAATGGGTTGCCCAGGGAGGTTGTGAATGCTCCATCCTTGGCAGTGTTCGAGGCCAGGTTGGATGAGGCCTTGGGTGCCAGGGTTTAGTGTGAGGTGTCCCTGCCCATGGCAGGGGGGTTGGAACTGGATGATCTTAAGGTCCTTTCCAACCCTGACTGTTCTATGATTCTATGATTTTTCCCCTCAGTTTCCACACACACATACTTTGAACCCTTCTCCCCCTCCCCCCCCTTTTTTTTCCCCCAGATTGGTGTTTTGGGGTTTTTTCCTCCCCTTTTTATCACACACACATTGCTCTCCCCTTCACACACCCCCCATCCCCATTTATTTTTTGCTGGGTTGTTGGGGGGGTTTTTTGTTGGGTTTTTTTTGATTTTTTCCCCCACACACTGTTTTTTGTTTCACCTTTTTTTCCTCCCAGGTTTTTCACACGCACACACTTTTAATTCCCACTTCCCCCCTCCTTTTCTCCCCGTGCCCATTGGTGAGGGCTTTTTCCCACAGTTTTCCCCACACACACTTTTCTCTTCCCCCTTTTCTCCCCCCCAACCTGTTGGTTGTTGTAGAGCTTTTTCTTTTTTCCCTTTATTTGTTTTTTTGCCTGTTTTTTGGTGGTTTGTTTGGGGTGGTTTTGCGCAGGGGTGTTTGTTGGGAGGGTTTTTTGTTGGTTTTGGTGGGGGTTTTTTGTGACTTTGGTTTTGGGTTGGATTTTTGTTTGTTTTGTTGGGGGTTGGTTTGGTTTGGTTTTTTGCTGTCATTCTATTTGGTTTTTGGGTTTTGTTTGGGTTGGGTTTTTTTTGCTTTGCTGATCATCTTTAGAGATGTGGACCTCAAAGTGTTTATTCTCATAACAACCTGCCACTGGAGAACTGCTCTTATGTAGCACATGTGCTATACGTAACTATATATACTTCAGTTAGAGACCGGATAACCCTAGGTTCTCTGCAATAAAGCAGCATTTGTGGGACAAGATGATGATTCAACACCTAAAGAGTACACTGAAATGCCTGTCTATTGCTATGTTTAAGCCCTGCATCTTCAAAACAGGTCTACACAACCTATTCAGTTAGACTTTTACCTCTACCAAGATTCACTACTTAAAAGAACTGTCCCAAAATTATCACAAGCTCTGTATCGCATTCCAGAGACTAGGATTAGGTTTTTTTACTTTATGTTTTTCTTATTGCCAAGTTTCCCCTATATCATTAGGGGGAAAAAAATGAATGTCTGAATTGGTAATGACCCAAGTTATACTTTTGCTTTTCGATGGTTGCTTGCCACTGTGTTTCAAATAAGCTCACATGCAGTTTTCAGAATTCAATGTAGCCTATTTTTAGCAGTGCAGAAGATCTGATTACAGGGTTTTTTTCATTTTACTGTTTGATATAAGATGGGCATTCACATTCAATCATATCCATAGGTTACCTCAATGAATACAAATGTGTTACGTTATCTTTAAATAAATGAATGTCAATATGTTCTAGGGTAACAGAAGTAATTGCATATTGATAACAGTCATTACGATAAGTCATGGTGGCTGGCAGAAAATCCACTTGTATTTTTTAATAAGGTGCAATATTATGGTCTATTTTGAGATGATAGCTTTCTATTTCCCCATACATAACACAATATCATTTCAATATAGCTGGCAGACCCTGGGAATAGATAAAAATTCAGAATGTAAACCTGCAACTGTAAGATTTTACAGTCTTTTGAAACAAGGTATTCCATACACCTCAGCAAAACTGATATGAGGGAATCATTATCTGTGCCAGGCTGAGGTACCTTCTGTTCCACTCACTACAGCAGATAACAGTGACTAGCGCATTACCCTAAATTCATACAACCCAGTATTTCAGATTTTTCATTCTAGTTTATTGCAGTTTGCAAAGTAATCTGAAAGACACTTGAGAAAGGGACATCTCTCTCTCATTTTTAAGAGGCACAAAACTTTAGTGCTAACTCAGATATTCTGGATGCATCTGCTATAGGAGAGTAAGGAAATTATAATATCCAATATCAAGATCGGAGTCTCTCATTCTGTGCTGCTGCTCTACTTTATTGCTTTAAAGTAGCAGAAAGAACTTGATAAAATAAGCAGACAGCCGCAGAGTCCTGCACTGGGAACAGAATATGCCAATGAAACCATACAAGCTGGAGATAGACTCCAGCAGCTTTGCAAAGAAGGATATCAGGGGTCCCATCTGGTCAGGGAGTTTAACGTGAGTCAGTAGTGTGTGGATCAGCAAGATCACAGCAAGGTCAAAGAAAGCAGAGGGACTTTATCCTTTACTTTGCAGTTGTAAGGCCATAGCTGGAAGGCTGCCTGGTTTTGAGCTTACACACAAAAACACTCTTCACAACTGGCCCTCAGTAGAGGTGAAAACAGGGCAGACCTCCCAAGTGGGGTCTGGAATTCAGCAAATGTATAAATAGAGTGAAGGAACAGGTTTTAGTCACCATGGAGAAACAAAGCATTTAAGAGGTGGATCTTGTTGCTGTCCTCAACAGCCAAAGGCATGGTTATAGAGGAAACATGACTCTTAAGTCTTCCTCAGGACACTCAGTGAAAGGAAAGAAGCAACAACCACAGGTTGCAGCAAAGGAAAATTCCAATTGCATTAAAAAAAAGGCAAGTTCCACATTGGAAGTAGATAGTCCTTGGCACCACCTGCCTACAGAGGAACCACCACCTCTGGAGGCTTTTCTCCTCTCAGATGGCCTCAACCTGGCTAGGAGAGAATTACTTTTCTTCATAGCAGCCCACATGGTGCTGTGGTTTAGATGTGTGACCAAAACAGTTCAATACACTAATGTGGCTTTTGCTGAACAGCATCTGCACAGCACTGCTTATTTGCACAGCAATCCTGCTTATCACTCCGCCTCACCACTGAATACTGGAGGGTGTGCAGCAGGCTGGGAGGGTACACCACCAGGCAGGTGACCGAAACTAACTGAGCAGATATTCCACATGATATAACATCATGCTCAGCAATGACAATAAAGGGGATTTAGGAGGATTCGCCACCTTCTGCTCGGAAACCAGCTGGGCATTAGCCTACCAACAGGAGGGGGCAAGTGGTTGTTTCTGATTTACTTATTTTCTTCAATTCTTTCACTTCTCAAACTATTTTATTCTCTTTAATCTTGACGCGCGCACACACACACACACACACTTTTTTCTTGCTTTTACTCCTGTTCCCCTGCTGCAGCAGGAGTGAGTGGAATCAAGAGAGCAGCCGTGTGCTGCTCCACTGCCCACCAGGGACAACTCACACCACCTGAGCTGCATGGTCCAACTCTGAAGATGGTCCTGCTTTGAGCACAGGACCCAGAAACTTCTTCCAATCTAACCCATCCTACCAAGCAAGGCATGAGCTTCTTTATTCCAAACCCCATAGAAATATTTTCCAGATTGCTAACAGCAAGTGCCACGGGGAAAAGACCACCAGATCCAGCCCCCTAACAGCCACAGCACAGGAAAATTGTGTGTGATTCAGAAAAATGGAGGTATTCAGCCTGGCTAGAGCTCCATGCTGTCCCATGCAACACACAATAGCATGCTGCTTTGTAGTAGTTGTGTCATTTTATTAAAGTCTCACACGAGCAGAAGGAAAGCACCAGCTCAGCTTAGTCACAGGTAATAAGAAGTTCAGGCACCCAGAGCTGGAGTAGCCGCTGAGTGTATAAGTCAAAGTTTCTCCTTAATTGAGGCATTCCAGGAGAAAAAGAAAGTATATGAGTGTTCTCCTGAGGTCCTCATCCTGAGGTGTTCATCCTGAGGATGTGAAGGAAAGTCACCCCTTCCTGTGTGCCTTCCTTGTCCTTCACAGAAACCATGTATTTCCTGAGAGTACCAGGAATCTTGCAAAGCCTCTGGGATTCTTCACGGACCCAGATCTTTCCCAGTTCATTACATGAGATTTGGAAAAAAACTCCACTCCTTTGCAATCAGTGTTACTGATGTCTACCTAAAGATACAGCCACTGCAGGGGAAGAATGGTCAACCAAAAGATACCCATCAGTACTCAGCTGTGACTGATTACACGAACTTAAAAATGGACTTCAGTATTCACATACTAGGGGTTTTTTTAATGGTAGAGGTTTGTCATTGTTGGTATTACTGCAAGTGCAGGGAAAAGTCAACTTGAAAGTGGGCATGTAAAAATACTGAATTTGTAATGCTTTACTGCCTCGCAAAAGGCATCTAATTTGGACACAGAACATTGCCGCGGTGAGCAAGCATTTCTGTGAATTTCAATGTACGTAGTTTCCCCCAGATTTACATTTTTATGGAAAGGTGAGCACTTCTATGTTAGCAGTTTAAAAAGCAGCCAAGTTGTGGTTGCTATCAGGCATCATTTTCTGCTGCATGCTCTTCTTTAACTTCACAACAAGTGTAAAAGTTGTTCCTTGGAGAAAATTACCTTTCCACTGAGAATTACTCTTTTTTTGGTATGCTCTCTGTTACTGGTTTCCACTGTTGTGATGCTGCACTATTCAGGTTCTGTGCAACGTGACTGACACATTGAGCGCCCCTTCCTTCTCTCAGTTTTAGTAATAAAATGTTTACAGACATAATGATTTGTTTGTGCTTTTGTGCATTTTTGGAAGCAATTTTTCCTTTTATACAACTACTTTTCTCCAATGTTACTTTTTTTAAAAAAAAAAAAATTCCAGTTACAATTAAGGCTGAAGTAAGGAGCCTCGCTATTAAAACTATCCAGTGGTTACCAACGAAACCGATACTTCTGACCCGCCTGTCCAGTTTGTACTGTCTATTTCCTGCAATTTTCAGGGTTCTTAAGATCTAAAAAGATTCTCAAGTGTAGCAACTCTGAAATTGAACAAAATTGTTATGGATGGTTCAGTGAAGGCCTCTGTTCAATTAAAGCAAAAAGGGGAGCAAAGTAATAAGACACATAACGAATGAGACTAACAGGGATAGTATTTATAATGCACTTAAGTACAGCAATAATACTGTTCTCAAAAAGTTATGCAACAAAAAGCAATTAAGTTCAGATCTGGTGTCACCAACGTAAGAAGAACATGGAGCTGTTGGAGCAAGTCCAGAGGAGGCCATGAGGATGATCAGGGGCTGGAGCACCTCCCATATGGAGACAGGCTGAGAAAGTTGGGGCTGTTCAGCCTGGAGAAGAGAAGGCTGCGTGGAAACCTCATAGCAGCTTTCCAGTGTCTGAAGGGGGCCTACAAGGATGCTGGAGAGGCATTCTTTGTTAGGGACTGTAGTTGATAGGACAAGGGGTAACAGAGTTTAAACTGACAGAGGTGAGATTTAGATGAGATATGAGCCTTCCCTGTGAGGCTGGTGAGGCGCTGGCACAGGGTGCCCAGAGAAGCTGTGGCGGCCCCATCCTTGGCAGTGTTCAAGGCCAGGCTGGACAGGACTTAGAGCAACCTGGTTTAGTGGAAGGTGTCCCTGCCCGTGGAACTGGATGATCTTAAGGTCCTTTCCAACCCAAACCATTCTGTGATTCTATAAGGCAGAAAATACTATGATTTGAAAATAAATTTAAAATATGTGGTTGTTTACATTCAACAGAAGACACTAAGCAATATTTTAAAATAAAAATAAATCAAACATTTCCATGCATCTCGTAATGCTACAGAAGATTTGTCCCATCTCTGCGAATGTATATGTATATTGTAATATGGATTATCCAACCAAAATAAATTCTTGGGAAGGGGGTGCAGAAATAGCGATTATAATGGATTTTCAGCTGGTAATTCTGTTACTGAGTGACGTAAATGGGATCAGAATTTACTCCAAGGTTCTGTTCTCCCTTTCTAAACTGGTTTCCTCCCACCATGGCAGATGTGAATACATATGGGAGAAAGAACGGAACGGATCCACCTAGTGGGAGGACAGGAATAATATACATATTGCTGTATTGTATGTGACCATAAAGCAAAGTTCAAATTTTCACACAGAGCATGATCATATGTGTATGTTTCATGTATGACATACCTTGCATTGTTAATAAGCACTGCATTTAAAATCAGGTAAAGTGATATCACACAAAGATATGAGAAAGGAAAATCAGCAGTTATATCATCAGCTATTCTTTAAATTAACACATTCTGCTATATTAGCTTTATAGCTAATGTTAGCTTTAGTATTTTTCTGTGTCCTTTAAATATACCTAATATGAACTGAAATATTTTAATAAGAAATAGGACACAGTGGACATTTCATTTCTGTAATTTTTCATCTTTGCCCTGGCTGTAATCTCACTCTGAATGTTCATAGAATTTACTGGTTTTTACAGTGATGACTGTTTTTGTGGAACACATCTCCCAAAGTGAGTTAGTGGTTATCATTCATTGGGGTGGGATTTTGTTGGTATTTGTATCAAGTAGTAACAAGCTGTCTTTACAACAAAAGAACTGAGCATCATGATGGAGTATCATCCAGAAAATTTCTGAATAGTAAAACCATGTAGCCTGTGCAAACCTGGGTCTTGCCTGAAGGGTGAGAGACAAGACGCCTAGAAGTTGACACAGGTTGTAAAGTGAGAAACAGACCTCCTTCTTGGGCAGTTTTCAAAATGTCAGGGAATTCCAAAGAGAAAAGCCTGGTTAAACTGAAAATAATGAGGCACCACAAACCTGAAGTAAACATTTACTGGCATGATTCATTTGCTGGTGGGCACGTCCAGCAGCCTGGCAAATAAGAGTCAGCCTTGTCTGATACGGCTTTCATGAATACTTTTAAGTTTTCCAAGATTCTCATGTATCTATCCAAAGCCGAAATGGTAATGCAGCTGCTGCTTTGGTTTTTCTCTGTATTCTATTGCAAAGGATGCTCTCAAAAAGGATTTTTAGAAGAGCATATAGTGATAGGATAAAGGGGAATGGCTTTAAACTGATAGGAGGGGAGACTGAGATTAAATGACAGGAAATTCTTCCCTGTGAGGGTGCTGAGGCACTGCAACACAGTGCCCAGAGAAGCTGTGGCTGCCCCAACCCTGGCAATGTTCAAGGCCAGGTTGATGGGGCTTGGAGCAAGCTGGTCTAGTGGAAGGTGTTGCAACTAAGATGTGTTTTAAGGTCCCTTCCAACCCAAACCATTCTCCAATTCTGTGATTTGCTCCTGCTATCACAGAAAAGTGCATTAGATCAAAACATTCCTTCAAAATGGCCACAGCCTGGCAGGAAAAGGATGAAGGTGTTACATGATACTGAAGCATGTAAGTCTTCTCCCCAAGATGATACAGGTAGATCTTAGCAGGGAAACGCAGCCATTCACCTGCCTGCTGTGTTGTGCATCAGTTTTATTTCTGCTCCGTTAATGCATGTGTCTGGATGGAAGTAAGAGAGAAGTGGCAGAGCTTTCCAAAGGTGGTGGAAGTTCTCATCAGCATGACAAGATAACAGGAAATGAGAAAAGAGATTAAAAACTTCTTTCAACTATTATCTCTGTAGAAAATCTCTGCTTAGGCCTGTATGCTGTTTTACACAATTTCCAAGAACTAGAGTATACACAGCAGTATTCAGTGCTGCAAACTGCTTGACATTCCCCTGAAAATTATTATTTGCACGCAGTTTCACCTCAGAGCTTCAGAACTTTGACCGCTGTGGTCCAGAGTATATTAAGAAACAAACAGAAGTTGTACTGTCCTGTAGGAAAAAGAACACAGTTAAACCTACTAAACTTCAGCAATTCTATTTTGCATTATAACTATATTCCTAGTATTTAGAAAACTCAGCAGGGAGTGAATCTGGTGTCCTGCGAGTCCATCCTTGTAAAGCTTAATAAATTATGTATTCATTTTATTTTACGAGTCACTGGTTTTGTGGCATATTTGACACCAAGCAGAAGTTCAGAAGAGTGCTGCAACCCGTCACAAGAAAAAACGAGAAGACTGGAAACAGGAAGAAAGTAAATACTTTAAACGTATACAAAGTTGAAGGCCTAGGGGTCTAATTGATCTCCTGATGTAAGCCTTCAGTTTAACAGCTTGTGAAGAACTGCGAGCTCCCATTCTGTCACCCACTACTGAAATGTTAGCCCTTTTTGCTACACATTTTACTAAAAGGAGGAAGGTAAATCTGCACTCTGGATGTTCACTGGACAGCTGCCAGGGCTATGTTAAACCACAACCCATAGCAAGAAAATGACAGCTAAAACATGACCCAGAGGGCAAGAGTTCGTATTTCATCAAAAAGCTCAGTAATAGTCTAAATTTAGTGGTGATGTAGAAATAGAGAAGAGGCAAAAATGGAAAACCTAACTAAAAGAAAAAAAAATCTAACTAAATCTGGACCATCTCAGCTCTATGGAAAGGAGACTTTTTTTGGAGATGCCTCCAGTCTCTCATGCACAAGGCAAATTAATTAATAATAGAAAGTAGTACCATGGTAATCAGTTAGCCAATGCTCACTGTATAGATTTTCAGTGTACCTTTTATTTTTTTATAGCATTAAAGTCCTAGAAATGGTTGGGTTGAATCATATCCCCGTAATTGTAGCCTTATGCGCCCTAAGACACATAAGACACTGTCTTAGGGCACATAAACTGTGTGTCTTATATAAGACACATTATATCCAGCAGTTCTAGATTAACTGTCCAAACGTCATAATGGTGTACTGTTTGGTGTCAGTTCATATTTAATTGTTCAGGAGCCTTCTCAGGGCTATAAATATCAGCTAAATTTAAATAATTATCTTAACCTCCGTGCCTTATTTATGCAATGTAGGGGGGGAAAAATGTAGGACCTCCAAAAGACTTCATCTCAAGAACTTTAGCATTTTGGATTGCCTACTGGAATGCTCTCTCTCTGTTAGTCATATGGTAAACTGAGGGAAACTATTCTTCTAATTTAGATGTTTGAGTTGCCAAATGGCAAGAAATATAAATATCCCCATTTTTCTTCCTTTTAAGCGCTTCCCTCAGGATCTCTTTGAAGTTGGGGATAATGTGCTATTTTAAAAGCAGCAGGATTAAGCCTTTGGCAAAAAAAAAAAAAAAGGCAAAATTACAGAAATAATATAAGAAAGAATAAAAAATGGAGCTGGCAAATAATTTAGCCATTTTCCTATGTGTGCATTTCAACCACTTCTTTATATATAATTAAATGGGGACATTTGGTTGCATTTTCTATCAAGCCACTGGTTTTTTGTTTGTTGGTTTTTTTTTAATCTGTCCTTACTGGAATTATCAATTTGGAAAAAAAAACCCATTTTTTTTACACAAAAAAAAATGTGGGTTTCATCCTGAAATTGTCTTCAAGTTAAAATAAAGGTCAGTGAGGGTATCTACAATATAAACTCATCAATTTCAAAGATCATAATTAGTGTCTTTATAATCTAGAAGTTTAGAAATGCTTAGAAAAATTTAGAAACATTTGAATTTACTTGGCTCAAATGAAAAGTGCTGGTTTGGTTCTTGTTTCTGAGATTCA
Organism: Psittacula echo; assembly: GCF_963264785.1. Lineage (NCBI taxonomy): Eukaryota > Metazoa > Chordata > Aves > Psittaciformes > Psittacidae > Psittacula > Psittacula echo. The sequence continues at coordinate 1,794,736 of NC_137756.1, forward strand.
GAAATGGGAAGGGAAGGGAAGGGAAGGGAAGGGAAGGGAAGGGAAGGGAAGGGAAGGGAAGGGGAGGAAAGAAATAAATAAAAAGTCGGGCTCTTATCTAAAGATTCATTGCTACTGTACAAGAAACTGAAAAAAGGTTACTCAGTAGCCTATCCTATCTTAAGTTAGGAAAAGTGTTTTATACTGGCATTCACTGAATAGCATAGTCAGGATCTTAGGGGGCTTCAGAAGAAGAAATGAGGACAATTTTAAATGTTTTTTTAAGAAGTGTATGCTGCAAGGGCTGACAAGCTGATTGGGGTTTTATGGCTTGAGTAGCTCTACATTCTCTGCTGCTGGGACATCACTGAGGTATCATTTTTTATTTTTCATTAAATTGTAGCATTAATTTCTGGGTTGAATTCTCTCATTTTTCTCATACCCAAAGTTTGTTGACTCGCTGGTTTTCACACTGTTGGCTGTCCAAGCTGCACCTGACTTCCCTGAACAAGTCTGGTGTCTTGGCTTCATTGAACTAAGTGGCAATCTGACTTTTCAGTGAGAGCAGGAGTTCCTGTATTCACAGCAGATGTTGTAAATAGCCCTGAGGGCAGTCTCCCTTAAAAATACAAACAGACTTCTGTTTCTAACATGCATACCAATAGCCTGGAAGCTTATCAGAGTTTGAATGGGCTGTGGAGGGATCTCGCAAGGCAACAATGTCAGAACTTGCTAGTTCAACACTTCCTCTAGTGATTTCCAAAGAAAGAGATGTACAAGCCAGGAAAATACACGGGTTAAGCACTGTGCAAACTGTGTGTGTTCTGACATCAGCCAACCCCTTTGAAGTGTTAGTTCACAGAACTTGTTTCTTTACTCTGTAAGTTTAAGCATCATTTCTGGTTAATAGGCAGCTTAAGCACTCTGATGGTGATAGATTTTTGAGATAGTTGACAACAGTTCTGCAACAGAATAGTCCTCTTCTTATTTTATTTTAGGCAACTGTATAGCATTGATTCGGAGAAAACTCCAGGAACAAACCCGCCAACGCAGTTTTCAAGTTGACAAGCAGGTATTCTTTATTGCGGCGCCAGGAGACACGGGGGAATAGCTGCTCCTAACGGGTGTCCCCGTATTGCTACACAGGCCATCCTTCCATAGGCACTGGGCAAACATACATATTCATGAGGCTACACATGAATTACATCATTTTCCAGAAAGTTTCCCGCATGCGCACAAAAATGTGGTGGTGGTCTTTGAGAGTCGTTTACTTCTTCCAACAACCTTCATAAATTCTGGCAGTCTTTGAAGCACCAGCTTAATTAACATTACAGACATAGCAATCATCCTATCCTTCTTCTTATCAGTTAGTTTAACTACTCATATCCTGGACATCTGCTAGTCCCCCATACTCCCCAGGAGATGTTTACCCCAGCTTAATGGGTTCATTAACACCACAAACATAGCAATCATCCTGTCCTTCTACCTATCAGTTACTTTAACTGCGCCCATCCTGGACATCTGCTAGTCCCAGATACCCCCCATCCCCAGGTCCTGTTTTTCTAGTCTCTTTCTTACACTTTTTGTACTAAGGTCCTAAGGACCTAAAACTATGTCAACTACCTTCAAGCACCTCAGTTATTTTCCATTACAAAGCCATCAAACTTGACTTAGAACTGATTACGTTTTATGCTTTTGTGCCTCCTTGTCTCAGCATAAATGTCTTTTCAGGAAGACTTGGAGAGCATCAAGAAAAATTAATTTCCTTATCAGGAAGATAATATTTAAAAAGTGTTGTTTCTAAAAGGGCAGACGACTCAATTAATGGCTGTTATGGCCAAAATACTTTGTATTTGCCTCCATCAAAACAGTGGAAGAAATTCAAGGGGGGAGTGGGAAGGAGATTTGGAAAGGATAGAAGGAGCCAGGCTGGATGTGGTTCTAGGAAACCTAATCAAGTTGAAGATGTCCCTGTTCATTGCAGGGGGGGTTGGAATTAGATGAGCTTTGAAGGTCCCTTCCAACCTAAACCGTACAATGATTCTATTTTTTCACATCTCTAACAGTACTACATGTATTGCTTTTTAACTTTTTCCTGACTACAGTATTATCTCTTCAAAGAAGCAGAGTTACTTAAATCTTTCCTGTATGTGATTTTTCTATTCATACCACTTGCAAGCAGATTTCCTACTCAGCTTGATTCTCTTTCCTCAGCCACATCTGTTGAGTATATGTAAGATTAGTGACATTGGTTTTGTTCAGAGCATTAACCAACATGTGTACAAGGCCTTCCAGAAAGTTGAGATACTGAACATTGCTGCAGTGATATTACATTTATATTGGGTTGTAGTAAAAGCAACAGAGAGAGATTGTTTTAACAAGCTCTGTATCAAAACCAAACACCTGCTCTTGATTTCCTGGGTTTGAGTTTGGTTTTTTTTGATAATTATTAACAATTAATAAGAGGTTCAGTATTATCTCATTATCTCATAAATAGTTTTTTCAGAAGTTCATAATTTTGTTAGACATTGGCATTGTGCCCATGAACATAGAAATTCAGAAGACATTTTGGTGACTTAAAATTGTTAAGCTAACGTCTGAAAGAGTCCTCTGGGAGATGTCTGATTGTTTGGCATGTGCTTATAGTGGTGGATACCTACTTCAGGTATTAGGCCTTCAACAGTGAATTATCACTTCGGAGAAGTCTCAGAGCGTGGAAAGTGGACAAGCTCAGCCTTGCTCCTGCATGAAAGTACAGCTACCCATCCCAGAGTGGGAGCCCTGTCCTACCTGCTAGGGCCTTCCTTCAGAGAAGGGCTTTTTGCCTTGACCTTACCTGGTGCTGATCTGGTACCTAAGACATCAAAAAGGGCAGAGGTTTTTAGGCTTATATGGTTAATCCTACCAGCCACACGCTCCTAACTGTTGCTGAGCTGGCTGTGTATTGAGTGGATGTGACACTGAACAGGTCCGCCTGTTCTGGAAGGTATATAGGCTGATACTTGTTTTTCTTAGTTTAACAAGAAACAAGATTGTTATAAAAATTCCATCTTAGCCTTGTGGAAAATGTAGGAATGATTGTGTCAACAATCGGGAACTCCTTGTGACCATTGTACTTTGTGTGAGATATATAGAAATGATCCTGATATTTGTTTATGTCAGCACAATGATGAAAGGAAAGAAGAAACAAAGGAATAATCCATTTACTCAACTGCTTAAGTGCTAGCATGGTTGAGTGACCAAGAGACACATCCTGTTACAGGATGTTGTGAAACTTAAGTACTGAGCAAATAGACATACAAGGTGTGGAACAAATAAAGCTAAGACTGTGGTTAAGCTTGTAACAAACGTCTCCCGGTTAATACATTACCAAGAAGGTCGGCAACCTCCTCTAAGAAGTTTCTTCACCAAAAGGAAGACCTCAGCAACAATGAAAAGAAGCCACGTCGGTATCCGGGTGAAGAAGACAAGGAGATTGGTTGAGACCCAGGACCAAGAAGTATAGAAGACTAAACCCCAAAGATCCCGGTGTGCCCCTTGGGTGGAGCGGAGGCTCCCCAGCGCACCGAGCGCTGCTTGCTTATTGCCTCTTACCCTTAATCAATCTGAATAAAATATTTGGAATCAGTCGTGGCTAAGACTGAATTTTTATAACAGCCTTAATTTGGTTTAATTAGTTTATTTACAATCGATTAATATTTAGAGGCAATAAGCGAGCAGCACTGGGTGCGCTGGGGTGTCTCTGCTCCACCAAAGACGCACACCCACAATCTTTGGGGAATAGTCTCTTATACATCTCGGTCTTGGGTTTCAGCCAATCCTGTTGTCTTCTTTACCCGGATGTCCACGTGGCTCTTTACCATTGTTCTCCTCCTGTTTCTGGGGTCTTATCTCCGGGTGAAGAGACATCTTGGTAATGCATTAACAGGAAGATGTCTATCATGGGCCTAACCACCATCTTAGCCCCCACACATTCCACTCCTTATATGGTTATTTGCTTAGTGCATAGAGTTTGCAACATTTCCTGGTTATCTAAACCCCCCTAAAGCAATCAAGCGATAAAACGAAGGACAAGGCCTCTCTTTATACAATAGCATGATGGACCAAAGGACTTATTCTCTGGTTTCTTCTTCCCCCTCACTGTGATATTGGCAGGGACACATAGTACAAAAATCACAAAAGGTTTCAATTCCACACGAAGCACAATGATCCCTACGATTTCTAAATTGTTGACACGAATCACTCCTGTGTAACTCACAAGATTGCTTTGGAAAAAAAGAAAAAAAGAAAAACTTACACATTAACATTGTTTTCAATCATTTAAGTTGCATAGTTCCCACTCCAGAAGCTTTGATCATGTATAATCCTGTTGAGAGGCTGAATTGTAATCAGCCTCACATACATTATATTGCAATGCTGTGGCACTAGTGCATAACAGAATTTTATTTTCCATTAATTCATTCTTTGCTGGAAATATAAACACTCTATATGCTTAATAGTAAAAAAATTAATGTTATTGCTTTTTAAAATTGCTTGCTAATGAGAATTTTTCTTGCTGTTAAAAAAAAAACTGAGTGATTGAGGACCATCTTTCAAATGCTGACATACCTATTTTCAACACCAACAGTGTTGAACAATCAAAACAAAATCACCCCAGACACTGCTTTTAGTAAAAGCAACCATGTTTTTAAACTGATCAAAATGGATGTTTATAGCATCTCTGGAACCAGGACTGAATTTAAAACAGCTTCTTGCTGAATGTAGGAACAATTTTGTATCTATTCCAGTGCAGCAGAGATGGCTGTGCAAAAACATTGGTGGAACAAAGTCATTTTCTAAGGAAAAAGCCTGTCATTCTAAAAGAACTGTTTTTAAGTAGGGAAAAAGAAAAAAAAAAAAGATGGTAGGAAATTTTGCGTTGACCTGATATCACTTTGCTTTCTCTTCTGGGTCTGATTTTCTATAGCACCCACAGACTTCAGTTGAATAAAGAAGAATGGCTGTCATCTCTAAGACTCGGGACCATGCATTGTAACTCCCATCACGGGCCTGTTGAAAGAGCATGATCTCATTGCCTGACAGCCTGTATCAATAGGAGAGACCATCAGTGGAAGAAGAACACAGTGAAGAGAAAGATGGTTGGAAAAACTTCCAGCACACTGCATGTGCATTTGGTGGTCTGCATCCTGGTGGGCCATGGATAGGGCCTGGCAGAGCCCTGGTATACCCATCCCTTGCAGTGTGTAAGGCCAGGCTGGACAGAGCCTTGGGCAACACAGTCTAGAGTGAAGCATCCCTGTCCATGGCAGGGGGGTTGGAACTGGATGATCTTAAGGTCCTTTCCAACCCAAACCATTCTATGATTCTTTGAAGGGGCACTCCTGACTGCTGCTGTATGGGACACCCAACCTACCTGGCTCTGCCAGCACAGAGGGGGTATTTGTAAAAGCTTCTATATACTAAGATGAACCACTTAATTAGAAAGATCTACCAGTGCAACTGTATACTCCAAAGAAAGAACTGAATTAATTCTGTTACAGGTTTTACAGAACATGAACTAAATCTTGATTATCCTACCTGCAGCTTTCATGTAATGAAAAAAATATTTACTAAACTAATGATTCTGTTTTCCATCATATTGGAGAAAAGAGATCAGATATGCATATGTGCGCATATGTACAAGTATGACTAAATAATCTTCATCAGAAACTATCTTTCCATTACATTCTGGTAGGGTACAGAAATACCACATCTAAAAATATTTCATTTTATCCTTCTGATGTCCTGTGGTGGTGTTCTGAGAGGGAGATAGAGAGCTACAGACAGCCATGGGTATATTTGTTATAATTATGTTCTAATTCTATGTTAAAATCACAGAATCACAGACTGGTTTGGGTTGGAAGGGACCTTAAAGCTCATCCAGTTCCAACTCCCTGCCATGGGCAGGGACAGCTTCCACTAGTTGTTCCAAGCCCATCCAACCTGGCCTTGAACACTGCCAGGGATGGGGCAGCCACAAAAACATGGACAAATAAAAGGAACAGAAATTCAATTTAGAAAAAAGTTTACCTCCACTTAGTTGTAAATAACAATACATTCACATCACCAAACCTTCTTTGATGGCAGCAGACACAGTAACTGATAGAAAGGTGTCCTTGTCGGACCACTCAGAAGGGAAGTCATGGGCCGAGTGTGTCTGATTAATGGCTTGAGGTGACATACTTCCAAAATGATCACTTCTGTTCCTAGTTGAAGCACCTTAACAGGAAGGTATCTAATACTGATTTGGTCCATGCACTGTTACATTTTGTCTCCAGGGCTGTCAACCTGACAATGCTTCGTAAGTAGTTAATTGTGATGAGGGAGGCAGGGGAGAGAGAAGTCTCTGAGAAAAGAAAATCTCCTGCATTTATCAGCTGATAATGCATTTTATTTCTTTGGCAGCATATTGGGATGTTTTTCCTCCTCTTCCTCCCAGCCATTTAGATTTTTTTTGTAGCAAGGCTTTTTTTCACTTAAACCAATACTGGGCATAAGAGCAGGAAAAAAAACCCAAAAACCAAAAACCAACAACAAAAACAAACAAACAAACAGAACACCAACCAAAAAAAAACACCAAACCCAGTATTTAGTTTGCAGGCAAAGGTATCATCTACTTTCCTTCTACACAAACCTGCTGAAGGTATTGTACATAGCTAACAGCGTGCTTACAAGGACTAATGTTTTGAATTAGTTAACTCCTGTTCCCACGATGCTGCCTTGGCTGCCTGTCTGAAGGGGGAAGCAAACAAAAGAGAAGTGATGTTAAAGAAAACAACATTTTGTTCATTATTATTTATACTGAAAACTGAAAATAAATTGAAAATATTGCAACACAAAACTGTGCCTTTAAAAAAAAAAAAAAAAATCAGTGAATTTGTAGTGAAATTGTAGTGCTACATCCTGAGTTTTTGCACAGCCAGTGAAGTTTTATATGAGACATCTAATTAATATACCTATTGGAGATGCCCGGGTGTAATTTAGGAAACCATATATTCCCAGCACACCACTGAGAACAGTATAAGGAATTACCTTCTCTCCTGGTTTGATTTCCAGCATATCTGCTTGTATGTACTGTGCACTACTTCATTATGCATAAATATATATTTTTTCCCTACAAGCAATCACCACATAATACATACAGGGTGCAGACCTTAACCATACATAAATAAATATCCCCAAAGGGCTTGCTACTGAGACTGTATTTTATGATATTCAGAAATACATTCTCATGCTCTTTTGTTAGATCTCTAATTTCATTATGCATCTAAAACATATGGGAGAAGGAAACAAGTCAGATCCTCACACAGTAAGAAACCCATACATGCCCACAGCACATGGAATTAAGGGCACAGAAAGTCACTAGAAAGGTGTCCAGTCACTAACAGTTCACTCGTCGTACCAGCATTTCCTAGCAATCGATCAGGCATGAATTGTAACTTCAGAGCAACCTTCTTTACTGCACTGCTTAGCATTTTGTCCTCAGTACCACAAAGTTGGTTCAAAAACTGAATCATAAATTATATCAGTTCAATCTGAAACAAATATATTTGTGGGGCTGTCCAGCCTGGAGAAGAGCATCTGAGTGGAGAACTCAGAGCAGCCTTCCAGTATCTGAAGGGGGCTACAAGGATGCTTAAGAGGGGCTCTTCATCAGGGACTGTAGTGACAGGACAAGGGGTTTAAACTGAAACAGGAGAGGTTCAGTTTGATATAAGGAAGAAGTTCTTTACTGTGAGGGTGGTCAGGCACTGGAACAAGCTGCCCAAAGAAGTGGTAAATGCTCCATCCCTGGCAGTGTTGAAGGCCAGGTTGGACAGAGTCGTAGGCGACATGGTCTAGTGGAAGGTGTCCCTGCCCATGGTAGGGAATTGGAACTGGATGATCTTAAGGTCCTTTCCAACCCAAATCATTCTATGATTTTATGATATTTAATCCGTTTTCCTTGCTTAAGCAAAAAGGTCATTTGCACATAAGATATTTTGGTTGATCTGGACTGCTCTCAAAGCAAACCAGACTGCTCTCAAAGACTGAAAACTGAAGTGGATTATTAGATCTCACAAACTAGCAGAAGGAGGAACTGCTACCACCTCTTTTATCCTTTGATAGCTCACACTATAAATCTCATCTCCTACAAGAAAGTACTTATCTACAATTCCAGGAATTGTGGCTTAAAAGGCACTCTGGCATGCGGATGGTGAAGGAACTAGGAAGAAGAAGGGCTCTGAAGCTTTTCTGTAGTAATGGATGAATAGCGTGAAAAGTTGTGAATAGTTTACTGCTTTCACCAGGACAAGTGGAGCAGAGGGCTCTAGTCAGTTCACTGTGGTTGGTAGCTTTCACCCTTTGCCCCTGTCAGTGCACATGTGGTAGAGTGTTGCTGCAGGGTGGGAATGCTCTAGCCCTTCATTCTGAACCCTATCTGGGTGTCTGGTCCATCACACAACCAACCTCCCCCCTGAAATGCAGAAAGGGCAAAACACAGTCCTGTCATATATGGGGTGCCTATAGCTTATGAACCCAAGAAGTGTGTTTGAGCTCTGCTGTGAACCAAGTCAAGAATTTTATCTTATTTCAGCAGAAAACTGTTGTTTTGTGCATTGTACAATTATGACCACACATTGATGTATGCTATAAACTGCAGATATCAAGGAGGGAAGAGAAGCCCTGTATAAAAAGACTTTACAATTACCTTGCTCATCTGCTATACTGGTGTTTGGAATAAAGATGAAGTACCAAGCATAAAAGACTTAGAGTCTGAAAGAATGAGGAGAAACAAGTCTCCCTGGTACCCAGAGCCTTGTTTCTAAGGGTAAGGAAATTGAAATATGTCTGCTAAATTCTGTCCTTGTAACCTGGAGGTCTAATACAATCCTGAAGCACTGTGAAGTGGTACAGCTGTTAATAAGGTGGAACCTCAGATTGAAAATACGTATAATATGAGGACAGGCTATACAAATTGAAACTACATCATCTTAAAATGAGCTGAGAAGGAAGGCAGTGGTGTAATTAATGTACTCACATTCTTTGAATAGAATAAGTGAGGTCGACTCAAGTTGCTATGTTAACCACCAAAAAAGTAAGCATTTAATTGTTAATTAAATAAAAAAACAGAGCAGATGTTTCTAAGTACTTTTTTCATGTGCAGACTTACAGTGAAATAGTAGCCTTACCAAACACGGGAAAAATTACTAGCTCATTCAGGAAAAAACTAAAAACAAAACACAGAAACAACAGGCTATAGAAAGAACCTGCATAAATGCTTTTTAGATGCCTGAATTACAGTCATTATAAAAAGGCTTTTCCAGATCTCATTTTGCCTTTAGCTTCCATAAATTAATAACATACATTCTGTCAGAAATAAAACTATATTGAACACTTGCCTCAGAAAACATAGGTAAAACATGTTTCCTCAGCCACAAAGATACAGGCTTTCAATGTACTGGCTCTAAAATAAGTCTGTGAAAGTATATTTTGTTTCAAGCATTCCTGTGTATTTTACATTAAAATCTCATAATGCCATTAATTTCCACTTCTGGAAAAGATAGATACATTCTTCTCTAGGAGTGATTGTAGTTTCATGGAACAGTGTCATTTTCAGGACAGAAGAAAGAACATATTGGTGCTTTGATGACAGAGTAGATATTGAGTTTAAACACAGCAGGTTAGCAAAACCTCTTGGGCTCCAAAAGAACAGTGAAGATGAGATTTTAAGGGTGGAGTGGAATTTCCCTGACTTCTCCACTGTCCCTGCATGAAGCATCAGAAAATGTTCCTTTTGGCTCACATAACCTACTTGTACATCTGAACAGCAACAATAAACAATAAAACCAGCAAATACTAAACATCAAACGCTGTTTGACAACTGTCTTCCAGTTTTACCTAACTGCAGGTAAAACAGTTTTTCCATGCAATTAGGTCATGTAGGAAAGGAAGAATGCCAGTGGCATCTCCTTCATGTAACTCACTCCGATGACAGCAATTTTTGTCAGTCATACTTCACAGAATGGACAGTGGTGCTTCTTCCAAGAGTTTGAGTCCTATGGTCCCATACTGTAGCACTGCCTCTGTCATTGTTGGCCTTCCATATCATACCCAACACCACTGAAATACAGAGAATTTTCAAATGGCAACTAACTTCCTAGAGTCTTCTCTGAAAAGGAGTCCTCCCTTCCAAGATTAGTCATGATATTCTGACATGCAGAATACTTGGCATACACATAGTGCATATATTAGTATCAATGCCAAAAGAACAATTCAAACTAGTCATTTGAAAAATTAAGTTCTTAAACTTTCCATTTTTCCCCAAGATGCAAGCCAAAATGTTCTGTTGCCTGAAGGGGATGAAGAACATCGCTGTGATTATTTTATTTCTCCAAACAAATACTATCTGTCAAGTATTAAAAGTAATTTCAAACAGAACCTGAATACCCAAAGGCACAGCTTTATTACTGTGCCAGAGAGCTCTGCTCAGGCCATGCCCTTGTATGCTACTAACTAGACTTTTTTGGCAGCAAAAAGTGAGTGTATCTTCAATATGTGATTGACACTTGGCTCAAAAAGCCTCATCATAATGTAACCATGATGGAGTCTCCATCCGTGAAGATACTCAAAAGTGGTCTGGACACAAGCCTGAGCAATGTGCTCTAGGTGACCCTGCTTGAGCAGAAGGGCTGGACAGGGTGACTTTCAGAGGTGCCTCAACCATTTTGTGATTCAGTAAGGGCCCACAGTAAAATTATTAAAGGCTGAATAGGCTTTAGTACATCACAATAAGTACTTCCTAACACATTTTTCCCCTATAGGCTGCATGCTTCTTCATTTACCAGACCTTAACCTGTGTCTTTCTTCTCCAATGAATCTTCATGATTGCACCAGGGCTGTCTGCAGGGCACATTTAGGTTGTATGAAAGAAACTATTTAGTAGATGGAGGCCATTTCAAACTTGAGACTCCCCATATGGAGTTTAGTACCTTGACTCCTTGACTGATAATTTTAAAGTAATTATTCTGATGGATAATATTTTTCAGGTTTCTCTGTAATAGTTTTTCTATGTGTAAGTGATTTCCCTGACTCCCTTTTGAATGAAGGTCCAGTGGTACCTTTACCTACAATTACAAGAGTTGGTTATGTGCCACCTGACCCTTAAATGGGATCTATTTCTAGCTCTCCAGGGAAACCAGAAAAACTCTCCTTTGCCTTTCACCAAAGCAACTTGGAAAACAAGGATTTCCAGACTAAGATTCGATTAAAAAAAATAATCTAAATTCATACAATCATCAACTATGCAAAGTCTATATCCTGATTCTTTATGTGAATACCTGCTAATTAAAGATGAAAGGCTCATAATATGGCTTTCAAGTAGGCATTGAAAACATAATTTGCTTTCTTAGAAATCCATCAAGAAAACATCAAGTTCACATTTGCTGATGCACCTGTCAAATGTGCCATAGATATAAACCACTCACTTCTGATAGCTTTCATCACATTGTGTTTCAGGAATGCAATGCAATGTGATGTTTCTGATGCTGTATGGAAGAGCAATAGTCACTTCAACACACTTCTAGCAAGCAGCTATTGAGAACAGGAAAGTGAAGATCCAGGCTGAAGGAAAGCCATGAGCCTGTGATTCTTTTAGAGGGTCCGGAATGTTTCAGTTCAGATGAAATCTGCAGCATTGCCACTGTTTTCTTGCCCAGAAGTAACTGATTTCATATAAACAGAAGGCAGCTTCACAAAAGAAAAGATTTAGGATTTTCAGGATAGGGTTTATCACTTTGTTCCATGCCATTAATTATATATATATCACACATCTGATCTGACAGTTTGATAGTGCTTTATATCTTTGGTGAATCCTTTCCCTGGGAGGAAGGAAAGAGAAATTAAAATCTTGCCAGTTAAAATTTAGGAGGAGAACTCACTTGCCAGGATAATGGGGGTTTTGGTGGTTTTGGGGTTTTTTTTTAAGTCTGTACACTTGCTGACCACAATTTCCAAAGTGAAAATCTGTGTCTAAAACTAGGATCCTAACCTCACACTTCAGAAATTTCAATAAGAAGCTTGTGAGGCATTCCAGCCCATGGAAGGGGAGTTGGAACTAGATGATCGTAAGGTCCTTTCCAACCGAAACCATTCTACGATTCTATGTGATGCCAAGCAGGGAGCAATCCCAGAACATCAGAGCGCTGCTAAATGCCATGCAGTTTGAAAAATCAAGCTAGCAAATTGCACATAATACATTTTCATGAAGATATAGTAGTCAGAGAATAGAGTTGTGGTTATCTTAGAGGAGGATTTTGATTTAGATGCCAAAATTGAGACACAGGAAAACTTGCTTCCCACCTCACTTTCCATCTGTCTACAGTTTGAAACTTCACCTGTAAAATGGTAATAACATATTTTCCTACCATTTCTGCTAAGCTCAGAAGGTCTCTAAAGACTTAGTGACTATGAAAAACTCATGCGCTCAGACATTGCTTCAGTGTACACTGTAATAATATAACACCAGGCTAGGGAACAGATACTAGTGCGAAATGCCGGCTTCTTAAAAATCAGACCTCATTATCAGAACAAAAATCCATGTTCGTTCATCATCTCCTAAGCCCTTCCTCTGCCCCTCCCTGCACTTTGTGTTTGTTGAGTGCTCAGTGCTTAGAACTGGACCTGCAGGCTCCAGTACATTATCATACTGCCTTCTTCCACCCATACAAACAGTAAGTGAAAGAATGTGATTTTGGTGAAAGGATGGCTTTAGCTCCTTCAGTTGTATTAGGACCTTAAAACTGAGGAGAATTTAACATTAGGACTTGGCCGAGCGCCTTCCTAGCATGTCACAGAAAGATCCTCTGTCGCAGCCAATTTCAATCTTACTGATTTAAGGGAGAGTTTTTAGGCTTCTTAACTCATCTCCCAAGAGTACCATCTACCAATAGTAAGCTTGACGATCAGCAGTCTCCTGCCCTGTCATTCTGATTGAAGTACATCTCCCTGGCCTGTGCTCCACCTCTCCTGAAGAACAGCATGGAAGCTGCTCAGTACCATTGCCAAATTCCTGCTTTGCGAAGCATGCAAGTTAGCACAGGCGGCAGTCACTCCTAATAAAAGTTTGCACTTCTTCTGTGCACCTTGAAGCCTTCTTTTTGCCGCATCTAGCATCAGCCTTCTGTACCTGACCCCTGCTGTAGTTAACCAGTATCTTTTGTTTCAGCAGCTTCTCCGCTAATCTCAGGTTTATGTGGAATTGTTGTTGACAAGGTGAGACCCTTTGTGGAGCTGACTGCTGCAGAGGACCTTTAGCTTAAATGAAAGTGACAGCACTTCAGCAGGACCTAAAATAAATTCTTTGGCAGAATATAGATTCAGAAAGAGAAGTAATTCTTGCTGCTGTCATAAAACATTGCTTTTTTTCAAATCTCAAGACTATGAGGCACCATCATGACTAAAGCAATTGCTAGCACCATCTACCGGTACACACACTGAAGTGAAACAATAAAGGGGGGTTTATTTTCTTAGGGTGGAACTCGAAAGAAATTAAAGAAAAGAAAAAAGTCTGTGATCATCTTTAGACGTGCACTAGTTAAGGCCATGCTAATGACAGCTCCCTACCAGCGCTGGCGGTGAAGGAGCCTGAGGAGTGAACGACAAGGTAAAGTCAATTCATTCCCTCCAACCAAGGGATGATACTTTACTTTCAGTTCTGCCTGCAGTAACAGAAAGTGTGGCTCTTCTGCTCTCCACTTTTCCTCTTACTGGAAAAACTGCACTAGGACATGGTTCCACAGGAGGGTAGGAAGAGCATCACATTTGAGTGCTGGAAATACAGAATCCTGACGGAGGACTTGTTTATCTGAGAGGAACTCGGAATAGGTTGAGTTCTGTCAACATCACAAAGGAACTGGGAAATAGAAAAAAAAAGAAAAAACCAGACTGTGATTCACTTTAAGTCTGATACAAATATTATCAAATAGGAACACCTTATTTTACTCTGTTGGGAATTAAAGCAAGCACTAGGCAAAGTGTATTGACAGGGAAGTTTGATATTTCATAAAACCTTTTCTGATTTAACTGTAAAACTGCCTTTACTCAGAGGGATGGTGGCCTGGTTGATTTAGAGATATTAAGCACAGACTCCTGGGTTTTTTTGAGCTTTAATGTTATTTGAGTCAAAGGAACATGCAGATAAATAGCATATTACTTTAAGAAATCACCGTGTATTCCCCCATTTGTCATTGGTACTGATTGAAAGATAATTGGATTAGGTTCTAACATCTGAGGAATAGATTAACACCATCATACCAAATCAATTTTGGTTGTGTTCTCAGCATAAATGAAGTTCAGAAGAGGGCTTTTAGCTAGACATTTAATTCTGATTCTTCCACCTGACAGTTAAAACAGAGCCAGATCAAGATGACTTTATGCTCATTTACAGATTATCACAGGGGATCATATAGAAGTCTATCAATACTTATGTAAGAACACGGATGAAGTATTCAGACTCACAATCAGACATGTCAGGAAATGCTGAAGTCACAAAGCCCTTGCCTCACATTTCTTCCCAAACATCTCTACTTTAACCTACTAAACGAATGACAGACTGAATCTGGTCTTCTACCTACACATGAAGACGTCTGACAACCAGCCCCTTTCTTGAAGAGACTATCCCGTTTCAGGCAATGGTTAACAACTTTCAAGCTTCCAGACAATGATGCTGATTCATGATCACTTACATCTTCAGAATTTCCTGCTCTCCTTTAACGGATAGAGGACAGAAACTACAGCTAAAAGCCAAAAAAGCAAGAGCTGGTACAAATGTGATATAATACAGTAAAGTCATGAGCCAATATCTGCTGAACCAGCCAAATTGCATTGCGGTGAACTATTTGAAACCATAAAACCATCAGTTCTGAGAATGTGTTCTCTACATCAGTGCCCAACACCAAATACTGCCAAGAAGTCTTACCATATTTCACTTTAAGTAGCCCAAATACTTGGGAAGCTTTCTCAGACAGCATGGACCCCCTCTGCCTATTTTCGTCAGCTGAGATCCCAACTTTGCTCCCACAATTCATTGCATTCACTCATTATGACATTATGATACTTCAAAGAAATTTTAACCAAAAAGTGGTGGTCCAGTCCATGGTTCTGTACAGCCTTAAGAAACAGTCCTGGGAATCACCATTCTGCTTTATTCAAGAGACAATTCTCCTTCCCTCAAGTGATATGACGTTTGTAGAAGAAACCCACCTTTCAGATGACAGTTTTAACAGATGTTGATTTAGGACTTGTGATGAAATGACTACTCAGATCTAAGATTGTAAAATATCCCATCCTTCCTTTTATGTGCAGAGTATGTATCAGTGCCATTGTCCTAAAATGGAGTCCTGACTGCTGAGATACTAATGTCAGCAAGATCCAGGCTTAAATTTGGAGAGTATATCAGTAAATCCATTTAAACTGCTACAGAACTTGTGTTGTGAAGGCACTGCCTATGCCTCACTCTTTTTTGCACCACTAGCACCTCTTGGCTTGCTGATCACTCTTGAACCTAGTCCTGAAAGCTCTGTTACCAGTTTGTGCTTGGTCAGTGCTCCTACACATAGGTAAAACAACCTTGCTCCACATCAATCCTTTCACTTAATCCTTTTTCCCTTCACCAAGTACCATCAGACCTCTGTTACCTTCTAGGTTGCCCTTCCCTGGCATGCAGTGGGGCTTTGCCTTTGTTTTAGGCCACAGCCACTGGGCTTATAGATTCAAGGCCAGGCTGGAAGTGGCTCTGGCAGCCTGATCTAGTTGAAGATGTCCCTGCTCATTGCAAGGGGATTGGACTAGATGAGCTTTGAAGGTCCCTTCCAAACTAAACTATTCTGTGGCTCTATGAATTTTCATTTAAAACAAAATCTTTAAACTTTCTTTGATGAACACATACAACTGACCCATTTCTTCCCATGCAGGAGGGCAAAAGACCATCTCATGATGGTGACAGTTCTCAGCAGGTTTATGTTGGCTGTAACAGCTCCCACTTGGGTGAGAGAACAGAATCAAGTAAATTTACATAAAGTAAATTAGGAGGCATTGAAAGCATCTTAATGCTTATAAAGTCGTCAAAATTCAGGTGCTGAAGTCTCCTTTTCTAAGGTGACTTGGTTATTAGATGCCTAGTTATTACACTGCATCAGTAGGACTTACATACTCCTGAGAATTTCATGGAATAACTTTCTTCTGTTACAGCAGCACAGGAATGTTTATAAATTGCTCCAAGAGCCTTAAATAAAAGGACCTGTAAATATAGAATACATTATTAACTCTCATTAATTCATCTCATAAACTACCTCTGACCCCCTCCTGATGTCCTTCTTAAGTTGCTGCTGCATCTAGAGCTGTTTTTAGTTACAGTTGGGATTGGTGTTAGAGAAAGTGCAAATTTGAATTGCCTGGCTCTGAAAGGAAAAGAACAGGCTGTTCACAGGATTTTTATTTGTGGTGTTATGTATTTTTATATATCCTATAAACATCAATGAACAAGCAACTGTTGACTGTCAGTCTACCTTCTGGTTAATGAATTTGCTCATTTTAAGCTATGATCCTTTACATTTTCCCTCAAACCCTGTTGCCTGAACTATTAATTAATTTTGCAACTAAAAAAATTCTTCAATTAACTCATCTGCATCTTTATTCTTCTTTAACTATGCAAAGAGTGCTGGACACATACCAGAGAAACAATCTGCATTTCAGAAACAGAAAATTCATATTTCTTTGCTGTGAAGTGGAATAGGTCACATTAAAATTAACTGATTAAGTAAATCCAACAAAAGCAATGACATAGGGTTCAAGTGTGTTTGATTAATTGTAGCTGCTTTAAAAACAGTCTTCTTCAAAACATGATTTTTCTTCAAGAAGAAAAAACCCACAAAACCTTGAGGGGAAGATTATCCCTTATTTGATGTAAAAGAAAATATTTCACAGTAATCAGTTTTCATCATCTTACTAATGAATAAGTCAAATTCATTTCAGGAACAGATTAGACTGTCCTATGATGTGACATACTATGGAATGCTATTAATGTTTTGCATTGCAGTGTTCATTTTGAACTACCGATACACTGTTGGCAGCACTTTAAATGATTACATAGTAGGGATGTGTTTATATATAGTATGTAATCACCTCAAATGCTAGGATTGCAATATGAATAGGTAATAATAAACCTTCCTTTTGATTACATAGGTCTGCTTAATTGTCTGAACTTTAGTAAATGAAAAAAGAAAACCTCTTGAAAATGGGCTGTTATTATTTAAGGTTAATATATTTTTTATGGGTTTTATGTGCATAGTATAGCACTTTTGGGGTGTTTGTTTCATTTTGTTATTCAATTTGGTTTACTATTTTATTCATTGATTTCCCATAGGAATGTTTGTGCTTATATACTGCCTTTCAGCCAAGGCTCATAAAGTACTTAACAAACATTAATATATTCTTCTCATCACTTTTATTTACATTTCCCTTCTAATGAAACTATCATAGACTAGCTGTACAGAAATTACACTAAGGTAGTAACAGAAGTAGAAGACAGAACATGCACCAGAAGAAAAAAATCAAAATGACTGTAATGAAAGCCCAAAATACCACAAACCAGGTAGCTTTTAGTTTGCCCTTCCAACAAGAAGTAGGACTGAGAACAATATGGATGATTTAGGGCTGAGCCAACTATGAAACAATCAATCAGACATTAGTCTAACCTGTTCTGAAAAATTTCCAGTTATGGAGACTGTCTAGGGAGAGTGCAGAACCTGTGCCTTCACTGAAATACTCGTACTGTTAGAAACCTTTTCTCCATGTCTAATCTAAATGACTTGCTTTGGGTTTAGCTCATGACTTCATGTCTCATTCACTCGGATATGGAGAAAAATTATTCGCTACCTCTGAGGCAGTCTCTTCTGAATTTGAAGGCAATTATCATGTAGCACCCATATCTTTTCTTTTAGATGAAATAACACAAGTTCACTAAATCTTCACCACTAGTCCTTCTCATTGTCTTCACTTGCCATTCTCCAGCCTCATCCCCAGTGAAGCACAATGTTGGAAATAGACATAGGATTTGACCAGGTACCTTCACTTGTCCTGCAGGGCATGTTTCTCCTTGTGCATCCAGTGGATGCTTGTACTTTGCACAAGAGCTTGACAGTGTTTCCACTAGTGATGCTCACTCAGGCCTCAGTTTCTTCGCTTGCAGATCTGCCACCCAACTTACTCTGAACTGACACAGCTGGCAATCATTGTACACATTCAGCATCTCATATTTGACCTTATTCAACCCCACTCTATGCTTCAGACCATTTCTCCAAATTATCAAGTTTTTGCATTTTTGGCTTTTTGCAACAAGCCTGAAGCCGCTTGGGGTGGCATTGCCTGTGTATTTACTAAGCATAGCCTTTGCCCCAACATCCAAATTCTCAGTGAAAACAATGAGTGCTGCTGCAACCAGTGTACATGGAATCCTGCTTGATAGTTTGGCAGTGAATCATTGATAATCTCTCTGTAAACATGGCTTTCCAGACAGCCTTGTATCAATCTTAGGGCACTTTCAATTACTGGGCACTTTTCCCAGTTTACTTTTGAAGCTGCCATGTAGTACATGAACATGTGCATGTACATGCAGAAGGAAAGAACACTGGTTACTTCTGCTATAGCTGCTCTATTCTTTCATAGAAAAAAGTTGATTTGAAACTTAGGTAATCTGCTTTTCTGCTTTTGACACATTTGTTGTTTCATACTTTATTGGCTCTTTTTTTGTTCAGTTTCATTTTCTTTCCCTTACAAGTGATTTGAATGTTTTGTCAGTATTTTTTTCCTGGGAAGGTTGATTGGTCTTTAATTCGTTTGATTCTCCTTTTTTTTTTTTTCTCTTTTAGAGATAAAGATTGCATGTGCCCTTTTCCAGGCGTCTGGCACTTCATAAATCCTCCACACTTTCTCAAAGATAACCTTTAATGGTTCCATTTGATTCACCTCGTTCTTAGATTCCCAGTTGTTCTGGTTCAGCAGTAGCAGTCATTTTTTCTACTTCTTAGTAGCTGGTGCAGCGCTGTGGTTTTGACTTTCGACCTGGGGACAGCGCTGATAAAGCCGATGTTTTCAGTTGCTGGTCAGAATGTTTACCCTGACCAAGGACTTTGTGAGTCTCATGCTCTGCCAGGGAGGAGGGGAAGCCAGGAGGAAGCAGGGACAGGACACCTGACCCAAACTAGCCAAAGAGGTATTCCATACCACGGCACGTCATGCTCAGGGATGTAGAACTGAGAATACCCAAAAGGGCTAGAACACTGCGGGGTGGGGGCAAGATATCGGTCGGTGAGGTGTTGTATTCTCTTTGCTTGTTATTTCCTTTATAATTATTATTATTGGTGTTAGCAGTAGTGATTTGTGTTATACCTTAGTTATTAAACTGTTCTTATCTCAACCCGTGGGAGTTGCATTCTTTTGATTCTCCTCCCCGTCCCTCCAGGAGCGGAGGGAAGAAAGGTGGGGGGGGGAAAGTAGACCGCGTGGTTCTAATTTACGGCCTGGGCTTAAACCACGACACCAGTGAAGAGACCAAGTCCAACCAGTTTGAAAAATCAAACCTTACATGGTTCTGTCTGATGACTTCTTCTCCTGCTACAGCCCCAAATGCTGCCTTTTTGCTACAGGTAATGTGTAGCTGATCCTTCCACTGACAGTTGAACTCTGATCCATAAAAAACGAAGTGGTATGAAGCTTTCTCAGTGGTACCTATCAATAAAATTGCTATCTAAAACAGTAGACCAGCACTCTTCATCATCATTGATACTCTCTCTGTTCCTTCCTGGCATGTCTTATTTTGTGACCTAATGAAAAGGCTGACTACTGCAATAACCAGGATAAACTCCTGCAGAAGCCCACTTGATGTGTTCTTCACATCTTATATGATATGATATATCATTATTAAACCAGACTTATCATCTTAAAGGGCTATTTGTAAGATACAGAAAACCTCTGGGCATCTTCATAGTCCTTCCACTTCTTGTATGTGACTGTTGCAGAGATACAGATTTGACAGGAGGCTCAAGCAGTTTCCAGAAAAGGTTCTTTAACCAGGGGCACTCACCACTTTCTTTCTTGACATTTAATAGAGTTCACCTACGTGATTGCAATATATACGGTAGTGTGATAACACTTGACATCAGAGGAATTCAAGGCACTTTCCACATGGAACTTTTTAATAAGGCAAAAGTAAGTAAAGTGACTTTCCTGAGGTCATCAGGCAAGTTATTGGCTGAGCCAAGAATGCAGTCCAAACCTCCCAAATCCCACGCCAATGCTCCATCATTATGTCATCCAGCTTCCCATATTATTAATGCTCAGCCTAAATATATTCTTGTAGCAATTGATTTAATGCCATTAGTTTCAGACAGCTAATCCAAAGCTCCTTTAGTTATCCAGCCTCCAGGGATTTACTGGAACAGAGAACTTCAGAACTTCAGGACAGAGATCCAGAAAATAACATCATAACTTTTTCAGTAGCCTTTTTCAGGCTACTCTTTTTTTAGTTGAAAAGTCATTTCAAAGGGAAATGATCACCTGCAATTCTAAATCCACCACAAAGCAAATCAAAAGATCAACACTGAACTGAGTACGTTTGGATCAGGCCCACAATGGTTTTCTATGTTTCATTTTCAGACTGTAATATTCAGTAAAGATATATGATAGTAATTAATGGGATGAAGTCAAGATAATGATCGCAATACATGAAAAGAGAATTAAGTAAAAAATCCTTAGAGTCTTAGAGACATAACAGGAGTAGGTGGAATTGGAAGCTGCAGAAAAATTACATTCATCTACCCCCTCTTGGGCACAAGAGCAGATAAAGTTTCCGTGTGAATAATAGAAATAGACCAGATTAGAAGAATGAGAGGGAGATAAAGTATCTTCACATAAAGATATTAAAAGGACTTTGGAGTGCCTATGTCCTTTGAGAATGTCTGCAAGGGTTCAGTTCAAAGATCTCTGAAGATGGCAGAAAAGTTAGAGAGCTCAAAGAAAGTTACATCTTCATTAATGGTGTGTGTGAGAACATAGGGGAATCAGGACAGTGACAGAAATACCTGCTAAGAGAAAGAGCAAGAGGAGGAATAGAAATCTTCTTATCAAGCCACACAGTCTTCTATGCTTTCGACTTTCATAATCCATCATGTTGAACTAAGTGGAAGAGCTGAAGGCAAATATGCTCCTCAATCTACTATCTCAGATCTGTATAGAGATTACCCCACTCAGCTGAATTTCTTCATGGTGTAGTTTCAAATTGCTGTAGCTTGCAGAAAGCTCTGCTTTTGCTGAGTGTCCTCAAGGATTGTATATCAAATAGTGGAATATTCTCTTCTTTCCTTTTACGTTGCATCTTTTCTTCATAGAAATCTGGTTTCTCATCCAGTTAGACTTGTTGGTAGTCTTTGAATCAGACCTCATTCCTTATAGTGCTTTTTAATTGTCATGATGTAACAATGGCAGTTACGGGGGGTTATATCAATGAAATCTACCATGTTTTTTTTACAATTTAGAATAAATTATTTTTATTATCTTTGCTCCAATAAGGATGTCAGATTGCTTTACGGCAAATCTAGGAACATAACAGAGAACAGCAGGAGAATGCCTTGTGCTTCAAATACTCATGTACACAGATAACATATAGAATGAAAATACAAAATACGAAATCAGTGATTTAAAGAGAAAAGTCAAAAATTGCAATAACATAGAATGGAAAAATAGTACTTTATCAGTTCTAAGCAGAAATAGACCTGAACAAAAGAAAAAAAAAATCATCCTACCAAATTTGCATCAGGTTGATGGCACAGTTTTACACGGATATAGAAAGACTCTACATCTGAATTTTCCTTTATATTCAAGTTCAGTGTCCACCAAGCATAATGCATTATACCGTCCAAATAGTCTCAGAAGATCTCAGGTTTGAAACGGTACATCTTAGAGATGTAATATTAGAGAAACAGCAGATTTAACAAAAAAAATTTCTCATTAATCATGTTTTGTACACTATAGCTACCTATGCACCCAGCTGAGATTTAAATGTGCACATAAGCACGTATATACAAGCATATTTAACATATACTTTTCATGACAAAGCAGAAAAGAAAAGCCAGTGACTCACATTCGGGCTGCAGAGCAGGTTTACATGCAACTCTCTGAAATCATTCACAGGGGATTTTCATCTGTAGGCAGAAGGCAAATACCTGTCAGTACAAACCTCATGTGATTGATATCTCAGTGCCTGAACTCAAGCTCTGAATCTCCAATAAATTGCTCATCCCACATATAATACACTACTGTATATATACGTGCCACGAACCCTGTTTGAATCCACTGCTGCTTATCAACATCCTGGTCTCAAATCACAGGAGCAAACATTCGCTTCATGCACCCAACTGCCAGGTCTGAACTTTGAGTATTTCAAGAAAACCCTTATAAATCTCACAGTAATCTGCAGCAGGCACTGATCATATTGCAACAGTCCACAGTCCTTCAGGCCTTAATCCTTGCCATTTCTACTGTCAGCCCATCACCAGCCTAACCTGCAACATCACCCTTATGGCCCATCCAAGAAAAGATAAATATTTTAAGAAACCTACTTATTCCTTTCTAAAACAATATGGTATCTGCTAACTTTATTCATGTCTCCCAGTTCTCTGTAGCTGTATTTTCCAAATCAGATTGCAGTAAAATTGTCCAATGAAATACTTCTATCAGACTTGACAGTATAAACTTCTAACCATTTGGTTTGTTTGCTTTGTCATTTTTCACCTTCAATAATGAGAAGCAAAAGCTAGGGAAAGTCACTTATGTTACCTTTTTGGACAAAAGTAGAAAATCAGCTGGAGTTCCTCACTCACTAAGCTATATTGCCTATGCTAAGTTCTGATTATAGAAGGGGGCACTCTAAGAGGTTTAAGAGTTTCTTCAACTGTTCTTTGTTAATAGAAAATTAATACTACAACAGGCTTATGTTTCCCATTAGATGAGTTGAGTCTAGTGATCATGGAATTAAAAACATA
This sequence comes from Psittacula echo, assembly GCF_963264785.1. NCBI lineage: Eukaryota > Metazoa > Chordata > Aves > Psittaciformes > Psittacidae > Psittacula > Psittacula echo. Next base: position 1,817,832 of record NC_137756.1, read on the forward strand.
AAACAGACAGGAAGTATTTCTTTTCTTTGTGAATATGTTTTTTTCTGTGATTCAAGTTTATTTTTGACTCACAGAAAAGGACCATTTAATAAATTGGGTTCTCTCAAGACCAAATTTATTAAATGATCCTGAGAGAACTCAGTGCATCTGCTGAATAGATCCTTTCAAACAGCAAGCCACTGCATATCTAAAGATACCTACACTTTCTACATGTAGGACTATGTTACATGAACACAAACTGCTTATTTCTACCAAGCTGAAAAAATTGTAGCATCAGCACTTTGACTTGTGTTCATGAAAGGAAAATTACAGGGACAAACTTCTAATGGAATTATCTAAACTGGGATCTAACTGGGGGGAAAAAAAGAAAAAAAAGCTGAAGCAACCTTTCTCTTTTGCAAGTGGCATTTCTAAACACCATGAGTCTTTTCAGCAATAGAAAATGGAATCATAGCTAAAAGCTTCCTTTATGAATTACCACAGCACTTTTTCCTACTGGAACATCTTTATCAGGCAAAGCTGCAGAAATGTTCTGATTATACTAGTTCACAAATCTTTATCATTTTCCAAAAAAAACATGACTCTCCGTTACCTTTGGCTGAACACAGTGAAAGGACACTTAAACAGGGAAATTTAGGTTAGATATAAAGCAGAATTTCTTCCCTGTGAGGGTGCTGAGGCACTGACACAGATTACCCAGAGAATGTCATGTGGCTGCCCCATCCCCGGCAGTGTTCAAGGCCAGGTTGGACAGGGCTTTTAGCAGCCTGCTCTATGGAAGGTGTCCCTGTCCATGGCAGGGGATTTGAACTGCATGAGCCCTTTCCAATCCAAACCAGTCTGTGTTTCTATAACTTACACACCAGGAGAACAACATGATGACATTTGATGATATTTCAGATATGCTTACTATAACAGCCAGCTGGGTGGGATTTGTTTCTTTAGATAAACTTTCACAACACGCACACTTTCTAATACTAAGTCTGAAGCCTATAAATCTGTGAGAAAAATCATAAGGCATGTACACTTTCTAAAAAAAACCCCACCGAAACCAAAAAAAAAGCCAAAATCAACAAAAAACTAAACAAAAACCAAACAAAAAATCAACACACATACAACCCCCCTAAACTTTAAAGAATTTTCCATATTATTGCTACACTCTTCATTGGCAGCTTCTGATAGCCCAACAGTAATCTTATTCAACCAGAATGGATTTGTTCATAAAATCCAGGACAGTCCCATCACACAGCTAACAAAGCAGCTGATGCTTATTGTAGTACAAACAGAAGTTTTTACATGGGGCATCGTGAAAAAGTTTAACTTTCAGTTCATTAAAAGTTGAAGAGAATAGAAGAGAACAAAGAGATAAACATTAAAACTTACATATATTACATCAGGTTTTCTCATGTTTCCAAGGAGGTAACTGCCTGAGGACTTTCAGATCTGCTTCACAGCATTAGCACTTCATAAGTAGTCCTAGAATTCTTTGTTTCCATTTAACTTCAAAATGCATCCCCTGATGGAGCATCTCCTCTGGTAAACAACATCCTGATTTTATTAGTAAAACATACCAACCAAAAAAGTCTCTGAACTTTTCCACTGACATCTGTACAATTTGTTTCATGTTGGAAGGACAAATACTTTACAATGACAGGTATTTTTAAAGCTAAGTTAAGGCCTGACCTTAGTATATGCCAATGTAATACACATTTGCAAACTAAATTATGAAAGCAAAATTCAGTAACTGCATCTCCAAGTGCCTGATTCACTCTTTGATGTTTAGAAACAAAGATTTGTAAACACAAGTGCAGAACTGTGGCCAAAACATTGGCTCACATCAAGAAAGTCTTTATTCTTCTGAGTATTTACTCCTTGCCTAACAAGTCAGTCCAAGGATTTAATGTTCAAACAATATGTCATCTGCAGTATAACTACTTCTGCGTTAATAGCAAAGTATGTCACGTCGTGATAGATTTAAGAACTTAATATATTCATCCCTTTTTGTTTAAACAATAGACTGGAGCATACAAGGTTCTGACACTTGTTATTTCTGGCAAAACACAAAGGTTTACAAATGTTAGTTATGTGCAGTGAATTAAAATGCAACAAAGTGCTGAAAATTTACCCAAAGTATACAAGAATATGTGAATAAATGGTTGCATTCTTTTATCTATTCACTGACTTTTAATCCTCTGATTTTTCTCATCCATGCTGTTACTGAAGGAGTCATTTATTGAAAGCTCATTTCATAGTGAAGACCAAAACTATTAAGAAAGTAAGTGATTCCTTCCACTACTTTGAAAGACAACAACTTGACATGTCATGTACACTGCCTGAATTTAAAGACAGTCAGTTTGCCTTTCAAAGGAAGGCTGTGACAAAGCTGTCTTGACATAACGTATCTTTTAATTGCCAGTTATAATAATCATGAGATTAAATATTCCTGGCCTGGTTCTACTGACTGTATTTAACATAAAATGCATCAGTCAGACACATTAGAAAAATCAGACTCCCAACTGCCATTTATCTGGAATACCAAATCATCTGGTAATGCAAATAAAAACACAACACATCACAACTTGTAGCTCAAGCTTCAGATGCATTATAATGGGATGAAATAACAACTGACACATTTAAGTTTGGGATAGTTCTAAAAATAGTTAATGCTGCATACTGTAAAGAAATATTAATAGAACAGACCACTTAAGTAAAGTACCTGTGCTTTTGATCACTATAATTTGGCATGGTATACTTGTATATCGATATATGTCACCTATGACACATTGGTTTTCTCACATGGAAGCAGTCTTTTTCATTTAAACTGCAGTTCAACTCTTAAGGGGGTCCTGATAAAAAATGCTTCCTTTTCTACAGATTTATTTCTACGTCCAGTTATAGCTTATCTTTTACACTGTTGAATCCCTTCTTTTTCCCTCCTCACTGTCATGGTTTAAGCCTGGTCAGCAACCCGGAACCACGCAGCCGCTTGCTCACTCCCCCTCCCTTCCTGCCCCTGCTCCCGGAGGGATGGAGAGGAGAATCGAAAGAATGTAACTCACACGGGCTGAGATAAGAACAGTCCAGTAACTAAGGTATAACACAAATCACTGCTGCTACCAACAATAATAATAATGATAAGGGAAATAACAAGAGAAGAAAATACAACCGCTCACCACCCGCCAACCCATACCCAGCCTGACCCGACCAGTGATCTGGGCTTTCTGGGTAACTGCCTCCAGTTTATATACTGGGCATGACGTGCTGTGGTATGGAATACCCCTTTGGTTAGTTTGGGTCAGGCATCCTGTCTCTGCTTCCTCCCGACTTCCCCTTCTCCCTGGCAGAGCATGAAATGGAGAAAGTCCTTGGTCAGATTAAACATCACTGAGCAACAATTAAAAACATCGGTGTTATCAGCGTTGTTCCCAGGCTGAAAATCAAAAACACAGCACTGCACCAGCTACTAAGAAGAAGAAAAATGACTGCTACTGCTGAACCCAGGACACTCCCCCCATTTTTACTCTTACAGCAAGCACAGAACCAGTAGAGCAAGGAGCATGGAAGCAGGTTACTTGTCACCAAAGCCATCAAACCTGTTTATTATGATCAGAGTAATTATATTATTATCCATGTTAGTGTATTAATGAATGATGCAAAAGGAGACAATGACTAAGTTGGGCTCTCAGATCTTCACTTAAATTTCCATGAAATAAGCAAACAGTTCTGTGAACAGTAAAACTGTCAAAAGCATGTCCCTGTGGATTTATTACAACTATAAGTTGTGCAAAAGTTCAAGCTCTCATTGAGCTCCTCAGGGGTAAGAGTATTTCTGTGTGGATGGTCCGGTGTCTAATAAGACTTGAACTGCCAATAAGCTCTCTCCTGTATTTGGATGCCCATTTTCATTGAACATGATGCATTTTGGAGGCAACATCAAAGTTACGGAACTGTAACATGCCTTACAAATTATCTTTCAATAGCTGCTACTACATAAAAGAACAAGCTTTACTAATAAAGCATCCATACACTGCGGATCCCCCACCCCTGCCATTTCTTTCCCAAATAACATTTAATTTAAGACAAGTCAAATGCTTTCACAGACAGTTGGGAATTTGAAGAAGACATTTTAAACTTATAAAAGCGTAACAGCACGGAATTACAAATCACAACATACACCTTGGGCATTCAGATATTCAACAAATTAGTTTGATCAATTCCTTATGCATTTCAATAAAACTTAATTTCCTGCAACTACTGTACATGATTTTAATTCTCACACACTATAAAACACAGTCCAGGCAAAGCTACTGTTGTCTACATGATTTCCCAGTAATTCATGATAAGACTGATACAATAATTGAATGTTTTCTAAGCAATTACGTTTAAGCTACAAGCATATGAGACTACTGCAATGAAGTGTAAGAACTCATAATCAATTCTTTTCCATAGAAACACGAAAAATAGATCTTTTTTGAGAAATAAAATCCAAGGAGAAGAAACCCAAGCAGTGCAGGTCCTCACTGAAAGCTGACCACATGTATGTAATTTTACCACCAAAAAAAAAAAATCCTTTCAATCATTCAGAACACTGAATAGCATATTCTCATCATTTCAACTACCAAACTGCAGGAGTTGAAATGCAGGTGAGGCATCAAAAAGCTGATGCCCTGGTGATGACCATGTCAAATCTACAACTTTGAGTAATTTCTAACTTTTTGGTGCTACTTTACATAACATCAGCACAAAAACATTTTCCAACAGTTACTTAGACCGAAATGCCTCAGTGGAGTTATTCCTAACATGTACCTCTGAGACTCCTGCTTCACACAAAGTGTGATGTGGATTCTGATGATACGATATGAGCTTTTCTAGCTGATTTCATTTCCAACATGTTGTCACTGTTGTCAGAATGAAAATAATTTCCCACTGAATCCATGCTAGGCCCTTCTTTTGTCTTCAGAACTTAAAAACAACTAGATAACATTTTATACATTGGAAGTGACATTTCACTGATTTAGGAATATTAGTAACAATATTGACTTAAAATTTCAAATAATATATATATGAAAGTATGTGTATACCTATTTTAAAGTGTAGAATTTACACTCCTACAAGGGTGAATGACAGAAAATTACATGCCTACGCATATAAATATATTGACCTCACAGCTATAGTTTTTCTCCACAGCTAGAACACCCAAATGCAATAAATCCATTTATAATCATCCTCCAAGCAAGAGAAAAGTTTCCCATAAATGTTGTCATTTGACCTTTTCAGAAAAGGTCAACAAAAGGCCATTGATCTCTCATTGGATTTCGATTACACACACTCTGAACCAAGGATCTGTACATTTACTGCTCTCATTCATCACACAGTGTTGATTACAGGAAACATCCAAATTCTGACATTTCAAAGGTCAGTTTGCAAGTTTTAAAAATTCCCCTCCATTATTCATTTTACTGCATGCTCTGTTCCCCAAGTAATCAGTTAGAAACACAAGTTTACTACTTGAACTAAATAATTTATATCAGAAGCTCAGATTTGAGTGAAATTAAAACATACTAAAATGAAAGATAACTGATTACGCTAGTTACTCATCAGGGAAAATATTTTGCTTAAGATAAATATCTTTAAGTTTACACAGCTGTAGGGATGGTTGCAGTTTTTTGGGGGGAGAGGGGTTTGGTCTTCTTGGCTTTATTAATAATATTCTAGATAAAGGTGTGACACCAAACTTGAAAACAAGTGGTGGATACAGTTTTAACTTCTGAGTTACCACACTGCCATGTATAATGTCAGTAGCATTACAGGTCCCCAAATTCCTCGGGTTCAAGTTCACACTCAGGTGACGCAGCAGGCACATCTAATCAGCTCCTACATTCCGTTTCAACTTTCCAGTGAAACACATACTCTTTTCAAATGCTCATAGATGTCTTCTCCCATATGTTTTAGTCATTTGAACTAGAAAAATTGTCATAATTGCACATCATCGTATTACATACAAATAAAGAACGTATCCAAAATCTTAATTTGGTGTTCCATTGTGATAATAAAGTGAAATTGTTAGTTCTGAGCATTAACATGATGCTCAATTTATTAGAAAAGGGGAACACTCACCTGCAATTTATTTCTTTTTTAACGAGTCTCAAAGGTACTTGCTTCCCTTACCAAGAGTAATCCTGGTATCTTTGTACAAAGGTATTTCTAACCGAGCTTGAAAAACTCACAGGTGCGCATTTTCATATAGACACAGCTACTGCATTAACCTATAAAATGAACATTAGTGGCTTTTTATGAGATTATCAACAATTTGATATGTGCAGATACCATTCAGTACATTTGCAAGATCACCTCCAGGTTTTCTTTTACCCTCACCTGTCCTGCCCGCTCTGGGGTTTTGCCACAAAATTATACTGCCCTTTTAATTACTTATGGATATTTAACTCCAAGAGAAAGACTGAACATCTGAAATGATAGGTCCCTTGCTCTACAACTACTTCACATAGATGAATGCTGTACAACTGTTCACTTCAGTGGCACTCTTTGTGCTTTTTCACATCAGTGGTCTATACAAACCCTGGTGAGCTTCACTGACTTACATTAACCAGGCATTTATATGGATCTCAGGGGGAATTTTTCTGTTAGAAGAAAAGCTATGGGCTGGGGTAGAAATAAACCTTTCTTAAACTTTGAGAGTAACAAACATGAAACCTAATATACTCACAATATTGTGTTCAGGAATCCTAAAGCATTTTGTTGGTGCACATTTTAATAGGCTGAACTGACCTGTGTCATTACATCTTGACTTTATTTTCAGCATATTACTATTCACTGAGGTATATTTTGGTAGAGTATATGGGGCATCAGGGGTTCGTATTTTGCAGTGTTGCAGAGTAATGATACGCTTAATCCAGAATAGCTGAATAAATACCAAACCTCATAACTCTGGTGTTGTCCCAGGACTGCAATAACATTTGCCCTTTCCCTTTGGAATATTTGGTCAGTACACTTCAAAATGCATAACATAGATACGCTCAGGAGTGGTGTTATGACTTTTTATGTAGGAAACAGTTTCTATATCAACATTTCATATTGGCTGCCATTCCTGAAAGCCATTTTGATTTGATTGGAAAGCACACAGTTGAGGTCCAGAATCACTAAAATCTCTCAACTGTTTTAATGTCACAGAAGACGGTAAGAACCACAAAGTGCCTCAACTGAAATGGCACGTATAAAAGGTTGCATCTGAACATATGGACTCACAGATACAGGATTAGACCTTTGATGTGCGCATGTAACTTGTCCACTATAAGGCATGGAAGAAATGTCCCTGCATTAGTAAATTCCTACATGTTAGAGATCAAAATAAAGTAAATCATGTGCTTTCTATTCCCACAGCCCAGACTTTTTTGACTTGTATTTTTTGGAGAGCTACTGCGTGTCAAATGGCTGTGCTTGTTTAAACCAAGAACAGAACTGGTCCCTCAGGTTCTTCAATTTAAGAAGTGAAAAAACACTTTTAAATTACTTCCTTCTCCATCGTTTCCATGCCCTGCACTGATGATGTTTTTTCCTGCTTCGTAATTCAAATGAAAGAAGGGAGAATTCTAAGCCACAGCTGGCAGGATATCATACTCCATCAGTCTTTTTCATACAGATTAGTAATATTCTCTCATGTTTTGATGGGATGATCACACTTCCTTATGCATCGTGAGAAGCACTTTCACTAGACTGAATTTCGACTAGTGCTGTATGATCATTCAGGAAATGCTATTAGGAGTTCTTTCATTTCTCTGTGCTTCACACATACAGTAAGGATACAACAACACAGTAAGGAGACCATGTGCTCTTCTTTCCTCCCATGAACTGTCCTTTGCTTTCCTCCTGCACCGATGCATACAGCCCAGCTCAGCGCACGAAGATACAGGGAAAAAAGAACAGATTAGAAAGGAGAGAAAATGAAAGAAGCTATATTTTCTACTTGCAGATACCATTTTATCCACAGATTATCCAGGATATACATACAATATTTTCTCGATCCTCATTTAGAAATATTTGGGATTTTGTAGTGTTTGCAATGTTGTCTAGATTGCTGCTAATCTTTACAATATACACAAAGTTAGGCAAACGCTAATAAGCTATACCTTTGTTACGGTATACATTTCAGCAGTTTATTTATTCATAGCATTACAACTCTTAATTATGCATTAGATTAAGCAGTACCTCAATACTCTTTGAAAAGTTAACTTCAGAATTGAATGGGGCAGCTATATTTTGCCTGAACTAATTTGGCACATTAAATGTAACTGAGCAATAGAAACACTTCCTACTTCTAGTATTCTAAGAAGAATCACAAATGCAAACAACCTGAAAGGGCTGTTTTATACTCACTGCAGTAGCATGATGCATTTCTTTTTATGACTTAACTCAGTCCACTTCATAAAGTGAATTAATTTGTGCTGTAGATCTATCAACTGTCTTGCATTGTATTCTACATGAAAACTACTGCTGTTAGCTGAGTAACATTTTTCTCATGCTAAAATGTACTTATGTACTAAACTGTTTTTAAGGTGTTTTCGTTAGCATGTTTAATAGGTATTTGCTTTGATCTCAATTATCTACAGCAGAAGGAGTTCTTTGGAACACCATGCCTCAGAGGATGTATTACAGACGAAAACAGAACAGGCACTTTAGTGTCAGCTATAGAGAAAAGAAAAGAAAGCAGGCAATGTTATAAAAAGGATAAAATGCTCCGAAAATACAAAGCTGTCTGAGCTATCTGTTATCCTTGTTCTGTTTCACAGAGTTCCATTTCACTGTTATTACAATTAGGACAATTTGAAAGCCACGTAAGTACTTTCAAGATACACAGCTGTAAGATGCAACCAAATAAAGATGGAACAAAAATCCCAGTTCTCCAAATAGATACAGTGCAGGTCTCAGCTGAAGTACAGGTCGTTACTGGTTGTATAAACCTCAAATCTGAGTTCTGCTAAACAGTGGAATGTCTGGATCTGGACCTATGTCTGAAAGTCTAATTAACCACCATTTCCCTCTCTTGCATGTCATGCAGTGAAACTAGCTACCCTGAAAACTGACTATAGGAAAAGACATTTTCATATTCAATGGGGTGTCCCCCATGTCTCTATACAGAACTGAATTTCTGATGATTTATGAAAAACACATCTTATTTTCAAACAGCAGTAAGTACCACTGAGATGATATCCTCAGGAAGGAATGGGCTAGACCCTCAGGAATACAATTTATTTTTACTATTTTCAAAATCCTTACTGGTCTAATAAAATCCCTGCTTTAAAGCATATATATAAACATCGGCACTTCAGAAAGCTTTATTAAAATCCATGATGCACCAAAGCTCTCAGAAAACTTTAATTCCCTTATATAAGCAGAGAATTTAGCCTAATATCATCACAAAGAGGAATTTACCACAATTCAGTATTATAGAAGTTGCTGGCAGTTTATAAACACATCTATGTATTGTAAATCCAGAGTTGCTTTGTGTTGGAAAAAGCCTAACTTCTTTCAACCATTCCAACACCATTTGTTTCAGAATGGCCTTTATTTAGAATAGCACAACAAAATGTGTGCTATTAGAGAAGAAAAAAAGTTCTTATTTTTTAAATTCCTCTTTGCCATAAATGAAGTCCTCATAAGAACTTCCTGATCAGAAATCGTATGCCGAAAATCCATTCTTCATAGCCAGAAGGCTGTACACAATTCTCTAATTGCATTTATGCACTGATTCAGGACATGACAGCTGTATCCAGCAGTTATAGTCGGCAAGAATCCTACATGCCACTTAAGTTCAGTTCAAAATTTCTGTTTGGTTTGTTGTTTATTTTTTGTTTGGGTTTTTTGTGTGTGTTTTTTCTGTTTATTATTTTCTTCCTTTTTTTTTTTTTTTCTTTTTTTTTTTTTAGTTTGAGAATAGGAACTTTTTGGATTCCTTCAATATTGCAATCCCAGGCACAGCTATAGGTTGGGCAGAGAAGAGATTCAGAGCAGCCCTGCAGAGAAGGACTTGGGGTGTTGGTCGATGAGAAAATGAACATGAGCCGGCTGCAGTGTGCGCTCGCAGCCCAGAAAGCAACCGTATCCTGGGCTGCATCAAGAGGAGCGTGACCAGCAGGTCGAAGGAGGTGATCCTGCCCCTCTACTCTGCTCTCCTGAGACCTCACTTGGAGCATTGTGTGCAGTTCTGGTGTCCTCAACATAAAAAGGACATGGAACTGTTGGAACAAGTCCAGAGGAGGCCACGAGGATGATCAGGGGACTGGAGCACCTCCCGAATGAAGATAGGCTGAGAAAGTTGGGGCTGTTCAGCCTGGAGAAGAGAAGGCTGCATGGAGACCTCATAGCAGCCTTCCAGTATCTGAAGGGGGCTACAAGGATGCTGGGGATGGACTCTTCATCAGGGACTGTAGTGACAGGACAAGGGGTAACGGGTTCAAACTTAAACAGGGGAAGTTTAGATTGGATCTAAGGAAGAAATTCTTTCCTGAGAGGGTGGTGAGGCACTGGAATGGGTTGCCCAGGGAGGTTGTGAATGCTCCATCCCTGGCAGTGTTCAAGGTCAGGTTGGACAAAGCCTTGGGTGCCATGGTTTAGTGTGGGGTGTCCCTGCCCATGGCAGGGGGTTGAAACTGGATGATCTTAAGGCCCTTTCCAACCGTAACTATTCTATGATTCTATGAATAAGCAATTTTGAGGCAGGTACACCCTCCACTCTACTCTATATACAACAGAGAACTCTCAAGCGTAACAGAACTTGCCAGCTATCAGTTTAGCCAAGGTATTAGCACTCTTTACCAGCAAACCAAGTGTCAGCACGAGCTAAAGCACTTCAGAGATTATTGCGCAGGATAGTCTTTCACAATGCTGACAGCAGATAGATTAAAAAAGACTCAGCATATCTTTCAAACTCAACTACTGTGTAACTCTATCTATTGTACACTCTCCTTATGCATTTTCTTGTTACAGCTTTTCATCTTGTGAATCAGACTTAAAAAGCTTTGAAAAACAGAATCAAGCTGAGGCCAAAGGTGATTGAGCTTTGAAAGATGAGAAGATTTTGGTTCCAGTGAGGGAAATTCCAAAATTGTCTTTAATGGAACTATGATTTCAGAGTTTAAGTACCTACAACATTGGAAACACCAGTAGACTTAATGTGAACTTTAGGGTGGGATTTGAATCTGTGCTGGAAGGTTTTTTGAGAACATAATCTATCTGCCCTCCTGCTTCTTAGTAAGCCAGAAACATTGTCAGAATTGCTTTTTTAGTGATCCTTAAGAAACTGTTCTTTCAATAAAACTCTAAGTTCTAGGGTCTAGTAGCGCAAGTGTATATTCAGCTGACTATTTTGCACTATGTGACTCGATTTCAGCATCAAACCAGGATAGTTATAATTGCTTTGTCACTGAATCAGGGTTTACATCTGTAAGAGTTTCATAACCAATTTCAGAAGACTACGAAGAGAAAGATCAGATTGTGCTGAAAGACAAAATTGCCAACAAGCTTTTTGTGTTGTGCTTGTGGTCTTCAAGTGAGAGGACAAGTAAAAGGAACTCAAACCACAGAAAATTATATGGTCATGCAACACAATCATACGATTACAGACTTGCAGGCAGGCAGCAGTACCTGTGCCTCACATATGCCTGTCAATACCGGTGTCATTTCTGAGCTATGAAGAATTGTTTAATGGCAGGTTAATTTCATTTATTCTTATGCTGCCTGCTATTGTAAAGGAATAGCAGAAGGTCTGAAGTCAGAACGGTGAGTTACATTGCCTGGGTTTTATGCATTTTGTATATTTTTTGCTGGCTGGAGAACTGTGGTGTTTCTTATGTTTCAGCCTTGTTACACTCGTCACCGAATGTAGTAGTCTATATTCAGCTATTCCAAGAACAAGGCATACTGTTCACTTTCATCATATGGCCATATCTGATACAAGGTGTCTATATACTTTGGCTTTCAATTCTATTAAAGTTAAGAATAAACAACCCTCTATAACATCCCCTCACAGTGGGAAGAAAATTACAGAGCTCTGCAGAGCCGTTTTCGGGAGATGGTGTGCATCCTTAAACCAGCCGTGCTCAGCAGAGCCTTTGACATTTGCAGGTCTTGACCATTTCAAGGGTACTCATGGACTGCAGTACCACTGTTTTCCATTTTTATTAAAGTAATTGACACAAGCATAGATTCACGTCCTGTCACTTGCTGTTCTCACAGCCTTTGACTGAAAAAGAAAGACTCAGGAGTACAGCATCTCATTTGCCAGGAAACTTGTAGAATGGCAGCTTACTTTCAGCTTTTCCCATATTCTGTAGTTTGATTGTCATCACTTCAGTTTTATTTTTCAGCTTGCTTAGGGATAGACTCTTCACTAAAACCAAAACCATTCTGTAATCAAGGAATCTGACTCTAAAACAGTGGTTTACATTTAATGCTTGGTCTTTAAATGCTCTCAAATCAAGATAGGAATGTAGTCCATTAACTTATGAATCATTAGCAAAATAAAGACCAAGGTACAAGTAACTAACATTCAAAATTAATAGCTAGTATGTTTTTAAGCAATTTATGCTATGCTAATCTAAGAAAAAATAATTTCAAATTTTTCAGATTTTATGCCCTGAATGAAACAAATTGTTGAAGAGCAGAGAAATGCAAATTTCTCATGGACTAAGACCACACAGAAACTTTAGCCAAAATAAATGAGAGACATGCATTCATGAAGAGGGTTTTAGGACGGAAGGATGGGCATGGCCTTAGGACATTGACACCATAACAAGTAGAGCTCAGGATGACACTGATGCATTTTAATTGCAAGAGTTGCTGCCTGCTGGCATGAAACATTTGCTCTTGTGGAGCAAGAAACTGGCACACTTTTGTTTTGCCTTCTATCTAAAAGGCCCACCACACCCCGAGCTCACATTGTACAGAAGTATACTTAAAACTCCTACACCATCTTACCTGAAATCCACAAAACCAACTGCACCTCTCATCACTTTTTCTAATCATTCCCACTGCTTGCTTGTCTCTAACTGTAGATGTTTCTGTTTTCTTACTTCACTGGCTCTCAGAATAATCAAGACTGCTTGGCAGCCTCCAAATATTTGCTTTCAAAGTAACCTTGAGGAGTTAAAAAGTAAAAGCACTGACATTTTACAGACAAAGGACTTTTAAAACTTTCTACAATGATTTGCACTGAGCTTACCGAATCCACTGTCTCATATGATTGACTCATTGTTTCCCTCCAGCTCCATCAGTAAAAATGATTTCCAATATCTTTCAGAACAGAATACCATGTCAGTAGGACGCAGTCAAACACAATGACTGTGAATAACTCAATACACTAAATTGTTCTTGCACAATACTCTTTGCCCTGCAAAAAAAGAGGCGTTAGAGTATCAATGTAATAGTGCAACCAGAAAGGGAGAAATGGTCTGGAAAACTCATTTACCTAAGAAATTGTAACAGGTGACCTTTTGTTAGATCTAATCCTGTAAGAGCTATCACTACATGCATTCATAATTCTCATTAGCAATTCCTCATCTGAATAAGGGCTATCTTCAGTAAATTATTGCACTAGGCTCAATGACTCCCTAGAAAGTGTGAGTGAGAACAGAAATGATAAATACAATGGACAAGCCTTGAACACGTCCAGGAGTCAGGCATGTCCAGATGTCACAGGACTCTCAGTGATTTTTATTAGGAGCATTTATGTGCAGCTTTCCAAGAAAATTTAAGTAGGGAAGATGAATGACATGGTAACAGATACGTGCAAGGTTGGCATTGTCAATCTTTAGCAATTGGAAGGAATAGCACAGACATACAGAAAGAAACAAAGGTAGGTAAATTGGGGAAAAATTAAGGGGAAATCATGAGCTGAAGAGAGAAAGCTCAAGAAGCATGGTAGCGACAAACAGTAATTTGAAACATACAGATTCAAGGATAGAAGATGCATGTCATGAAGTTACTGGGGAACAAGAGCACCCTGTAACAGTGCAAGGGAAAATGAAGATTCCCTCTTTCCAAAATTGTCAAAGTATACCTTTTTGCAGTCATTTCCTCAGGGCTTTTTAGCATGTTATGTTGTAACATATACAGATATTACTTCTGTGATTTCAGTGCAACCCTCAGTAGCCTCCCAATGAAATCATTTTCTCTATACAACAGCAGCATCACTCACTCAGTGACTGCGCCAACAACTTCAGCTGGAAACAGTTTTCATACATAGCCAAATCCAAAATTCCATTGTCAATATAGGATTAAACCAGCTAGCACTGTTTTGTTTCTCCAAGAGCTTGGTGTTACATCAAAGGGCTTCCTAGTAAGTGTGCCAACTTCTAAGAAAAATAGATTTCCATTCTTCAAAACAATTGCATGTTATAAATTCATCTTGTCCCAAGTCAGCTTATATTATTTTTACAGTGAGTCATAGTCATTATTGATTATTTCTCCAAAAGCTTTGAACATTTGTTTATAATACAGCACATACAGATAGATACATACAAATATTATTTGCTTTTGTTTTTAATTTTTAGATTTCAGAGTATTTGGTAAGAGAAAACATCATTAGTGCTGAGGACCTTCTTGCTTTGCAGCTTTCTGGGAAACTGTGTATCAAGCCTTTCTTTCCTTTGGATTTTTTTGAGGGGAAGGAGAGACTGAAGAAAGTTTTGCTTGTGCAGGAATAAAGGCATTTTTCTATTATGTTTCCAGCATAGAACACTCCTAGTAAGATTTCATGGAGATACAGTATTGTATTTTCTAAATTGACTATTCAGGCTCCTTCCAAAAATCATGATATTATTTGCTACTTTCCTTTAGTTTGACTGTATACTGTCTAAATTAAATCATGTCACTGATGATCTTCCAGCCCATCCTGGTATTTTATACATACTTGAGAAGCAATTTCCGTGGAGTTTAATAAAAGCATCTGCACATAGAATCATAGAATAGTTAGGGTTGGAAAGGACCTGAAGATCATCCAGTTCCAACCCCCCTGCCATGGGCAGGGACACCTCACACTAAACCATGGCACCCAAGGCCTCATCCAACCTGGCCTTGAACACCGCCAAGGATGGAGCATTCACAACCTCCCTGGGCAACCCATTCCAGTGCCTCAGCACCCTCTCAGTAAAGAATTTCTTCCTTAGATCCAATCTAAACTTCCCCTGTGTAAGTTTTAACTCATTACCTCTTGTCCTGTCACTACAGTTCCTGATGAAGAGTCCATCCCCAGCATCCTTGTAGCCCCCTTCAGATACTGGAAGCTGCTATGAGGTCTATTATTTAAGTTTATAACAGTATTTCTATATATTATGTATTCACTCTTTGCTATGTGTCCTTTTTAGCATTCAAATGAATGCCTAAGTGGCAGATCGGTTATCCTGCAAACTCATACAGACCAGTTTTCTGCCTTCAGCAGCGAACATTAGCAAACTATGCATTAATGGACTAATATCTCAGGTACCATACCTAAAAGTACCTCCTGCAGCTGCTTTATATAGTATTACTGAAGTGACAGAAAAAGCACAAATTATTATGCTTTTGAAAATAAGATGCTATTGACACACACAGCCCACCAAAACATCGACAAATCTCAGACTCCAGATGTCTGCGTATGTTGGACCTGAATATAATCAGTTGGCATGGTTAGGCACAGGGAGAGCAACTCAGAAAAGCTTTGGGGGTAGCAGATAAGAAATACAGTAATTCCACAGAAAACTTAGGGAAGCTTAGTAATACTGAATACTGGCAATCTGAATACACCCACACATAGAATCACAGGATGGTTTGGGTTAGAAGGGACCTTAAAGCTCATCCAGCTCCAATCCGCTGCCACAGGCAGGGACACCTTCCATTAGACCAGGTTGCCCTGTCTAACCTGGCACATGTATACACACTCCCCCCAATATATGTATAGGCACATATATCTTATAGCATCTTGAAACAAAAGAAAAGCATTGAATCCTACAATCACATGAACCAGCGCTGTTATTCCAGTTAGTGGAATAACATAGGCATAAGCCCACTGTTTGACTACAGTTTCCACTAATAAAACTGCTCCCAATGCAGATGCCAGAGTGCTCAGAGCTGTTAATAAATACACCAAATTAGAAAATGTCTCTATATGCACAATGCATCTGAGCTAGCCAGATTAGAGGATTAAGTTTCCCACTGCAGCAGTTCATATTATGGTGACACAGAAATGTCAAGGATAACAGAAGTTACTGCTGAGGCATTTGAAAAACTGACATTAAAAACCCGTGACTTTAAAACAAAACAAAAAGTAATAGAAAGAGTCACAAATCAAATCAAGCAAGACACTGCAGAAGTAAATAGACCCTGAGTAGGAATTATTCAACTGAATTGAAAAAAGCTATTAAAAGATGAGGTCTTCCACCGTTCTGTGTGACACACCAAAAACAGCAGCTCCATTTTCCAACCTGCAGAAAGGGACATTTAAGATCATTTTCTACAATTTACCTCTTAGTAATTCAAGGGTTTCCACCAGTTACTTGCATCTGAAGAAAGCTGCAGCATGTGTCTTTGTGAGAAAACTCGTTACTCATTTTGCTTTCGAAAGACTGGGGGGGAAGTGTCCTCAGAAAGAAGATCCTGGTGTAAAACAAGTCAAATCGTCGAAGCACAGAAGCCTCTCGCTTTGAAACCTTACCTCATTTCCTAAGAATATCTTCCTGTTTGTTTTCATTGTGGTTACCATAAAACCAGTATTTGTTCCACCTTGCAATTATTTTTAGCAATAACTGTGCAATATATTGCACACTAAGTAACCACATCAGCAGTAAAGAAGCCAAGACTGCAAGTTTTGGCATTTTACTGCTGCCAGCCACAATTAAAAACATGCAGAAGGAGAAATGCAATTACAATTACAAAAAAAAAAAAGGCAAACAAACCAAAGAAAGCTCTGTCATTGCTTCTTAACTCTTCAATTTTATGTCACATCGTTCTTGCTAGTGCCCTGGAGGATTCTTCTTGTTTCCTATTACCTCCTCACTGTGTCTCCATCTCCTAATCGACTAATGCCCAGCAATAATCTCCTTCCTTTATATTCCATTTCACATTACGTCTCTTCTTGCTTTATTTCTTATGCCACCATCTCCAACTGCGTTAATTTTCTGCTCGCATAATATCATGGTTTAACCCCAGCCGACAGCTCAGGCCCATGCAGCTATTTGTGTGAGGAGCAGAAAACACCTTGGTTCTGTGTAAGCACTGCTCAGCTATGACTAAAACACTCCTGGTTATCAACGCTGTTTCCAGCTCAAATCCAAAACACCAGCTACTAGGAAAAAAACTAATTCTATCCCAGCTAAAACCAGCACAGTAAGTTAACTGATTGATAAATCCTACCCTCCCTTTTCCTTCCGAAGTTAGTATTTATCTAACCAAGTTACACCTAAACCTTTTGTTTAAGGTTGGAAGTAGAGATTATGACAGCAGTCTGCGTTACATCTCTGGTAGATACTTCGTTTGCCCTTTAGCTATTGCTCTGTTCTACGTTAGCTAGATGGTGACTTTCATTTAATATTGGGATTAGAAAACATAAGATAAAACTAAAAGAATTACTAGAAGTTCACATTCAAAAAATAGATCTGTCTATCCCACAATTTATGGAGAGGTTTTCAGTTCAAAAAAGTGGGAATTTATGTCTTTTAGTAAGTTAATAAGAGAGTATAAACAAGATAACTGATGTCTTTCAACTGCTATAGCCTACTCTGAATTTAATATTTGCTTTCGGTTTAGAGCTGGTGTTTCAACAGCTCCTTTTGCATTGCTGAAAATAGCTTTTGCAAAAAAACATTATGCTTGAACGGTTATTAGCACCGTAAGTGATATAAAAAACCCTATATGAACACTATAATGCTATATAAACTATTATCGTGTGATTTAAACTAACATTGGAGACTATTTACCATATTTCTATAACTAATTTCCTTCAGACTCCTGATACAAGCAGCTTCTCTGCCTCATCTCTCTCCCCAGTCTCTATTGCTGCTCTTTTCGCTGTAACTTGCACAGTATCATTCTTTTATTTCAAATCAAAACCAATTTTGCTACTCTAATTCCACATACACAATAACCATCACATTTTTTCTCTTTTACAACTTTGTATACTCACCGGGTAGTGCCATATTATAACAAAGATTCAGGCAGCACTGTTCTGTCCTTTTTATCATTTCTCTGCAATGAAATATACTATTAACAGTCTCACTAGTCTTTTGTGGCCATATAATAAGGTGGGATTTCCCAGCGAATTATAACTAAATAACGTGCTCTTCTGGGTTTCAATCTATGACTCAAACGCTTATATTTTAACCATGTTTGCTAGGTGTGATTTTAAGTTGTCCCATATTGTTTTATATGCTTGGGTTTGGGGTTTTTTTAGCTTTTGTGTAAGTTAGATGTATTTTGTCAGTTGAGCTGTCCCTCAGCAGGACACCCATTGCTTAAAATGAAACAACATCAGGCTCTATGTTAGAAGTTCATTTTAACCCACAATTTGAATTGCTTTCTTTTATTCTACTGAATAAATGGGTTTTTTTTCCATTCTATACCAAGGCTTTAGAAATTTTCCTGCAGACATGGCAAATTGCTGTAGGATTTTTGTGGCAGCCTGATTAAGGCTCTTTCCTCCCTTGCAGCCTGGTGCATCAGAGCTGTATTTTAACTCTTGTACATGAAGAGTCACAGCTGGGGATGCAAGCTGTATGGGCCAGATGCCTCTTGGCCTTACTCAGCAGAATGACTGCCGACTTCAATGAGGTTTTTGCTCAGTTAATGAATGTAAAATGCAACTCGATTTTACTATGGTTTCCGTTAGGGCCCTGAATATGCAGGCACTTACACATACACTTTATTTTATGCATATAGACCCTGATTTGTTAAGGTAATTAAGCACATGCTCAACTTTAAATACACAAGCATTCTCAGTGAAGTCAGTGAAACAAAGAATGCATACAATTAAGTGAAGACATGAGTGTTTTCAAGGTTGAAGCTGATTTTCTTTGTGTAGGTAACAGAGAACAGAGGTAGGCTTTTAGGACCTTTTCTCTGTGCCACTACAACCTATAGGCAAAGCAAAAGGGAAATCCAGGACTTGACAGGTAAAGGCTGAAAACAACTCAGCACTGTCTGAAAACTGTCTGAAATATATCCAGATGATCAAAGAAAGAGTAGAACACACTCCTAAAAAGGGAGTTATACTTGCCTATTCCCAGTTATTGCTCATAAGCCATACATCAAACTGTTTGACCTTAAAAATACTTGACAAGGACAGCAGAGAGCTATCTGTCCAAAACTTATCTTCTACAGTTTTCTTAGTTTGCTGCTAGAGATTTCCTGGACTTGGACAACCAGCTTTGAAGGCTCATGGCCAAAATTGTGTCCCTGTGAACAATACAGGGTAGAGGGATATTAGTGGGAGCAGAGGATATAGCTTTGCCAAGCTGTCTTTGTCAAGGCAGGCTTATCTGAAAGACTGGGGAGAGCAAGCTCAAAACCACTTCTACACAATTAAACCAAGAGCTGCGAGCACTTTTCACCCCACATTCACTGTCATAAGGACCTGGTGACCATGCCCTTCCAACTGCCAACCTCACTGCTGCCTGCCATCTCACCTGCCCACTAGGCTCTCCAGTCAGGGAGGCATTCATGATGCCTTCCAGCATTTTACTCTGCAAGTATGTGGCAGTTTACAAGCAGGAGTTGCCTTTACTGCAAGTCCATCCAGACAGGGTAGGGCACAACAGAACCTTGTCCTTTATATCAAAAGTATATATTTCATAACTACTTTGTAAGCTTTTTCACTCTCACCACACATACAAGCAGGATCTGATATTAACAGGGTATTAGGCTGGTCTATAGACATCTTTGTATGAGTTTGTGTGAGCTAAGGAACACCCGAGTTACTCTGGATATCCACTGATAGAAACTATCTGATTGCAGATAATTTTGCTCAGCTTAGTCCTCGGAGATAACCTTCTACCACTGCTATCCTATTCAATCTTTCATGGACAAGGTATATCATTACTTTCCTCACCTGAAAAGATTCCAGCTAGAAATATCTTCCAATCAAAACCAGCTTATTTTTCCAGCATGATGTCATCTCAGAATCCTTTGTTTTCAGAAAGATACAGACAAAGGATTTAGATACAGGGATACTGGGACAGATTCTCCCTGAACTCAGAAAAACAATCCTAAGAGAGAAATCCACCTATAGAAGGAATGAGCATCAGAAGATCACAAGCAACACACAATTGGTATAACCTTTACCATAGTCATCACCTTTATGGCTGATATAAGGACATGGTTGAGATGACAGGGACCTCCGTAGGACTTCTGAAAGCCTGGTAGCCAAACTTTGTCCTCACAGCCCTGTAGGATGTATGCCATTTAAAGCAACATTTAAGCTGCTCTAACAGCAGAATCCAAGTGGCTGGGGCAAGGAACTCTGCTCAGCTCCTTTTGTTTCCATTCTTTTGCAGTTGCATATAAATACTGCTCTGGAAACCACGCCATTACTGTCCAGTAATCACACCTTACTATGTGCGTCACAGAGACCTTCTCAGCCTGACAGGACCAAATAGACCTACTTTTTCTTCTGTTCTCAAGTTTGACATACTCTTCCAATTAACGCCCTGCCCTGGTCATGACCTGCTTACAAGTAAATCTGGTCAGAAGCTACGCCAGCATAGTTTCATACACTCCAGAAAAGTTACTTTTCATTGTCTGGCATGAGAGCCCTGTGGTCACTGAAATTACACTAATTTCAAAAAAGAATCAACCTCCAAGTGGAAGTCATTACAGAAAGCCTAGGAAATGTAAAAATGGATACGAGTAATAGGAATTAAGTTCTCTACATGTCACGTAGGTGGTTACAGTTTGTAATGATCCACTCCTAAAACAAATTCCAACTAGGATGCAAATACAGTGAAAAAAAAGTCAACTTATTCATGCAATTATTCATCAGTCTAGAGGAAGCCTCTCTTCCCAGGCAAGGTTGTTGGAGAAAAACTACTAGAATCCTTCAGCAAACAATTAGATAATCCTGTGGGGAATGATGCACAACAAAGGTAATGAGCCACCTAGTTCTTACTGTCATAATATAATTTTCCTGTTGTCCTTACAGAAAGACTCTGGGGAATGTAATACATAGCAGGCACACAGAGACTCAAAATATACTCTACAGAAAGCTAGCTGGCCTTTTGATACCACAGGTCCCTAATGTATAAAATAAACCATGTGTATTTAGAAAGCATAGACTTCATTACGGCCATCACTTAAAGTTCCATTTGAATTTTTAGAGACAGGTATACACTAAATGCTTTTCTTCACACTGGCACTCTTGGGAGTTGAAGAAAAAGCTTCATACAACCAAACAGAGACAACACCTTACCAGCAGCTGGCCGGGAGGTGTCTGTGTTCCCACTATGGGCACACTCGTCCCTGGCAGAAGGGGTCTGGAAGAAAGGGAAGCATTAGCCTCAAACTCTGGACCCTTTAGTGGGAGTCTTACTCGACCCACCTAAACCTTGTGCTATCATGAATTTGGGAAAAGCCTGGCTAAGTGAGAAGGAGCAAAGGGGTTCGGTGCCTCAAGGCAATGCTCAAGGAGGGAACAGCCACAAAAAGAGTTTAGTCTGCTAGTATGTTTGCTTATTGCTAGTTTGCTTGTTCCTTCCTCACACAGTGCAAATAATATACATTTTAAGACACCTTCTACTAAGTCTGAACATAAATGATTTACTCCATCGCAGCATTTATTTTTCCATGTACAACAAACCCATATGGCAAGTGATTTGTTGTGATAAAGTGGAATTTGAAGAATGTACCTTCAAAATTCAGGGTCTGTTATAAACAGGCATCAGTACCTAAGGGACAAGAAGCAACAAAATCGTTAGTGAAGCACATCAAATATTTTATGTACGGCATAAATCAAAACCTAATGACAAGAATGAATTCTGGATCCATCTTTTCCTGTGATTGGTTAACCATCACTGTAACTTTCATGGCTTCAGGATATGACTACAGTACTCTGCCTTATTATTTAGACAGTTTTAGTAAGGAAAAATACAATACATTACATTTTAAAAGACAGTATAACTGCAACATAAATATGCATAGATATTCGTATTTTAAGTAAACCCAGAGAGGAGTTTTAAAGATATACCAAAATCACATCTCTAATGGTTATATGTGAGAAATGACAGAGTAAAAAGGTAATTGGTAGTCACCCCTTTATTTCATTTTATGTAAAATAATTATGTATTTTCTGTGACTATCATTTGTCATGAGGGATAAAAAGGGAAAAGAAAGCAAATTTTATTTCTGAACTTACAAGACAAATATTTTTGATGAGCAAAACAAACACCTGCATTTCACTGATGTGTATAGCTCATCAGGATTTGATTCAGTCTAAATAGAAACATTTATTAACTTTACTGCTTGCCAGTATCTTTTCATTGCAATTGCAGCACTGCTAAAGTCATCCAAGCTCTGAGAAAGCTTGTTCTATGTCTCTAGGTCACTAAGCACACCATGGGTCTATATTTCTTATAATGGTACCAGTGCATCTCAGTACATTTTTCATGAAGCAAGTTGCTTAGAAGTTATCTGTACTAACACTGGTCTGCTGTGCTTGGAGAGGAAGGCTGAAGACTGACTGTCTCTAATGGAGAAAAAAAGAATTCCCAAAGAGGGAAGAACTCCACCGTTCCTGTTATGGATGGACATATGTAGCACTACTCATCTGTACTGATTGGATTTTGTATCCTTCTAATGTTTGAGACATGTTCAGCTCTAGTGGAGAGTGGAATTCGGATTTAATGTTCTGACCCAGATTCATTTGCACATGTGTTACCCACTGCCTTCAATGAGCACATGTGGGCATATGAAATTTTATGTAAAACAAGCTTGCAAGATTCAAACCTGACATTTGATTATTTTGCAGCTGCCAGTACAAAGCAGGCATTTTTGTGCACTAGAAATGCAGTAAAAATGACCTAGCTTTAAGCTTAAAGAGATTAATTCATTATTTAGGTACTGCTTAAAAAATACCTCATGTTTGAAAGATGATTAGCCTCTGAAATAAGCAAGTTCTCTTACATAAACATTATTATGTGCTATTTGTAGGAGGTTTGGGGGGGTAAATCTTTTGTTGACAGGAAACTGTCTGAAAAATTAAGTGGCTCACCACCATAAGGCAACAGGGACTCAAAGCTCTTATTCACATTATTGCCAAATACAGTGGAAAAGAAAGCCCCCTGATTGCAGTACATAGGCTCACAGAGTTATTATCTTTGACCTGTCTAAGTTAGATTTGAAATGGCATGGAAGAATAGTTCAAGGAAATGGAAGCATAATTGTTCTGTCAATTATATTTCTGACTCTGACAATCACACAAACATTGTGAGAAGCAAGTTCTTCAGCCCATCCCATTATTTTTCTGTTTTGTTTTCTTTCTGGGAAGCAATAATTATGTCTTATTTGCATAATTCACTATAAGGAAGAAAACCACATTTTTAATAGAACTGGTAATTTCTGATTTAGTTCACTTCATAAATGCTCATCATCAGTTGCTACAGCATTAGGAATGAGGAGGTCTTGAGGGCTATCTGGCAGACCACTGCCTATGAGATGCTTCAGCGTTATTCTCCACATAACTACATCTATGACAGTGACAATGCTCTCAGGATAACCCAGCACTTAACTGACATTCCATAAAAATGAAGCATGCATTTCAAATTAATAATGGGGTTTGATCTAAGGAAGAACAAAGCTCAAAACACTTAAAAAGAGAGTGCTTATTGAAGCATTATTTGGGAAAATGTTTTCCTTCACTGACAATTAGGTTTTAAGTAAAGCAATATCAAACTTTCTTTGCAACAGAATACGTTCCCTTTCCAGTATTTCCCTTTTCTAACAGAATCTGGCTTTGCTGCCTTAAAAAAGCCCAACAGTTTGAACTCTGCAAAACAAACAATTCTGAAATGCTTTTCAGCTGTCTCTAACCACATGTAGATACTAGAAGACACAATCAAAATAGTTAAATAACAGCTAAATGAAAATATTTTATACTTTCTCCCATGTCCTTATTTTCTGCTTGCTCTTCAAAGGCATTATCTAAATATCCACTAGTTCAGATACTCTCAAACAGTAACATGATTTAAGACTATATAGCCCAATGTAGATTGACTGCCGAGTTCATTAGTGAATTATTTTAACTGGCAATGAACAATATTTTAAACAAGTAATTCCTAAAATTAGTAGCAGGCAAATTGAATACGTACAATATCAGAAGAACTTCAAGTTCTTAAACTTGGAAGTACCACTTACTTCTTCCCCCTCATCAGCTGCACATGCCAAGGGCCTCATTTGGATCAACTTCAGGTCTATAATGCATCTGCAGCATTAGCTGCCTCAGCCAGACCCAAGAACCACTTGGCTTTATGGAGTTTCTTAGCCATTTTGAAAAGCTTGCTACTTAGTTTTCTGACAACTATTCTGATTGCTGTAAGAATAGGTCACACAATTTGTTAATACATAATATTCCCTGCTTATTTTCGATTCAGCACTCTTGGGATTCACAGGTGAGCCTATGTTACATATCACTAACATTACTACGATGGAACCCTCCATGCAGCAAGAGACCATGCATAGAGATCAATGTGCAGGACTCCTGAAAATTTCATTAGACAACACTATAGGAAGAACTATTGCAGTTCAGAATAATTCTGACTTTTGCAGTTGTAATTTGTGTCCAGTTTCATAAGCCTGACATCAGATACAGCTACACTGTTACTACCAGCAATGTTTTGTGGGTAAGAGGGAGCTCTCTATGTATTGTTTTTGTTTTACTAATTTTCATCTCCCGTGGAAAACAGTCATGAACAGGAAAATCCTGTATTATAGAATTATAGAATGGTTTGGGTTGGAAAGGACCTTAAGATCATCTAGTTCCAACCCCCGCAGGGACAGCACACACTCGACTATGTCACTCAAGACTCCATCCAGTCTGGCCTTGAACACTGCCAGGGATGGAGCATTTATCATCTCTCTGGGCAACCTGCTCCAGTGCCTCACCACCCTTACAGTAAAGAATTTCTTCCTTATATCCAATCTAAACTTCCTCTGTTTCAGTTTGAACCCGTTACCCCTTGTCCTGTCACTACAGTCCCTAATGAAGAGTCCCTCCCCAGCATCCTTGTAGGCCCCCTTCAGATACTGGAAGGCTGCTATGAGGTCTCCATGCAGCTTCTCTTCTCCAGGCTGAACAGCCCCAACTTTCTCAGCCTATCTTCATACGGGAGGTGCTCCAGCCCCTGATCGTCCTCGTGGCCTCCTCTGGACTTGTTCCAACAGTTCCATGTCCTTTTTATGTTGAGGACACCAGAACTGCACACAATGCTCCAAGGGAGGTCTCATGAGAGCAGAGTAGAGGGGCAGGATCACCTCCTTCGACCTGCTGGTCACGCTCCTCTTGATGCAGCCCAGGATACGGTTGCTTTCTGGGCTGTGAGCGCGCACTGAAGCCAGCTCATGTTCATTTTCTCATTGACCAACACCCCCAAGTCCTTCTCTGCAGGGCTGCTCTGAATCTCTTCTCTGCCCAACCTGTAGCTGTGCCTGGGATTGCTCTGACCCAGGTGTAGGACCTTGCACTTGGCATGGTTAAACTTCATAAGGTTGGCATCAGCCCACCTCACAAGTGTGTCGAGGTCCCTCTGGATGGCATCCCTTCCCTCCGGCGTATCAACCGAACCACACAGCTTGGTGTCATCGGCAAACTTGCTGAGGGCGCACTCAATCCCACTGTCCATGTCACCGACAAAGATGAGAAGATCAAAAACCCTACTGAAAATGTCCCTTTTTCATGCCCTTCATACTCGTACTGATTAGACAGAATTTACTGAGGTTTTTGTCTTGTGATGCCTAACATCTTTATGTTCTCAAAAAAAATCTGTGGGAAGGCAGAAAGAAATCCACAGAGAACAGGTGAAATACTGTTGAAAACGTTTTCCAGCTCACCAGGTCTCATTTATTTCTTTTCTCATTGTTTGGGACAACTTTGCTCATTGCATGAAAAATTTAAGGGCTCACTTTGACCTTAGCAGCAACTTTCTTAAAGATTTCTTATTGCTCCTGTTATTTTAAATCTTAACAAGTAGCTGAACTCTAATGCCTTTCTCTCCACTAATATAAAACCCAGAATTATCTGCCAGTTGGTTTAAGGATTTGAAATTCTTAAAGGATTTGCTGTCAATATTTCATAATACTTTTGGGAACTAAATCCCTTAAAAAAAATATAGACTATCCCCTTCCGCAATGAAATCAAATAATATAAATACTTTGCTTGCCATCCTTTTTGCACAACTAAATAAATAGACTGGAGTTCACAGCTCTGTTTCCAGCTCTCCTTTGACACAAGCAGTGCCTGAGACTTGAAGTTGGAAGTCTGCCAGAGCTTTGAACTGCTCCTTTTTCTCCTGGCTGGGTGATTCAGCACTTACTATTGAAGGTAAAGAATTACAGAGAAGTGGTTTGCTTCAAAGGCTGAAAAGAGGGAGGGTGTAGGTATTTGGCTGGTTTGGGGGGGTGTTGTTTCTTTGTTGTGGGTTTTGATTGTTTCTTTCTTTGGTGTTTTATTGAGGTTTTCCTGTTTGGTTGGTTTGGTTTGCTTGGTTTTAACACACTATAAGAAAATGAATCTTTATCCCTTGAAGGCATGTCTCTGCCCTCCTTTGGGCTCCTCGGGCTTTTTGGTTTTTACCTTTATTTAAAGAGTATATGTAGCATCAGATAAGAAATGGGAGACTGGAACTTACAAAAATGGAAACTTTTCCAAGGAAATCCAATAAACAGGCATTTATGATGCAGACAGTTCTAAGCCACCTTGTTGAGCACCATTAAATTCACCTTTACGCTGCTAATCCACCATACCAAAACAGCTGAGACATGCCAGCAAACTGAACCACAAAGGAGTTTCTGCCAATATACCCAAGCCTCTAAAAACTAGCTTAGTGCCTTATTTTTATTTTACATCTTTGACAGACATAAACCAAACTTATTTGGTGCAGTATATGCAAATGCGTTAGCAAATACTGGCGCCTTTCAGATTTCAAAGCACGTATTTTCTTGTGCTGTTTTTCACATAGTCTAGCCTCAGATAAAGGCATCAGTAATTTTGACTTGATTACACTATAATTATTCAAATATCTTTAATTTTATACTCTGGACTAATTCCCATATCCATTGTTAAAATTAAAAGTGATTGTTATAGATAATGTATCTCATGTATTTCGCCTAATTGTAAAATGCAGCTCTTGAACAACAAGAGCTATGACAACAACAACAATCCCGTTTAAAGGCAACTTTGGCAATATAGCAGTAATTATTGCCAATATAAACTACGGCAAGCCACCATAATTAACAGCAGAGCAGAAGAACAAGCTGGCAAGAGTTAACTTTGCCCTTTTTGCCTAGTTTCTGTTTCTTCCCCATGATCCAATAGACAATGTTGAAACTTTGCCAGGGAGCTCACAAAGGAAGCCTCTAATTTATAAAGCTCTGCAAAATTCAGGCTATCTTCCAAGTAAACATAGTGTGGTTGTCTTGTACTGAAGATCCTGCAGCAACTGGGGCACCCAGCACTGCCGTGCCTCATGCTGCAGCATCATCTTCTCTACTAAAGGTATGCTTTCCTTAAAGAACCTTTCTTGTTGGTAGAGTCTGGCTGGATACAGAAATTGAGGACAGGGTGGAGGGTAGAACAACACACCAGAAAAAGCACAGCTAGGATGAATGAAGATGAGTGACTTCTTCCTAGATCTATCCCCCCTCCCCAAATTGGAAAGAGAACCAAGAGACAAAATGTCAGACAAAAAGAGTACATGGAAAAGATGAGAGAAGCGTGAGAATGGTCCAAAAAATCAAAAAGTGGAGACCGAGACAATAGAAGAAATGGCAGAAAAGGAGACAAGAAAATACAAGAGGGGAAAAGTTAAATGTGGGAAAAGGAACCCCATGCTGAGACGAGGAAAACCAAAGGACAGGCAGAGACATAAAAAAGGATGCATGGATTTAATATTTGTCAAACACCAACAGAGCTCTGAGTAAGAGCTTCAGGTGCAATGTACCAGAATGAAAGAGAGGATGGAAATACTAAATTAAGTGATGAAAATGAGAATCAAAACCAGTGTGAATAAAGAGCGCCATTAAGTTTAAAAGATCTTTGGGGGAAGATTGCTTTTTATTGCGTGCTCTTGCAGAAGCCAGTAGAATAGGATTTTTAGTATAAACTCCTCTGACTGCTCTTTCAGTTCAAATAATTAACAACAATAGCAGTCGAAATAACTCATAAGACTAATGACTTTACAAATGATTTTGTGCAGTTCCCAAGGGTAAGTGTTCCTTTCCCTCAACTCGCTACTCAAAAACCACCAGAGAATTTAGCTGCTTCCCTTAACAGCTCATCTCATCTTTCTCCTTTCTTTATTTCAGCTTGAATTAGGGACCAATTAATATACTTTCTACCTTATAAGTAGAGCCAAAGAAACACTCTACAGTCAGCTCTGTGCTGAAGTTGACTGTGTGTTCTGTTAAATTTGCAATGAACGCCCTTCTGCTAGCACTCAGTGCTGCTTTTTCAAAGCCAAGTATTTTAGATAGGTAAATAACAAATGCTGGATTGTCAGATATCTGGAACATTGGCGTTTTACGAGGGATATTGCAGTGTCTGATTACCACACTACAGTGTTAATATCTCTTTTTAAATGTATGCCCTCAAGAAAATAAGTTTCCCTACAATCACATTGGATCGCTAACTTATACTTATGGACCAGTTACAGCAAAGCATACTCACTCGTCCTTCATCCTGATGGAAGGAACACACATAAAGAGGGATGATTTTTTTATCAAGAACAAAACCCCAGAGAATGAAAGCCCAGAGGGTGTTACATGGTCTGGTTGCAGACACAAGCCATGCTCCGAGTTGTCTTGATGTGAATCCACTCCAGTCTAGAAGCATGCATCCATGCTTTCAGCACATGCCAGAGGCCCTACCTTCATCAGATGCACCAGTGTCTGCAGTGGTCCACCCAGTAGTACTGCACTTCTACCAGCGAACTGTCAGTTGAACATAGGAACGCTCCTATACATCTGCTATCCACTGCATTTGTCCATGCTCCAGCTAACCAATAGCACTATATGTTGAGAGAAAAGGGAGAGCTGGATAACCTTAGTGTTGAAAGCATTCTGCTATCCTTCTGTAAGCTCCTTTGAGTTTCTTACTTTCTTGATTTCTAAGCAAAAATATTCTTCAGGTGCAATTTCTAAAAAAAAACCCACCAAAACCAAACCAACAACCAACCAACTAACATACAAGGCAAACAAAAAATGTATCATCACTTTCTCTTACAGCCCATCCAAACTAAAATCAGTGGACTAGCCAGGATTTCTTTCCTTACACTTGTGCCCCTATTGTGCATGTGACTATCTTCCCAAATGCCGGTTTCAAGATGGCACTGTTGTACTTGATCGGTGCAATTTTAATTTCTGTAGCTGAAATAACTGCAGTTGAAATAAAATCAATAAAGAGTAAAAAACGGGCAGGGAGGCTGCTGGACTGATCTTCTCCAGGATCATTCTCCACAGTTCCCTCCATCCTTCCTCCGAGATTATGGGATTACCTATTGACCAATATTCAGCGGGAAAAGATTTTCCAACATTGCGGTATCTCAATTCTTGAAAAACTGGTGGGCATATTTTAAGAGAATCAGGGGAGAAAACTAATTCATATCCCCTTTGTAGTGATGGCCTGCTACTGAAATTCTACCCTTCTGCTAACTGTGACACCAGCACACATACATTGTAGAGGGGGTTATTTGCTGGCAGAGGTAAAAAAGGGTCTGAAATTTCACCAACCCTGTTTATAAGCAGAAGCTGAAACAGTAGATAGGATATCAATCTGTAGACAATTTCCTTCACTTAGACATGAAGAAATTTAGAGGAATGCCACTGTGGTGAAGGTCAGTGCCACCTTCACTGTTCTGGGGCCCCTGCCACCACAAGCGCTTCTTGGAACTTAATGCATGCACTTTTAAGTCACAGATTCATTATTTCTAAATAAAACCTCACCACTATCTCTAATGAACACATGTTTGTGCTAGCAGCAGCTACATTGCAACGATATGAACTCTTGCTAGTGTGCATGCTGATCAGGTCTCATCACATTTCCGTGAGCAAGGCCCCTCTGTAATTGCAGTTTTGTTGTAAATCCAATAAATAATAATGCAACATGAAATTACATTTGCTCTTTATGCTGTCATATTGCATCATAAATTCATCTGGAATGATTTGTCTAGTCTCAAATTAAAGGACCCACTCAGCAAGCTGTTCTCCAGTTTTTGCCTTCTGTATTCTGAATAGTATGCCCTAATACTGTTGGAAGAGCTAAAACTGAGCTGGGGAAGGGAGGGGAAGGGAGTGTGTTGCCTAGGAGGTAAAATATCCTCACATGTTCATAAAAAAAATAAGTGAAAACAACAAATCTGCGTCAACTTTCCTTAAATAACAGCAAATCACACAAAGGCAGGCAGCAGAGACAGCTGGTCCTTATGGAAATAAGGAGGAGAAAGATTAAAAAACCAGAAATCAGCATTCTTGAGTACTGATATGGTTCATTTTGTAAATTGTAAATGTCTCTAAATAGCTCCTACAATGTTGGACACTGCTTTAGACAAACCTATGACAGAAAAACATATCCATTTCCTACATCAAGAGAAATACGACTCGTAGCAGCTTCTGGCAGTACTAACATGAGCTAGTACCACTTACAACCCAGCAAGTAATTTATAGCTAATCCGGACTGACATTTCAAGGAGCACCTTTCAGCAAGAGGGAGGAATTGCTCAGTTTGAAAAATATTCTCAATACTGGATCTGCTTCCTCACTTGCAAAACTACTTTCTGATGCAAGCCTCCAGTGCACAATTGATGTGACACTGAGTCCCAACAGCTCCTGACAGCTCCCCACATCTACCGCAGGCAGTAAGGAAGCAGCCTGTTGTCTGCTCGACAGAGGTTCAGCAATTAACAATTCATTTTATCATGCAATATTAACAGCTTGTAATGACAAAAACCAAGCTGAGCAGCAGCAATGTGCATAGCAACAAAGCAAAAACCAAACCTGCAACACTCAGAGGACTGATTCTGGTTCAGTCTTCTGATTCTCAGAAGACTTAAGCTGGTTTCTTTGGAAAAGTGGAAGATGTTTACTGAGAGATGAAAATAGGGAGAGGGACGTAGAAAGGCTGGAGCCACAGGAGCTGCCTCTCCACATCTCTTCTGGGATGAAAAGATGCAACTGGTTTGAATTCTTTGAAACCAAACACCAAAACACATCTGCACACAAGACAAAACTGGTGCAGGCACCAATCCAGCAGCTCCCTGCACATACCACATGGCCCAGCCATGGTAAAGGTACCATGCACAGGGAACACCACCATTTCTCAGCCCCTAGGGCTCCCCCCCTGGCAGAGAGGTTGCCAAAGGGACCTGCTGGGGGAAAATAAATAAAGTGGGAGTAAAAGAGCTTAGCTAGTTGGCTCACTAGGTGGCATCACTTGACCCTTAAGCAGAAAATCACAAGAAGGAAGGGACTGAATATGCTACAGATCACAGAATCACAGAATAGTCAGGGTTGGAAAGGACCTTCAGATCATCCAGTTCCAACCCCCCTGCCATGGGCAGGGACACCTCACACTAAACCATGGCACCCAAGGCCTCATCCAACCTGACCTTGAACACCACCAAGGATGGAGCATTCACAACCTCCCTGGGCAACCCATTCCAGTGCCTCACCACCCTCTCAGTAAAGAATTTCTTCCTTAGATCCAATCTAAACTTCCCCTCTTTAAGTTTGAACCCGTTACCCCTTGTCCTGTCACTGCAGTCCCTGATGAAGAGTCCATCCCCAGCATCCTTGTAGCCCCCTTCAGATAGTGGAAGGCTGCTCTGAGGTCTCCACGCAGCCTTCTCTTCTCCAGGCTGAACAGCCCCAACTTTCTCAGCCTGTCTCCATACGGGAGGTGCTCCAGTCCCCTGATCATCCTCGTGGCCTCCTCTGGACTTGTTCCAACAGTTCCATGTCCTTTTCATGTTGAGGACACCAGAACTGCACACAATGCTCCAAGTGAGGCCTCACGAGAGCAGAGTAGAGGGGCAGGATCACCTCCTTCGACCTGCTGGTCACGCTCCTTTGGATGCAGCCCAGGATACGGTTGCTTTCTGGGCTGCGAGCGCACACTGCAGCCGGCTCATGTTCATTTTCTCATCGACCAACACCCCCAAGTCCTTCTCTGCAGGGCTGCTCTGAATCTCTTCTCTGTCCAACCTATAGCTGTGCTTGGCATTGCTCTGACCCAGATGGTCGTAAAGGCTTCACTTGTCTCTTGGTTTCTATCACAACTACTTTTTCTTTCTGAGTTTGGCAAAGGTTTTAATAAACTATTGATAGGGGAAGATGTTTCTGGGAGTTCTCTCTTCAAGCTGAAACAGCCAGAGGCCTGAAATGGGGAAGAAGTGGCCAACCATCCTCCAATCCAACAAACACCAGCAACAGGTGAGGTCAGCTCCTCAGTGGAACAAAATACACATACAGGGGGTTAACATTTACATATAGCTATCCATATAGGATCACTGCAGGTACAGAAGCGCCCTTTTTCAACACACAGATGCCGATTTCCTCAGCCCACTCTAAAGCCCTATGAGCATTCTCACCTCATTTCACATACTGAACTCTTACTGTAAATTATTCATGCAAACCAAACTGAATGCAAGTGATCTCCCCTGCAGGTAAGGGAGGTGAAAGACATGCTTGGGAAGGAAAAGTTTAACTGATAGACTAAACTACTTGATGTAAACACTTGTCTCCATAGATTATATTATTTAATCCTGTTGATATTTGCATGGTGATAGCTGAGGTTTACGCTTTAATCTGCCTGAATTAGAGTGAATAAACTGGGTGATAAATCCTAAAAAAAAAAATCAAATCAAGCTGGATCTCCAATACCTCCAACATCACTGAATTTATTTTTTTTTTTTAGCACTGAATGCTATTTTGATTAGATACTTGCCCTTTTCTCTGAATTCCATATTATACCAAATTCATTACGATGATTGCTATAACCTGCATAGCCCTAATTGCAAAAGCTTCTTCAATAAAACTCTTCAGCTGTGTTTCTGCCAGGTTCTGTAATAGCATCTCAAGCAAGACCCAGAATGGGAGATCACTTTGCCCATCCGATCCCTGCTCCACTTCTAGTTGAGTCAAGGCCACACTACCATACCTGGTGAAGGCCATACAAATGATATAAAGGAAAAGACCCTGACTCAAGAGAGAAGAGAGCAATAATCTTTGAAAAACCTACGGAGATCATTAATAACTTATTGCTATAAGATATATGGAAAATGTCTATTTTCTGTTGCCTGGGAAGGAAGAAAAAGGTGGTGGGGGGGAAGGATTCTGTGAATACAGTAGATATTTCAGTTGGAAGAAATCAGAGATATAAATAAAATACACTTTCAGAAGGAAAAATCTTAAAATATTTTCCCTGCAAGTTAGGTCAGATTTATTTAAACAATTTCTAGGCTAACTCAGCTGCCATCAGAAAAGTTACTTAAAATTAGCATTCTAAATCAAATCCTGAAAAAGAGACAGAAGGCGGCCTAGTCCTGCAGCAGTGCTGCTTAGCAAAGCATTCAAAATTAAAATCAGACTATCAAATGCAAAAAGATAAAGAATAATGCACAGTGATTACTTTTGTTCACTGCTTCCAGCTTTGCTCTACAGATATCTACAGATATAAAACATACTTAAAATTCTGGCACTCTAATATCTTTTACATTACTTCCTGTGTATAGTGAAATCTTGGGTATGTTTTCCTAAGCGTAACTGGAGTGTGGTAGAAAGTTGAGCTTGAGTGACAGTGACAGGCTTAAAATTATAAATGTAAGATGCTTTATATACAACCAGTGCATGAATTTTATCAGGAAATAGTAGGCTGTATACACCTCTCTCCTTTGCTGCACAGATAAATCAGCAGTGCTCTTCCTAAATCTTAAAATCAAATAGCTAAATAATCCGTTTAATTTAGTAATGCCTGAGGCTTTAATATGTGAGATTAAGAGACATGATTTCTGAATATTAGAAGAGCTCCTAACAAAAACCACAATTCTGCATGCCTCTGACTTGGTTTTACTCACCATCACGTTATTTAACTTTGTCCTTTTATACTGTGTGAGAGGAAGATGCTTACCTGTTTAAATATTGCTAAAGCTCCAGCTATACTGAATATCTATTTGCAGGTCTCCCAAGGGATTAGAAACAAGATGCTCGGACGACGGGAGCACTTCTCTCTGTTCACAAAGACCACACAGATCAGCCACATGTCATTCTCTTTGACACAAATTCTAGTGTTGCTTCTAGCATAGGAGATAAAATAGAAGGAAAGAAAATGGTGACTTGTCTTTTATTAAAGAAGTACTAACTTAAGACTTCTCAATTTCTGTTTACTAGGGGCGCTGGGTATTGATTCTACTGTAGGCAAGGCAGAGTCAATGGGCTTCAGGATTTGACTCAGCAACAATTACACATTGAGAAGCACATCAGTTGGGTTTTTAAAGTATTTTTATAGTTTTGGTAAGAATTCCAGCATTCCACCCTATTGACTTTTGGCCACAATTGTGAAAGAGCTTATCCTCCAAATCAAGCAGGCTCTCAACATCTTCAGTCAAAAACCCATTCAACTGTATTGCTGTAGCACTCTTGCTTCTCACCAAGGCTTGTTAGTTTAGACAAAGCTTGTGCTGATGTACTACAGTTTGCAGTTTGGATCAGGTCTGCATCTGAATAGCTTAAAATGGAAGCCCCGCAGCAGCCTAAAAAGTTAGTGTTTGAACTCCGGATGTGAACTTGGATCCCGGTACCTACGTCTGTTAAAATAAATACTAAGTGGCCTATGGCTGTTTTACCACCAAAATCCAACAGGCACAAGAATGTAGGTAGGTTGGGATTAAATTGAATCTGATAGCATTTCATTCACATTAACACTGCATTCAGGAGCCCACAAAAGGGAGAGTTAGAAACACAATTTTCAGAGATGTAAAATATTTATAGACTGTGGTTTCATGATTACAATAAAGCCTATTGCACTTTCAGTGCATCTCCATTGTTCAGGTCTTCAGCTCTATGAGGACTTTTCCATTATTAACAGGAGGTTGACAAATAACTTAAACACTGTGAGCAAATTGCTGAAGTGAGCCTATATAACCCTGGGAGGAATTTGTGCGTGCTCTTCTAGATACAGTTTGACTCTGCCTCTAAAGACTACATTATTTCCTCCTTACTCATCACGTCTGGCTCTAAAGCTAAGTCTGTGTAGCTTACTCAGAAATGGAGTAAAAGAGAATATTGAAGCAGGATCTGCTGCAAGGGATTTAAGCCTCTGTAGAACTTCAACAACTTCTCTCAATTCCTCAGTGTGCATTTTTCCACATCACAGCTTCTCAGAAGTTTTGACAAATTGGTGAGCACATTTTAAGAGAATCAGAGGGGGAAAATAAGTTCATGCCATCTTTGCACTGCTCTGTTACTAAGATTTTCTCTTACTGTGATTTCTGCTAATTTTAACCTCAAAATATATACACGTAGATTTGCAGGGGGTTTTTGTTTGCCTGCTTAGGGCTTTTTTTGCGTAAGAATTACAAAGTGTATGTCATCAACTCTGCTCAAAACCAGTAGCAATATCTTGGGCTATTCCACAGAAAGCTGGCCAACAGCATTTTGACCTTCAATTTTCAGCATCAAATTAAACCCTTTGATTTTGTATGTGAAGGGCAACATCAAGAACAAATAGGCTGACCTTTTATCTATCTGTGCAAAAAGCAGTCTTCTATTTAATTGTAATTAATCATTATTAAGTGGAAAAATAGCGATGTCTTGTCTGACACCAATTATTAACATGAAGAAATTGCTGTCTAGAGGTAGAAAGTAACTGGGTTTAAACTACGAACTGCAAACATACTATACTGGGAACCGACCTACCTTCTGTAGACACAGCTTCAAGCAACTCTTGCTCCTTACAAGAGGCACAGGTGCTATATCCCACTTTGTCAGATGCTGCAATAAAGACTGCACTTCTCCATTTACAGGGATTAAGCAAAGTCATGGCTTCCCTAAGTATTTGTTTCTGTTTTCAGAAGTATTTACAAGGACAGGGGAGCTATTATACAAATGTGTATCAAATTTAACTGATTTCTTCAGAAAAAAAATACAGAATCTGTATATTTCTAAAATCCATTTCTTTTGAAATGTTACCTTCAGATCAGAGCATACAAATCACTTTATTTCAACCCAAAGGAAACCTCGAGATTCTGTAGCCAAAAAAAAAAAGCCACACCCAACAAAAAAGCCCATTGCACCACCTGCTGGACACTTAAACCACAGCTGTCCGCAGGGACAGGCTGCTTACTTAACACTCTGCTCTTGGGCAGAAGCACTGTATGCAGTAATAGCCAGCTACCAACCGGCAGTGTATCGTGCAGACAGCAGGTATAAACCATTTGTACACAGGTTTTTAAAGTCTGAATGTGTCCAAATTAGGGCTTAGGAAATGGATTTTACAAGTTCACTGGAAGGTCTGGGACAATTTAGATACATTTTTAGTGCGATTATGTCACAAAAAATGCTGGGTCCTAAAACCAAGAAAATATTAACCCTCGAAACCTTCGGGTAAGTTGAATCTCAACAGGATCCTCAATGTGAATCCTAAATAGGCCATTTGGCTATACAGCCTGAGTAAAACCCCTACTGACAGGGAGTTTATTTGGGTTTTCCCATTTGAAAACTTCGGCTGATTTCTAGTCCACATTTTGATGCTGGCTTTAACTACAAAAGCCATATATGCCTCAGAAATGACGCAGTGATGCACCGCATCAATCTATCACAAACACCCAAACATCTTTTCAAAATGACAGCAGGGAAGAATGAGGAATATTATTCTTTTACATTTAAATTTACCTGTCTTATATTTTGGTTAGCAGCTCATTTCAATAGCTGTGTAAACTCCTGGCTAAATAATTCATTGAATGGTGCTAAGTAGTGTCTTGCACCATTTTTCACTGTCAATAGTACCCCAAAACTACATGTCCTTTGCTCTTGGTGAGAGGGGCTCTGAACAGGGAGAAGAACACCCTACCTGGCAATCCCAGACTATTCTAGGTATCACTGAAAATAACCTTTTCCAGCCACAGCCTGTAATTTTACCCACTCACAATGCAGCTGACACTGTTGCCCTGGATTCCTCCTCCTTGATAGAGAATAAAATGGCTGAAGTCAAACACGAAATACTATGCTATTTCAAAAATCTGCCTGGTAATTCAAAACCCAGGGACAATTGGACTCTGCAATAGCTCTTCTGCCCTAATGACACTTTAAAATCCTTTCCTCCCTCCAGCCTCAGCAGCAAAACCAGCTTTAAAACATTTCTGCAGTTTTAAAACAACAATTCTGCAGTTTTCAGTAGTTGACTGATTCCTGCTGAGCATCTCCTCCTTCAGTTGCATAAAGTTCACAGGCAGAGAAAGAGAAGGTAAAGCAAGAACCATGCAGGGAAAATTAAAATCCTGGCTCACTTTGCCACATGCAGACAAGGCAGTCATGAAAATCAGCCCGAAAATTCAAGTTTCCATAATTTTTCAAATGCACCCTTGAGAAACTCCATAGTAACTAAATTGTTCATAGATCTGCTGGAGCTTATTAAGAAAACCTATGTAAGCAGAAACAAGACCTCTCTGTCAACTGCTTTATCTCAGCAGAGAATTTGTTGGGTATGGGTCCTAATTGCCTTCTCCGTAATTTAGTCCTGACACCAGCTACGTATATGGAGAGGTCTCCAAAGGCAGAAAGACTACTGCTGCTGCAAGTTCTGCAGCTTCCAGGGCTTACAGGACTGAAGGCACTCAGGAGGGATTTAAACATTCAACCAGAATTGTACAGCAATTAATCAGCAGTCAGGAAGTGCAGGACCTTTAGGAAATAAACTGCATAGAAATATGAGTGGATATGAGGCGCTGGCACAGGGTGCCCAGAGAAGCTGTGGCTGCCCCATCCCTGGCAGTGTTCAAGGCCAGGTTGGACACAGGGGCTTGGAGCAAGCTGTTCTAGTGGAAGGTGTCCCTGCCTGTGGCAGGGGGCTGGAACTGTGTGAGCTTTAACGTCCCTTCCAACCCAAACCATTCTAGGATTCTATGAGTGATTATCATTTAAAGCACCTTCTATCTTGACATCCCTTACATGTAGATCAGAATCCTTGGGTACAGCTTAGACACTAATATGATCCAGGTAGAAATCGTAGCCGGACAGAATAAAATACAAAGGAGTTTTGGCTGCTCTGAGCTGACAAAGGATCAGTTTGGGCTTATCAAGTACTCAGCTGGGAGGCGGGAGAACTGGGCTCCCCATTCCTGCTACTGACTTAATGCCCTAACCCAAAGTATTAGGTCCACAATGAATTTCATTAGAAGTCACATCGCTGTGGATACAGGTGTGAAACGCCCCACTTGGCTCTCAACATGTGGCACTGTTGGTGGAAGACAAACTTAGAGCTAAGAACAATGGGGAAACACACAGAATTACAGCTCTACTGCACGCAAGTGCATCCCGAACTGCCCAGGAGAGACTTGAGTGCCAAACACTGCCCAGCTATGTGATATTAATTTTCTCACATATTATGGGATATTAATTTTCTCACAGATTTGCCCTGGCTGCTTGCCAGCAGTTCACACACAATTTCCACATGGGTTTCCAGACTTTCCAGTCTTCCTGTGTTTATCTATCTATACATATGTGTCTAATCTCAATACACTCAGTAAGTGCGATCAGCAAAGACCTGGAGGAAAAGCCAGCTTCCAGAGGCTGCAATACACACAAAGGAGATCCATGCCATTTAAAGATGAAGTCCATCGTAAGATACGGCTGCATTTAGCTGTAATTCTCCATTGGACTTATATATTTTATGTATGTACCATACATGTGTGTACATTATGTATATATTTGTTTTTAAACACAGAACTGGTATTCTCAGCGGCAGCACAAGAATTGCTCATCAGCTGACTTCTTCCAAAGGAAAAGTTATACTCAACGGCACTCAAAGACCACTGAAATAATGCGAATTAACCAAGTGGTTCCAGAAGGTAATTTACCAAGTGCTTGGTCCACATGAGGGAACGGCAGGTTTGGACCCTGTTTCATTGCCGGGGCAAGCGTACACTGCCACACTCGACAGATGGCCAGCAACCAGAACTACTGTTAGAACCCTTTCAGTTATGCCTTGGCTGTCTCTAACCTAGGGAAAGCAGGTTTATAAACGTGCAGTTACAATAAATCACCTACTGTTTCATGAGGGAACCTCTACACAAATTGGCTGAAGAATGATGCGGAGAGGAGGTCATATCACTAGAGCAGTGTCAGTGATGCAATGCCATCTTCCACGCATCAAATCACAGAATCATAGAATAGTTAGGGTTGGAAAGGACCCCAAGATCATCTAGGTCCAACCCCTCTGCCATGGGCAGGGACACCTCACACTAAACCATGTCACCAACCCACAGACATTCGGATAAGCACCTTATTCTGTTTTGGGATATAAAGCCATTTCTAATCACCCACTAAAGTATGGCAAAACAATCACGGCAATTAAGATTAATTACTCTGTTAGTGTGAAAAACGCTGCCCTAGACATTTATGTAAAAGCTTAAAAACATCGAAGATAAAAAGCTACTCAAGAATCCTCTCCAGACAACAAAAACTTCCCTTTTCTCATCCAGCAAATCAACTGACTTTCTTCCAGAAATGGCTTCCCATGCTGCCATTATTTAATCCTCAAGGTTACATGATTTAGGTTAAAAGTACCAACAGATCACCAGAAGGAAGGAATAAAAATAGCACAGAAATGGTATGTGCTGTTCTCCTGAGACTCAAGAACACAAAGGAAAAGGACAGAACCTTGCTGTCAATTGAAGCAAATATATATATATATAAAAGAAGGAAAAGAGTGGCAGAATCCAACCCTCTCCACTCTCCAAAGTATAAACTTCCATCCTCACAAAAAAACAGTTCTTGTAAACAGATAGGCTTTTCTTTAACAGAAACCCTGGCAGAATTAACCTGCAGATTTAAGACAGTGTAATTTTCATCGTTTCGGTGAAGAGTGGGAAAGAATTATGAATCATTGCACAAAACGGTTAGTATAGTCTGATTGTCCCATATTTAGATCAGGAAACAACCATAATAAAAACCGCCCCGAAGTAATCCCTCCCACAGAAGCCCTTTCTGTTGATGCTTACCATTTGTTCCTCTTGGAACACCCAGCACCCGATTTACACATAACATTTTTAATATACATTAGAGGTGGTCGCGCACCCCTCCAGGTGTTTGTAACATCTTAAGCAACACAACATCCATAGTGGCTACCACTCGTTCAAAGTCTCTTTTCTACTCAAACCACTGATATCAAAGAGGCAACAACTGTGACTCCGTCAGTAGTTTAATATCTGGTTTGTTCTGATTTCCAGAAGGCTGCCTCTCCTCTAGTCTCACAGAGAGGGAGAAGACAATAGGAAGCCCAAAAGAGACAGCAGCTGGAAACAGACCCTTTCTGCTCTTCAAATGTAAGGTGTATAGTAAACAAAGGAAATCTTCTTGTTGTTTCTACAAGGTAGGTCAGAACACAAAGGCACTGTGTTAAGATCTGGTTTTCACTCTAATTTTTCACAAGCAGGAGCTTGCCTCACCTTCCTGTGCACAATGAGCTTCAGGAAAGGCATATGGTGTTCTTGATCTCCAGCAGTGAGAGTCCATGTTGTAAGCTATTGCTCCCACCAGTCACCTTAAATTACACAATGAGCATAGAAGAATTTGATGATGTCTTCAATATGTTCATGCATGTGTAGAGGATTCTGAGCATAAGGAGCAGCCTGCTGTAAATCCCCCAGAGAAAGTCCTATAGAGAATTACAGGCAAACGCAGCCTTAACTGAAGTAGCTGGGCTTTGACCTTCACCTTTAAACACCATGAGCCTCCTGACCATGCAGTAGGACCTTGGGAAATTGGCTGCCCTGCAAAACAAGTCTGTGCTGATCACACTCCAAACACCAGAAGGCTGTGCTGCCATCCAGTGGGACCTGGACAGGCTGGAGAGTTGGGCAGGGAGAAACTTGATGAAATATAACAAGGGAAAGTGTAGAGTCCTGCATCTGGGCAGGAACAACCCCAGGTTCCAGTATAGGTTGGGGAACGACCTGTTAGAGAGTAGTGTAGGGGAGAGGGACCTGGGGGTCCTAGTGGACGGCAGGATGACCATGAGCCAACACTGTGCCCTTGTGGCCAAGAAGGCCAATGGCATCCTGGGGTGTATTGGAAGGGGGGTGGTCAGTAGGTCGAGAGAGGTCCTCCTTCCCCTCTACTCGGCCCTGGTGAGACCGCATCTGGAATATTGTGTCCAGTTCTGGGCCCCTCAGTTCAAGGACAGGGACCTGCTGGAGAGAGTCCAGCGCAGGGCAACTAAGATGGTGAAGGGAGTGGAGCATCTCCCTTATGAGGAAAGGCTGAGGGAGCTGGGTCTCTATAGTTTGGAGAAGAGGAGACTGCGGGGGGACCTTATTAGTGTATATAAATATATAAAGGGGGAGTGTCATGAGGATGGAGCCAGGCTCTTCTCAATGGCAAACAATGATAGGACAAGGGGTAATGGGTATAAACTGGAACACAAGAGGTTCCACTTAAACTTGAGAAGAAACTTCTTCTCAGTGAGGGTGACGGAACACTGGAACAGGCTGCCCAGGGAGGTTGTGGAGTCTCCTTCTCTGGAGACATTCAAAACCCGCCTGGACACATTCCTGTGTAACCTTATCTAGGTGTTCCTGCTCTGGCAGGGGGATTGGACTAGATGATCTTTTGAGGTCCCTTCCAATCTCTAACATACTGTGATACTGTGATACCTTACTGAGCACCCTGCTTTGGTCCGCATCTAACTATGCCTCACTGCTGGGTACAGCACTTTCAGTGCAGAGGAAACAGACTGATAACAAGTTTCTGTATATGAACAGGGCTTCGCCCACTTTCTGTTTGATTTTGATTTAAAAAAAATACTTGCCATAGCTACACCAACAAAACAGGATTCACAAAATGCAGACGAGTGCAGGTACTTACTTGCATATGATTGCACTGAAAAACACTTTGCTTTGTGTGTTGAATGCATTTAAAGATTACAGGCTTGCATTCAGGGATAGTGCAGAGCTTGCTAGCAAGCACGATCATTCAAGAAGAAGCCTGGAAGGAAATAGTAGGAAATGCTATCTTTTCTTTTCTTTTTTTTGCAGTATTTTTACAAAACAGAAGACAATCCTTTGGGAACATCCTGAAATCCAAAACTGGATGGAACTTCCCTAAAGATTAAATCAGCTTTTAGATGCATACACACTGCTGGCTCTGGCAGCTCTTCACAAACACCTAGAAGGATAACAGCCCTCACTGAGGGGTTTTAACCATGTTCAGACCAGATTTTACAAAACAGAGTGCAAGTTCAGAGCAAAATCTGTTCTGAGATATAACCCTCCAGATAGCAGGTTTGACTGTTGTCTTATTTGCAGCAATAATTCACAAAAGCCATTTTGCTCCACTGATTCGTGGAACAAGGTCAGAGACTTCAGAACAGGTTTTCAAATAGATGAATATGACCCCTGCACGCTCCCCCATGGCGATACTGAGTGGAGGATTTCTCTGCTAGTTACAAGTCATTGGTGAGTCAAAG
This sequence comes from Psittacula echo, assembly GCF_963264785.1. Taxonomy (NCBI): domain Eukaryota; kingdom Metazoa; phylum Chordata; class Aves; order Psittaciformes; family Psittacidae; genus Psittacula; species Psittacula echo. The sequence goes on from NC_137756.1 coordinate 1,860,748, forward strand.
CAGGTGAAAGTTGTGCTACTGAGGAAATGATACTTGCAGGAAGCTTTTCATTTGTTGGTGGTATTTCACAGATATCCAGATCACAGATATTTTCAAGACAGATGCGCACATCGGCAGCAGGAAGGATGAGCCTCAAAGATGTGTTTGCAGCTGGTGCACACTGACACTTCGATGCTGCTGCGGTCTTCTACCCTCCTCGCTTAAATCATCAACGTCAGAAGGCAAGCAAGCAGCACACAAAATGGAACCCTTCCAAATTGCCACTTCTTTAAGAACAACTGCAGTGGATGAAGCCTAATCCAAATGACCATTTAAAATTAAAACCTAAGTTCAGAGTGACAGACCAACCTCTGCATGCCACAGGTAAGATACACGTAGGTAACTTTCATTTTTCCATTTATCATTATGCCCCACTTCAGTTTACCATTAAAAAAATAAAACAGAACACCCACAGCGTGTATCATCAGCATTTTTCCATCACAAAAATAAGTGCATACTCAGGAGAGCGAAAAATGCGATCAAAGGCAAGGCAAGCTGTGGTGAACACTGCTGTGGTAGGTCAAGCTGGTCCACTCCAGCTACCCACCGTGTGCGCTGCAGTGCCCCCCAGGCAGAGGCTGTGCAGTCCCTTTCCCGCAGCAGAGCTTTTGCACATCCCTGATGAAGCAGCTCACATCAAAATGCAGAACTCCGAGGTAGATCATGTCTGCTGTGGGGATGAAAACACTGCTTAAAGGGCAGTAATGTCTCAAACGGCTATAGCTGTTCAGTCAGTGAGCATGAGTCCTAGATCTTCAGACTGTATCTTGAGGATTAGCCCAGCTTTACCACTATATTGTCTGAGACAGGTTAATTCACCTATTTATATGATTTTCTTTCCCCCATCCCTTCTGTTCCTCTCATCCATTCTTGATTTTTGCCACGGGCAGAGGGATGGTGCATCCCTCGGTCTGCTTTGGCCTATAACTAAAAATTCTTCATGGCAGTTGTCACAGAAGCAGATTTGGAGGCAGCAAAATGAGTGATTATCCCAATATGAATATTTGTTTGGTGCTTTTAAGTATAAAAAACTGCTTAGAAATTACAGTGGTCACAGCCAAAAATCAGAAAGTATACGTATTTGTAACCTGGTTGCCAGGATTGCTACTAGGAGTCAGTGGACATTAAGTGATCCTCAGACCCTCTGCTTACGGTACCTCCTGCCATAAGTGGATTTGTACCACAAGAAGCCTCCTGAGAGCAGGAGCAGCCTTCTAAGCCAGTCTTTTTCTTACTTTACTGTTCCAAGATTACTAAAAATGTAGTTTAGTGCCTTCTGAGTCAATCCTCTGGTACCCAACATGAATGGTATCCACTTCATTTACTTCCAGTTTTCTCTGTAGAAGGGAGGAAATTTGGTCAAAAAGCTACCTATGAACTCCTGCGGCTGAGTTCCAGAGCGTGTTAAAGAAACAGCTAACAGAGAAATTCAACCATGAATCTGTTATTTCACTGAGTTACCTGCATCCAGTTCCTTGGTGGTTACAAACAGTTAACATTTTAGCTGAAAGGGCAACAAAATTCAGAAAAGCATAGTTAACAATATCACCATGGGTATTTGTTCTCTGAATCGGGGCCGGGGGGGAGAGGCAATGCAAACTCAACTACTCATTTTGATCCAGGCAACATCCACTGTGTTTCTCTCTCCCTAAATACACAGAAACAAAAATAAATGGCCCTACTGGCCAGTGCTTTGCCTATTTTCTAAGGAACTCTGAGACTAATAAGTCACTTTCAGACAAAAGAGACTTGGGCTGCAGGCTTTTTCAGCACACACAAAATTACCCTGTTACTTCTGGGATTTGGTTAAGGCAGCAGCCTGCCTCTTTCTATTTCTCTCTTCATTTTGTTGTTCCACAACAAACAAGCAAGCACCTAGCTCAAAGGGCTACTACCGATCACAGTCTCTTTGGAAGGAGTGAAGCATGAGTTGGAGAATGATGGATCTAAAACCTCTGATAAATACCAAAAAAGAACGGGAAATACCATCAACAGCCCTCTCCTGAGGTCTTTCTGTAGCTAGTAGCTCTACCTCAAGAAGGCTTACAAACACAAAATCCTTGTGGCAAGTCTCCCCTTCACATATAGGAAGTTTCATTGTGGTTAGAAATATACAGCAAAATATCTTTTTGCCTCCACCGCCATGCCCACCATTTAGTGCCAGTTTTAACCAGGCAGCCAAAATGGTTTCAAAAGTCATTCTTTGAGCTTTTCCACTGCTGTTGGAGAAATTTCTCTTGCCTGATTGCTGTGCTGCTTCAGGGCTTCTCTCCAGTTTGACTGAGGCCATAGACCAAGCACTCACCCTCTGCTTCAGGGCTCTAACAAGCTCATGGTTTCACAGTGTGACCACAGATGCAGCCAGCGCCATATCCCTTTTGAATGCTGTTTGGAAAATAACAGTGTCCACACTGAGGTCTTATCCACTCTCTCTTAGTTTAAAGGAACCCCATAACAGCAGCAAACTACAGATCCAGCAATGAATAGCATTTTCATAGAACATCAAGGATGAAACGCATTACAACATGTCATGGAGAACAGATGAAACTGCTATAGATCTCTGATCTATCTATATATATATTAAAAGACTGAAATACCTTCAGTTTGCCCAAGAAACAAGCAGCACCCAAGTTCTTATTTATCTACATTGACTGGAGAAAAAGCAAGCTGGATTTTGTGTTTCTGCCTCTTGAGAATTCAGGGATTAAGCTACACTGTGAAGAAGAAACTCAGCCATCTCAAAGTTTAAAACTAAGGAAGGTTCCACCTTTTCCAGGGTAAGCTTATGCCAAAATATTTCAAGTCTTAGAATCAGAACACTGGGTTTTGCTGTGGATTAGTACAGTGAAGGAAAGATGCCCACCACAGGAGCTTTAATCTCTTTTGCAAACTGCTATCCCTACACATCCCACCTGTCCCAGTTCCTGTACAGCCTGGTGGGAGAGTCTGCATGGAACGGAGTTCACTCCATCTTCACGCACTACACAGGCTCCTTACTAAGCAAATTAACACCACAAACCATTTGGCCAGTTTAGCTAATGGGAAAGCTACAGAGGTCATAAAGTGAGGAAGAATGATCCTAGTGCGTCTACTTGGTAACAGGCCACAGCAGATTCGATTTCAGTAATAGCAAGAGTATTTTAGACTTAGATTAAGAGGCTTTCATAGCCTCTATATTTGCAGCACAGAACATGGGGTGAATTGATTCATCTTCATCAAATTGTAGGTAGTACAGTGAGCAAAAGAGCAGATAACCTCAATTTAAAAGCTGATTGTTTTTCCTGGCCTTATTATAAACTAGTTACTCCTACTCTGAAAAAAACATGAGATCATTAGCTGTCAAACTTTAACAAGAATGCCTTATAGTACTCATCTACTTAAACATTTAATAAAGTTCAATTAAAATCTGTCTGCCTGTTTCCTGTACCTGTGCTAATGCAGAGCAAGCATTTGGATGTCTGCTCACACATGCAAGACGGAAAACGAGCTTTGGGAAGAACGGCTGTGGTATTGCATCTACAAGCATTACAAATAAATTCCAAGTAGCTGGAATTTACTACCCTCCAGATTAAGTGGGCAGAAACTACGTAGTGCGAGTTCCATCCTTATTGGGAAAAACATCTCTCCAGCTTCACTATTCTTGATAACCCTTGATACTCTCTGACACAACACTGACTGAACTGGCTATATGTATTCTGCTCTTTACTAGTGATCCAAGCAAAGACTAGAGGCACTTCACCACAGGTAGACCAGGAAGCTCAGTTTTGTTGCTCTTACTTGCTCTATAAGCAAGCCATACAAGTATGACTGTTTATCAGTTTAGTACATCATAATTCCTGGCGAGGCTTTTGCAAGGCTTTGGTCTTCTCAAACACATGAGCACTTACAGCTGTTGAGCTTAGATACTCTGCTGTAACTTGTTTTGTTTCCACAGCTCGTCAGGGTACAGCATTCATAAAAACGGGCAACCACATTACATCAGAACAGGGAAGTTCTGCAGCACACAGACTAGTCTTTGGTAACATTCAGCATCTCTGGCCCACTACACTTATATATAAAGCACTTATATATATAAAGCGCTTATTTCACTATAAGGTCTAGGAAAATCATCCTGAAGGTCACTACCCCTACAGTGCTGAAGTTCAGGTATCATTGGCCAACAGCAGCTAAACGGTAATCACAGCGCAGTGCAATTATCAGTAACATTCATCATAACCCAATCAAGCCTTTGATTCCTTCTCAAACAAAAGGAGGAAGGAAGCTGACCAGCTTCAAACTCAGAGCAAAAGCTGCAGAACTGTTTCTGAAAACTCTCAAACGGTGATTCAGGCACAGACTTCATGCAGGATGCAGGTTCTGTTAACACTTCTAGAAGTTTGTCTGAATTGCACAGAATCAGATCTTCAAGCAAAGGCATAGGGCAAAAGCTAAGCGACTTCTTTCCTCCATTGTAAATAAATTCACATTGTTGCCTAGGCCCCTGTAGAGATGTTGCAATCAGCATTGTTTAGTTTCTATTTCTAGTTTTCACAGCCATGTTTAGTTCCTATTTCTAGTTTTGACAGTTCTCCCCGCAGCTTTGCTGACAAGCTTGTCACATTTCCAAGAAACACCTCAAAGGTAAGCCTTATTTATTACAAGTTACCAAAATTCCATTTAATGAAACGGAACTGCCTTGAGTGGCACAGATAAAAATTCTCCAGTTTCATCATGTCTGCTTTCCTATTCCATTTTATGCTACATTTACACTGTAAGTTATACCATTGTCTTTAGCATGCCACGTGTAAAAGCCTAAGTTGTCTTTTATACAGTTTCTTTGATCCTTTTCTACCAAAGCAGAACATAAAATCTGAAAGCTGTATTGCTCTAATTTTTTCAAGCCTACAATGCAGACAAGTTTGTTTCTTACCTGTTAACAACAAGATCCTTAGGAATTACATAACCAATTTACTATCATTAGTGCCATAAAATAGTGACACAAACTCCAACCTGAACGAATAGTTCTGCAAGGTCATCCCCACCATACATCTCAAAACGGAAGAGAGAAACCCTGGACTACGAGACAGAATAATGCAGATATTCATATCAGAATTCACTTCCCCCCCAAGACAGAGTCAAAGTACCAAACTGCAACTATAAAGATCTAAATATAGCTAGTTTTATAGCTCTGACAACAGCCTCTGCTCACTCTGTTGTATCACTCTCTACTGTAATCTGCATGTTCTTTAATATGATTTCCACCTATTACATTTTTGTACATCAGTCGGTTTTAGTCAAGCTGGCAATAGAAGTGGAATTTGAAGTAAATTGTTTTTCAAAGTCACTATGGCACCCCAAGAATAGGAGGGGAAAAATGCAGAGCGCAACCCTGTAAGATTTCGCTTCATTAGAAATAAAGAAAAATAGTGGTTGATCATAAAAATACCAAGTGAATTGACATCTCATTGAAGCAAAATTGCCAGAAACATGAAAGACTAATTTAAGTGTTAACATACCACATATACACTGTTTACTATTACTACAGGTAAGAGTTAAAGGATGTTCACAGTCTGGTTGTCTGTATTAAACCTAAGGCAGCTACTTTGGGATGTCAGTGTCCTTCAGAAAACAGCTACAGTGAAAACAACTGCCCTATTTTAAATCAAAGTTACTTGAAACCAAGAAGCATAGTAAATAAAATCCTTCATAGCCCATAATCTTGACCAGCAGACAAGTAATTTTGGAAATTAAAGACGTTTACCTTGAGTATTTCCTTCATTCAGAGACGTTGTTCATGAAGTATGGATTCTCAATTTACCCACAATATATTTTTGCATTGCTTGAAAGACCCTGGAAAACAGAATAATAGTTTCAGAAAAAGACACCACGCCTAAGAAAGAAAAAAGGGCATAGGATAGGATAAAATACTACATTACATTGCTCTAATTCTGGGCTACAAAGTAGCATACAGAAGTGCTGAAGGGCAGTATTTTAATAGTGTTAAAAACAACAGCTATAGCTTTCCTTGACATGTTTCCGGGCTGCTCAGCATGGTCTGTTCTTTATTCATGAAGCAGGTCACCTTTTTGTCCAGTGCGATAAAGGTTATAGGACAATTTCTGGACTCCTACGAAAGCTTTCTTTACCAGTAGTTTTGCATCTAGAAACTTCTAGATATCTAGAAAGGGACATCCTTCCAGAGCCATAAGACCTTTTGATCTCCTAGATTTATGTATTTGGTTGGTGAACTGTTAACTCTAAACTACTACTATAGCAGTCAGGAATGTCATCACTGCCTTCTGAAAAACAAGACAGAAAACAAAAGTCAAGTAAACTCCATTGTGCTAGGAAGATATGGTAGACAGCGAGATGTACCATAGGCACAGAACATCACAAATTCTTTCTCCACATAGTCCATCACCTTTCCACTCTAGCTTTCCGTTTTCTTCTGGAGTTTTGGATTAGGACTAACCCTTCCACAAGAAATACTCATAAAACAGCAACAATGATATGAAAAGGGAAAGCAGGAAATTAAAATTTGCAGTCACATCTTGATAGCTCAGCTCTTCAATTTGTAATTCCTACTTCTCCCCCCATCCTTGTCTACACATAAATTATACACATATTATGCATGTAATTATGCACATAAATTATAATCATTAAATATTTTTAATTGCTGTATCTGCTTCAAAGAGACAGATATGCTATTAAGTATGCATGACCTCTCTCCATGTAAGCAAAGTATTTCTCTGCTCTGGAATTAGCTATAAACACTTCGAAATTGTACTGCCGAGTGAGAGAATGGCAAGTGCATGAGGAAAAAATTGAATAGGTTTGAGGACGATTTCACCTGCACAGAGCAAACAATATGATTGCCACACAGCATGATTTGTTCTAGATACTTCCCAACTAAAGCTCCGTATCAAATATTCTGGAAACAGATCCACTCACTTCTGTGCCACCCCGTTTTACAGCTCACTGTGTGATCTTTAATCCATCCTGGATCTCCCTAGTTATTCACAAAGCTATTTAGCAAGAACAACGATAAATCTTTCCTTTTAGAGTTTGCAGATGCCATTTCCCCGTAGGGCACCATCAGCAGTGTACAAGGACCTCAGGGGTCAAACCCTGCTCGCACAGGAACCAGTGTTTTACCAATTATAAGTTTCAGTGGCAGCAGAATTTCTTCTGTATTTAAAAAGCTCTGTAAGAGTTTGAATAAAGCCAGTATTCCAGGAAATATTACCGGAACAGCTGAAATTAAAACTCTTTTTCCTCTCCCTTTACATTTGGTGCCTTTTACTTGTTACAATGGTACCCCCTTTATGCTACATCACAAGTGCTTTTGTCAAACAGCATTGGTATAACCAGTAGGACTTATGTGGGGCCATAACTTTGCTGGTAAGCATAAGAAAAAGTTGGTCTTCCGAATAGAAGTTAAAAAAAACCCAACTAACATTTTATTCCTTAGTGCTGCATTATAGAGCACAAATTATTCTTTGAGTTGTTTTTAACCTCATGGAATATATTTTAGAGGTATCACTTTATATTTTAAGCAACACGAGATTTTTGTTTAAAGTTCATTTTCTTTACATCACAAATGAAGACTGCCACTTTTCTAAATGGGTAACTGTTGACAAGAACCATTTAAGCTGTCACACATGCTAATAAATAGCCACGCACTCTGCAGGCATTTGGAAAAGAAAAAGAAAGAAAAAGATAGATGAAAATGCTCTTAAGTGATAGAAGCTGAGCTGCATAAATAGGAATAACTTGTTTCCAAGAGCAGGGCAGCGCTCTAAATAAGAGTACAGCCAGCTCACAAACACAGTGGGACAATCACATACTGCGGTGAAAGCAAGGAGTTCAGAACTGGTATAAAGCTCTCAAGGACAACTGGAACTCTGCTGACGCAACTTTCTTACCTTGAAGGCATAGTCTGAAGAACTGACCTACAAGAGTTCTTGAAGCAGCTCATGGTACTGAAAATTTCTGTCCATTTTTATTGTCTGCTGCTGCCAAGGAGTGCATCACCTCAAAAGAAAAGTGCTGCACAATATGTCCTTCACCATAAAATCAGTACTTGTTAGTAGTAACAAGTACCTTTATTATTCACAGGAATTTTCCTTCCGATGCTTTTAAACTGCAGAGGATTAACTTGCCAAGCAGTGTCTTCAGTTTCTTTTTTTAGATTTCAATTCTTAAAGCTCACAGTGGTTGTAGCTGATGAATATACAGTAACAGTTTTCATTTTCAGAACTAACATCAGTTTGCTGCACCACTGGTTGAAATCCAAGCATTCAGTCAAGCTTGTTTCCCCTGCTGCCTGGCTTAGCACATGTAATGAGAATTATGTCGTTCACTTTCATGCCAACTTAAATACATTAGATGCAAGAATAACAGAGTCAGCACTATATCAAGACAGACAGCACTGCAGAAAGTAATCCGATGCGTTCTTACCCAAGTGGCATTCCAACTCCAAATGTTAAAACTAATGAACTAGAAAGAGCTAATGATAGAATAGAGTTTGCTTCCGCAGTTTAGTTTTTTGCTTAGTTTAAACTGTTGCTGGATGCATTTAAGAAAGTATTTCCTTGAGAACACATCCTGTTCCATACAGTTTCGGTATTGTCGTAGCATTGCTTAAGGAGGCTTTGTCACCTTACAGTCAGATTGCAAAAACACTTGAATTCCAACAGAAAACACTATCTTTTCACTATTTTTCATTAAAAACTGCAATCAAATCTCTGCTTTGCGTACATCATTTTGCAAACATTTTCATATCTGGAAACTACAAAATAGGTCATCTTTGCACATGAATGCACGTAAGTATATGCAAGTTTTGCATTGCATTACTAGCACAGTGCAGCAAGAACAAAAAATGAAAAACATTTTATGTACTTTCTAGTTATAAAAATATATTTCAGTTTATCTAATATTTGATATTTTTTTCTGTTCAGCAAAGCATTGATGCATAGCGTAAGGTCGAGGTATCCTGTGAAGCCTACACTTAAGCCAACACTATTTAAACACATCTTCTAAATGGAACATATCCCCAAATAATTTCCTCAATAGAGATATCATAAAAACTTGCATACTCCTTCCTTGAATTGGGACCCTTATCCTCAGACTGGCTGAACATGAACCCGAACTGATCATTGCCAAGAAAAAGTATTACCCAGGACCTGCTGTCAGGCTGTTCTTCCGTACATGTTTAAACAAGAAATAAAGAAATAGTTGAGCAGTACTCAACATATTTTTTCAATAGTCTTAAGGTATAAAATGCCCTAAAGATTTTATTAGTATGAGAATATATCAGAAGAAAACCCACAATGAAGTGACATAGCAAGACAACACTGCATTTTAATAACTGAAAGCATTCAGCGAGTGTAACAAACAGTGCTAGGTGGTCAGTTTGCTGCCTCCCCAAGACGCTCTTCCTTGTGAATCACCATAGTCCCAAGTGCCACCTTCCTCCTCTTTCTTTTTTGTAACTTTTTTCTCTTCGATTTGCTTTGATTCTTCTGCTCTAAGTTTTCTTAGGACATAAAGCAGGGCATAAGCACCCATATGTGGATGAATGACAACTTTATATTATAGGTCGGTGTGGAATATATATATTTTATGTATTATAAAATATTACTTACCTTACCTATATGATTAGTTTTCCATTACGAAGGGTAGCAGGCAACTGGGATAAATCAAATCTAGATAGTTTCACTGCTCACACAGGAACGGGTGCCTCTGTGCCTTGCTCCCCTGCAAGCCCAGTAAGTGGAACTTACTACTTTCAGCACAGCATGAACATGTGAAGCCAATGCTATCCTCAAATGTTATTAACATGACACTGGAGAGAATAATCCCTGGTGGACAAAGGTACCCCCACAAAACCAGCCTGATACTCCCAGTACTTGCAAACCGGTTAAACCAGGTATGAGACAGCAGAACATAAATCCTATTTTGAATTACAGATTTTCTGTTTTCTTGAACATAAAGACATTTTAAAATATAATAACTTAAAACTTTGTTTTGATAAACTTACCTTGTATTTCCATGAACAGAAGGGTTCTCTTTCCGGTACAGAAGGATGGCAAATTAAAGAATGAGCTGTTCAACTGCATTACGAGATGTGGGACAACCTGACAGACCATTAGGTAAGTACTACTTTACTTTTCTCGAGTAAGACTGTTTCTGGTAGGGAAGGATTTACAAGTGGAAATTACAATCAATTATGAATTAATTAAATACCTGACTTCTGATTTGTGCCAAAAGGAGACTTTCCATTTTAAAACAGCATAATACATTTTGTATTTCAAACACTAATAATTCTGTTAAAGTTTCCTTGATTTAACAAGAGCAATTAGAGATGTGCACGTGGTTACAGGGATATGACATCATTGGTATCACAGAAACATGGTGGGATGGCTCCTACGACTGGAGTGTTGGAATGGAAGGTTACAGGCTCTTTAGAAAAGACAGGCCTGGCAGGCGGGGAGGGGGAGTTGCTATTTATGTTAGGGATAGGCTGGAGAGTATGGAACTCTGTCTGGGGACGGGTGAGCAGTCGACAGAGAGTTTGTGGGTCAAGGTTAAAGGGAGAACAGCTATAGGGGACATTACTGTGGGGATCTGTTATAGACCACCTGATCAAGAGGAATCTGTGGATGGAGCTCTCTACAGACAGATAGGAACAGCCTCACGCTCGCAGGCCCTTGTTCTCATGGGGGACTTCAACCACCCTGACATCTGTTGGAGCAATGGTACGGCCCAGCACAAGCAATCCAGGAGGTTCCTCGATTGTGTGGAAGATAACTTCCTTCTGCAAGTAATAGAGGAGCCGACAAGGAGAGGTGCCATGCTTGACCTCGTGCTCACCAACAGGGAAGGGCTGGTTGGAAATGTGACGCTCCAGGGCAGCCTTGGTTGCAGTGATCATGAGATGGTTGAATTTGAGATCCTCAGCACAGTGAGAAGAGCGTGCAGCGAGCTCACTGCCCTGGACTTCCAGAGAGCAGACTTTGGCCTCTTCAGGAACCTGCTTAGTAAGGTTCCATGGGATATAGCCCTAGAGGGCAGGGAGGCCCAAGACTGTTGGTTGATATTCAAGGATCACCTGCTCCAAGCTCAGGAGTGTTGCATCCCAACAAGAAGGCAGTGCAGCAGGAGGGCCAGCAGACCTCCTTGGATGGATAAGGAGCTGCTGAGGAAACTTAGAGGGAAAAAAGAGGCTTATAAAAAGTGGAAGCAAGGACAGGCGACATGGGAAGAATACAGGAGTGTTGTTTAGGAAGCTAGGGACCAGGTTAGGAAAGCTAAGGAACCCAGGGAATTACAGACCAGGCAGTCTGTCCTCTGTGCATGGCAAAACCTTGGAGCAGATTCTCCTGGAAGGCATGCTAAGGCACATGAAAAACAAGGAGGAGGTTGGTGACAGCCAGCATGGCTTCACTAAGGGGAAATCCTGCCTGACCAATTTGGTGGCCTTCTATGATGGAGCTGCAGAACTGATGGACAGGGGCAGAGCAGTTGACGTCATCTCCCTGGAGTTGTGCAAAGCCTTTGACACTGTCCCACATGACATCCTTGTCTCTAAATTGGAGAGACATCAATTTGATGGGTGGACCACTGGGTGGATAAAGAACTGGCTGGATGGCCGCACGCAAAGAGTTGTGGTCAATGGCTCGATGTCCGGCTGGAGACCGGTAACGAGTGGTGTCCCTCAGGGATCGGTGTTGGGACCGGTCTTGTTCAACATCTTTGTCGGTGACATGGACGGTGGGACTGAGTGCGCCCTCAGCAAGTTTGCCGATGACACCAAGCTGTGTGGTTCGGTTGATACGCCGGAGGGAAGGGATGCCATCCAGAGGGACCTCGACACGCTTGTGAGGGGGGCTGATGCCAACCTGATGAAGTTTAACCATGCCAAGTGCAAGGTCCTACACCTGGGTCGGAGCAATCCCAGGCACAGCTACAGGTTGGGCAGAGAAGAGATTCAGAGCAGCCCTGCAGAGAAGGACTTGGGGGTGTTGGTCCATGAGAAAATGAACATGAGCCGGCTGCAGTGTGCGCTCGCAGCCCAGAAAGCAACCGTATCCTGGGCTGCATCAAGAGGAGCGTGACCAGCAGGTTGAAGGAGGTGATCCTGCCCCTCTACTCTGCTCTCGTGAGACCTCACTTGGAGCATTGTGTGCAGTTCTGGTGTCCTCAACATAAAAAGGACATGGAACTGTTAGAACAAGTCCAGAGAAGGCCACGAGGATGATCAGGGGACTGGAGCACCTCGCGTATGGAGACAGGCTGAGAAAGTTGGGGCTGTTCAGCCTGGAGAAGAGAAGGCTGCATGGAGACCTCAGAGCAGCTTTCCAGTGTCTGAAGCCAACCTCAGAGAACCCATCTGTTGCTCTCTTTACGGTTTTGTATTTGTCCCCCCCATTTTTTTTTCTTTTAGCTGACACCTTGCCCAAGAAGCAATCCTGTAAGAGTACTCAGTCCATTGAGTAATGAGGTTCTGTGTGCCCTCATGGTGATGTAGAAGCAAAAAAGAAGCTTGCACCACCAGCACCTGATGAAAGTCAATATAAATCAAAATTACATCACTAAATTTATCACGGTGTAAAGGGGTAAATGCACACACAGTTTAATTACTTGGCTGAATTTGGTAAAAAGTTCCTTTATTTCAACATCTGATATCCTAATTATCACTCTCACTCTATTTCCAACTTTTTTTAAGCACAATGTGAATTTCAGTTTGATTCCATTTTTTCTCTCTGCTAAGGGATACAGGTAGGTCCTGTAGTCCAAAAATCAATCTAATATCACCGCTATTAATAGAACCTAAATCTTGAAGTCAATACAGCAATTTTAGAGTACAGTGAATTAGATTTTTGAAGCCACTATGACAGACAAATTGACACTCTTTCCTCCCTCATATTTCTAGTGGATAGAAGCAAGATTAATGTGTCTGTCCAGAAAATCCCAGGGAGAAAAATGTGCAACTGCAGGCACTCAGTTGGTAAGACTACCCCCAACTGCACTGGTCACTCAAGCCCTAGCGTCCTTTTTACATTTCACAAAGTTCTCTCACCCTGGGAATTTTCTGGAGATCTTCGCTCAAAACCAAGTTGCCAGTAGAGACCACATGAAGTCTAGCAAAGATCTTTGCTGCAGACACTACTTTTGAGGTAATGGGTCTAAATGGAAACAGGGGAAGTTCAGGTTAGATGTAAGGAAGAAGCTCTTCCCTGTGAGGGTGCTGAGGCGCTGGCACAGGGTGCCCAGAGAAGCTGTGGCTGCCCCATCCCTGGCAGTGCTCAAGGCCAGGTTGGACACAGGGGCTTGGAGCAAGCTGCTCCAGTGGAAGGGGTCCCTGCCTGTGGCAGGGGTTGGAACTGGATGAGCTTTAAGGTCCTTTCCAACCCAAACCACTCTGTGACTCTACAATTATAATTAGACACATTTGGATCAATACCTGATAAAGTCTCTTGCACTGTTTCAAAGCACCAGGACACCAGCCTATTATATTTTGCAATCATCTCTACCAACTTCCAAACCCATGTGGCCTCTTTAGAGGTCAAGGCCTGCAAAGCTCCTGATACACATGCATACTTTGCCTTTGAGGCTATACAGAAGATAAGTTTTTTCCTACTGCCAAAATGCTGACTTTAAGCTTACACTCCTTATCCTTGGGAAGAAAATATATATAGTGATTTATACACATTATTAAAAACTGAGGAAAAACGAATGGAAATTTTGATGTATTACCTCTATTTGTCACTGAAATCTCAATCCACCAAAACATTCCTACCAAACTTATGTTTTCAGAACATTACTAAATCTTTTATGCAAATATTGGGATATGTATCAATTTTGTCAGGTAACATGGGCATTTAAGTCTTAATCTGATAGTCTGTTAGGAGGGAAAAAGTAAGCTTTCTTTCCCCTCACTTACAGAAGCTGTATTATGCACTTAATATTTCAGACACAGGAGTATTTTTCCCCTCCTTTGTGTAACACAAGATTTCTTTGTTCTCTTATTGAGAGATTTCTATTGTTTCTGCATGAGAGTAGGACTTAACCTTGATGTACCTAATATCTGCTACTGCTCTGGGACATACTAACCCCCCTTTGATGTCACTATTCTCTTCTTTGCTATTATTCCACAAAAAACAGCTGCACTGCAGTGACACTTGTGTACAGCTCTCAATTTTGAGCTGGTAAGAGATGTTACAGCATTTTAAGATGACAAGGTAAAAAAGTAGCACAAGAGCGTTATTTCTGCTCCTCTCAACAATCTTGGCTCTTTGCAGATACAGAGCAAGTACAAAACCTGGGGGGAGAGCAGGACCTTCCATATCTGTTTATGCAGCAAAAGAGAAGATGCACTAATACAGCCTTAACCACAGGTTTCTAGCAGAAGCTACCCAGCACTGAGTTCTCTCAAAAAAGGAAATTACTAGTTTCATAGCAACATAGTAGAAAGTGAAGAACTCTTTCTTTTACATGTTATCTGGCCTCCATAAGTTCTGCTGCTCCAGATCTACCACACAACTCTGGAATCAGTCATTTAATCTTCCAGTTTATCCATTTCCATTTGGATAAAATGAAGACCCCATTTTCCATCAATCTCACATTTCCAGTTGTGCAGGGCAGTACCTACCTTCTTCCAAAGTGCATATATAGTGCTTACAAAAGGCATTATGACAAGAATGGGAGTTTAAAAATCAGTACAATCCTGGGTTCTAGACAAAATTCTCCTGCAAGAGCAAGATGCTTTCCACATAATAGAGAAACTCTGGAAACATACACTTCTGTGGTAACCTAAAGCTTCGAGGCCATCATCTTTTACGATTCGCTATTCCAATACTTTCTCTTCCCACATGGTAACGATCATGTGGCTTTTTGCCTACCTGGAATGTTGGCAGTTAAGACATATAAAAAGAATGTACTGGTTTATCATATGAATCGCCAGGTATTGGTGTCTCTTTATATTGATGAAGGCTTTTCCCACTGTGCCAAGGTCAATCTGGGATATAATGAGAACAGCTGTGATCAGTGACTCTGAACACTGACACAGCACAAAAGGAAAAGGCTTTACAAGCCCATTGAAGTACCCTTAAGAAAGGGATAAATGCAACGCAACAGTGTGCTACATTTTTCACTCCAGAACATTTATTTGTATTCCACAGAAAGCAAAAGTATTCCTTTTGAACTTCAGCATGAAATAAATTGGGAAGGAAACTGTTAGACAAAAATAATGGATAGGATAGAAAACTGATCAATAGAATCATAATCAGCCATTCATAATAACAGCATGCAAGTTAATAAATGTTCTTTTATTTTGCAACTAGCTGAAGGAAAATATGTTCCTATTTAATCCCAATATACGTGGAACTCTAGATCCTGTCTAAGCAAGCACTCTGACCTCATATGCCTGATCAGGTTGCTGTTTGAATTTGCTGCAGTAACCCGTAGTAATTTATATTCCTTTGAAAATGGCTAGGTTCATATTCTCCTTGTATTACTAAACACAAAGTCTGTAACACCAGCTCTAACAGTGCTGGGCTAGAGTTGGGAAGTTAAAAAAAAAGGCAAAGCAACAAAACACCAACCAACCAACAAAAGCCCAACCAACTCCCTCACCCCCCCAAGCATTTCATGTAAATGTTAAGACAGTTTCAGAAGTAGTTCTGAAAACTTGAGGCCTCTTCCATTAGCCTGTGAACTTCACAGAAGTTTACCCTGCTTACCCTGAATTTTCTTTTATGTCACTAGTACGTTTGTTTCTATGAAGTTACTAAACTAGTAAAATACTTAAATATATCCAAAATTCTTTTAACATGCTGCCAAATTCACCAACTAGTTAAGTCCTGTCATTACACAGCTGGAGATTTCAACTTTAAGATGCCCACTAACTTTAGGAGACAAAAGTTTGAGAAAACATTATTATATAAAACATAACAACACTTCAGAAAAAATATAATAAGACTTCAGAAAATAACAATTAGATTTATAGTTGAAGTAAAATGATTTTTAGGCTCTTAGGGGCTTCTGAGAATGATTACAATACACTCTGTAACTGAAATTTCAAATGCAGTTAACAGGAAATGATCAGTTAACAGGTCAATGATCAGTTCTACCCAAAAATCAAAGTCTCTATAGACTACTTGGAATAAGTTTTGGGGTTTGGGTTTATTTTTAAGAATAACAGTTTTCTACTCCTATTGACTGACTTGTGTGGTAGTGTTCCTCAGGTTTTTAATACTGTATCTTCAATAACTCATTCCTGCCATCAGACTGCATCTTCAGGTTTTTCTGCCCTTCATGCATTACAAAAAATATCATGTAAATTGCATCCATAAATTATTGCACAAGTTCACAACAATATAGCATTTAAATAGAGAGGAAAATCTCATCATCTTATGGGGATCATCATTCATGTTCAGTAACAATATTTGACCTGAAGCCAACAAAGCAACTGCCAGATGTTATTTACACTGGTAGCTCAAATTTCAGTGGGCTAAAGTACTGATGCAGCAATACTGCTGCAAGGAAACTTGTAGAGCTTCAGTATATGTTTGTCTTTAGGAGAGAAATAGTGGGGTTTATGTCTAAAGAACAGGTACCACAGTCCCCTTTCTTTTAGTTCTCCAACAACATTGGCACAGCTTTCAGTGGAACCAGCCTCTTCCAATTCACAATGGAGAATTCTTGAGAAAGATGAAAAAAATCTAACAGAACCTAGCACAGAAATTGTGGAATCAAATCCCTACACAGATTTTTTTTTCCAGCTCAAAGAGTTCACACAAACTGTATGTGTGGTGGTTCCAAATCCATCCTACAGGGACTCAAATGTCAGCAATTCCAGATGGTTGGAGGATACTCACCAAACCGCTTCCAGCTATTAAAAAGAAATCCTTCATCCAGCAAATAAAGACCTAGCACAGAATGCCAATCAAAATCATGCTAGGTGAAGAAAACACTATTTTTTTTCACTACAGGCATTTACAGCATTGACCGTATTTCATGCACTTCCCACTTAACACAGTTCAGAGGTGGTAGATTTTTCAGAAACAAAGGTGGCAATTTTTATCATGCACTTTCATTGTACCGAATAAGGTCAGAGGAAAAATACTGAGAAAACGCTCCTAAACCATTTCTTACTCTCTTCATGCTGTGATAGGTTTGAAAGCAAAGGACAAATCTACTTAACCTCGTTTTTGTTCATGCAGGGTGTTAGAGTTCAGAGATGAGATAAGTGCACTGTTGTTATAGTTGTATGTCAAAGTTACATTTAAGTCAGTTTTAAAGTTTTCAAATGCATCTGCAATGGCAGAACATATCAGAGCATAAGCTTCCAATATCTGGTGCACTTTACAGTATCCAGTGATAAAACATTTGTACAGTAGAAAAGTTTCCCAATCACTTTTTCAGACAATTCTTCATGCCTTACAAATTTTGTTACCCATTTTTGAATAAATTACAATGCTTGACCTAGTCTGTCACATTACGTATTCAGCTGACGACACCCCCAGTATCTGGCATACACAAATAACATTTCTCAAGGTTCCTATAGAGTCAGATGCCACAAAGTCTTCTTGAAATGAAGAAGCCATGCAGCTGTTCCTGCATCAGATTTTGATATGCTATTACAGAGCTTTAATTCATCCAAATAAACTTCTTTTCATCTCCTGGGGCCCAGAATGCCAGCTGCCGTAACTGTACCGTGACTAGTAAAAAGTTTAACACGTACTAATGTCATTCTTGTAGTGTCAGGACTTGGACTCTATGATCCTTAGAGGTCCCTTCCAGTGAGATATTCTATGATTTTATACCTTTCAGGATCTTTTCCAGTGGCAACTCCATCCACAGCTTGGAAAAAGCACAAAACAAAAGTGAAACACATTTCAGAACTCAACTAGTAAAATGCTCAGGGAGGACTAAATGGTTAAAGCTGAAAAGACAATCATTACCATCACCTACTCCATTAAAGTAGTAATTTTGCAGTTAATCATTGTATATTACAAGGATAGTTGTCTCTAACAAAATAATTAAAAGTGCATTTTAAACAATTATGCAAGTGTCTGTGAACAACATCAAATTAATTGTTAGAAAGATGCTTTAAGCCTTTATAGTCAAGATGTACATTCATCCTACCCCCCTCCTACAATGTACCTGGAGTGAAAGCTGTTAGAAACTTGTCATTCTAAAGAGCCCCCACATTCACTAGAAACTGGAAAGCTGGCAAGCCCAAGTAAGTGCAGAGGAATAACAATGTCACTCTTCTCCAATTTATCATTAGCAAGAACAAAACCTATACTATGCAAGTTCTGTTGTTAACTCAGTCATCTGAAAAAGATAAAATAATACTAGTCTGTTTTCCAGCCTGTGTATAAGGTTGACCTCTACACAAATCTTACTTTATGACCTTCAATCAGCAAATGAACATTCTCGTATGTTCACAAGCACAATTCAATTACAAAGAATGAGAAACTGTGGCACCTAAAAATCAATAGCCCATTATAGTATCCTATGATAGGTAATTTAATCTATTGAATTATGATACTACATGCTATCATATAGCATGTTTGGAAAATACTGCAGGCGTTCGTCCTATTTCACTGAAGTCAGCAGCATGATCTTATCCACCAATGCAATCCTACACAGCAAACACATTTAAAAGGAGAGCTAAGAGCACTCAGTGAGAAAGCCCAGTAAGTCAAACTACTTGCCAGCTGAGAAAGCATTTTGTGCAAGTAAAGTTTTATAACTTCATGGAAGCAAGATCTGACTTCTGCTGCAGTCTGGACTGCTGAGCAGGAGGCTGGAAACTGACACTAGCTGAATTTTATAGTGCTTTGTCATGACAGCGGCTGCTGCAACCATGATTCCTTCAAACCAGCTACATACTTAGTTGCCAGGAGAACAAAGGAGTTTTGGCAAAAAACCAACTGCCAGTTAAGCAAGCAAACTGGCACTCAAAACCTGGGTTTAAAACTAAAACAAAAAAACCTCGGTTACAACTAAGATTTTCAGCTACTCTGATAATCAGTTTGGACTATCTTGAGGCTTGCTCTAGTGGGAGGTGTCTCTGCCCACTGCAGGAGGTTGAAACTAGATGAGCTTTAAGGTCCCTTACAACCCATTCTGTGATTCTACGAAATAGTCTATTAATAACTACTGGATAAACCACACTACAGAACTAACATTTCCAAGATCTCCAGAGATATTGTCAGGTTATCCCTACTTCATGTATTCAAGGTTATCTTGTTAACACCAGCAGGCTGAAATATCCTTGAAAAGTTAAGAGTATTTTTTGGAACTTAATTCTGCTTCAAGGGACAGATTCCTACAGGATACACAGGGTTCCAAAGGCAGTGGAACAAGATGCTGACTACATAATTTGACATACAAAACAAAGTAAAAAATAATTGAAAACCCCTGGTTTTCATACTGAAGATTCAGTTCATCCCTACAATGACAGATACGCTCATAAACTGATTTCTGCAGTAAACTATACCAAAATCTGATGCGATAAACAATTGAGCAAAATAAAACAATGACTGTTCAGAGCAATTCCTTACTTTCATGCTGTTTCTAATCAGAAGATTCTCCAACTAAACATACAAAAGGACTCTAATGAACAAAAACCAGCACTTCATTAGAGAAATCAGAGTTCTGAGGTCACTTTAACTGCATCTGCTTATATCAGAAAAACTCTTTACAATGAAAGTTCACCTGCAGAACTGAAAACCTTGAAGAATCAAGATATCCACTATACAGGACATAAGAATTTACAGCTTCTCAGACACTCATGATTTCAGTACAAGTTTTACTTGCAGAAAATTGGAAAATATTACTCTGTTGATAGCATAGCTTATATACATTGCACAAAAAGACTTGAGTCAAATGATTCCTTATTAGGAGGCTAAAAATGTTTTACAAAGTTTTTAATTACACATTTATTTTTCAAGGCATCTTCAACTGAACTCTAATTTATAAACTCTAACAGAAGTTTGACAGTCATTACTGCTTGCACTTTGGTACTTGCCAAGAGACGCACCACATTAACAGAACACCTTTTATTCTTGTCCAAACAATTAAAAAAAGGCCTTACCACATAGACATAAAGTTGCTGGAGGACTGATGTTACAAGAAATGTAGAATATTTATTCTAGAGCCTTCTCACCTGCAGTCTGAATTGCAGTAAACCAACCCCTGATTTCAAGTTGTGTGTAAGCAAGTTTGTTTTCTCTCACTCAACAACCAAACAGCTTTAAGCAGTACATTTTTGCAGGCTCAGTGGTCTAGTCACCTACAGTCAAACTAAAGAAAATTGATGCAAGTCTTGTTTTTTTAACCCATGTACTCAGACAATCAGAAAAGGCAATTGAGTTCATCCAAAATGGATATTGTGGTATTATCTGCTAAAATATCACTTGATCGATTTCCCCATCTCAAGATGATACTTTAAACAAGTATAAGAACTATAATTGAAGGAATATTAAGAATTCTGCATTACTCCCAATTCAGATATTTAGTAAACTCATCTTCATCTTTTCTTCTTTTATTACAAGAACACTTCAACTAGGAGACATTTGCGCACTGCTTTTTTCTCACTGTTCATGAACTTCTTGAAGTATAATTAAGTTACTATATTCCATTCAGTATCAGTTAAACCTCCCACTAAAAATCTGAAGAACTGCCACACGGTGGAGGTAGATACCTACAACTTGCAATGAGAAGCACACCATGACACACTAACATTCAATCTTTGCCTTATGTCAGTGTACATGAATTACCCAAATAAATATAATTTTGAAAATTACTAGAAAGCTAAATTGAGGATAGGTGGGAGGGAAAAATGAGGACAAAAATATTCCCCATCTCCAAGTTTAAAAGTCTCAAAAAAAAAACCAAACCCAACAACAAACCCTATTAAAATTGTAGTGGAATTACCATTGAAACAATAAAACAAGTCCTTCTCAAATTTAAAATTGTGCATACCAAGTGAATTAGATCCCTGAGTAAAATGCTTGTGATTAAGACAACAGCAAAAAAAGTATTTGTGTTTTAACTAAAGCTATAATCCTATGAAAAATGTTGTCCACAGTCTTACAAGAAACCCCATACATCTGAAACCACAACAGTTTCATGAGTTCATTACTTCACTAGCTGAAGTCCTCAACTTTGGTTTTAATGTAGATCACATCTAGTTACAGCTAGAGGGGAATCCTTCCTTATTGCAAAGCAACAGGTACATAGTTAACCATTAGGAAGAACTGGATTTTTAAACGCAATGCTAACTAACAACAGTAGCTAGCCTTGAAAAGGTTTAGCTGAACAGCTTCCAAGTGTTTCAGAGATTCTTCACATATCCTCCTCAATATCCTCTGTCCTTTCACACATGGCCCCTGTACGTTCATATAATAACAGGTTGTTATAAATCACAGGAATACATTGCAACAAAGCTGGGCAGTGGTTTGTGCAGTGTGGGACTGTAATATTCTCATACTTTGTAAACTCAAACCATCAATACCAGGGTTTAACTAGTGCTCAGCACTAAGACAAGATACGAAGTCCTAACAGCAGTCTTTACCAGCAGAAGCCATATGAAGATAATTGCTTAATGATACTACCCAGAAGTAAAGTTTTATTTGTTCTAAACTTTCTTCTCCTTCTACTACCTCCAGAGCAAAATAAATATTCATTACTCTCGAGTGCTTCTACTCTACAGGAAGCTGCAATGACCTATTAGTAAAATCATTCCTAAAGCTAAAAGAAACAAGAGACCAAAGTAAACATTGGAAAAAACCCACAACTTAGCACAGTTGTGGTACGTACTGGTAAAACAGGTCAGCTAAACTACTAACTTGGCTCCAATTCCTTCCTTATGTAGTTAGCTTCAGACTTGCATGATCCAACTTCAATCAATCTTCATCACTGAATTAAATCCAACACACATCATTACAAGTCTGAAGCACACCAGAAGTGTATTTTGCAAAGCAACTAAGCAAAAAAAATTTAGCTGAACTACTTATTTTCTTTCTGAAGTCTTCTGCATGAGAAATATTTTTCACCAAGAAAAAGCCAAATGTATTCTGAGAAAAGACATTCAGGTATTCATTAGGTCTGGGTAGTTCCCTTTGATCAAAAGCAAATGGATGAGTAGCAAGCAGTATTTCAATAGCATCGGTCAGCAAATACAGTAAAACACATCTCAAGTCTCTGAATCTGCCTGTACATAGGTTACTTCTAAAGCATACAATTAAGCCAACTGCCCTGATGCAGCAACCTGACTTCTAAGTGCTTCAGGGATTTTTCTCAGGACCATCTCTAGCCTAATTCTGTAAACTGGATGTTCATTAGCACGTGAGGACATTAGGTATGCTCCTGGAGTAATCTCTCACTTTCATCACAGTAGTGCAGTTGAGGAACCTTGAGAGAACCATGGTTTGCTTCACACTGCAGTGATATGACTACTACTGAATTCACCTGACCAACATACCACTGACCCCAACTAAAATGCCGATGTTGACCCACACTAACACAGTCACAAAAAAAGTAATAGCTGCATGTAGTTTCCCAAGTATTGGAGAAAAAATTGCTCTCTTACCAGATCACAAAGAAACCTTTATCTCAAAGGGTATGAGCTTCAGACAAGACCTTGGAGAAAATTTCTTAGAAGTCTTGAAATGAAAGTAGCTCTTGTCACTGACATGTTGAATCTTTCTATTCACCTATTTCAATATGTCAATGTTTTCTGTCTTAACTTGTAACAAACTGTAGCATTCTAAGTACACACTGCTATAAAATACACATGAAGGTGACATTTAAATATCAGCTAGTTTTAACACCGGTTGGTATTACTTCAGGAAAAATCAGCAGCGTCTGCTGTGCTGATAACACTTTAACATTAGGCAGCTTCATACTTAAGAGTACGGTGAATAGTTTTCCTAATAGAATTCATACTAGTTTAAAAAACAACCTAAGAAAAACTTAACTTTATTCAGCTTTATTAATAAAACAGAGTGAAAAGGTTGCTATGACATTTAGAACATTATGCCAGAGATAATTATAAACCAGCAATGAATCCAAATAAAAATATTTAAATCACATGTACTAAGAACAGTCCCTGTCCCTGGGAGCCAGTTGTGCACAGTGTTCATCCTGTAAGTAGCCCATTGTCTTTCCAGAAAGAAAACCCCAACAAAATTACAGGTGTCAGTAAACAGAGCTGCCATTTTAACATTTCCAACTTCCTGGGAAGTTATTTACAGAAAGTAATCACAGAGGAGAAGTCAGTGCTGACATTTGTTTCTAAAATCATGCAATCAAAGCACAGATGGGAAAAAAGCACTTATATTTACACTTACTTGGTGTTTAAAACCATGTGTACATTGCCATCATTTAAAGTGCAAGCTACATGTCTGCTGAATCAACTGAAGGCATATCAGGTGAGACGTATGTTAAGATACTGCCACCAACAGTTATACAACTAACCATGGATGCCAGTAGCATATTTGAAACCCTGACCAACTTAGTGTGTTACTTCCTCTTGTTTATTACCAGCCGAACACATATTCCATTGCTTTAGATACAATACTTTCATCTTTCCTAGGAGTTTGTCTGTCAGAAACCACCTAGAAGACAGGGGGGGAAAAACGAAGAGAGAAAGAGGGGGTGGGGAAAAACAAACAAACAAACAAACAAAATCAGTCAACATATAGTTAATTCTTTTTATACTATCCTACTACCCAGGTTGGTTTTTTTTCTTTTCCCAAGTGCTTCTCTATTTTGACAAAATACGTTCGAAAGATTTTCAAAACCAGCACTTAAGCACTGGAAAACTGACCAGTCATTAATGTATAGAGTTTTATTATTTTAGAGACTGAACAGACTGAGTTTGTACTTGAACCACATCTTTAAGGAAATGACAGGAGAAGGCTAAGGTCACGTGTGTACAGCCTCATACAACTAAGAGGAGATAGCACAAAACCACATGCTTCCATTTCCCTTAAAATACCTGATAGTCACTAGTGGAAGCTTTATATGCTGTTGCAAGAGGTCTCATTGTAGAAATCCTTGTAGTATTATTTGCAAGTTGTACCGGTGTGCCGACAGATTTTGTAGGTGAAGTGAAAACTGAAGATGTTGAGGATATAGAGCTTCTTTCAAAGTTTTCCATCACACTCTTAAAAGAGAGGGATAACTTAATATAAACAAATACTAAAAAAAAAAAACCCCACAAAAAAACCCCACCAAAAACGCCCCACACTATTTCATGTTCATTATCTAGAGTTATCTATTCTGTCAAATTGTTTGACAGAATACGTTCACATCTCAAACCAAGCAAAACCACAGGTAAATTGCCTGTCAGTACAGAGCACACAAGTATACACCACCACTAAGCATTTTCCTTGCTGCAATCGTTTATATGTTGGATTATGCCATTGCAAAGTAGTGAAAGTTTGTAATCTGTTCACTTCCTGTACTAAATGTCAGTCAAGTTTGAAAGAGTTTAGAGAAAATAAATTGCAAGACTTGCAACAAACTTCAAGTAGTAACATTTTTCAGGCCCAGTTTAACTAAGTAACATAACACCATCTTTCTAAATACTCCCAAAATATTTCATCTGATGCACACAGGACAGTCTCCAAGCCTTTACCAACTTACAGTTTTTTGTTCAGATTCAACTCGCCAACAACTGTCACCCAGTCCCCTTATCAACTGCTAGAAAAGGAGTCAAAATGCTTCATTTTGTAAACTTATGTTTAGAAAAGAATGCATGTAGAATGAGAGAGGCAGCAAGCAACTTCATGGGAACCAAAAGTTCCATAAGAACCCAGAGAAAACAAGGTGGGAAATGACAACCAGCCTGAGGAGACCCTATTCACTACATTTTGACTCAGTGGAGTACAGCATTCAGCCTAAAGACAGCAGAAATTCAGAAGTACATCTGGTAGGAGACAGCTATTAAAAATATAGCATAGGACACCATATAATCTGAGAACTATAAATGACTGTCACTTGCTTAAGATCATGTACATTATCCAATATAAAGTGCTTGCAAGAATTAACAGTCAGGGCATTATTAGAACTAATAACTCATGATAAAATTAGACTGACACACAGACATGTCTACCCCAACCACTACTTGCAAAAAAAGGACATTTTTTGTGGGGGCAGGTGGGAGAACAGGATCAGAACTGTCTTGCTAACAAAGTTTCAGTCTGATGTACTAAGATAAACTGAAAAGCCAGAATCAGATAGTCACATAAAAGCAGAGGGACAGTTAGGAGCAATAACAATCTTAATCTGCCATCACCTATCTATTGCAGCCCCTAAATGATATAAATTCCAGTCTGGAAAACTCTCTCAATTGTCTCCTATGTTACATTTTCACTTCATCTCTTCTACAACAATATAATAATGAGCACTGTAATTAAGGAACACAGAGATTTAGAATAATGATTCTTCTCAGCAGCAAATCTTGCCAAATACTTCAGAAAAACCTCATGTAAGGTATAACAGAGTATACCCATATAAAACTGAAATACCTATTTTTGCAGTTCAAAAATTAAAAAAGGCCAGGAAAAAAACCAAAGAGGAAGTCCAAAAGGAGAGTGCTTTATTTTTAAATACAGGCAGATGTTAACTTACTTTATCTATACACGGCTTGACCCCAATCATGATAGATTCACCAAAAATTCTTCCATCTTTGCTTAAGGCTTTCCGGGCTTGAAGCTTAGACTGGTATCGAATATGCATCCAGTTTCCTGTGTTGGACATCTGCATGAGATTAAGTGAAAATTGTCAAATTTAGCTTTTTAAAGAATGAGCCAGAATGGTTTCAGAAATAAGTCCCAAACTAAGACATACCACGTGCTTTAATATGTTTCCATACTGAGCAAACTGTAGAAGAATATATGAAGCTGATGCTTGAGGAAATCTGAAAGACAAAAAATAGTCAAAACCCAATAGTTAAAGAATTCTGGTTCTAAACTGTAACCTTATGAAGGGTTTTAGAAATCCAAAAAAGACCAGTGTTAATGCCATTTTAGAAGCAGTAACTTCAGGAATATCATCTTCCAGGAATTTTCACTTCACCACACACCTCAACAGTAGAATGGTGCCTTTCTAACTTGAAAAAACTAACCTGTAGTTTAAGTTAGAGTGCTTCACTAAAACATATGCATTTGCTGGCTTTAACCACAGCTGTATTCCATGCAGAACCTAGGAATGCCAGACAACAGCAACATCCCTGTACTTTCCATATGTTATAAAGACTTCACTCATGTTTTTTCTAACACTTTAGAAATCAACTTACCCAAACACAGTTACCCATGTGTCATCAAGTTGATCTTCTGAAGTCAGGGAATCACCCTGAGTGTAAAAAGGATCTAGCTGAGCAGGAGATAGAGTAGTCTTCCTAGGCTGCCCAATACTTGCAGGACTGAACACACTTGAAGCTGTTACATTGAAATGGTATTAACAAATTATTTTTGCAAGACAGATAGACTCAAGAGACTACAGTGAAGGAATAAATTTAGCATCAAGCACTTTTCTTGTATACGAAAGAGTTTGGTGGAGATAAATTGCAGACAGACAAACAGTAAGTCAGCCAAACTTCACATCTGCAGGCATGCTAGTCAGTTTTATGACCAGCACCATAGCTTTTCCTTGACCTCTGAACACTAGCAACTTAATACATAAGCCAAATAGGAACAAACCAGCACAATTAAGCTTACAAGAAGCCACAGTTTCATGTACAAGGAAGGAAATCTTACGAAGACGGAAGACAACCCATCAATTTCAGCTGCTTCACTCAAGTACAACCACCTCTAGGCTCAGTCCAACGACAAATTTAGAATAAGGAATAAAATGACTGAAACTTAGTCACATGCATATTCCTTTTGAAAAGTTAATAAATATGCAGCTCCTTCACAAATTAGCAAGGAGTTGATGTCCTAGAACAGTGATGATTTTTGTGTATGAAGGAAAGCATTACAACAGTAGATGGTACATCGTGACAGGACATCTACCTGTTCCAGGAGTTGATGGCATAGCTCCAACCAATGGGCTCTGTGTTAGAGAAAAGCCAGCCTGTATTAAAATACATAAAGTAACAAATCATTCTTACAGGTACACGTATCAGATCAGAAAAGACCATTTTCAGGTAACTTAAGCATCAGGCAAGAATATGAACTTTTTGCTTTAAGTTAGGAGTAACTTTTAAGGTAAGAACAGCCATTTACATGTATATTTAATACAAGATTATTAAGTTATTGATGAAAAGTTACTTGACAACGTTTTTACATCCTAGCTTAAATAGGCTTAAATGCAAGTATGTGAGACAGCATGGGAGTGTAAACCAAACTACAGAAGGGAAGCACCACAAGCAAAAGGATTCAGGGTCTGTCTGTAACATTTATTACCTCACAAGAAAGAGCTATGGTATACAAGAAGAAAGCTTGTTTAGGCTTAGGGCAAGCTTTAGGAACTGAAAAATCCATTACCTAACACCAACCACAAATACTTCATGAAACCAAGTAGCTTTAGGTATCAATACCTAGAAACTTGATAGTTTAATCTTTTCAAAATAGATATCTCATTATTGCAGTAATACAGCAATTCACACATTCACATGCATCCTGACGGAAAGCATGCCACTATCATTAGTTACCAGTGTCTGATTTTCAATTGCCTAAAGGACTTACAAATCATAGGAGTATATTTCCCACTTGTATTCCTCATCACTAGACTTACTTTCCCTCTCATCCACTTAGTGAGTGCACTGAAGGAAAGTATGCTTTCAGGTTTAGCTACTAGTGGTTATTTTGTTTTTAAGATAGGATTTCAATATTCAAAATACTTTCAGTGTATTTTTAGCCCGAATCATGGCATTTCCTAGATATAAGATCAAACTGGAGCACCTGTAGACATAGCAACAGGCATTCTGATAGCTGCTCTTTTTTTCCTTTTCAAGTATCCAGTCCTTTAAGACAGTAGTGCATCCTGTCCTTCACAGAGGACTTGAACTTTCAGAATAAACTTCTCAGAAGGCAACAGTCAATAAAAAGACTGCTCATTCAGTGAAAGGCCTCCTCCTTGCATCAAAAGAATCATATTCACTGAAAAAGAACCTACTAACAGTTGTTTGACTTCTCGGCTGAAGTAAGTTATTATTAGACTGACCTTTTAGAAATCTTACTGTTACAATTTCAAAATTAACCCCACCTCTCTACCCAAACTTTTATTAGATATTTTACTCAGCACAAAATTACTTCTATTTCAGTAAATGCCTCTATTGCCCAATAAACAAAAAGATAACACATATTTGGATCCTTCTGGTAATTAGCAGCCCAATAAATTTGTAAGAATGCAAAAAGCTGCAACAAGTCTGCATTTGCTATGTAGAAAACACAGCAGAGGCATGATTCGCATTTTCCATTAACAACAGGAGATAGCTTCACGACTGCAGTTCTCATTCAGACTGCACAGAACAGGCACACCAAACACCCAGACTAAGCAATTTCATGATTTGAAGACTCACCAGTCATTTTGCTACAGCAGTTTATACAACTGAGTTAAAGAATTCTCTGAAGCATTAAGATATGTCACATCTTCTGCTAAGAATAGGCCACTACTGAACCCACTTACTGTTCTTCTTGAGGTCAGAGGTGTTGATCCAAGTCCAGGACTAGATAATTCATCATATATACTTCTAACTGGTGGAGCACCACTTTTATCTTTATGCGTAGGTACCACTGGGTGTGGGGGAGATCCTCCTGCAGTCAAAAGAAACAAATTCAGAGCATGAGAAAACTTGTAATCTTACTCCACTGCTACTTGCTTTGAAACTTCAAAAGTAAGTTCAACTGAAAGCTGTTAGTTGTTTCACTGGGGGTTTGCAAAACTATCTGGCATACCAAATTGTTCAGGTTTGAATGTTCTACATAAGAACATCATGTTTGTGTCAAACTGCCTCCTTACTCAGTATCATCTAAAATTTTTATACCTCTTATTAACCCAGCACATTTATAGCAGTAGTAAATGCACTTGTTATTACTTACACGCACTTGCTATTTTTACAAAGCTCTGAGCATAGCTACATCTTCCTATTTCAAGGCGGGTTAGTAATCCATTTTAATTGTTTCAGAGACTAACTACTCCGTAGCAGAGAGGCAAAAGCAAGGTTTTTCAGACCTGAGACCTTCTACATGCTGAAGAACCATATCAAAACGCACACACACATTGCACATGCTGTCACATTCCCACTGTCCAAATCCCTCACCTTCCCATGTGATTTCATGTTAAATAAAAACGTAAGATCTTAAGAGCAGTGACAGGATGAAGTTAAACCAGCTCTCCCATTTTGTAAACTTAGGGACTTCCAATATAACAGAGAATTAAACTGACTGAAAGATCGTGACATACCTCTGAACTCCTTGTGTGGGTTCCCCCAGGAAAAAAAGAAGGGCAGAGGGAGAGGAAGTAGTCTGGCTTAAAAGTTTCCACTTGCAAAACATTTGAAATTAAACTTTTCCACAGTACTTCTCAATTCTAAATTCTGAGCTTCAAGACTCCCCTTGGATGTTTTAACACATCCAGAAACTGCTACAGCATATCATAAAGCACACACTCATCGAGGTTTTCAGTTTAAGTGACATACTTAATCACTCATTTTGGGAGACTTGTGTTAGTATCGTACTGGTTCTCCCTTTTCTAGAACTGATACTCTGAGGCTGTAATGAAGCCTTTCAAAAACAGGTGAAATTCACATGACTATTTTCAATTTCATAAATATTTACTTAAGAGGCTTGTGGAGGGGGGGAGGAGGAGGAAGTGGAGTGGAGCAAACAACAACAGGGGACAACAGGGGAAATTAACAAGAACAAAAAGCAGGAAACCAACACCACCAATCATAGAATAGTTCAGGCTGAAAAGGACCCAGAAAGATCAGCAAGTCCAATTCTGCTTGAAATTGAACGAAAATATCTAAATTATCTTGCAATACTTTAAACTTCAATTTCTCCTTTAAAATTACTAGCACACTAACACCACGAGATATATAGATTATACCAACTGATTCAATACAAAAGCCAAGATCACCCATCACATGAAATAAATCAGTGAAGCTGTTACCTATTGTCATGGTTTAAGCCCAGCTCAACCTAGGACACCTACTCACTCATAGTTCTCAGAGAAGAAAAAAAAAAAGACATGTAATTCCACAATTCAGAAACATGGATAAGAACTTTTTCTGTTTGGATCAGTTGGGTGGTTTGAAAGAGATAAGCATCTCCACCTAGGAAATGTCACTGCTCCAGCCCAATTACAGCAGACATCAAGATTGCAAATACAACCACTAGACAGTAATTAGTGAATAGTTTTAGCTTTTCTCCATCTGGTTTTTAGAAGTCTGACAACCTTACTGACTTGTTAGAATTCACTGCAAATAAATCTGCAGCTGGCACAAGGTGCATTTAGTTTGCCAGCAGACATCCCCCTTTTAACCTAAGAGAAAACACTGATGGTTGCATGTACAATCAACTTGTCAAGAGCTGTATAAACCGATTTCATATTAGGCGAGATACATATTGCCTGTAAAAGTAACTTTTCTTGATACCCAAAATGCCACGTTTAAAAAAGTTATTAAACTTAAGCCTACTTTGAAAAATTTTGCCAAACTCCACTGAATACACTTGAGTTTATCACTTTTTTAACGAGGTCATTGACAGCAAGTTATAAGCCTACAATAATTCAGGTCCACAACAGTCACATAGAGCAATAAGACAAACCAAATTTTACTTTCAGGACAGGACAATTTCTCAGGCATCAGCAAATTCTGACCTGTAAGTAGCGGAGACCTCATTTCCATCACGCCGGCTGAAGGGCCGGTTAAAGCGCGCGGCTGCGGAGTCACTGGCGCAGGTAAATCACCCATCAGGAATCCAGGAAGAAACTGAGCACTAGCTCCAGGTTTTGGAGATGTCGGGGAGCCGAGAGTCATCGGCTCAGCTCCTGTGTTAATGAAAACAAAGCTGAGAAGCATGGAAGGCGCCAAGTCACTTAGCCTTTTCCATTGCTTCAACAATGGTCTTATTAAAGAAATGTAAACCAATAAGCAGTAAATGACTAAGTTCTAAACATTCATTTTCCAAGCGAGCAAAGTTTATCACAATCCTACGCTGTTTCCAAATACAAAAACTCATACGGCGAGAGCTCTGTTCTTAAAATATGCTACTTTGGTTACGGCTGGATTTCTGGGCCTGAGAAAAATTGCGGGTTTGGCGTTGTTCAGGAGTGCTTTCAATGTGAAAGCAATGAGGGCACGGCCGGGTCCTACTCCGTCCCCGCCCGGCAAACGTGCTCCACACGGCACCGCGGCCCTGCCGCCACCCGGCACCGGCCGCATAGTTAAGCCACACGTCCCCTTTTCGCGTTCCCTTCGAGGAGGAAGAGCACCCTGGTCCCGAGCCCCATGACCCACTTCAGCCCGGCAGCGTCTGGCCCTCACCACCTCACCAGGCCGCAGGAGCGCAGGCAGCCCTGGCAGGAAGACACGGGCAACGGCTACCTGAGGCGCCTCGCGCCGCCCAACAGCCGAAGGCAGGGCACGGCAGCGGGAAGGTGGACCGGAGGGGCGGCCCCACTCACCTGCGGGCGGCGGCTCCATGGTGAAGGAAACCACCGTAGACCCGAAAGACGGGAAGAGAGTAGCGGCGGCTCCGCCAGGCGCTTTCAAACGCTACGGAACTTCCGCCCGCCGGCACTTCCGACCCGCCCCCCGCCATCTTGTGAGTGGCGCCGCGGGAGGGGAGGATTTTACCTCTCTCTGGGTAGGCGCCTGGCGGCCGGCGCTGGGCCGTACGGGGGTAGTTACACACACAGCTGAACGCAACCGTAGCAGTCGTTACGAGTGTTGTAAAAATCCAGTCTTAGCCACGACTGATCCCAGACATTTTATTCACATTGTCTAAGGGTAAGAGGCAATAAGCAAGCAGCGCTCGGTGCGCAGGGCAGTCTCCGCTCCACCAAAGACGCCCCTCAGTGTTGTTTCCCGCTACATTTACCCTCTAACGTTACACCCCTATACATATTCATGACCTATCCCCGCTTCGTATTATAATGAGCTAAAAGGCCCTTTGCACATGCGCAGTGCCTCCCCGTGGTCACCGGCGAGGGTCTCACGGTGAAGTAAATGAGTCTTCCTCTTGTGAGTAGGGGTCTTCAAGATGAAGTAAACGAGTCTTCCTCTTAAACTTTTCACCTCTGGCACAGTTGGACGCCCCAGTGGTTACACAATTGGCTGAAACCAGCCATATCTGTAATTCTTCTGTTAACTAGCAAAGATTTAGAACAGGGTGACCTTCTGGTCAGGGGCAGGCAAGGAGCATCTCAAGCTAGCAAATGTTTGCAAGGCTCTGTCTGATCAGTAGAAAGGATGGTGGGAAATGCTATACTTTAGAAAAACAATTAACTCCTGTTTAGTGGGGGCCCCTAAATTCCACAGACTTAAAGTGCTTTCACTCTATTTTTCCCAGGCACTAGCGTTTCTTCTATCAAGCCCTCCGTATCAGTTTGACACTTACACAAAACTCAAATTCATTCACTCAATATCAACATTACAAAACCTACAGCCATACAATACACAAACTTTACTTGATCAGCAAATTGAACATTTAAGTTTATTACACGAGTGCTTGTCCTTGGTTATTCCTACGGGCTGAGAACTCACAAACCTGCCGCTGAGGCGAGGCGGGAAAGCTTACAGGCCAGGGAAAGGACCGTCAGCCATTTCCATGGTGTGGACAGCACAGAGCCATGCATGCCTGCAATGGAAACGCAATGACCAGTCCCCGTGGAAATGGTGACCACAGTACAGTAATCAGCCACCCTGTAACCTAAACCTTGCATTAGCATTTATTAAGAGCAATTTATGATCATATACAATGATAAGCTGCAGTTCCAACTAGTGCTAAAAGGAGAGAACACTACCAGTTAATGAAACCATGCCTAACAAATCCCTTCAGTACAAAAAAAAAATCCAAACACGGTGTTCTTTTTAATTTATTGCATATTAATATGTCAAATAATTTGGAACTGGCATAAAGGCCAAAATATTAGCATCTTTTACAGATACATTAAAACCAAACCAAACCATGCCATCTTAATACAGTCATTCCAGCCAAAGACCTGTCAGGAGGGTCAACAGTACCAATGCTATGATGTCTGTGCTTTATATTTGATATAAAATGGAGGGGACAGCAAATTAATCACAGCATTACGGAATTCCAGACTAGTTTGGGTTGAAAGGGACCTTAAAGCTCATCCAGTTCCAATCCCCTGCCACAGAAAGGGACACCTTCCACTAGAGCAGGTTGCTCCAAGCCCGTCCAACCTGGCATGAAGATCAAATGCAAAGAAAAGGCAGTAGCAGTGAGTCAGAGATAGGTCATTATAAACGTATTTTGTATCTCCACCAAAATAATCTACTAAAAATCCCTGACAGCCTGGTGCAGGCACTTTGGAAACACCATGTTACTACATTTCAAATCACTACTTAATGAGAAATAGTAAAGACATGAAGCATTAAAGCATCCTACACATTTTGGGCATCCTCAAAAGACCATCTGTTTTAATTTCCAAAAACATTTAATGGTTACACAAAATTCAATTAAATATTCTTTAGTTGCAATATAAATTTAAAATCCAATATCAAGGTACTTTATTGTATCAAGATTTTATTTTCTAGCTTTTACAACCAACTACAGTGGAGACATTTGGTTTAGTATTAAAGTGAACAGGACAACTTATCTCAGTTATTTTATTTCCTTTCTCTATTTCCTGCATTTTCTGATGGGGTTGGAACTAGATGATCTTAAGGTCCTTTCCAACCCAAACTGCTCTATGATTCTATGGTCAAATAAAAAACCAAAAAAACAAAACCAAAAAACCAACCAAAACCATAATTCTGGGTTTTTTCTCTAATATTTCAAGGAAAATTTAACTTTGTCTTTTTATTAGTCCTCAAGGCAGAGCTTGTTCTTGGCCAAAATCACCTCTGAAGTCAGTGGAATACCATTTGGCCTTCAGACTACATGGTGAAAAAAAAGGGGTCAAAGTGGGGTAAGAAAAAAACCTAAATACGTAAAGGCTTTAAAATGCGTATGTGAAAGGGAACTGCAAAATGACATATTAAAGTACATCCAACATCTGTTACTGTATAGTCAAAGCAGATTGTTTTGCTTCTCCCTTTTGATCAGTTGTGATCATTTATGCTTCCATTGGCCTTTATATTCTGTTCCTGGTACTTGTGAAGCTGCTCCATGAAGCCGGGATTTGGACAAGCCGCAGGTCTTGCACTTTTCACCAAGGAAAAGGCTCTAGCAAAACTCAGTCTTTCGGAATTCATTAGAAAACCAATGACTACTGCCGCTGCACGGGAGACTCCTGCATTACAGTGGACCAGCACCACACCATCCTTCGAGAAACAAATGAAACATAAGCTGGAATATTCATTAAGCAGACAGCAACAAGTATTAGAAACAATATTTAAAGGTCTATTTAGACCTACTAAAAGCTCCTAGCTGAGCTCAGCGCAAATATTTACACACACCAAACACAAATATACAAGCCCCAAAATAAGTATTTTTCTAACCAAAGCCACTTTATAATCACCCAATACTTCAAATCTAATTCATAACTTAGAACTAAAAAAACATTCCTCTGTGCCTTTCCCCAAGACCTTGCAGCAGCCCCTTCATGTAAAAGGCAAACTGCAGACAGCTGGGATACTAAGATACCTGATCTAACTGGCTGCCAATTTTAAAATAGATTCCATTAGCAATAAGGAAAGAAACTTGACTGGTTTTGTTACCAGATTAAAAACATGGCAAGGCAGCAAACAGCTAGGAACAGAGACAGGTTTTAGAACATCTTGTAGTTTCATGCTTCTTGAATACTCTGAAGTTCTTCAGTGAAGGCGCTGGATAAACAGGATCATGCATGGGAACAGAAAAATCAGAAAAGATAGGGTGTAACTTGCAACAAATCTCTACCCCCCCGTCACACCGCTGGTACACTGTAGCAGCTGGTACAACTAGGGTCCTTTAACCGAGGGCCAAGGTGCAGAATCCAAAACTACTGAATCTCCCACAAATTCACAAATGTTTCTCCTGGGGTTCTCATGAATTATCATGAATTATTCAGGCTTCTCATGAATTATCTATAAAATTAATGGATTTCTCTTCAGCATTTCTCATGCAGTCTTTGAGACATCTGAATGACTCTAAAAAGACACTGCAAGCGTCTTCATTAAGAAATAATGGGTGTGAGTTAACCCAAAGACAGTGAGACTGACCTAGTGTGGTTTAGGTGACATTTCCAAGGCCCAGGCTTCCTGTTTGTACATCAGATTGTGTCCTGGAAAAGGCCTGGCCCAAACTCTCTGCAACTGCCTCTCTCACAATAAAAGTCCCCCAAGCCCCTAGCACATTCATATTCTGAAGAAAGATACCGAAACATGACAAAATGTGCTCAGACACTTGAGGCTAAACGTATATATTCAAGATACAAATAGCCTGCTCTGTCTGCCCTAACAGGCACAAATTATTCATAGGGCATTTTACCCAGAGGTAAAAGAGACCTTATAACCACCAGGGTTTCTCTCCAGGAACTTGATGGGTTATGTTACAGACTGAGGAGTTGCAATTATCTAGTATATTAACAAACACACGGAGCAGAAAATGGTTCCTGCTCCAAAAATTTTTCCATTTACATAATAACACAAAAAAGTAAGAAATTGAGTGTTAATCTCCTTGTTGAAGAAATGCCAAGCTGAGACTAGAATGACTTGCTCAAGTTAACACTGTAAGATTATGGCAGAGCTAGGAGCTGAATCTAAGCTCCTGCACCCCAGCACAATGAATGACAATACCACCCTTTTTGCAATGGAAATCACATCCCCCCCCATTTGCACTGCCTGCTGGAAATTGTTACCCTCATTCCCTTTCTTACATTCACAGGGGCATGCTTCCCAGTCACACAGACTACAGCAGAGCAGACAGCAGACTCATACATGTTATTTCAACTACCTGAGGAAGTGCCAGTGGTGACGTGTAAATCTACTATCTCCTTTATAATAAGGACATGAAAATGATGACATTAGAGATTATATTTATGCCACTGCTAATGAAGCAAATTATGAGGCTTATCCACTGTAGGTCTGGAGTAGTTTTTAGTGATCTAATGGAAGTTATTTCAGACATGCTATAATCAAAATCAATTATCTACCAGTGGCACTCAGGGTAAAAAATAAGCACTGAAAGTAATTATTTTTCTTTTCACAGTTAATGCTCTATTCTCCTCTATCACATTTCTTTTAAGGTTGTTCCGTTTGTTTGTTTTACTGTTCTGTTGTACATTGCTGTCCTGGGTTCAGCAGTAGCAGTCAATTTTCTCCTTAGTAGCTGGTGCAGTGCTCTGTTTTTCAACTTTAGCCTGAGAACAACGCTGATAAATACACTGATGTTTTTACTTGTTGCTAAGTAATGTTTACCCCAATCAAGGACTTTTCAGGCTCATGTTCTGCCAGTGAGGAGGGGCACAGGAAGCCAGGAGGAAGCAAAGACCCGACACCTGACCCAAACTAGCCAAAGGGGTATTCCATACCACAGCACGTCAAGCTCAGTATATAAACTGGGGGGAGTTACCGGAAGGCTCAGATCGCTGTGGGGGTCGGGCTGGGTATCGGTCAGCAGGTGGTGAGCAACTGTATTGTGCATCACTTGTGTTTATTGGTTTCTTTTCCTTTTCTCCTTTTAGTTTTATATTCTCTCCCCTTGTTATTCCCCTTGTCATTATTATTATAGGTGGCAGCAGTAGTAGATTTTTATTATACCTTAGTTACTGGACTGTTCTTATCTCAACCAGTGGGATTTACATTCTTTCGATTC
The DNA here is from genome assembly GCF_963264785.1 of Psittacula echo. Classification (NCBI taxonomy): domain Eukaryota; kingdom Metazoa; phylum Chordata; class Aves; order Psittaciformes; family Psittacidae; genus Psittacula; species Psittacula echo. The sequence continues at coordinate 1,897,725 of NC_137756.1, forward strand.
TTCTCCCCATCCCTCTGGGAGCGGGAGGGGGAAAAAGGAGGGAATGAGCAGGCAGCTGCGTGGTTCTGAGTTACCGGCTTCGCTTAAACCATGAAAATTGCCAACAATTATATAGTGATATCCATGCAACAGACCTCAAAACTACTGAACATGAATGAACATGGGCAGTAACATAAAATCAAATTTAATACTGAGAACATTTATCTTCCTTTGATAAACTCTGTTGTTTCTTTATACAAAGATTGATTTGGCATGTAATTCTTAACTAATTTTGCATTAGATATTAATACAAAATAAAAGTGAGAAACAGATTGCAAATATGTCATTTATCTATTTACTGGGAACTCCTTGCTCTGATCCATGTAGCCCAATCTTTGCTTACCCAGAAATTGTCCATGGTCTTGCAAGAACCTCTGAAGATTCAAGACCAAGGGTTTTTTTTTAACAATTTTTATATAGAAGGAAGCAAAATTGCCTTCCACCAGAGAAAAGTTGATTATACAGTGGTTATACACAGTGAACAAAAAGCCTCACCAAAGAAAGAAATTAAAAAGAAGGATAAAGCCTTTGGTGAAGAGCCATAAACTAATGTAGTTCCTTAGGGATCCACTTTACAGTGGTGCTAGGGCTTTTTCTTTAGGAGGGAGAGACGGAGCAATAAGGAGAGATGTTCATGAATGAGCCAAGATCTCTTCCCTGGAAGAACAAGATTTTAGAGGTTTTATAATTTGATATTAAACAGAAAGATAAAAAAGAAATCCTTTATTCACAGCACTGTGATCTGACATGGGTAATGGAAAATCTGCCTGCCAGTTGGGAGCCTAGAAGGTGAGCTCTGATCAATATCAGAATTTTACCATGATGTGTACAGACTTGAGCAGTTACCATTTTAGTAAAGTCAATCCTATTACAACTACCAGCTGGCAGTGACTTACTGAACAGTACAGGCTATATTTGCATTCTCAAATTCAAGTGCTCACATACTCCTTCAGTAAGTTAATGATGTTCTAGTAATGATTTCTCATATATCGTGTTCTCTCATCAGTGAGCACCTCTCCCTCCCCCATATAAGGAAATGAAACAGTAGTAGCTCTTCATGATTACTTGAAAAGCACTTCATGATATAATTTATCATAAAGTCTTTTAACACTATTTTAAGAAAGCAAATAAAGTGATTCAAACCATCCAGAGATCTGTCCCCACATACTACTATTACATGCTTTGTGAAGTGATCCTGGAGGCCATCTATTCCATCAATTACCTGCTCTTTCACCCAACTCTCCCATTAGAAAACTATTAACATTGCTATAAAACTTCTTAGGAAAACTCCACAGCTTACTAAATAGTAACTGGAAAACAAACATCAGAGGCAGAAGGCAACGCTACGCAGTTATGAATGGCAAGTCTCATTTTGAAATGAAGTTGAAACCGTAACTAGAAACCTTGAAGAGGTCATTAAGTGACAATGTGGATCACATAGCTTGTAAATAATAAATGAGAGAAGGAAAGAACATTGTGTGACACCAAGAAAGCTGGGGCAAGATTATCTGCTTTTATCCACACCTACATGAATAATGAATATGGTAGATATGGTGGAATAACATGCAATAAGGTTTGGTTGTCAAGTCATAGTTTTGATACCAAAGCAACATTTGTCACAAATTACACAGTAAGCTGGAAGAATAGAAGTCAGGGATGGTCTTAGTAATAGACAAGTCTGCCAAGCAATCCCAGGAGTGCCTTCACCCCATTCCCTAGAGGTCATGTCTTTTGTTAGCAGTTAAATCCTAGGTTGGCTCCAAGACCACTTAACGTTCTCTGACAGTCTTGGTACGTAATTGTATGTGGATTCACAACTCAATGGATGATCCAGGGGAAAGCACAAGAATGGCAGACTACTGCTGACAAACCACACAGATCTGTAAAAGCCCTGTTAGGCTTGCTTCTAATTCAAAACAACATCCCCAATGGACAAATCATAGAAAGTCAAGTTTAATCTTTTTCCTCTGTCAGATGCAGTAACTTGGACTTAGGATGTGATTTCTTTATCTAAAGTCAGCCATTGGTCTTACTGTATTAAGGAAGCATTTCTCTAAAACATGTAAGACAGTCATCCAGCACAAAACAGTGCTGGAGAGAATGGGGATTAAAGCAGTACCACATCTCTACAAAAGCTTAGAAATTGCTTGGATTCTCAATTTAAAATTTAAAAAGGCAGTGGCAAAACTATGATTTTGGTACCACACTTTCTTTTGACAAAAGAAGCTGCTTTAGCTTTCAAACAGCGTAATACATAATCCAAACAGGATAACTACTAACATCAATAATTGATATACCATACCTGTACCTTGGCTTTCTCAATAAACTCAAAACACTCTGGGAAATAAGAGATAATATCAGTTTCTGGGAGGTCCAGAATAGAAATGGTCTTGTATATAAAGTCATCAAGGAAGGCATTTTGGACTCCATATGCCACATTTAGAACATGAGTAACCTGAGTCAAAAAAGGGAAAAAAAAAAAAAAGAGAAATAGGCATTTTCTGACAATAGCAGGCAAAATGAGCAATAGCAAAGATGAATTCTTCTTTAGGCATACACAGACTGTACCTTACGCAACTGCAATGTTCAGTTTTACATACATATGCTGTCTATGGTATGCTTTTCTCCATGCAAAGTTTTAAGGCATGTTAACATTCCTGTAATAAATTTCAGTTTCTTTGGGTTTTTTTGAGAGGAAATTAAAAGATTTGCGCTCAGCCAAACACAGACTAAAGTATGGATTTTCAACAGAAAAGGGAGTTCTCAGCACACAGGTGAAAAATAAAAGAGAAAGCAACAGGAATGAGAGCACAGACCACCCAGCAATCCCCCAGATCTCAAGCCTGCCCTAACCCATGAGCTTTCACACTCTTTCTGCTGAGGAACTAACCAGTACTTGCCAGTGCAGCAGAAGGATTTCAGAGTAAACTATATCTGCGCTTGTCAGGTGAGACCACCTCTGGCCTCCTGTCATCTTTGCCCTGTTCAGGCTACGGCCAGGTCGTGGGTTATTTTAACTTACAGTGAAGTGACACTTAGATGGCACCAGATGCCAGACTGGTGCACTCCCTGTCCTGCAGCAGCACCGCTGTCCGAAGGACTTATCACCCCGTTACTGTAACACAGAAGAGTAAGAAGACCAAAGTTCGGGACAGACTTAGAGCTGCTGCTTTGTTTTCCTTGTTTCACCCCTCCCCACAAGGCAGGGAGGCCTGACACTGCTCGGTGTCCCGAGCTGAAACGCCTGCCCTTAAACATCTCTGAACGGCCAATACTCTTACAGCAAAGTATTCCAGCTTCTGGTGAAGCTCGCAGGCATCCATCTCCCTGCAAGCCAGCAGCCTTTAACAAATTAAAATGTGATACAATTTTTCTTAAGGATATTTCAAGACTTTCTAACTTAAACGCACCAACAAGCACTACGCGAGAGGCATTTCGACTTCCGTGTTAACGTTACCTTATGCTTTTTCATCGTCTCCAGGTCGTGAGCAGCATCCTGCGACCCTGGGAAGAAAGCGCGCCGGTCGCTACGCCGAACCACACTGGCAGGCCCCCGGGCTCGCTCCCCGCAGCGAGCGCTGGCTCTCCGGGGCAAACGAGCGGCGGGCCCGGGCCCGGGGCCCGGTCAGGAGGGACGAGGCGCGCAGCCGCCGCCCCCCGGCCGCACTCACCCAGCAGCAGCCAGGGCTTTACGACGCCGACCTGCAGGTCGGCGCTGAGGTCCTGCACATAGCCGCTACCGCCGGGCGCCGCCGCCGCCTCCTCCTCCTCCACCTGTAAGCAGGCTCCGCGCCACGTCTCGATGATCCTCCTGCCGGTCAGCGTCGTTACGCGGGTGCGTTGCTTCCGCAGGTTGTCTCTGGAGAAGCTGCGGATCTCCTGGGCGAGGGAGTGCATCGCCCAACCACAGCCGCTCGGCCACGACTGACCGCACGGTGCCGCCTAGGCCGAGCAACACCAACCTCCGGCCCCCGCGCCAGGCGAGCCGCGATTGGCAGAGCGCGGGCAGTCCCCATTGGCTGCCGGCCTCTCGGGGGCGGTGCCTCGGCGCGCCGTGGCTGGGAGCGCGGGGAAGGGGTCCTTCCGTGGTGGCGGTGCGGTGGTGTTGATCTCGTCTTCGTCCCCATCCCGTCCGCATTTGCTCATGCTCTCAGAGCTGCCGCTGTGCACAGAACCCCCTGCGAGGCGCTGGGGCCGGTCTTGTTTGTGGTGGGGTCAGTCGCAGATTTGTCACTGATTTTTGCTTAGCACTTACAAGCCCGGGGGAAAGTTTTGGGTTCAACTAAAGCTTTGGGAGGGGGTGAATTTATATTTTTAAATTATTATTTCTGGGGGTTTGGTGTGCCAGCGAAGAGCGTAGCAGATATCATTAAAGCAGCATAGGAATGAAAAGGAGGCAAGGTGAGCCTGTTTTTCCTTTATTCCCCAGCCACTGAATCTTTACATTTACATGTGTTCTCTATCAAGTGCTGTTTGTGGTGTTACACAGCTAGCATATGAGTATGGGAATTTTTTGTTCGTGGAGTGGAAAGGTAATGCTGTTAAATCGTGCCTTATATATAATCAGAATTAAATACAAATTATGTGTTGGGGGTTTTAGATTCCTTCATGCTGGTTTTGGAATAAAGATGTGTTACTACAGCACATCCCCTCTGATGTTATAATATCTCTCAAAGCTATGCTGGCAGGGTATGATGACTGTGAAAGGATCTTGTGATAGTTGCTAGAATGCAGTACAGAACAAAGGCACCTTAGTTCCGTGTAAAGAGGTCTGCAGATGCATTGTCAATTTGAGAAGCAGAGGATAGTGTTAAGAACGGCAAGAGCAAAAGTTTTTTCAGGAATGCCAGAGACAATCTTCTGATGGGAATTAGACATAAAATCAAGTTCAAATGAAAAAGGCAGAATACCCTACACACTGCCTGGAAAAGCAGGAGTCTAAACCAAGAGATAAAGTCAAGGAAGATGCTTAGGGCAGGGGGAGGAACAGAACAGAGATGTTGGCTGAATCAGAGATCAAGGTAACAAAGGTGCAAAACAGAAGCTCCAGGACAAAACATAATTCTCAGTAATCACTTTGTGCAACGAAAATGAAATTTTAAATGCAAGTAGGCATTCTTGTAACTTTCTTTATGGTACGTGTGTACTCAGTAGCCTCTCAAAGTGGACTGTGGCTCATAGCAGTTAAAACAATGTAGAAGTTAAACCAAGTTTAAGAAGTTTTTGGAAATGTCTAATCAATAGTTTTGGTGTAATGGATCCAAAGAATGCAACGGAGACCTTTAGGTCCATGTTAAGACAGCAATTGCATAGAATTTCATGGCTGGTTTTCAGGCTGCCTTGGCTTGCTACCACTGCCCATGAGAAAAGCCAAGAAAAGCAGGGTATCCTGCAGGAATGCAGGGAGCTTCACGTGCCAGGAAATTGGCAAGGCCTGAGCAGAACTGGCTTGCAATCCAGGCCCAGAAGGCTGCCATTAGAGTAGCAAGGCTGTGGGATGTGCTTTTTAACCACCTTCTGTCCTGTACAAGAATGGGGGGTATGTGTGAGCATTTACAAGACTAAGCTGTGACAGATCTGTAAGCTACTTACCATTGAACGTAATAATACAACTATCTGTTGTTCCTTAACCTCTGAGGAAGAGTCTGCAATATGTGTGGACACAGAAAGGCAGCTGATCCCAAGGTAATGGATTATTCTCTGTTAGGAATGTTTATCATTGTTATAACTACCTTAAACACCAGGGGTCCCTGCTGGACATGAAATCTGTACTACTGTTATCTCTGAAATCCAAATATTCTGTAGATGTTTATATGCAGAGTTAATACATTATTATTAGTGTGTCCATATCATGAGTATTAGATCCAGCCTGAATATTCAGCCACTATTTTTTTGTGATACAGGCGTTAATATGCTACTGTTAAATTGTTCATACTTTCCATCACAAGATGGAAGAGAAGATAATAATGAGAGTAGAGTTTGAAACTGGGATCTCAGTTCACAGATAAATGCTTCCTCTTGCATGCTTTGCTGAGGGTAGAAGATACTTCTAAAGATACAGCAGGAGCGAGATGCTGCCTCCTCTTCATTAGCTGAATGCATTTATGGTATTGCTGGATCTTCAGGGTTTGAATAAGCTATCTACCAATGCAAACGCAGTAGAGTTTAAGTAATTTTTAAGTTCAAGGTTCTTCTGTTTCGTCTGCCAAGAAATTCAGCAGAACCTGTTCTAGTGGGCAAAAACTGTAACATGGGCACTAATTATTACAGAAAGCAGCTCATACACACTTAGCTCATATGATGATACATTATCTTTCTGTTGCCTTTTGTTTCCTTCCACTATTCATTTTGGTCCAGGTACTGCCTGTAATCATCTCTGCAAAAGAGCTAGCTTTTATGAGAGAAATGGTAACCAGACATTGCAGACAGCTGACTTAGAGAAACCAGCCTTGCACTCTGAAAAATGCATGTTGAAGGGTTGAACTTGATAGGAAAATGCACCAAAAATTGAGTCGATGGCTTATGTCAGTAATTTGACTGAAGCAGAGACTCAAACCCTAATTAGTACGCTAATTACTTCACGTTTCAAACTGAAGTAACCAGATGACTTTGAGGAATGAGAGAAATGGGGTAAAAATCAAAATACTGTCAGCTAATATCTAACTAATAATACAAGCCTCTGCTGCAGACTGTATGTTCATTAGCTGAAAATAACTGAGAAGGTTAAAATAACTGTGTGCAGCAATTGGTCACAGGGTGACAGTGAATCACGAATATAGTGTTGGTGATGAGAAAGGCAAGCGTGACCATAGCATGCATCAAGAGGTATTTAAAATAGAAATAATGCTATTGTATAAAATTCCAGTAAGCCTTTTCGGAAGTGCATTGTGCTATTTGGGGATGATAGTATCTAAGGAAGATGATGTCATACTTGAAACAAGTGCAAAGAATAGCTTAAAGCTTAAATTGTTCGACTCTTCTCAAAGCACTCCGTGGTACTTGGACCCCTTGGGACAGGCGGCTCCTGTCCATACTGACGTGAGTGGGAGCAGCCTCCTGACTTAGTAACTAATTCTCCACCATTTGTGCCAACACACATAAAAGCACTTCTAGCAATGACTAGTCTGCCTTATACAATCCAGAATGTGCCCCACACAGCACGGAGGCCCCTACCTGACAGAGTCTAAGCTCCAGCTTTGCAAAGCTGTCAAGATGTGGTGCCTACTCCTGCTGTCTTTCCTGTTTCTGAAAAAGCAAGCAGTTTGGAGGCACAAGCTCAGGATCATTCACACCCTAAGCAGCAGAGCAAGATGGTACACAGAAGCATGGCTGGAGCCTGACATGCTCACATTTCCCTTCACAGGCATTTTCTTGGCATGTGCCTGTGCTCCATGCCGTTTCTCTCATGTAGAGAGGTTTTGGCTGAAAGACAACCATGCGTTTGTTCTCATCCTTGTGTTTTCCACCCTTTAGGCTTGTCTGCTTGTCTTTAGGCTTCTGGTGGGCACGGAAGGAATGTTCTAGAGTCAAAGCAAAGTGAGAGTTACATTGATGGAGAATGACTTGTCCTCTTTTCCGCTTGGTTATGTACCTTCATCCCATATCCTCAACAAGACTGCAGATACTATCTCTTTCATCCTGATACCCAGTAACGTGCCTGGAGAATCTTTCCTAAGTGGCCCCCTAACTGGGAAGTGAAACATATGACCTTAAAAAGCTACCAAAGTCTGGACAAAATCTTGGAATATCTTTTTTATGGGTAAGGATGAGTTTGTAGCAAGGCCTCTTCTGGAACTGAATATGAAAAATCCACAAGGGTTCTCAGTTATGTGTGCTGAAATCACTACATCCCTGAGGTTTTTGTCCCCTAGGATAGCAGGAAGTAGGGGTGAAGGCAGGGGCAAATTGTTAAGCGCATGGCATTTAAAAAGTGTTGGCATAGTAGCTGGTCCAAATGGAGACAGTTATGGGAAGCAGGATCATGCTGAAGGCTGTGTACAGAAGTTATCAAAACAAAAAGTTGACAGGGCATTCCTGTACATACTGCTGTAGTTACACGTACTGTGACCTGTTTGTCAGTGAGCCCAGCTTCAGTGTAAGGTGTTGGTCTGTTTCTGGGTTTCTGTCACTGCCAGTTTGTAACACACGAGATGCTCTAGACACATTCGCTAAACAACGCACCTTTACTTGTGTGTGAGAACAGGATGAGGCCAGAGGTAGTAGGAGTCACCTTGATTTTTTTGGTGTGCTTTAGTTCTGCATAATTGGGGTGCTCATTTACTGCTGCAGAGGATTTTCCATTGTAAGAAGTAGTATATATGCTAAGCACACATTTACATATTCTCTCTTCCCATACCTCTTTAACATACAAATCGAAACATCCATTAAAGCTACGCTTCTAATATGTATGCTTCTAACATATGTATAATATTCTAATGTATGCTGCATCATTCTTACCGGTTTTACCTATGCAGTGTTTCTTCAGCTAAGAGCAAAGGATGCATCTTGACCAAGCCTGGAAATAAAGACAGTTCCTCAAACCTTTGAGTCTATCGCTTGAGAGACTGAGTTGGTGATCTGCCTCTGACAACATGCGTAAGAAAACTCAGTCCATGCTGCAAAAGGCATGTGCAAGAGGCCCAGTGGTTGCTCCTAATAATATTGGTAAGTGCGTGGACCTCTTCCAAACACTACCTTCTATCCCTGGCCTGAAGGGTAGGCAGCTTCTCTTTATTTTATTTATTTATTTATTTCAGGCAGCATTGTTAGCTTGCTCTTACAAAGCTAGCCTGAGCCAGTGGTATTTCCACTGGCATGTCTTCTCATATTGCTGCAGGGAAATCTCCCCAGAGGCCAAGCACAGCCATGGCCCTATAAACACTTATCAGGACGTTCCTGTCTGCTCTCACCACACTTCGTGAGTAATCCATGCAAATGAGCAGGCTGATTCACTGATCTAAAGATGTATAGTTTTATAGTGTGTCACAGATCATGCTGAATAATGAGCAGTGAGGAACAGGGTAGAAGGCAAACCTGAAATGTTTACTAAATAGCCATAGGGAGTATCCCTGGGGATCTGTTGGTGTGAGGAAGATCTGGCACAACTGATGTTTGTGTTATGTAAATAGGATGTGAATTCCACTGCTATTTGCACTCAGGTTTCTCTTCTCCAGGAGCGCTTCGACTTGCTTCAGTGCAGTCATGTCTGAGTGAATATATATATATATATAATAATATATATATATGCATAATGTTAATGTGCTCATGAAACTCGGTGTAAAACCAGGTATGTTAGCTCAGTAGTAGGAACACAGGCAAAGTTATTCAGGGAAAGGAACAGTCTAGTAAGAGACTACAAAAATGTGACCCATTTTAACACAAATGTACACATCCAGAACACCTTCCACTCAGGCTAGCTGCTCTGTGAAGGAGTGATGGGTAGTTCAACAGCTAGCATAGACCATCAGTCACCCAGGCAGTTGTTCTCCACCATTTCTGTGTTATTTCATTTTCAGGTTACCTTCACTTCAGAAAAAAAAACTACTTCAGATGAACTTCACAGTAAGGCCTGAAAAGAACCTGTAAGGGTCAGGACCTTTAAAAAGATAAGAGAAAAATCTGAGCTTTTCAAGAGAAATAGGTGAGCTTCTATTATCCCTTCAAGTCCTTTGAAACCCAAAGTATGTTTTTCTTTCTCCTTTTTAAGGGGCAGGGGTGAAGTAAAAGGTAAAATTATGATTTTTCAATGGCTCACCGTTATGACTGCTCACGATTTGGCTTTTTATCGGAACACTCAAAAGAGCAATTTCCATTTTGCAGTGCAGCTTCTAGAAGCCTACTTCTGCACAAATGAAATTAATCTGTCCCCCAGACTTCCTGTTTCTCTATAGATTTATTTCAGTGGTCAAAGACATGAAAGCTACTTTAGAACAAAAGTCCCCAGAAGTTTCTCTTGCAGCAAAGACCAAGCCTACAACCTTGAAAGTTAAAGAAGGTAAAGTCAAAGTTTGTTTCAGAGTTCTCGTAGCATCTTATGTGTAGCTTTTGCTTATGTGTGGCTTCCACAGGCATAACAAAATATTGTTACAATTTGTACCAGGATGCATAGTAAGTTTTTCTAGCTTCACAAAGTTCCAGAAGGAAACCATTAGACCACCTAGTCAGGATCATGAACCCAAGGCAGTAGGAGAATTATTTTGTATATGAGCCTAGCCTGACATGGAAGTAGGACCTATTCTTACTGCTTACCATGAAGAGATGCCTTCTGTAAGTAGGGATTAAGTTGAAGTGGAACAAGCATCAGCATAGCACCTCATTTCCCAAAAAAAATAATAATATTGGAGAATACAGTTCCTCTGCATGCCCTTTTCTTGCCTTAGCATACTGCTAGTATTGCATTCATTTGCTTGCTTGTGTGTGGGAAGAAATTCCCTGCAGGCAGAGAAGGAAAATTAAGCCATTTGTGCCCTATCTCATTCTGCGTCTATAGCCTGATGCAGCCAGCCCACGGCTCTCTAATAACTTCCGTCTCACTAACAAGGAGAGATCTAATTTTCCTTTGCCTCTCAAAATACCAATCTATCAGGCAGGAGCTGACCTATGTTAGTTCTTAAAATTCCTATATATAAGACACAGTTAAGCTTGAGTGAGCCTTTGCTTACAGAATCCTAAAAGCTTTAATGGGTTCAAAAGGCAATGGACATATTCACAGAAGAGATCAACAGGTATTAAATGCAAGACAGTGTCTCTGGCTCATAAAGTCCCTGAGCCACAACTGTTGGTGTCTGGGAATACATTCTGCAGAAGCAGTGGAATGTGCTTCCCTGTTCTGACGTTCTTCCTTAGTGTTCCATTCTTTGGCCACTGGATAGAGACACGGTGCTGAGCTGGATGGGCTTTTGGTCTGACCAAGTTCCTCTGTTTTTATTTTCTTTCTGGTCTAGTGAATAATAAAAATGAGTAAGCGTAGCATTATAAACTTCAAAAGTTCCATAAAATCACTTCATATTTAATGACATAAAATCCCTGACCAAAGAGGCTGTACCTGTGAACTGTAAGAGAATACAAATTAGAGGTGACGGAGTAAAGCCTTATTGGTCAATATTACTCATGATACTACCATCATAACTAAATTTGTGATGCTGCATGTGTCAACAAAGAAAGTGATACTGCTGGCATTTATTTTTGCTGTGAGGACTGAGATAGATGCATCTATCATTATTTGAGGGATACTTTGTCTATAAAAATCTACAGTTGGCCTGTTCTGTCGAATGTAAACCTCAGACTTTTAAAGGGAACATTTTAGCTTAATTTTTACTGTAATTACTATTCAGGATCCCCACTGACTGGTAAATTAATTCCTAGAAACAGTGCAGGGGAAAACCTTTTATTCTTTGGGTGTTCCTTGGATAAAATTTTCCTCCCCTAAATATAGGGTAAGTTTAAGGCAGAGGACTTCTTTCCTAATCTTTGCTGGATGGACTGTAAAGGCTATTGCATTTAAAGAGGTACATGCTATTCCCCTGGTTTCTGCTGAGAGGAAGAGAGGAGACAAAGAAACCTCTAATAGGTTATTTTTGTACATTCATAACTGTAGCAAATCATTAGTCCATGGTGCTACTCCATTTATCTATGAGAAGTTTAACAAAGGCTAAAGTAGAGAACACATGAGCTTGTATGTGACTGCCAGAGAAGGCTCTGTAGATAGATGAAGACACGTGGCCAACAGAAGCCCCACAATTTTTCTGTGTGCAGGACCGCCTTGATAGCTCTTGTTTGACTAGCTGGCATCTTTATTCCAGCATCAACACACAAGTTTCTGACCACATCCCACTTTCAAAGAGAGCAGAGGTCATTCTTTGCACACTGATCACTCATGATTTAGCCTAGTGAGGGGGCAGTTAGCATAGGCTAACTCATCTGTATGTTAAAGATTTGTAACCACATTAGGCATCCTGTCTCTATCTAGGGGCCTCACAGACGTCTTGAAGATCACTGTTGGTTCTTCTTGACTCTTCAGCCTGTAAGGAAATTGCAATTAAAATGTGCTTTCTAATCTAGGTGGACTCCTAATCCAGTGCCTTTTCTGATTTCAGGATTTATCAGGATGTTTTTAAAGCTGGCGATGTAACCTCTGCCTAGAAACCTAACTTAAGGTCAACACCCATACCAGATCAAGACCTTAATTTGGTTGAGTGACTCATTCTGCCAGCCCTCCTAAGCTTTGTTTCATAGCCAACAAGAAAACTCTTTAATCCATTTGCTTAATGGTCTTTGCAAGAGTTAACTGCAATCCTAACTCTGAAACTACACAATTGGATATAATCTGCTATCTTGCTTCCACCTCTGTGTGAAAAGTAATCACTGCTCCAGGCTGAAAAAAAGACAACTCTTAGCCCACCAGGACTTTTCTAAGTTTAATCTCTTTACCCATGCTGATAGCTCACAGGTAACCAACTTTCTTCCTGCTGTCACAAACTTCCGTAGCCACCAGGCTGACATTTGATTACTGGTTAGTCATGAACCTGGGACACACCGAGAAAGCTAGCTCTTAAGTGTTGCTAGCAGCCTCCTTCTCCAGTGATCAAGGCTCATTTGCACAGTGTCAGACTAGAAGTTCTGGAGCATGCTCATCATACTGGTCCCTCCAGTATGAGCAAAAGTGCTCATGCATTCTCAGATGAGCAGGTTTCTGCAGCGAATGAGAAAATCACTGCTGTAGTAGTCACCTTCTGTTTCAGACTCGCTTTGCATAGCTCTTTGATGTTACCCTATCCAATGTTCAGGTTCTCTCAAGTTCAAAGGCCTGGTATCTCTGAGCAACTGCTGTATGTCGTATACAGCCTCAGCTAGAAGGACTTAGAGACATGCACAAAATTGAACAGGGAGGTGGCACACAGGTGAACTTGCATGCTAATGAGACAATAGATTAAAATACCTTTAGAGAGGGAAAAAGGAGAACATGGGAAATGGCAGACCTACTGGCTTCATGACAGATTAAATAACGAAAAAGGTTTGGATTAATCAAGACAATTATAGATTAAAATATAATGAATCTGTCAGCTAGGTTTAGTGGGGATAATAGGTCTTTTGAACCTGTTGTTGCTTCAGATAAAACTAAAAGTCTGCCTGATAAAGGCAACTGTGTTTGTTCAATGCTATTTATTATTTTTACAGGTGATCTAAACAATATTACAAACTTTGTGTGGTAAAGTTTTCAGATTCTGTGCCTTTACCTACAAGTTTAACAATGTAAAAAATATTTATGAATTCTTAACAAATAAATACTATGGCATGACCCAAATAATTGTGATTATGATGACCATTTAAAAAGTCAGATCTGTGCAAGTAACAGTTTGGCTTTGTGTTTTGAATTGTTTCTACCTGAAAGGGAAATATTAAACAAAATGAGTCTGTAAAAATTGCTTCTTGGCTTCTGCTGGCCAAAGGGGCAGAAGTTATGCAGTGGACTGTGCTACATCACTTACGGAGAGTGCAGCTCCTGATAGCTGCCTTTCCACTGACTGGTCATGGAGTTTTGCATAGTCCCCAGAGCAGAAGAAGTTAAACCAATGCAGAAAAAAATGCACACAGGAAAAGTAATGTGTGTAAGAGAAATACTTCTACAGAAATGTAAGCTTGATGTGTGGTAAATACTTAGGATGCAATACAGTCTACTCTGCAGAAGTAAATTGTTCATTACACAAGGTAGCAATGCTAAAAAACTTTATATCCCATTTGTGTCCTTCACTGAACACTGAGTAGTGTTGATACATGTGTAGCAACTTGGTGATTATTCTAATGAAGCTTCTCAAATAGCATTTTCATTACTGTCTGAAAGCCCCATAGCACATAGCACGATTAAACCCCAAAGGGACCAGAAAGTTTTTAAAAGGACCAGACCTGAGCTCCACCCCAATCTAAGTGCTGTTTGAAACTTGCCCTAAACTCTTACGTCTGGAATAAATATAGAAAGCTGTTTAAATGTTAATCATTAATAAATCATCAAGCCAATAGTAGTCGTGTCTTTTAAAAGTAATTGTCAGCCTAATTCTTCCCTTCGTTTAATTTTGCCACACCTATAAGAGCTAAGCTGTTACTGACAAAGCTTGTATTTCCACTTGGTTGTTATGCCTGCTGCTAGACTGGTGAGCCCAGATTGTACAATGCAGACGTTTTTACAATCTAAATTAATCTTCCTGCCAAAAACCTATATGTCCTCCTGCAGTTTCTACATAAAGTTGTAGCAGCAAAAGTAGTACGACAGCATGGGCTTTACCCAGCCACCATCAAAATGATGACGAAACTGTTGACTGCTTAATTACATGCATTCATGTTAACAAAGTTTGCCTGGGTGATGTCTGTTTTCTGTTACTGAGATTTCTCCTTTCACATTTAGCAAAGGTTTCCAAGTGTTTTTGATGTGGTTTCTATGGAACCTAACTTTTCAGCTATACCATATCTTCTCTAGATGTGCACATTTTCTCCTTCTAATAAGCAGTAAGTGTTTAAAAGCAAGAGGAAAAAAACCACATGCTTTGTAGTTCCAAGCTTGACACCAGTCCTTACTCTTAGATGTGCAAGATGCTACCAGTTAGTTCATCAGCAGTATCTTGTGTCTGCATGGGCAGTAAAATCTTCTGTTGCTGAGTTTTGATCTCTCTTTCCATGTCCTTATTGGAGTTGAGATGTGGTGCGCCTTCCATTCCTAATCAGGTCTTGGTACTTTGCTGATACCTTTGCTGAAAAGCCCTCACTTCGTAAAGGGTGGTAGGGGAAACTCTGTACTTGAAAACATCTGGTCTACTGGTCAGGCTCTACATAAACAGATCATTTTTTGGCTTAATGTATCTGCTTGCATGTTAGAAGATACTCTGCCTAATCACATTACAGTGGTGATTCAGATAACCTATTTAGTATTAGGCCTGTATGGCTGCATAGGAACAAAAATTGCTAGCATCAGAAGTTCTTGTTTACTGATATTGATCCTTTCCCTATTCCAATATTCAATATGTTTTCAAGAAAGGCAGCTAACTGAGCACCCACCATTTGCATTAAAAAATTATAGCAACCAGAGGGGCTCCTTATAATAAGATCTTGTAAACAGCCTCATGAATAGTGTGGGAGTTAAAAACAGGATGCTTTGTCGTTACTACAAAAGAGAGAGTAGTTTTTCCCTTCTGTGCCTCAACCTGTTACCTGTGCAGTGCAGAGAGCAACTGTGATTGTTTTCACATTGAAAACTGTATTAGTAGCTACAGAGAGCTTGAAGGGCCTCCAGTGAGCTCTGTAAGGCCAAACTTAATCAAAACCAAGTTATTTTGACTCCACTGTAATCCATAGTCTTTCTACTAAATCCAGAGGAAGGAAGATTGGGATATTAGATCATAGATGATTTAATATGATGCACAAAAATACCCAACACAATGTCACAATGCTGATATTCCACTTGCTTGGCTCTATGTAAATTACAAATTCTGTGATCATTAATGTCTGAAACTTCCAGAAGGCTCAATATGGCTAAAGAAATAATTGGATGTGGAATTTAGAATTGGCTGCTGTTGTTTTAGCTGTAAGTGAGAAACAAAATAATTGCTCTCAATAGTAGTATTTGTTCTTATTTTGCAGTGCAACTCCATGGGAAACATCTAAATTGCAACTAGAAAGAGTATATTTGATATTTAAAAAATATAATAATGGAAGATGTTTTGTGTAAAAGATATTACTATAGATATTATACATTAAATACTGTGAAATTACATAGCATTTTATGCTTTATAAATTTAAATAGCTATCTGAATGCTTCTAATGTTTTCCATTGACTCCAGTAGTGAAAGGTCAGGTCTAACCTAATTAAAACATTACAGCATTGTTGCCAGGTATTCCTGACTCTTGGACACAAAGCTGAGGCAGAAAATCATCTGATAAAGGCCAAAGAATGAGTCAATAGCAGACTTCAGATTGAAACTCCAAGTTCTCGCTTCTTGGTTTCATTCTGAATCATAAATTATCTTGTAACTGCCAAAATGGAGGAGGCCAGTAACAATTTAATTACAGTTCGGCTTCTCACATTCATTTCTATGCTTTCTAAAAATCTATTATTTTAAAAACACTAAAGGATGGATATCCTCTGATTCTGACTTCTAATGTGAAAATGCAACCTGAAAATTAAATGAAAGTATTAATATGCAAAAAAAGGCACAGATGGTGGTGCCACTATAGAAAAAAAAAAAGGAGATTAGAAGGTTGATTCTGAAGCCTATCTCCCAGTAACTGCAGTCAGGAGCCCTGCATGCCAGCTGGCTGTGCTGGCCGCTTAGCAATGCAACTGTTTCAGTACCAGGTTGTGGTGAGGGATAGCTCTCATGGAAGCCTCTCACTGACATTCAGAGCATGGAAGTATCACTGTTCCTTAAAGATCTATGCTTTTGCTCATGTGGCTTCAAGAGAAAAAAGAAGTGACTCATCTAATTGATGAAATGGTGTTTCATAGAACCACAGACTGCATTGGGTTGGAAGGGACCTTAAAGCTCATCCAGCTCCAACCCCTGCCACGGGCAGGGACACCTTCCACTGGAGCAGCTTGCTCCAAGCCCCATCCAACCTGGCCTTGAACACTGCCAGGGATGGGGCAGCCACAGCTTCTCTGGGCACCCTGGGCCAGCGCCTCAGCACCCTCACAGGGAAGAGCTTCTGCCTAAGAGCTCACCGGAACTTCCCCTGTTCCAGTTTGAACCCATTACCCCTTGTCCTATCGCTACAGCCCCGTGATGAAGAGCCCCTGTCTGGCTGCGCAAGTGGTGGGAGGTCGCTGGATGATGATAGTTACGCAATGCTTTTCTGAGCTTCAGATCTCGATTGCAGTTGATTAAAAAAAACCCCAACAGGCTCTGTAATTAACCTGGCAGAAAAACGGGTATTCTTCACACACACCTTGGGGCTCCACCTGCAACGCAGCTCAATGGGTCCGCTGTTACAAACCACAGCTAAAGCAGCCAGCCGTGCACCTTAGGACAAGCAGGTAATGGCTTTAAGCTGCACCAGGGCAGGTTTAGATGGAGCTGAGGAACAATTCCTGCCCCAAAGGGCGCTCAGGCATTGGAACAGGCTGCCCAGGGCAGGGCTGCAGGCACCGTCCCTGTGAGTGTTCACACACCGTGGAGACGAGGCCTCATTGCCACGGGTCAGTGGTGGCCTTGGCAGTGCTGGGGCACGGTTGCACTTGATCTGAAAGGTCTTTTCCAACCCGGTTGATTCCATGGATCTACGATCCTGGAGGGGACCCCCGCGGCTGCCCGCTGCGGAGGCGCTTCCGGCCACACGGAGCGCTGACACCCCGGGCGGCGCCGGCAGGGGGCGCCCGAGAACCGCTCCACGTGACTTTGCACCGCCCCGCCGTGGCCACGCCCCGCGGAGGCAGCAGCGAGCGAGGCCGGTGGCGGCGCACGGCAGGGAGGCGGTTGCGCCGGGCCGGCGGCCGCGCTACGGCGGGGCTGGGGCTGGCTGCGGCGCGGGGTGCCCCGGGTCACGATGTCGCGGTCCGTGCTGCAGCCGAGCCAGCAGAAGCTGGCGGAGAAGCTCACCATCCTGAACGACCGGGGCGTCGGCATGCTCACCCGGCTCTACAACATCAAGAAGGTGCGGGGGCCCCGGCGGGGAGGCGGGGGGTGGAACCGCTCCGGCGCGATCACCGCCGCCGCTGCCTCCCCGCCGGGCCCCAGGCAGCCCGGC
Organism: Psittacula echo; assembly: GCF_963264785.1. Taxonomy (NCBI): domain Eukaryota; kingdom Metazoa; phylum Chordata; class Aves; order Psittaciformes; family Psittacidae; genus Psittacula; species Psittacula echo. Next base: position 1,915,494 of record NC_137756.1, read on the forward strand.
TCTCCGCCGGCATTGCGCGGCTTGCGGCTGACCCGGCCGCGCTGCGGCCTAGCGGCGGGGCAGGGCGGGGAGCTGCCGTGGCGGTCGGGCGCTCCGACCCGGCCCGACGCTGCTCAGTCTGCAGGGCAGCGGGGGGCGCGGCCGGGGCTTCGCTACCTGGCGGGCGGGAGGGAGAAAGGGAGGCCCGGTGCTGTGGAGCGCTCGCAGGCCCGGCGCCCCCCGCTGCGGGGCCTAGGCCCGGCCTGTCCCTCGCGGCAGCCGGTGCCGCCCGGAGCCGCTCCCGCTCCGCCAAGCGTGAGTCACGGGATCCGGGAGTGGGCTGCTCGGCACGGGCTTTCCCACGCCGCGTTGAGAAACCGAAGGGAAGGATTTGGGGTAAAATTAGTAAGTTTAATTTCAATAAGTTCGAGGCGCGCGGTTGCTTAGCAGCTCCCGGCGTGAGATGGAGCAGATGTTTGAAGCTGCCGTGGGTGCCAGAGCTGCCCCCCCCCTTCCCGAAATGGAGAACATCGGAGGTAGCCTAGGTGAGGTGGCTCGGCGGTGCGGGGCGGCAGGTCTCGGTAGTGACGAGGAGGACGGGGTACGCCTCCCAGCTTGGTTAATTTCTCTTCCGGAGGGTAATCGGTGTGCTTTCTCATAGGGAAGAACGTAGTTCATGGCCATCCCCTGCTCCGGGTCCTTCATATATCCTTACAGGCCTAATTTTCCTAACGTGCTATCCGTCATCTGAATGTGTACGGCTGCTCAGTCCACTTGCAGCAATGGATAGGTTAGGATTTTATTGCTTTGATTCGAACGCAGTTATTTCTGAGAGGTTGTTTATTATTTTAAAGAAAATGTTAGTTATTCCACTGAAGCAGTGAGCAGGTTTAGCCTGTTACTATTTTTGTTCCATTCGCATGCTGTACTGTAGCAATAGCAGAGTTTGGGATGTTTAGGTGCTTACCTGGTTACTTCTGAAGCCAGGCTTCTGCCAGAGGTGATCCTGCCTAACAGATCTGAGCTCAAGGATGTGCTTTGTCAGGTTGCTTTGCTCATATGGGAGACTGGCACTCCAGAAGCAGTAAGAGCTACTTAGCTCTACCAAGTGCAGGGTTGATTTTAATTAAGGCGGTGTTTACCGGAAATAAAAGAAATGATTGAAGTATTCAGAAGTCAGTGTTGATCCAAAGCAGTGGCAGTAGTTCATGTGGATTTTTCTTGCAAATCTTCACTGACAGAAATAAAGAATTTAAACTAAATTATTTCTAATTCCTGTCTTTCTGAAACAGAAGCGAGGTTCCTTTAGTTTGTGGTTTTGTATGCTTTATAATTGTTAAAAGTGAGATTCTCTTGTTACACAAACCAGAAATTTCTTATTTATGGGGGAAGTAAAATCAGTAAAGTCATTTGTGTGTGCACTCGTTCTGCTTTGAGGAAAATACCCCAGATGAAGAACAGGCTGAGCACAGCAGTGTTTTGGGGGGAGAAGGCAGGAAACAAGACAGGAAGAATGAAACCTCATCTTGATATACAGCCATATGTCACCCATTGTGAGTCTGGGCTCTATTTTCATGACCAGTGTTTTGATTTGGGAACACTTGTGTTGAGCGGTCAAGTGCCTACATACGCATTTCTGCTGGCATGCTTAGATGGCAGAGTCCTGGGCAGATTTGCCCATATGGTGATAGCTGCTTCTGCTCTGACTTGTGCCAGTGAAGTGTTGCAGATGGATAGGTTCTCAGTAGGGGAGCATCAGCACTGGAGGTGTTACCAATATTCCTGCAAATGCTATGACCTGAATCCGAAATTGCATAGGTCTTACAGAGAGAAAAGAGGCATGGCTGAGCAGCTTGATTATTGTGTGGCATATAGTTTTACAAATCTAGAGGTGTCCCAGCCACAGCTCTGTGTATCCATGTAGTGGTTTGTGATTCAAATAGTTGTTTTCTGACAGTGGTAACTGGCTAGGTCTGATGGTAAACCCTAGAAGTCTTGCAATTGATCACTGTGTTTTATTGGGAATCTCTTTTCAGCCAAGCAGCAGCATCATAGCTGGCTGCTTGGAACACTTTGGTTTGCTTTGTTTCCCCATTTACATACTTCTTCCCTCTCTAAAAAGTCAATTCCAAAACTGCTGTTGAAGGTTCTCATAGCTTCCTCCGTTGAAGATGATCTTGAAACTCAAGTTGCTGGACATAATCGCACAATATGTGGTATTGCGGTTAAAGGAAATGGTTAAGACTATTTTTAATAAGGGGAAGTGAGAGGTGAAGTATTCGTTAGGCTGCCTTACAGATTGCTCTACATACTGTCTAGGGAGTAGAGATTTTAAAGGAGCAAGAATTTTCTTGACTGTTAGAACCCAAACAGGAAAACATTACTGCCCAAGAAATTGCTGAAGTTGTTAAAAGCAGTTAGAAACTTATACTTTGTCTTCCTATATAAGTTTGAGGTTTGATGTCATTGTGTTTATAGCTGTTCATTGTTCGTCATTTCCTATTTACTGACCTTCTGTGCTGTTGCTGCCTTCTGAAATAGTTTAAAGCTTGTTGGCTTAAAGATAAGAGTATCTGAATGGATGGAGTTTTTCCTGTGAGAGTGACACGGAAAACGTGAAAAGTAGAGTTAGTAAGGTAACGGTGAATGTTGAGACAAAATTCATGTTTGCTCTATCAGAGGTAGAATTTTTGTTGCTGCTGTTGTTTTGAAGGATGAGCCTTTGCTGTCGCTTTCGTCTGTCTTTTGTACTGTATTAGTCCCAAACTTGGGAATCCTCGCATTGTGGTTTCTCTCCTGGTTTGTGCCTTCTACTTCTAAAGAATTCATCCTCGGTTACCCAGGCTAGCAACTGCATTATAATTTACCATGTAACTCTTCTGTCATCACTTGCCTACAACTAAACCTGTATAAATCAAAGACAGCAGGATCTTTTCATGCTATCCTGGCTCAGATGAAGGTCGGATTTTGTGGTTACCTTTCAGAGCAGACCGAGGTTGTGTTGGTAAGCTTTGTGTAACGTTGCCGATAAGGTCAAATAAGTATTGTTCAAGAGTGGTGGCAGAGAAATAATCTTGTTTTCTGCGGGCCTGTCTTCTGTTTGTTTATAAAGCACTTGCATACCGGGAAGTATTTACAATAAAAGATTTCATCTTAAAATACCAGAAGTAGAGATTTAGCTGGAGCAAATCAAGAGAGCGTGCTTTTGCTGAATGTCATAGTAGTGCTATTGTAAACACAACTGCTGGGGGTGCAAGTTGAAGTTTTGAATTATTTAGATTATATGTTATTCAGATATGATGAGTCTGTATTTAGCATTAATTGCTTTGTTAGCAATGTTCTGCTGTTTTTCACGGTGCAGGTTTTATGGGTTTGTGTAAAATTTTTTTCTTAGAATGTCATTAATTCTTTTGACTTTCAAGATTCTGATGATTACATGGTATCTGGAGAATGAGAATCTTAAACTAATCCTTAGATATAAACTGCATAACCAAACAGAAGTCATAGATGAGGAGCAGAATAAGTGTTTGCAGGGGCTTTAGTTGACTTGATCTTTATCTTTCCAGACAAAAAAATGTCATCCCAAAACCTATTGTGAGCACCACATAACTCGGTATGAAGCCACATTTAAAATCATTTAGCAGGTGATTAGTTGCCAGTTAGTTCTTCAAAGATGCAGTAGTGGGAATATTGGATTTTTACATGTATTGAGTATGTTACTGTTGGCCATTGTGAAGACTGAGCACTTCTCCTTTTCCCTGTTTACTTCTGCAGCAGGTAAAGTATGTGCTCTTTTCAAAAGAACAAGGGAGGGCATATGCTGTGAGGGGAAAAAGGGCCTGCATCAAGTTTGCTGTGGTAAAATGATGACAAGTTGACCAGCCAAGGCTGAATAGAAGTCACATCTTAATTCACCAGTCTTTTATGCTGCTTCTGAGATAGGGATGAAGAAAAAGCTTCCAAAGGTTCTGATACTGGGCTGGAGAAGACTTGGCAAAGCCTAAACATTGCAGGGACAGTTGTAAAAGCTGGTTGGTGGTTTGATTAGTGGTTTGAATAGAACCAGTGGATGAAATGTGCTGTTCTGCTCAGCCACCAGAGTGGTTCTTCTGAAGAAAGTAGGAGAGATTTTAGGTGGCTGGCAGAACGAGGGGAAGCTTCCGATCTGCAGAGCTCTGAAGTTTGGGAGGGTGTAGGATTAGATCACCCTGTTGACACTGAGCTCTGAGCTGGAGTGCAGAGCTTTGAGCTGGGAGGAAAAGCTCACAGATTAATACCTTTTGAATTGGATGGTTGGTATTGGAAAGAACAGATGATGTCTTCAGGTTATCAGGAAGCATCTCAGGGTGGGGCAGTATCGCTTCCAGTGCTTGATAAATGTCAGCAGTTCTTGAAAGATTAAGATGACAGACTATGTTCATCTGTTTGTGCCTGTGATCTTGGAGGAATGGCTCAGAATAGTGTCCCACTTGTAGGAGGAGGAAGTCCTAAACAAAGTGACAGTCAGTGCTGTCAACTAAAAACAAAACAAATTCCTTGACTCAGGAAGCGAACACAAATACCATGTCACATTGATGATACCTAGTCACATTGTATTTTTAACTCGGAAGAGAAACTATTGTAAAGAAACAATATGGCTTTTTCATACAATATAAAAGTGTCCCATGATACCTTCTAAAATACACAGAGAGAAAACCAGGTGGATTTATCCTTTTGCATCAAGTGTAGATGACCAGAATTCTTTTGCATTATTTCTTCATTTACAAATAGGCATTACCTCCTCCCTACCCCCCCGTTACTACTCTTTGCCCTGCCTTATGTTGACACAAAACTAAATCCAGTTTTAGGTTTTTAAGATCATGTGCACAGGAGATGCACCTGAATTCAGTTCCCATTTTAGATTCAGACTAGAGAGGGCATTGCCTTGCTTTATTTTATTAAGGAGTTTCTTTATGCTTTAGGGAAAGCTTTGTGGTGGTGAAACCTTAATTTTTCCTTTTGTCATGGTTTAAGCCCAGCCTGTCACTCAGAAACCCTGCAGCTGTTTGCTCACTCCACCCCTTCCTCCCCCTGCTCCTGAAGGGATGGGGAGGAGAATCGAAAGAATGTAACTCACACGGGCTGAGATAAGAACAGTCCAGTAACTAAGGTATAACACAAATCACTGCTGCTACCACCAATAATAATAATGATAAGGGAAATAACAAGGGAAGAGAATACAACCGCTCACGACCCACCAACCGATACGCAGCCCGACCAAGTAGTGATCTAACCCTTCTGGGTAACTGGCCCCAGTTCTACATCCTGGGCATGACGTGCTGTGGTATGGAATATCTCTTTGGTCAGTTTGGGTCAGGTGTCCTGTTTCTGCGTCCTCCTGGCTTCCCCTCCTCCCTGGCAGAGCATGAGACTCAGAAAGTCCTTGGGCAGACTAAACATTACTAAGCAGTATCAGTGTTATCAGCACTGTTCCCAGGCTAAAAGTCAAAACCACAGCACTGTACCAGCTACTAAGAAGGAGAAAAATGCCTGCTACTGCTGAACCCAGGACACCTTTGCATTTCACCTGTCAGCACAAAGGTGAGCCCGCTAAGTGTCACTGCAAAATATCAGGGATGACATGAAGTTTTATAGATGTGTGAGCAAGGTAGTCTGAAGATAGAGGAGAGTAATCCTTTTCTTCTGTATGGTATGTGTTGAGACTCATCCGCAATGAAACTGATTTGATGCACTTTTCAAGAGAGATATGCAGAAAGTCCAGAGCATAATAATAAGAAAGACCAGTGGAGCAGAAAATTTTACCCGTTAAGAATATGGAAGACTTTTTTTAAACTAAATTAATAAGTGATACAAGTTCTTAAGTATTTAAGGACTGCTGTATAGTTTTTGCAATTCCTTATGGCCACAGAGGTAAAGAAGTGATGGATTAAATTGTAGTGGAAAAAGTTGGTTAGATCTGAGAACTTTCTAATGAAAAAGACTTTTAGATACAGGACAAGACTGTGAGAATGTTTTTGAATGTAGCCTATTGGAGACCTGCAAGTAAAGATTTGGCCCACATCTCCCAGGAGTGACACAGATACAGTCAAGACTGCCTTGGAACAGGAAAGTAGGGTAGGCAGTTTCTCAAGGTTCTTTCTATCATTATCTTCTGATTTCATGTGAATTTACGTTGTAATGGGTTTGATCTTGGAGTAGAGATACACTAGGATTTAAAATAAAGCATATACTTTGGGGTTCAAGACACACCAAATAACGAGTAATGGTGGGGAAAGATGTCTTGCTTAGCTCTAGGAGACACTGGACTAACTTTTAACACTTTTAATTGTAATTTTGAATTAGTATGAAATCTTTCAAACTTTTGAACCTTAGTGCATGTAAAATGCGGTAGCCATTAAATTTATAGTAATTTTGAGCTATATTTTTGATATGTCCAGTGCCTATAGAGACTGTATGAAAATTAGTTAGAGACTTTCTTATCATTCCAGATCCTTGTTGGATCATGAGAGCAATACAGTTCTGGTTGAATCTTAGTATTACAGTTTATCTATCAAAATATAGGTTTACCTTTTGTACAAGTATTGTTTATGTAACTGCATGCATCAGTAAAGTTATGTACTTAGTACAAGATTATCCAAGTGATACTGGTATAGGAAAGTTAGATTTTAGCCATCAAAACTATTAAACTGTACTCTAATAATTTGTCCATGTGTGACCACCTGAGTCTTGCATCTACTTGCATAGCTATTAAGAGGGACAAGGCTTCATTCACAAAGCTTATCCGGGACTAGCCTGTTAATAATAAACGTAGGCTTCCACAAAACCTAAAATACAGCAAAGCAGTTACTCTAGGCTTGATCAGAAATATTAAGACAAATACAGTGTGAACAGTTTCCTTACATATTCACCATTCAAAGCGTTCAGTCTTCATTGATTACTCGCCTTTCTCTCTCCTTCTCTATAGTTTTTGCTTTTTAAAAATTAGAGATTGTCAATTGGTAATCTCAGTATTTTAAATGCACAATGGAAACAGAATAAATAATGCTTATCCTACAGAAATCTAGAGTTAATAATGAACCTGTCTCTTTGAATGTTTGTTTGCCATGTATTATTTAGTATAATTTATAGGATGCATACCCTCAAACCGGGCATTCAAACTTACAGCTGCATTTTAGGGTGAAGTCTTTTATGCCAGCAGCTACTACAAGAGAAGAAGAGCAGTTTTACTGTGTGTGTCTTTTTTGGGTGTCAAGAGAATATGCTGTAGTAAACTATAAATGGTACATACAGAAGCTTTTCCCATTTTTTTTGATCTGAGAAATCTCAGTGTATTTCCATTTACAGCTGAAAATTACCAGCTCGGGGATGGCATATGTTTTGCTGTTGTTGAACTTGTATCAATTTACTGGTTAAATTCATGGTTTTTTTAGTGCAGACTCATTTGTAAATGAAACTTGAAGGTGAGGGGATTTGTTGACTATTTCAGTATATGTTGCCACTGTCCAGTGGAACTGTACTCAGCAGTGTTTTATCTTGACTCTGCAGTAACAGTAAATCAAGTTAAATTGCTGCAAAATATGACATGTTTTGTGATCATCTTCTGATGTAGGAGTTTTGGAAGATGAAAATAGGACATTATTGATTCAAGTGGCCTTGTCTCCCCTTTATTGGGAAACAGCCCTGCTAATAATTTGGAATAGGTTGGACTTATTATATTACTGTATTTCCATAATATAGTAACATATTTAGGTTGTTATTTTGTTGGTGGTTTTGGTTTTTTTACTATACCATGTAACTTGGCCAATACTTTCCAGTGTTCTTATTCAAGGATATGTGTCAGGTTTAAGTAAAAGAAGGAAGTTTAGGTGTTGTAAAGGCAAGTTTGCACCCTGTATGCTGTACCATGGTGCTGACTTTTGACAGCAACTGTACCTGGACGTAAGCTCGCTTTTTATTCACGTCACATCAGCTGGATGTATGTAGTAATTCTGCTGATGGATTTTTTGGTGGTGGTGGTTCTCTTCCAACATCCTTTGCCCTCAAGTAGGGAGTAAAATGTTAAATGTTTTATTTAATGTAGTTATCTAGATTATTAGGGTAGGTAGGAAAATGCTGCTTTAGTTCAAAACATATGGGATAGTGAAGCATCTCTAAACAGTACATGTAGTCTGATCTCTCTGAAGTTTGATGACCTGTGCATATGATCGCAAGTGAGTATTCTGGACAACGAATCTCTTAGCCATAGAAATTGTACTGTTCTTGTTAAGAGTTGAATACACAGAATTATATATGCTCACTTAGTTGAGAGCTTATTCAACTTCCATTCTAAAGTGCTGTGGGAAGAAATGCTGTGTAACCTGATAGAAATCTTTTTGAGTCTTTTTTTTTATTATTTTAATTACTTAGGTTAGTCTCCAACAGTAGCTTTGCATCATCAGCATAACTGGTTGACAACTGTTTAGTAATGTACAAAGGAATTTAGAGATGACTGCTGAGAGATTCTTCCAGTATAATATTTCAGGGCTGAAGCAGCTGGAATTCCATAGCTTCAGAGCTGTATTCCGTGAATGCTGCATTAATAAGAGCATTGATTTTCTTCCTAATGCTCAAAAAATATAGCCATTCTGGTTTTATTTTAAAAAGGTAAGAAATGAAGAAAAGTTACTGCAGCCCACTTAGGGGAAGCAGTGATATTTGAGGCTGATTGAGAAAGGGCTACTGCATTTGGCTAATTCTCGAAGACTTATGTGAATGCTAGGGAGCTGTATATGGCAAAGTGATCTTCGTATGCTGTACCACAATGTATTACATTATATTATATATATACATATATATTACAGTAGTGACAAGAGGGTTTTTTTAATTGACTAATACAGCTATTAAAAGCAAAAGCTACCTTTCTTGCCTGTGTTCTAAGACCATTGCCCTCAATGTCTTTGTTCTTTCTACAGTACAAAATTTGGTTATGTGCCTTACCACGTTTGTGTGAAAGTGCAAGGGTTGGGGTTTTTATTTTCATTCTTTTATGCTTTCTGGAGTAAGCCATAGTGAGCTAGAGCTTCATAGGTCTGTTTGCCTTTTAGGAAAGGTTTAGCTTATGTAGAGTGTTTTACGTGTTATACTGAATGCAGGTAACAGCATGGATGAAAATGGTACTGATGCTGCAACAGCTGGTAATCAAATAATATTGGTTCTTAGAAAGGAGCTGAGCTGCTGTCGTATATGGGAGAGGAATGGAAAAAGAATTAATCCACTAATTTAGTGGTGACTTCTTTCTATTCATTCCACATAGGTAGGCTTGTACAGCTTTCTTTGAAGTGTATGAAGGATAACTTTAACCTTTTACATCTTGCAGCAGTTTTCTTATCTATGGATCAACATGTAGTAGTTTATTAGCAGGAAGAATTACAGTTGCTTTGAGGGTGATGTTAACAAACAAACAAGGGGAAGGAGCAAAGCGCTGTCTTGCATATTCAGATGTATTGAGGGGATTGCCAGTTAGACTGATAATAATATTCATCACCTATGGGAAGTAAGCCCCTGAAGGCACAGGAGGATGTGCATGTTTGTGTTTTCGGGTGTCCTTGGGAATGATCTATGTGGAAGGGCTTGGGGAGAACATAATTTTTAGTAAACATATTGAAAAGCTGATTTATAGGAGGAAAACCATCCGTTGCTAGGAAGAATAAGGAGTTTATTTGCTAGTGTTTGAATTCAGCCTGAAAAATTCAGGAAGTCAGCAGTGACAGATTTCTTGCCTCCTAACAGCAACCATTTTGGAATTTAACAGGCCACAAATCCATGTTTTTTATTAAGGTGTTTTCTTAGTTTGTGATCCTTCTTTTAGTACAGAAAGCTAGTTATTCTGTGGCAAGGGCAACAAATGAAAATAATCTGACAGATTCTGACAAACCCATGACATCTGGTTAAATGAAGACTCCATCAGTTTGAAGCACACTGTTTAGTTTTCTGATGCCTATTTACAATATAACTTTTTTAGTTTTGGAACTGTGTGAAGACTTTAAAGTGTGTAAAGAACAGACCTTTGATGGCACATGTTGTTTGCTGCTGTAAGAATATCAAAGCAACTATTTACTATCTAACTGATACTGTGGATGTTGCTGCATTGATTTTCATTATAAATACAGTAATTTTTTTTGTGGGGAAATTAGCAAACGGGGACGTTCTGCTGTTAGAGTAGTACATGAGCATACATCATGATGGTCATGTACTGCCAGTAGGAATTTTAGAAAATTAAAATAATGACTCTTTTGTTTTTTTTTTCTTGGCTACCGTTTCTTTTTCAGGTATGTAAAACTTCACTGAGTTTCTCTCCGTTTTTCCCCCCTGTAGTTGCATGTGGTGTTTGTTAAGACATTATTTTATTTTTTTCCTCTTCCTACGTGAACTTAGTTCGGAAGTACTATTAGAAGTTCCGTGTCTCGGTATATACATAGCACTTTATGTGTACTTACTAGAATTTTACTGTTGTGCAGAGTTGATTTTGAGTGTTAGAATAATCACCCCCCTGTAGAAAGCATTCTGCTTAGGTAACAGATGGTTGTAATGTTCTCTTGGATGTAGGTAGTAGTGTATTAGTTCACTTAAATGTAACGTATTTTAGAAGTTAAGAGTAATTTGTTTATATGTAATTTTTCTCTCTTTTTATTACACTGCTTTCCCAGCAAGGACAAGTTTGGAAGGTTTGCAAAGCTTTTCACCTTCCCTTTGCCCGCTTGCCCGCTTTCAGAATCGGTCTCATACTCCATGACTTCTGTCTCTACGGTCCACAACTCGGTCATAGAAATCAATGTGGAAAAGTTCTTAAACGAGCTGTCATTTGAGTTCACTATGTTGCGTAGAAGTGCCTAGCATGTAATTTAGTTTTGCATGAGACACTTAACTCTTTTGCAAATCCCTGAGGACTATAAAACTAAATGAATCCTTGAGAGAAAATACGAAATGAGCACAAATCTTGTCATGTAAGTAGCACTGCTTTTAATATGTTTCTCCAAACTAAATGGCATAGCATGGCTCGCTGGTCAGCGTAGTTGAGAAGTAGTGTGTCTGACACCATGCACTATAGCTGGAAAAGTAGGTGCTTCCTCAGTCCTTTGTCCACAGCAGCTGTTCTGATGTGTCTATGTAAGTTATTTAAGAGTCCTGACACCTAGTTGTGACTTCTGTTAAAATCAGAATTTAATGAAATTTATGGATTGCTGCTTTTAAAGCGCAGCCTATGCTACCGTAGGATTAAAGAAAGTGAGCAAAACCTGACTTCTGAATCTAAGGAACTAGGATACGTTAGGCAAGTACTGGTGGTTTTATTGTGAGATGGAAAATTGTCTTGCAGTTAACAATTTAAAGAGAAACTAAATGCAGATTGGTGGTGGGGCTTTTAGCTTTGTTTCACAAAGGATATTTGAATCACTTAATGTGCCCAGCACTGTCCTGCACAGATGATGACATGATTGAATTTTCTAACAGTTTAACTCCCGATGAATACAACACTACCTCAAACCAGGAATAGCGTTAAAAGGAAACCATTTTTTTTCCTCCTTCTTTTAGGATTGAGTGTTTTCCCTCACTGCTGTTCTGCACTAACTGCTTTGATACTTCCATGCATCTTTTCCAGTAGAAGAGCATCTCTGTACTGTTTCCCATTGCATATTTCAGCTGTGACAGTCCCTGCACTTTGCCTTTCATTTTATCACCTGCTCACTAAAAACAAACAAAAAAAGAATCTTTCTAGTTTGTCTTCAGACTTGCAACTTTCAGTTAGCTGTAGTTGGTTGACTCTGGTTTTACTTCATTTTTTTTATTGTATTTTTTTATAGGCATGCGGTGACCCCAAAGCCAAACCATCCTATCTTATCGACAAAAACCTGGAATCTGCTGTCAAATTCATAGTCAGGAAGTTCCCAGCAGTAGAAACACGCAACAACAATGTAAGTAACCAAATGGCTATATACGTATTTTTCTCAATATCCTTTGGCACTTGGTGCTCAAATCTGTGAGGGTTTCTGTGTTCTTATGAAGTATCTGATGTCGACGGTTGCGTTTGGAGTATAGTAGTTGAATCAAATGTCTGACAGGGTACTTCAGAAAGAGCTATCTCCAAAGAGAGTGTAGTATACTGTAATTCTGAGTAATTTTCTTTTAGCTTAAGACACTTTCTGGTTTTCTGTTTGCCTACTCTCTTCTGTTCCATGTCAAAGAACCGTGAAATGAATTTAATCCTTGCAAAAAGTCATGCCTCACTTGAATAGCAGAAATTCTTGGTGACCAGACTGATTGCAGAAGAGGGAAGTGGCATAACTTGATTAGTGATGAGACCTGTCCAGCAGATCAATAAAAGACACCTGACTGCAAAGTGGAAAAATGTGTTAGAACTTCAGAGGCGCATGTGCCTTACAGGTGCCCTTGTGTATGGGGTCAGTCCCTGTGGGAATAAAGAATGCTTTAGTACATAAGGATAAACCTTGTTGAATTACAACCATACGGGAATATAATTGTTTCTTCTTCAGGTGTAGTGAGTTCAGTTGCAATAGGAAATCATTTTTCACCCTCTGAGGGATTCAGTATTGCTGAATTTGACATGTATCCTTTAGCGGCAATTACTGGATTACAGGCAGGCATTTTGGCAGGTGATACATGCTTGTTTCTCTATTTCAATTTGGAAGTCAAGGGGGAAAGATCTTTGTTTTACCTGCTTACGTTTTTTTCCAAAGGTGGAAAGTGGAGGTAGGTGTTGGGTTTGCATGTTCCCTGCATGCAGCTGCTTGCATGTGTGCTTGAGAGGTTTAGGCATGCTTTAAGCATTCAGGTTTCTGCGGAATGGTAGCTGGAATAATCAGTTTATTTTACAATACCAACTAGAATTTTTATGAAATGCCTTCAGTAATGCCAATGGGGGAAAAAAAAGAAAGAAAAACCTTCCCTTATGGAGGAAACAGTTTCAGTAACAATGTGCTCTCTCACTTTAAAACTGGTACATGTGTGATATTGCCCATCTTTGTATTGAATTTGATTGTGTTAGTAAACAAAGATGGCAAATTCTTTATAAAATTTATGTAAAAATAGTAAATCCTTAGCATTTGGTAAATGCTTCTGTATTCTGTAAGCTTCAGTGGCAGATCTATTACTAAAAGATTATGGACATAGAATTTATTTAATGCAGTTGCATGTATGCTCTGTATGTCTTTTGGTTGTCGATTATGAATTTGGAGCTAAACTAATGACAGATACTTAAGGATTTGGTACTATGAAGTTTATGGAAAAGCTCAAAGCTAACTTGACACATTTTGACAATCACAGTTTCTAAAATAGGACATGCTCATAATGTTTTGTCATTCCTTTGTGTTTGTTTACCATGAGCCAGCCAGGCCTGCGTTTTATTAAAGTTGTCAAAACCCTACCCTCCTCATCACAGCTTAAAGTAGGGATTTTGAGTTCTATCAATAAGCAGCTGGGGTTTCCCTCTGTGCAGTGAGAGCTGGCGGCAGTTCACTTGCCTTAGTTCTATCTCCCAAAAGAAACCTTCACCCAGAACATACTCCTAATGAGACAAGCGATATCATGTGCAGTTTGATGTCAGATCGATTTTTGTTTGTAAACCTTAGCTTCAAGAAGGCATAAGCATCTAGCTCCTGGTCAGGAAGATGTTCCCCTCCTTGCCCTTCCCTTGTCTTCCTCCTACCACTTGCAAACAAGCAGCTCTCCATATATTAGGGCACACCAAGGGGTTCCTTCAGTAAGGAAGGAGTGGATCAGAGACTTAAAAGGGCAAGAAGCTTACTGGGACAGGGGCACATCAATTAATGAACTATTATGGCAGATTACAGATGGGGAAGTTGTTGAGAAATCATAACCTGTTTCCTCCTGGCAGTAAAAATTCCAGGACAGCCTTTCTGGGAGACATTTTGGCTTTTGTGCGTTCAGCTGCAGCAGTCATCATTGCTTAGCATTGTGCATCTATGCAGTTAGTAGGACCTATTAACGTGTCCGTAGGTGATGTTGCCAAACAAGCTTGCATTCAGTTAGAGAATAGGCTGTGCCTGCTTTCTTGATTTTTACTTTTAACCCACTTTTAGCTGTTTGGTTTTTTTCTCAGGTATGGGCATTTACAGTTTTTTGTCTCGGAGGTGAATAACGTGTTTTATCGAAGAGTATGAGCAGTGTTTTCTGTAATCAGTTGATCTTGAAAAGCCTGCATTTTTATTCCTTTAAAACAAGTGATTTTGTGATGTTTGCTATTGATAGCTTTTACATTTTTATTAAAAAAAAATACAGCTCCTGCTTTTGTTCCTCCTTCAGAATTTAACATGCTGAGGCAAACTAGAGCAATGTCTGACAGTCGCTGGGTTTCACAATTGTACCAAGAGTTCAAGTTTCTGAGCAGTTCAAACAATGATGTGCCTGATGAATCCTTGTTGATGAGGCTGAAAAATAATATGGAGTAGTTCATCTTCCAAAGAGTTGATTGTAGATAACTCTGGACCTCATCAGTTCATAACTCGCTCTCTCTTGTTGTCTGAGAGCAGTCCCTGTGATCTTACACTTGCCCTTTCTTCTCCAATCACCATTATGGACCATATAACCTTGAAAATGTGCAGTTTGATGACTGAGCTCTTAAATCAACTGTTAACAGTGTTGGCCAGCAATACAGTATTGCTTAATAGTGTATGAAATAACCTGCAGAGGGTATGGTATGCATGTATAGAAAAATAACGGTAGGACTGACAAAGTGAGAAACAAACATTTTAAAGTCCTATTTGGAAAAGATAACTTTGTATTATTATGCAGTTCCCATCTTCAGTGTTTGGGAAACTTAGTATTTCTAATTATTTTAAATTGACTAAAGCTTTGTTTTGAAAAAGCCTTCCAAGCTGGAAAAGCCTTCCAAAAACCTTTATAGTGCCTTCATTCTTGGTCAGATCAGTGATCTGATTGTGCTAGTATTGGCTCAGGGTAACATTTATTTTTACTGAGTTTCCTTCACTATCTTCAGAAGTAAAGTTCCAAAGTAAGGGATGTGGAATCAGCCTGATTTTTCTGAAGAATTTTTAGACCTCATCCACCTTTAAGGCATCCAGGCAAGGTTCGCACCACAGAAATCTGCCGAGCACATACCAAACTCCAAAAAAAAGGTGTGAGCTGAAAGGTTCTCTCTTCTTAGTCAATCCCACTGTTTAATGCCATTGCAAAACCAGAATAGTACTTCACAATGGGGCATTGGAGATGCTGGGAGAAAAGCAGTAGATTGTGTGTTGATAGTGGATAGGGTCCTGAAAATCTGCTGCATGCACAGGTCAAGCTCTGTGTCTTTGTGTTTCTAAAACACCACAGATGGGAAGTAGTGAGAATATCTGCCGTCTTTCTTGAACATATGTTTTTCTTTCACTCAGATTGCTCCTCAGCAATTTTCCTGTAGGAAAACTTGCTATATTTTTAAATGTCTCTTGGAGAAGTTGAGGCTTAGTCATTGCTTGGTGGTAAGCAGACCAGTGAAACGTCACTCAGACGTTTCTAAGTCTGTGCTTAGTGGGAGAAATATCCGTGTTTTCCAGATACTACTAATCTTCATCTTCTTTCTAGTAGCTGTCTTCCCAGGACTTTTGTGTTAATGCATTGGCAGTTTCTTAGGAGTAAATATTTTGAGGGTTTAGTTACCTGATGTAACTGCAACATTTTTCTGCTATATTGTGTCAGTGGGGACTGGAAATAAGATCATATGAGAGTAAAGTACATAGAAGCAGTGCAAGCATCTCCAGCCTGCCTGAGTTATATCTGTAGATATGAATTAGTTCACTTTGACATTTCTACTTCATGGGAGTGTTAGCTTTTTCCTTTAAGATGCCAGTATGTCTGCCTGGTCTGCTTACCGTGTCTTTCGCAGTGAGCTGGTTGCATAGTGAATGATCTGAATGTGAGAGAGGTATTGTGGGCACAGAGTGGCTGGACCTCCTTGGGCAAAGCTTATCAGAAGACATTAAAGCATGCTTTTATTAAACGCTTTCTTTTGTAATAAGATGTCTGAAATACGCACTTTATAACCAATCTTGATTTTAATTTGTGATAGGTGCTTCCAGTAATCAGTCTTTTTCAAAGCACTCAACTAAATACAAGTAATTTATTCACTTTTCAAAGTACTCCTTTCAGCCCCTGCAAGGGATCCAGTGCCTAAAGGAAAATGCTCTTCCTTTGCTTGTTTCTAATGAAGCTTTTAATATTGGAATTTGCTCAGTGTTTGTAAAAATATAGAAATTCTCTTCAGAGGAAAAATAACATTGGAGTCTTGGCTGCTCTGCCTCATGTTGTATTGGTAAACCTTTTTCACTAGGACACGATCATTTTATTTTTGAGCAAATTATGTGGTCATTGCTACTGTGGTAGCTGGTTTCTTAAGAGTAACTTAAGTCACTTAAATCCCCCAAATCAGTGAACTGTAGTATTTTTCTCCGGATTTCTCGAGTGCTAGGTTTCTTACATGGGAGACTTGATCTTTCAGATAACACTGCTTGCTTAAGCAATAAAAACCCACGTTCCGCCATAAAAAAGACTGGCCTCCTGGCCATGAAGACTAAAATCCTGATCAGGTAAGAGGATGCCATGCTTTTTGTGCACAGCTGCCTATTCAACTCTGCTACTGCTCAAGGAACTTACAGTGCTGAAGGAACCACAAATGAGATTGATTTTTCCAAAACTTACTAGGGCACTGATTTAGGTTATGGGAGTTAACCCCCTACATAAGTAAAGCCATCCGATGAGAAACTAGTCCCTGTTCAGCTTGTACAAGCAGTTGTGCCTGAGAAGAAACGGCAAGATATCTGCAATAAATAAATTTTTATCTGCATTTTTACTAAGAAGTCACTCAGAATTGAAATTGCTCTGTTAATGCTGTGTCCTGATACAACCACACCTGCTGTTTTGATTTCCTATGCAGTAGCACATATGTCTTCAGTAATTTGCATGAGAATGACTTTGCAGCTTAAAATGACTTACACTATAATATAATCAGAGAATAGTATGTAAAATTTTGCAGCCTAAAGTCATTTGAAAGTGAGCATTTTTGCACTGTGATTCCAAATGGTAATGTGAAGCCATGAGACCTCTTTAAAATGTTTTGCCAAACAAAACTCATAATGTAACTTATGAGTAATTAATGTAACTTATATTTTTTCAAAATCCTAAATGCTGTCAGCAGTGATGTTTTTATTCATGGCTTAACCCATGATTGTGTATGAATGTGAGATGGAGTAGCATCCAAATACCATTTAATTTTCATCATTATTTGTAGTAAATCATTGTAGTACACCTCTATAAATCAGATCAGCTCATGTGAGTCACTTGCCAAGGCATACCAGTCATGTACTCACTTTTGTTGCTTAATAGTATAAGCAATACCTACAAAGGAATGAATGCGTGTAATACTTAACCTCTTTGCTTCATCCATTAAGACTTTTTGATTTGATGGTTGACAGCTTTAGGCCATTAAAAAACAAAGAAACAAACCCTGCTCATTAATACCTGAACAGTGTTTTAGTTAAGCAATGTTTCTGAGGTGGCATTCCAAAGTTAGTTTTTGTGCATTTTAAATGAATGGTTCTTTCATGATTTTATGACAGAAGTGTAAGAATGCAGGCAGCTACAGAAGTATGTCCAGAACATTTTTATCTATAGAATAGCACAGATGAGACTTTCGTTCTCTGAATAGGTGCCTGGAAGATGTCAAGACCTGTGACCAAAGCTTCTACGATATGATCATATGTGATGAGCCTAATGTACAAATTGCTGTATGAATTTATGTAAAAGAAAGAGAATGGAGGAGCTGTTGCTTATGACTGACAGGTCGATTAGTGCTCCAGTTGTCTGCCATGATTAATAACCTGGACCACCCCAGGAACAGTTGTGGAGGGACCTGAATAGTTAACTTAGTGCTAGAAACCTGAAAACAAACCCGAAGTAGATCGTGCTGTAGAAATGTATCAGTGAGTAAACATGTTAAATATTCTATTACATCTTTTCATATGCAGCATGTCACTTCAGAAGCTGCTTTTAATTGGAAATAAGAAACCAAGGACATCATTGTACAGTTACTTTACTGAATTTCAACCTAATTCTCTTTCTTTGATTGGACCCATCTCTCTCTCCCCGCTGTTCTGCTATGGATTTTGTAGACACAGAACTTTGTTCAAATGAGTTGAATGTAAAAAAATCTTCATCTGAAGAATCTACAGGTGGCAAGCATAGTGAGGTTAATAACTGACAGTAAGAATACTTGGCAGTGATCATTTACCCCTATTCCCAGAATTTTAAGTCAGTTTGTAATACTGCTTTTTTGGTCTTATATTACAGCTAGTAAGATGAAGTTGATGGTGTCTTCTCCGAGGACAGTGTGATATATATGATGTTGGTTTGTAGAAATCAAATGCAAGTGTTTAATAATCATATACTTGCTGGAAAAAAAATCACACTGATACAAGGAGAAAATTCCTATATCTACAGTCTATTCGTGGACCATTAAATAAGACATTTGTTCACATACTACTGCTACCAGTCTAATAATTCTGATAAAATAGTTATGCAACTGCAGTTATTATCTGGTTTCCCACACATTAAAATCCTCTGAACAACCATTTCTATTTATCTCGTACTTTTCCTGAACATTCATATTAAGTGTTGATTAACATTGGTAATATTTTTATTGTTTTCTTGTCTTTGAGCCATTGCTTTTTTGTCTCTGAACCATTGTGTTCATGCTTTAAGTTGAGGCTGTCTTGCATTTTCTTACTTGGTTTGGGCTTCTATTAATGTACTTCCAACCAGTTGTGTAAAAATTTTGGGGACTTCTTATGAAGAAGATAGGGCACAAGACAGCTTAGTAAAAATCAGTTCCTTCTCTTGTAGAGAACCTGCTTGGCAAAGTAGCAGCTTTGCTCTCTGGTATTTAAAGTCCTTATTTATAGATAGTATATATGTGATCAGAGATGTGGTATTTAATAGCCAAAATAAATTATTATTTTTTTTAATCTTGCACTGTTATGCTGAAATTTCTACAGCTTTTCATATGTCTTAAATCTGATTCACTTCATTCAACAGAAATAGCATTGAAGTACAATTATACCCAGAAGGCCAGTTTCTTTAAGAATAATTAAAATACTTTGGTCTGACCCATCAGCAAGGCATGGTTAGCTACAGGGAAAATAATTTTTTGATGCTGGTAATGTTGTAAGAGTTGCTTCTTCAGCTTATCCTAGTTTAAAACTTTTGTTGGGTACTGGAAGCAGAAATGTTTGCTGATAATGAATTGCCAGCTAAGGAAAAAAGCCTCAATAACACCAGCTATTTCTAAACAGCTGTTAGGAAATTAGTAATGGAAAGTTTTGTTGCAGTGGGTGTGGAAAGAGCTACACCCACATTCTTGAGTGATAAAAATGCAAACAAACATCCAAGACACTACATGCTGTAAGCTGCACTTTTAAACATCACTAATTAGGGTGTCTTGTATCAATTCAGCTATTCGTGCCATGCTGATTTGTCATGAGAATTGATGTGGTTTACTTTTATTGAAAATATTAATATCAAAGTTCACTGACACCTTAGCACCCAAAGAATGACCACCTTAATTCTATACATAAGTTTTAGCATCACTTAATTATAAACCTTTCTGGGAATACAGGTAACTAATGAACAGTGCACAGCAGTGATTCCTTGATTCTTGGTTTAGTGTAATGAGTTCCTCCCTATAGTCTCTTATTTAACGTACCGCTTCACAGAATTTCTGAAGAAAAAAAATGACTCTTTTATTTTTGCAGTCATAGTACCCAGCACCCCCACTGGGGTGTCTCCCCATCTCATGTACCGTGGCTTTGACATTGTTGTGTCATCTAGAAGTGGACGCTAAGTTTTGATTTGTTGTACCAAAAATAGATGCAGTGTACAACTTAGAGATTCACAGCCTGGTTTGGGTTTGAAGGGTCCTTAAAGCTCCTCCAGTTCCAACCCCTGCCACGGGCAGGGACCCCTTCCACTAGAGCAGCTTGCTCCAAGCCCCTGTGTCCAACCTGGCCTTGAACACTGCCAGGGATGGGGCAGCCACAGCTTCTCTGGGCACCCTGGGCCAGCGCCTCAGCACCCTCACAGGGAAGAATTTCTTCCTTAAATCTAACCTAAATCTACCCTCTTTGAGTTTAAAGCCATTCTTCTTTGTCCTGTTCCTACAGGCCCTTGTCCAAAGCCCCTCTCCAGGTTTCTTGTAGCCCCTTTAGGCACTGGGAGCTGCTCTAAGGTCTCCCTGAAGCCTTCTCTTCTCCAGGCTGAACAAGCCCAGCTCTCTCAGCCTGGCTCCAGAGCAGAAGCAGTCTTAATAGTCTCACGTAGCATTACACCTTGCTTAGTATGAGTTAGGATTGCAGTAGGAAAAAAGTTAAGACATATGTGCAGTTGTAATGAGCTTTGGTTTTGTCTTCTACTCTACACTAGAATTAGTGCTATTTCTGAGTAATGCCATGTGGTCTGCTCCTAAAAATTTGTGAAATGACTTCTGAAATTCATCCCATTCCCACTGGTTGTTGCACAGAAATAAACTGTTATTTCTGCTCAATTGTTCTGAAAACAAACCAGCTGCAAGAAACCCTTTAAGCTATAGGACCAGGGTGAAGATTAAAACCAAGCATCTTGGTTGATGAATGTTCATTGTGTAAGAACTGTTGACTGCTGAAGCAGCTCTGAAGGTACAAAACACTCTTCGCTTTGGGGAGCTCCCGAGTGTAGACACCAGTTCACGTGGAGGTGTACCAGAGCTGGGCAGAGATGCAGGAGCTCCAGGCTCTGCATATGATGATGCTGGGTGCACAGCTGATGACTGTGTGAGGGAACCTTAAATATTACATAGGGTAGGCATTGAAGTCAGCCTTGAAAGTAAAATCCTTTGCACTGGTTTAAGACTAGGCAGGAGTATTTCGTAATGTGGTCATTCTAATTTGCTTGTAACTCTGTATGCCGGTCTTCCTTGACTATAATGGAAATCGTATGGCTCAAGGCTTCTAAAAATCATTATCACCTTTAAAAAATCAGAAGAAATAAGCCAGCCCAGGCAGGTTTTTTTTAATTTAGAGGCATTTTAGTGCTTCACCGAAAAGCAAGAGCACAGCTTACAGGAGTAAGAGATGAAGAAGCGTATTCCCTTCTCACCTCTCATGAAAATAAGCTAACCAATTTGAAACATCTTAATTTTAATTGTAATTGATTTCTCACTGAGAAGGAAATCCTATTTAGCTTGATTGGTCTTTAATTTAAAGTCTTGCTGCTTTTTGGAGAGCACTTTTTCTTGCCAGTGTTATGACTGCTTTAACTCAGTTCATGCATCAGGAAAGAGACTTAATTTGTAGTTGGGTATTGCAAGTTAAGTAACTGTGTTCTTGCAGTGCCGCGAGACTAATACATAGATAACCAGAATGGCTGTTGAGTAACAGCTGCTTTTTGTGTGTTATTAGGTGTGATTAAGCGATCTCTGGTTCCTGCAGCAAATTTGGAAAAATACGGAAATTCAATGATATTTCGTTGTCTGTTTGAAAAATAAAAAAATCCACGTGAGCTATCTTATGCCTTTGTATTCACGTTTGCCTTTTCCATTTTATCCACCAATGTCTAATGCTAGTGTTTTGCTTCTTCTTTTGTTTCTTTATTTTGTTGCTTTTGTTTGAATGTATTATTGTGTTTATATGGAACTGGTCAAAGAACCGTTACTGTATTTTATGTTTGTATCTACATTTTATTTTGCATGCTTAACGTGGCTTTGCCTGGATATTCTTTTTGGTAAGTTCAGAATTTAAAAGCATAATGTTTTTCTGTAGTCACGTTTGTAACCTGCCACCTTTTCTTCCACCTCAAGTAATGTCACTTTTTTTTGCCATGCTGATTTGTGCTCATGTAGTGTTCTGCTTTGGCTAATTCTACATACGGTAACACTGTTTTCCTAACGATCCATTTTCATCTCTAGCAGAGATAAACAGTATGACTTTGGTACTAATGTGTACTAATTTGACTTTTATCTCCAAAGCATAGTTGGCAGCTGTTAAAATGATCTGTTCTGAGAACTGTGTGGATTTGAGACACAGAACCTCAGCCTTAGAAAACCATGTTAAGGCTTCTTTGCATAGCCTGGTGGTTACTCTGCGCTTCACAGGTATTATTTTTCAGCAGGCCTCTCCAGGTCTTCTAAGAACAGTGTGCATGTTTATGTTTCTCTTTTAGCAACAGCTTGCTCAGCTCCAGAAAGAAAAATCAGAGATCCTGAAAAACCTGGCGTTATACTACTTCACCTTTGTTGATGTTATGGAATTTAAGGTAAGGTGTTAGAAATACAACCGGTCTTCTGTCACATCAGTTTTCTGTCTTTTTATTGGTGAAATAGCTGAACGTGTAGCTCAGTTCTTAAAATAAAACAAATCAGTCTCCATCACTAAGCCTAGTAAAGTGATTTACTTAGATTGTTTTAAACTGAGGTTATTCCTTTGTTTTTCAAGGACCATGTTTGTGAGCTGCTGAACACTATTGATGCTTGCCAGGTCTTCTTTGATATTGTAAGTTTCTGGGTTTAAACTTTCAAACGTCTCTTAAAACACTTCTAGTCAGAGCCCCGTGTGGAGAATTGAATGGACTTAGTTTCTTGGGCTAACATAAACATCTCTAATTATAAATGCAGGAGAAATAAAACCACAGTAATCGTTACATCTCTAACTTGTATAATAGCTTGAAATCAGAAGATACTGTTTGAAACAAGCTGCTTAGGGACGCTAGTAACAGCATTGTCTGTTACCAGACATACATATCTTTCTGTAATTTTTGCTTTGTTGCATCTGCAAGTTAATTTTGGGGGTTTACTGTCATATGTATGTTTAAGCCATGCGAGGCTCACAAGGCTATAATATTGCTGGTGTCCACCTAAGCTGTGTGAGGATGTCACTTCTGGCATTGGCTAAAACACGTACAAGAGCAGCTATATACATTAAAAAAAACCCCAAACAAACCACTAAACCAAAAAACCACCAAACCTCAAACACCTTTTCCTCACGGGTTTAGCTTTCTTATTGTGTATAATGTCACCTTGTTACTTTTAGCCATTACTCTTAATTTGGCTGACTTAGGTTCATAATATGGAAGAGAAGCGAGTATATATCCTGTGGGATGATGTTACCATGCTGGTGGGATATATGCTAGCTTTTTATGTTATCAAGTCATATTTAAATATAATTCATAGGCAAGGCACTTTATGACTGTTCAGTTGCATCCAGAAGAAGTTTTAGTATCTGTCAGCTAACCTGTGACATGTAAGCCTGGAAGGATTTATGTGCATGCTTGCTTTCATGAGTGCAAACAGTTCTGGAGATCTGAGTGAATAAATGAGGACTATATGAAGGTCTGCATGCAACCAGGAAAAAAATTTTGTCCAGGACAGTCCATTGTATTTAAAAAATGCTGAAAATAAATGATACGGTAAAGAACAAGTTTTGTGCTTGTTTCTAAAAGTTTGAGAGTTATGATCCACTGTTTTTTATCTCTAGACTGTAAACTTTGATTTAACAAAGAACTACCTAGATTTGATTATAACCTACACAACTCTGATGATATTGCTGTCTCGAATCGAAGAAAGGAAGGCTATAATTGGATTGTATAACTATGCCCATGAAATGACACATGGAGCAAGGTAAAAATCTGTTGCAGAAGTAATGTGTATAGTGATAGTAATAATAGTAACAGCTACACCTGAGTGAATTGTTTTTTGTTGCTTTTAGTGACAGAGAATATCCACGCCTTGGCCAGATGATTGTGGATTATGAAAATCCTTTAAAGAAAATGATGGAGGAATTTGTACCTCACAGTAAAGTATGTAACAACTTTTCACAGGCACTTAACCTTAACTGAGAGAAGCAGAGATAAAAAAAACAAATAAGCAAGATAATAACCCTTTGTTTTGTCAAAGGCCATTAGGTATAAATTTTAAATTTTTATTTATAATGGATGTCTGAGGCTGGGGATTGATACCCTGTTAAATAACAGAACCTATAGAAACACAGGAATGCTAAGACCCATTAGTAAGGTTCCATTTTATTTACTAAGGATTAACAATTGATTAAAGATCAGTTCTGGATCATCTGTGAATACCTGTATTTATGTTCTGTTTTGGTTTGTAGCTTGAAATGAAGGAGATTCCAAATGTTTCTATGAAACCAGGTTTTTGCTAGCTTACCATCCTAGATGAATGTGTTTTTCTGCTTTTTAACCTGAGGGCTTTTGCTTTGGCTTTCCTTGAACTGGGGATCTTGGATTATCACCACTGCCTCTGGAATTATAGCTCCTACACTGAAAAGCTTAGCTGAATATCATGCTCAGTTGACTTCACTAAGTTAAATGAACCCAATTCCTTTGGCCTTTACTTTACAAATGCTTTTAAGCTTGCACTCTTGCGCAGCTGGTTGTGCTGCAGTTCTGTGATGATTTGTCTACACTGTATCTTCGTATGAGAATACCTTGGAAAAGAGACTGATCCCTTGACTTTGACAAGGCTTATCCTGCTTATCACTTCCCGTTTGCCTACCAGGCTTGCTACTCTGTCTGTCAGAGGAAACTAGGTTGGTTTGTTCAGTACTGACTGACTGTTACTTATAGTGGTATTATTTTCTAGATGCTTGCAAATTGATTCCCTAACACCTTATTTTGGAATCTTTGGCAGGAATTGAATTTAAATGCTAAGTTATTGCCTAAAGATTTTAAGGTTTGTGTTTGTTTGTTCCTGTTTTGAAGTCTAGGTACTGGTGGTTTTTCTGTCTCTAGTCTTGAGATTTTTTCTTAATTTCCTTAAATTTTTTAAGATAGTAACTAGAAGTTCAGAGAGATTCCCAGCTACTTCTCTCAGTGCTCTGAAGTCAAACAGTTTGGAATATGTCTCATTTGTCTAAATAATCAGAATTGGTTTTACTTTCCTCTGCATGATTCCTGCCTTAAAACTTACTCAGCTAAGGATCTCATTTGCAATTAATCTTTTCTTTTGCACTGTTAGGAAAGATGCTTTACTTTTTAGCTTTTTATTTGTTTATGCTCTTGTTTAATAGTGGACCAGTCCGTTCCCTTGAAATGTTTTGTAAAGCTGTTCTTCAGTCATTTTCATTTGCTTTTCTGCTTATTCTGTGCTAGAGGTATAAATTGGGGTCAGGGATACCTTCAGGCACTGTGCTATAAAAACACATTCTTAGGTTGTACTCTCATGGAACTGCACACTGAAGTTGTTCTTTCATCCATCTCACTAGTTTGCAGAAGAAATTACTGTTGTTTAGTCTTTAAATTAGCTTCAGCAGATGAATCCCTCACCTCCCTGAGTGATCTTTTCTGCTGGCTTAACACTTAGACCTGGCTCCCTGAGGACTCAAACATGCACCAGTATTGATGCAAAAAGCAGGGGAGAGGGGTAGGACCACACTTAACTCATATAAGAAGCTTGATCTGCTGTGAAGGTGCTCCGGTAAGCAGTATCTGCTCAAAATAATTCTAATTTGCTAGCAAAGAGGAAAGGACATACTAAATGAAGTGGCAAAGAAGTGAATAACACAGTAATTGGGATGCTTGAATAAATAATGAACAACTTGCAATTGTATATCACAGATTTGTTGTCCCTAATTGATTCCTCATGCCCTCCCATGTCCTTTGGATCTCAACTCAACATTGATCTTATTTTTAGTCCCTTTCAGATGCTCTGATTTCACTCCAGATGGTTTACCCTCGAAGAAATCTCTCAGCTGACCAGTGGAGAAACGCACAACTACTGAGCCTCATCAGTGCCCCCAGTACAATGCTTAATCCTGCACAGTCTGACACAGTATGGCCTTTTAATTTGCGCTGTATGATAAAGTTGGGCAAAGTTTTCCATGAAATAATGTGGGGGTATTTTAATTTTCTGTTTTATTACCTTTATCTGTAAACCACGAACAGCCAAAACCCAGATCCATTATTTTCTTCTGTTATGAGAATAACATCCATTATTCTCTTCTGAATAACATCCGTTATTCTCTTCTGTTATGAGAATAACATAAGATTAATCTTATGCAGATACTGATTTACCATGTAATGGTATTTCTAGAGCTCCATATGGATAAAATGATAGATGTGTTAGAAACACTACAATAGTAAAGGACAGTGTTCTTTATAGTGACATGGTTTAGTGGTGGACTTGGCAGTCCTGGGGGAATGGCTGGACTTGCTGATCTTAAAGGTCTTTTCCAACCTTGTTGATCCTATGATTCTATGTGGGTTCTAATCAGAGAAGTAAATAGGCTGTTTTGGAGAATACAGACAAAAGTTTTTCTTGCATTAATTAAAGCTTCTGTTGCTTTAGCTCATGCCTTCCGTTTCCAGTATTTGATGATCAAAAGATGAAGGGAAACAATGTTAACTTCTGCAGTTGTGAAGGAAGGGATCCTGTGTGCTGTCACAGATGTCTGTGGACCAACAGATGAAAATGGAACTAATTCTTTTAAATTTTGACTGTTTGCATTTGCTGCCTCAGCTGTGATATGAATCATCTTAAGGTCCTTTCCACCCCTAACCATTCTATATTTGTATGATCTATGTGAAAGAATTCAAGCATTAATAGCTGTAAGGTTGTGATTAGTATACATCACAAGCCTTCTGCTCTTAAATACAGTGTTTGTCGAAACTAAACTTTTGTCAAGATCAGTTCACTGTCTTCTTCAAGGTATGGAAGCTCATTTAATGTTCAAACCCTCAGTTCTAAAGAGATGAAACAGAGCCTTGTTAGTAATCAGCAGCAGTCTTTCATGATTACTTAGCATTTAAGGATTTATTTGTCCCTTTTTTCTAAGAAGTACTTCTCGTGAAATGTATTGTCTTTTACATCATTAGTTTGCTACAAATTGCTGCTTTTCCAACAGATGCCATGTGAATACCTCTCTCTGGATGCAATGGAAAAATGGATCATTTGTGAGTAACATTCTGAAACAGCTCATGGTTGTTTTTTAAGAAAACAGTTAACATTGAGAAGATAACTTGCTTTTCTGTACTGTACAAAAGCTGTTTTACTCAGATTCTAGAGAACTTGATCAAATCTCATTTATATGTAGCAAACTTTAACCTGCAGTAAAGTTTAGAATTCAGCAAATGCTGCTGAAACTGAGTTTGTCATCAGTTTAGTCCAGGCGTTCACTGGAAGGGAGTGCTTTAATAAATCTGATGAAAATAGCCAAGTCGAATCAGCATGGAGTAATTCATATTATAAAAACATTACAAAAATACCTTCACTAGAACAGTGTGGGGTGTTTTTTTAATAGATAAAACAATGTTACCCATTAAACTGATTATTAATTAGCACATAACAATCTCTTTTCTCTTACTGTCTTGTGCATCTGGTTTGTGACATACATCAACGTGACTTCTGAAGTTGGATTTATTTTGTGCCATGGAATCCTCAATAGTGATGCTACAGCTTTGAACCTTTGGAAACTTGCACTTCAAAGCAGCTCTTGTTTGGCTCTGTTTAGAGATGAAGTATTCCACATTCACAAAGCTGCAGAAGACCTGTTTGTGAACATACGAGGGTACGTTGGTTTTTTCCCCCCACCTTTCAGAACTTCTGTTGAAAATTAAAAATTCCTTGAAGAACTGTTTTGAAAATGTCGCTTTGACTTCATGTAAAGTCTGCTTAAGGATAGTTAGCACGCAAATGTTTTTGCTTAATATCCTGATTGTTTCTTCAATGTATAACTTTCAGGAGCCTGATTTCATAACGATCATGTCTTCATTTTTTTTATCTCAGTTATGAGGCAGTCTGAAGAATCAGTCTGAAATGGCAAAAGCGGGCTCTTGGCCCACAGATCTTAATCTAGTGACGAGAAATGAATGTACAGTTTGCTTGAAAAATTGCATGTTGCTGTAATATATGAAAACTTGGAAACAAAGCGTGAGACTTCTACCAGTGCGCTCTGTTCAGGGAAATAAGCCTCCTGTGAGCTTTTTGCTGTATCTTGCTTGCTATAGCATTGCAGCTCATCCCGGTTGGCCCTTGCTAAATTGTGCTACTTGTACTTACTACAGTATTGGATTGTTTTTCACTTGCAGCTACAACAAACGTATTAATGACATCAGAGAATGCAAAGAAGCTGCTGTTTCACATGCGTAAGTGTCTGTATACAAAGTTTTCCTGTCAGATTCTAGTGTTGATTTTCTTAAAGCTATAAAGAATGTCTGAAGCTATACAGAATGATTTCTTGAGTGCTTAGTTGTCCATTTTCAAATGATATAATGTACTGATGTTTTAAATCTGGATATGCTTAATGATGTTACTGATTTAACTTACAAAGTTTTAGATTATTTTTGGAATTATCAGGATGGATACATTTAGTTTTCTCTCCGGTTTCTTTTTGTCTAATTACTTAATGCAATTAAAACAGAAATGTTTTAGTGGAGTCAAATGCACATCACAGAGCAGGGCCAGAGAACTTGGGTTTTAAAGTTAACCAGACTTCAGGAATATACAGTCTTGGGGATGGGGATGCCAATTTTAATTGAGCCACATCCTTTAAATAGTGAACTTTAGAAGTTGGTATGGTATGAGTTGCCTATGCTTGGGCTTACATGTTTGGAAAAAATCAAACGTTCTCTTGTTAGCACAGTGGATGATGTCTCGGTTTGCTCTTTTGATGCAGCGGTTCAATGCATAGAGAGAGACGCAAGTTTTTACGTTCTGCGCTCAAAGAACTGGCTACTGTCCTGTCTGATCAGCCAGGCTTGTTGGGTCCCAAGGTAATCGTGGTTTTTACTTTGGCGTTTATGCAATCCTACAGTCTGTGTCTCAGTGATAATACACCATGTAGTCTGTATGGGGGCAGGGGAAAACATGCACTTTACTCTGAGAAACCTACCTAGGTTTTAAGATACTTGGGCTTAGAGTCTGGTTGACTCTTAGTGTACACAAGCTGTCCAACTGTTGCATGCATCTATAAACTTCTGAACAATTTCTATTTTTCAGGCACTTTTTGTATTTATGGCATTATCCTTTGCTCGTGATGAAATTATTTGGCTTCTTCGTCATGCCGATAATATGCCAAAGAAGAGCGCAGATGATTTCATAGATAAGTATGTTAATTTTTAGTGTGATACCTTAAATTTTTGAGAATTTCACAGAAAAAATGCATTTGAAGAGAAGGGAATCTCAGAGAAGGTTGCCTGTATGGAAGAGTTGGGACTGGTCAAAAAATCCTAACCTGGAAATATTAAGCTTCCCACCAAACCAGCAAACTTAAAAGTATTTTATTAGAAAATGCAGCACTTCAGTGAAAATTAATTCTCTGCAGAAAATTGAATTATGAAATAAAAATATTGGATAAAAGGTGAATGTGCTTTTTCCCCTGAATAAGCAAAAATAAAGCTTTTATCATGTGTCTTCAGTGATTTTTGCTTTGAGCAAGTCTATGGTGGAGGGAAGGAAACTGTCAAAAAGCTTGATTTGTCGATTTGTAAAGTGTCTCTTGTAGTAAAACTGTCTTTTAAATCAGGTAAGATTTATGTAATACAGCATTAGTGTCATCATAAACAAGCTAAAAATGAAAAATGGGATGATGAGATCTTACAAATGTGGATAGGCAGAAGGCCTGTTTGGTTGTCTTTGAGTTCTCAAGGTTATTGAACACAAGATCAGACTGAATGTCTGTATTGATGGCAGGAATTTAAACAAGTGACAATCACAAGGCTATTTGTGATTGTAATAATGTTGGGTTTCTTCACTGGACTTTAGGTGCTAGGAAGGGATGAAGATCCCAAACCTGCTCTGAAACAACCTGTGCAAGTACTTAACCATCCTCATGGTTAAAAAAACCAAAACAAAAACCAAAAAAACCCCTGAAAAGTGGCTATTACAGTAGTATTTTTCAGATTTAGCTGCTTTTTGAGGAAAAACCCCACATTTTTTCAAACTGAGTGTTATAAATCCACTTCTTATTCAAAATATGAAGTGAATAGTTATACAAACCTTTGAGGATTATCATGATAGCATCCTGCTAACTTACCTCCTGTTGAGTGGATTTTACCTTGCAGAGAAAATTATCTATGAAAACTCATTTTGCAATGTGAAAAGGTATTTTCATACAGCAGTTACCTGTTAACAATAGTTTTAAAAGCAAGGTATAGAGAAAATCCTCTTGAGAAGTATTCCAATGATAGAAATAGGTTTTCATATTTTGGGTGTTTCCTATTTGTAAGCTTTTCCTCGTCTTCTTGCCTAGACACATAGCCGAGCTAATATTCTACATGGAGGAGCTCAGAGCACATGTGCGAAAATACGGACCAGTGATGCAGAGATACTATGTGCAGTATCTCTCTGGCTTTGATGCAGTGGTCTTGAATGAGCTTGTTCAGGTATGACAAGACTGTGGGTTTGGGTTCTCAGAAGCAGACTTTAAAGGTTTTTTTTTTGTCCAGAATGACTTTATGAAACACAGTCTGGTTTGTGGATTTTGATGAACACTATGGAATATGGCGAATTAACTTGTGTTTAATTCTGGAATTGAGAGTTGTACCTTGGTTGCTGTAAGCATAACACAAGAGGGACACAGACCTGCTTGAGCAAGTCCAGAGGGCTGAGGCACCTCTGCTCTGGAGACAGGCAGAGAGAGCTGGGCTTGTTCAGCCTGAAGAAGAGAAGGCTCTGGGAGGACCTTAGGGCAGCTCCCAGTGCCTAAAGGTGCTACAAGAAACCTGGAGAGGGGCTTTGGACAAGGGCCTGTAGGGACAGGCCAAGGGGAATGGCTTTAACCTGCCAGAGGGGAGATTGAGGTGAGCTCTTAGGCAGAAGCTCTTCCCTGTGAGGGTGCTGAGGCGCTGGCACAGGGTGCCCAGAGAAGCTGTGGCTGCCCCATCCCTGGCAGTGTTCAAGGCCAGGTTGGATGGGGCTTGTCTAGAGGCAGGTGTCTCTGCCCTTTGGCAGGGTGTTAGAACTGGATGATCTTTAAGGTCCCTTCAAACCGAAACTATGTATGTATGTTTAGAGACAATGAAACAGGTACGGCCACTAAAGGAACATGAAAACTTTCTTGCTTAGCCTGACGAATGTATGATGGGCTTTCTGAACTTAGTTTTAATCTGTAGTGACCACCAGATGGAGCCCAAATTTCCTGCCTAGCTCAGCTACTCAAACTTGCCAAGTGTGTCCTGTAAGCTTTTTCTGATCGTTCAGAAATCAATTTCACACCTTAGGCATTCCATCAGTTACTAGAAGGTGGAACTAAATTACTGTTCCGTTAAATAAGCTATTTAAACAGCTGAGATACCAGTTGGTATCACTGTATAAATTACTAAATGTAGCTGAATCCTTGGGTTTACTTTCAATACCAAAAAAATGTGTTTTGGTATTTTTTCCTTATAACTCTTAATACTTGCATATTAATAGATTTTTGAGTGACAGAATTAAGTAGTTTTTACACTTGTCATTGATTCCTGGGGATATTACTTTCTGGATTTAGTCAATGACTTCTAAAAGCTTACAAGTGACAAAGCATTCTGCGTTTAGATAGGATAATCCTTAGGATCACACTGAAATGAGGGGAAAAGATGGCTTGAATTTTAGTTGTAATTAATTCATAACATGTATCAAACACAAGACTAGACAGATTATTATGAGTGATGACTTGGATGGTTTTTTTCAGCCTTTAGGTTAAAGTATTGGTCATAGCTGGAATTATGAGAAATCTTGGTATCATTTAATAGCAATATGATATTGCTAGTTGCTGAAAGTGCTTTTTTGTGACCTGTTGCATTTTGTAAAAGCGGTAAACTTTGACAAAATCTTTCAGGTGGTATCAATCACTGAAGTCAAGGTTAGTAATAAAACCGCTGAGAGGGGGCTTTGTGGGAAGCAAAGCAATGCTGATTTGGGCTCCGCTGTATCCTGCCACAGCCAGTTTTCTTTGCAGACAGATCAGGTGCCTGTAGAAGTCAGAAAAATGTTTGGTGTCTGCTGTGCGACAGGAAAATACTTGGTGTCCCGTTTGTAAGTGACAGCAATGTAAAAGTGCATGGGCACGTTTGCTGACAGATGTTTCAGTTTTGAGCAGAGACTGGTTTGGAAGCAAGCTTTGCTGTCATCAACCAATGAGTTGAAAAGTGAAAGCTGTTAAATAGCACCATGTGAAATATTCTGTGGATTAAGTTAATTGTGTAAATTTTTGTACATTTCCGAGCATAGCTGATAAATAGGCATGGCTATTGACATCGTTCCATAAGCCAAGCTTGAAATAATAATAACACCACCATTTATTTTAGAATCTTTCAGTGTGCCCGGAGGATGAATCAATTATCATGTCCTCTTTTGTGAACACAATGACTTCACTAAGCGTGAAACAAGGTAAGTTTAAATTAACTTGGCAAAATGGTAACAGAATAGCGGATTCTTCTGGGAAGCTTCATCTCTTTTTGTCTCATGCCACCAGTAGAAGGAGATAACTTGCATAAACTGAACTTGTTCCCATGCTTCTCGTTCATGACAATATCTGCTGATTGTTGTGTCCCTTTCCCAGGGCAGTTCTGTATAGGTAGACCTTCTGAAGAATGCTACTAGGAAGCAATCCTACCTTTAATTTAGAAAGCATGTCACATACATTTTCATCTAAGTATTTTGACTCCTGTTAGCATGGCTGTGCTGGGCTGAAATTTGTGGGTAAAAGCATGAGGTTCAGTACCCAAGTAATTATTGAGTACTTTGGGGTTTCCTAGAAGGTCTGATACAGTGTATGTGAATTTGTAGTTTGTTTTTCTAAAGTCTGTATGTTCTGTATTTTTTTCCGTGATGCAGTTGAAGATGGAGAGGTGTTTGACTTCAGAGGAATGAGACTAGATTGGTTTAGATTGCAGGTAAGACTTTGTAAATATGTGTGACACTTTCCTAACTTAAAACTAAAATGTTTAATAAATTACTGCTCTTCTAGATTACTCTCACTGCAAGTGGATGACAGGCTAAGAACCCATTTATTTAAAATCAAGCAGTTACTTAAGCAGATAATTTGCTACATTTTGTAACTGTCTGCACTGCATGCTTTTTATAAGTCATTCTATGAGGTGTTTGTAACAGTTCAGAAATACTGTGTTGAGGATGAGCGCTTGATGACTGCGCACTGTACAGGCTGTGCCCAGCCAGGGGAAGATAGAGGCTGTTCAGTGAGATCACTCCTGTGCATTGCAGTAACAGTATCTTCACTTTATAGAGGGGATAGGTGTATGTGTACTGTTTAGAGTGTAAAGCAATTGTATCAAGGTTCGGTAGACACGTTATTTTTATGTTTT
This sequence comes from Psittacula echo, assembly GCF_963264785.1. Classification (NCBI taxonomy): domain Eukaryota; kingdom Metazoa; phylum Chordata; class Aves; order Psittaciformes; family Psittacidae; genus Psittacula; species Psittacula echo. The sequence goes on from NC_137756.1 coordinate 1,948,818, forward strand.
CAAAATACACATTCTCTTGCCTCTCAAAACCTGGTGGTTAAAGTGGGGGCTCACAAGTGCATGTTTGTGCTTTGTCAATAAATTTGTTCCACAGTTTATCTGTGAATTGGTGTCCTATTCGGGTGACGTTTAGAGACTCAACTGAAAGGCAGTTTGCTCTGCTTAAGCTGTAGTGGAAAGATAAAATAGTCTATCCATGGTCTTGAAGTACACAGGTGTCCTATGCGTAGCATAGTCAGTATTTAACATTTGTATTGGGCAATAGCAAGGAATTTGCAAAAAAGGCAGCTGTAGATGCAATCTTAACATTTTTCTTGTGTCTCTCTAGGCCTACACCAGTGTTTCTAAAGCTTCACTTGGTCTTGCAGACCATAGAGAACTAGGAAAGATGATGAACACAATCATCTTCCACACAAAAATGGTGGATTCTTTGGTGGAGATGTTGGTCGAAACCTCAGATCTTTCTATATTTTGGTATGTTACTAATCTGATTGTAGGAGGTTTTTATTATTTATTGTTTGGTTTGTCCTTGCAAGTGTAATTTTTAAATGGCAGACTTGGTAGGAAGATAGGCCAGTGGGAGAATCAATGAGGCTTTCTAGTTTCCATCAGAATTAATTTTATCAAATGAATTCTGTCAAATTAAGCTGTTTCTGAAGAACTGTCACAGAGATTCTCCAAGCAGTCACATAATTCGTCTGAGGTCATTTGCAGATTGTTCCTTAGGATGTTTTTGCAAAATGTGCAAGTTTTTTTGTAGTCCTTGTGTGGCAACTACCAGAGTAAAAATATGATGGTAATAGAGAAATGCAAGTAAAATATGTAAGAAGCAAAAGCAGGTAACAAACCACTTCAAAAGCATGATGTGGCTTCTGATATAACCACAAATCAGACACAAATAGTACGTTTGCATGTGAAGCAGACTTTGTTTGCAGCAAAAGTGTGTATCTATTCCATTTAAATGTCTCTTTCTGATCAGTTTTTATAGTCGTGCTTTTGAGAAGATGTTTCAGCAGTGTTTGGAGCTTCCATCTCAGTCAAGATACTCAATTGCATTCCCACTGCTTTGTACTCATTTTATGAGCTGTACCCATGAGCTGTGCCCAGAAGAGGTAATTTTTAAATATATTGTCTTAGTTATTTTAATCTCTTTCGAAAGTAGAGGACCAGAGCTGAACACTGCAAGAAGGTATTTGTTTCAGTATTATAAGGTTCAAGGGAGGAGAGTGGTAAAAAGGGAGGTAAAATAAGTCGATACTTTCTTATGTGGTTCTCCATCCACTGACCTCAAAATCCTTTTCTGAAGTGAGTAAGCGTTATTATCTTTGCTCTAAAGAGAAATTAAGCTAAGGTCCAAAGGTTAGATGACTTTTCTGGGGTCATTCAGGCTGAGATGCTAATAAATCCCATATGCCTATTGAAAGTTATAAGCAGCAGTTTTGGTTTCAAGTGGTTTATAAACTCCTAGTCAGAAAAAGGAAATAGGAAGTTGGGAGTGCTGTATGGCTTGTTCTAAACAGCGTTTCTTTAGTAAGATTAAAAAAATGATAATAAAAAAGAATAATGCCAAGTGATATATGGTATAATCAAGCACTTGTTTTGGTAAGAACTGGGTAACGCAAACCCTCCTTGGTTAGAACTACAAAGGAAAAAATGCAGAGAGTTGCTGAAAGAAATGGATCCTTTGTTAAAGGGAGTAGTTTAATTCTGAGGAAATTCTTTCTATTTCTGTTGTAATGAAATTTGTCCTTTAGTACATTTCGTGTATGCCCATTGACTTTGGAATTACTCTGGGCGTTAACTTCACCAGTTTTGTGCAGTGCTCATGAAAGTGTGGTTTCATTCTTGGCAGTGCTCATCTCAATTAGATGAATAAAATCTATTGTAATATGCATGATGTAGTTTTTTGTACTAAAACATTAAATCCTCTTCTGTTAAACTCCATCTCAGTATATGACTAGATCATTATTTTCTCTGTATACTTTGCTTTAAACAGCTGCAAACTATTTATACTAGAGAACCCCTAAAAAGTTTCCAGGAAAGCTTCCCTTCAGGACAAGAAATGTCTTTCAGAACAATTCTAATAACAGTAAGGAATCAGTAGCCAAAATCCCCTGTACACCAATTACTGTGAATTCAGCTGCAGCAAGCACATTCTGCCACAGCCAGCAGAACTTTGAATTCAATATCTCAATTGTATAACTTGGTAATGATTATCATTTCGAAAAAATAATCTTTGCTGTAGTGTGTACCATGTGTGGTGGTGTGGCTGTTAGCAAACATGGGTGGTGAAAGAAGGATTTCAGTGAGACACAGACTGCTTGTGCAGATCCAGTGACGAAGAACTGTATCCAGAAATGAATGCAGCAGGGCTTCATTATTGGTATTTTTATTTATTTATTTATTTTTCAATGGTGTGAAGGACACTGTGCTTTTTCTACAGCTTGAGTTTCCTGTTCGTTTTCTTCTGGATTTAGTACTGGTACAAATTAATGAAGAGGAGATTAAAGAGAAGCCTTGAGGATGGAATATGTTAAACTAGATTGGGTCCGAAATTAAACAGGAAAATCTACTTTTTAAATTTTACTTGCCTCCTTTTCCAGAAAGTGTTTTGCAAAATACAGTAATCAGATTATTTTTAATGATAATATGCCATGTCCATGACTTTGAAAATGCTATGGTTACTTCAAAGGATCCTGGAGCTGAGATTATTGAGGGCTAATAAGCTTATAATTTCTCATAACATTGTCATGTGATTTAGTGAACTGTTATTTTCAGTCTAGGACTAATGGGAAACCGACCATCAGACTCCCTTTTGTTTCCTTTAACAGCGACATCATATTGGAGATCGTAGTCTGTCGTTGTGCAACATGTTCTTGGATGAAATGGCTAAGCAAGCGCGGAATCTTATCACAGACATTTGCACAGAACAGTGTACACTGAGTGATCAGGTGAGTGGTTGTGTCTCCTTTTAAGGTTTTTCTCTGTGCAACTTTCTGAATTTTTATGGTTCTACTTCCTGCTTGCCTTCCCCCTCCCCCCCATTTTGGGGAAGTTTTTCTGTATATAAAATAGGTGATTTGAGGAATACTTTAATATTAGAATTGTGTGGTTAGTACTCCAAGGAAGAATGTGCCACCTGTGTGATGAGATCTCCACCTGTACCATAAGCTTATTTTCTATCTCATGGTTGCTGAAAAGTTGGATTTTAATTTGGAGGGGCTGTTTCTTTTTGTTTGCTAGTTGCTGCCAAAGCATTGTGCCAAAACCATCAGTCAAGCAGTGAACAAAAAGTCAAAAAAACAGACTGGAAAGAAAGGAGAACCCGAAAGGGAGAAACCGGGAGTAGAAAGCATGAGGAAAAATAGATTGGTTGTGACAAAGTAAGCTGCCTCTTCAGTTCCTTTCACCTTGAATACCAAGTCAAAATATGTGTGTTCTGCATACTGAACTTGCTTAATGTATTTGTGTGAGTTTAATTGTCTGTAAATACAACAACTTCAGGATGCTGGGGAGCGACTCTTCATCAGGGACTGTAGTGACAGGACAAGGGGTAACGGGTTCAAACTGAAACAGGGGAAGTTTAGATTGGATCTAAGGAAGAAATTCTTTACTGTGAGGGTGGTGAGGCACTGGAATGGGTTGCCCAGGGAGGTTGTGAATGCTCCATCCCTGGCGGTGTTCAAGGCCAGGTTGGATGAGGCCTTGGGTGACATGGTTTAGTGTGGGGTGTCCCTGCCCATGGCAGGGGGGTTGGAACTGGATGATCTCAAGGTCCTTTCCAACCTTAACTATTCTATGATTCTATGTATAGAGACTGCATTCTGTTATGCATAGCAATAGGAATGTGTATTTCTTGAATTTATCCCTTGTCTGTTTCCTTTCCTGAGCAGAAAGGATCCCAGTGCTGTAGCTAGGTTTCCTGTGTAGTCATACTAATTTTTGTGAGAGTCCAAGGAGTGGATGATGTCTTGGTTTCTGCCTTGCTTTAACTAGGTTAACCAGGTAAAGCACAGTCTGGGCTGGAAGTGCTGCCAAAAGGCTGTTCGCTGCCTTCAGCTGCTGGGATGCATTTGGGCTCCAGTGCCTGTACCAGCTGGAGGTTTCCTTGTTAGTGGCTAGAGAAGAATTGAAAACACCAGCAAATTGTAACAGAACCAGAAAAAAAAAACACCTGGAAGAGATGAAAGATTAATTACTACAGTTCGGGGTGTAAGAGATGATTGGGGACGAAAAGGTAGAAGATAATTTTTAGGAGAGATCAGAGGACCGACCAGATGGGAGAGTGATAAAAGTATGAAGAGGAAGGAATCTAAGAAAAGGAAACAATAAATATTTAGTGCTGTGGCTGGCAGTGCCTAAACACACACACTGCTGAAAAGGAAGTGGTTTTGCTGCAGTTGCAACAGCCAAACATCAGTGAACTGTGAAGATTGGAGAAGTTGAGGGAAAAGAACTTACTGTAGCTTAGGATTCCTTCCCTGATAATTTTTACGTTCTTAGTAGCTAGTAGCAATAATTGCTGTATTGCTTAGCTCAGTTAGGAAAAAACACCTTTGCAGACTGTTGTTTTTGAGGGGAAAAATATGTATATATATCTGGCATCCCTGTACATGGTGCAGATCAGTATGCAGCTGTAAGATGCATTCTTACCCAAAATGCTGGTTTTTAAGTAAGCTAGAAAAGTGTCTGAAAGCAGAAAAAGATAATGAGGAGTTAGAGCTGTACCTGCTCTTGGTGTCCTACATCCAGCATGTAGTTTCCATAATGTTTCTTTAAATATTTAATTTCTTGTTGCCTGTTCTTAAAGCCTGGACAAACTGCACACTGCACTTTCGGAGCTCTGCTTCTCCATCAATTATGTACCCAACATGGTGGTTTGGGAACACACGTTTACACCAAGGGAATATTTAACATCTCACCTGGAAATCCGCTTTACCAAGTAAGAAATATTGTGAAGTATTCCTGCACAAGATAAGTCTTTACTGATTTGCTGTTGGAAGTGTTGTGTACTTAACTACATAAAACTAGTTTTTAAAGGTGGAGTGTGAAACTCGTAAGTGAAATTCCAACTATATGACAGTTAAGTTGTATGCGCACACATGCAATAGTTCCTATTGTAAAACAAAATACATTGAAATACATGTCACCTGTTTAACAGCCTGATCTTGCGTTCCTAGTCCTGAGTATTTTGTAGGATTTGGTGATGCCTATTTTTAGGCATATATAAGGACTCTCTTCCGGCTATTCTTTTGCACAGTGCTGGGTTGTCTTAAGTGTTTGAGTTTACTGGCTTGCAGAAAGGATATCTAAAAATCAGAACCCAAGACCTGGCAAAGACAAATTAGAGGATATTTTAATTACTTTTTCCTTAAAATAAAAAAGTGTTGCCACTTGATACCCCCCTGTGTGTTTTTACCTTGATCTTCCCATTGTTACTTACAGAAATAGACAAATAGCAATTTCTGGAGAGGATTTCATATTGAAACAGCCAGCTATCCTAGTTGTATTTTATGCCCAGGATTGCTAGGCGTGTATTTTTCAAGCAGAGTATGAGACATAAGTTTTAATTATCAAGACATAGTATTGGGTCATTAGAGCACTTCATCTTTCACATAAGACAGGGTGGCATAAAATGAAGATAACTTCATGGCTTTAGAAGAAGTCAGCTGTAATCTTCGTATTTGTGAGCTTAGACCAGTGGTGGTCACTTGTGCTTATCTTTTTAATTCTGGGGGGAGGTTGGTTTGTGAGTCAGGGCTGAAGCCACAGGCTTCAGATTTTCAGAGGCTGCTTTCCTTTTCCTTGCCTCATGAACAAAATGAGATTTGTTAGCCAGAGTAAATGTTCCTTTATAATTATTTTCAGCTATTTAAGTGGCATTTCTTCCAGAGGTTTACAGTTGACTTTTGAATAAATTGTGGTTTAGTGTTAGGAGGTTTTTTTGTTTCCTGTTTTAACTTGCTCTTTTATGTATGATCGGACTAGAGCTTATTGTTACGCTACTTAATCTTGTAATAATACCAATTTTGAATTGATCTTAAAACAAGAGAAACTTGTGAAAATAGACTTACGCATTTCCAAACAAAAATTTAATTAAATAAGCTGATCTCCTCCTCTAGAATAACTCTTCTGTTCACCTCTGATGAAGGTATTGATTTCTTTTTGTTGTTGTAGTTGCTGTTCTGCTCTAGAGAAGTACACACCACTCAAGAGCTTAGTGCTGAAAGTCTGAGACCATTATAACCCTAAGATGAATGCTACAAGTATTGTTTCCAAAAAGTTACTTAGAAAAGTTAAAATGTAATTAAAATGAGGAAAAAGGATGCTCTAGGAAAGCTTATCTGTATTGCAGAAGGGATCTTTGAAGGGTTTTTGGTTTTGTTTTGTTTTTTAATACTGAGTGAGCTGAGGCAGAAAGGAGATTCAGTGATACGGTCTGTGCCTTTGTTTAGGTGCCTAAATACAGTAGGCATAGTTATTATTACAAGATAGTAAGACATGTCTCTAAATACTTATGCAAAGCAACACAAGACAGATTTGCTTTGAATGTTTTCAGGACTTAATTATAGCTATATGATTTTTTGACAGATATTTTAAACTAAAACTATGACAGCAACTGTGGTCAAAGAAGTTTTGCGTTAGTTACTATGCTTTGAACACTTTAATACATCATTGCTTTTACATTTCCTAGAAGGTCTGCATTTAAAAAGACCTTAACTATATTAACAGCTACTTTGATACATAGGTCTTCCATGTTGTGGATTGCTCTTGTATATATGGGGGAAAGTTTGGTTTTAAAAATGCTTGGTGAATATCTCAGTGTCATGAAATTTTTGCTGGAACCACAAACACACTTGTCTTTGGCATCCAGAACTACTTTTAGAAGTGCTGGTGTAGTATGTTTTCAGGTAAAAGCTTTGAATACAGAATCATTTTTATGGCTGCATCTTTGTCTCTGAATTTTAATCAATGCAATTTGTTTCTGTAAGGTCAATTGTTGGAATGACTATGTATAATCAAGCAACACAAGAGATTGCAAAGCCTTCAGAACTGTTAACCAGTGTAAGAGCCTATATGACAGTCCTCCAGTCAATAGAAAATTATGTACAGATCGACATCACGCGAGTATTTAACAATGTTCTGCTTCAGCAAACTCAGCATTTAGATAGTCATGGTGAGCCAACCATTACCAGTCTGTACACAAATTGGTAAGTAATTATATGAACACTTGTAACAATTTTTTTTACATTATTTTTATTTAATAAAATATCTGCAATTGGAGAAGTGGAGTTTGGAAGGTTCTTAAGTTTCCGACTTGAGTTTACTTGTCCCATTACCTTATAAAGCACTTCAGGGTTTGCATGTTGTGACATGCATGTTTTATAGGGGGGAAATGTAGAGTAAGATACAGATAACAGTTGAACTATGAAAGTAAAACTTTAGTCTACAGGCTTTGCTGTCCGTTGTCACACAAATACACTTCACCTCTATACAGTATCTGTGCACATGTGTCTTTTCATCTAAAACTTCTTCCCTTTCTGCCAAGGTATTTGGAAACTTTGCTACGGCAAGTCAGCAATGGTCACATAGCCTATTTTCCAGCCATGAAAGCATTTGTGAATTTGCCTACAGAAAATGAACTGACATTTAATGCTGAGGAGTACTCTGACATATCAGGTAAACTTTGATATTTCTACTGAATGTGAGGGATACTTACCCTGTGCCTGAGTATTTGGAGTAACAGCTACTGTTAGAGCATTCTATTACAGGGAGCATTTCTTAACCTTCAGTAGTATTTTGAATACTTTTTATTCGTGCTGCCTCGATGTCTCGAGGGAGTTTGCTTTTCCTGTTTTTGGTCAAAGTATGGTTGTTGCATTTATTTTACAGAGATAGGCCTACGATGTGTTGTTGGCTGCTGCTTCAGTTCTATTATGATACAAGTTCTCATATCTGAAGCTCTATTTTGTGGTAAAATACTTTTGCAGTTAAAATATCAGTGCTAGATAAATAATGAGCATCAAATAATTGAAGGAATGTTTGAAGTAGAACATTTTGTTTTATTTCTCAGAAATGAGAGCCCTTTCTGAACTTCTGGGACCATACGGCATGAAGTTCCTCAGTGAAAGTCTGATGTGGCACATTTCTTCACAGGTTGCTGAGCTTAAGGTAACCTTGGGAAGGTGGTGGGTGGGAAGGCAAGTAGTTGTCTGGTTAAGCTTCCTTTAGGATATTCCATAGCTGTGTTTATGCAGTCCATCTTTGTGAAATGACTGCATCAAGCAAACAGATAAAGCTGTGAATTTTACTCTTACTTTGTAGTACACTTGCATGCGTGTGTGTGTATCCCACAGTCTTCAACAGTTGAATGGACAGGACATCATGCAGGCTCTGTTGATTTCTACCTTGGATACCCTAAGTGAGGAGTCAAGTCTCTTTGTATCACCAGTGGGAGGAGATAGGCTTTTCAAGATCTCCAGGCACTTGTGAAGCACCTACTCAAGTCTGTTGATTCTCAAAAATCAGCATGAAAATCTCACGTGTCAGTCATCTATAAGGACTTACTTTCTTTACCATGCGTGTTAGCATCTGCTGTTCAGTTTGCGTGAATGGGAGACTTCAGGTCTTTTTTCTTTCTTATTTTCCCTTGGGTTTAGATATACCTTTCGCTCTGGCTGAGCTGTATCCATTTATTGTAATGGTCTGTATTCTGATAAATAATAACCTGATTATTGCAGCAGCACCAACAAATGATAACGTTGGTGCTATGAAAAAATATGGGAGGTATGGACATGTCAGGGAAGCTAGTTGCATGTATACTAGAACAGCAAACAATGACAGAGGAAGCACTTGGTGCCTCTTTAATTAACTTCTTTTGGAAAGAGGTTTTAATAGATTTAATAACATGTACTACTATCCCCGGATAGTCATACTATAAAAATGTCACTAAGCATGTATTTGCTTTTGGCTGACTTTAGTGCCATTTCTGAATTAAATTCCAAGATGTTATTACAGCTCATAATTTTAAATGTATTTAAACCCTTATTACAGTAAGGGCGTTTTTGTAATGATTCATACACACCGTTTTAAAAATACACATAGATCATAGAATGGTCGGGTTGGAAGGGACCATTCACAGCTTCCTTGGGCAACCCATTCCAGTGCCTCACCACCCTTACAGTGAAGAGCTTCTGCCTTATATCTAACCTGAATTTCCTCTATTTAAGTTTAAACCCCTTGTCTTATCGCTACAGTTGCTGATGAAGAGTCCCTTTCCAGCATCCTTGTAGGCCCCCTTCGGATACTGGAAGGCTGCTATGAGGTCTCCATGCAGCCTTCCCTCCTTCAGGCTGAACAGCTCCAATTCTTTCAGCCTGTCTTCATATGGGAGGTGCTTGAGCCCCGTTACCATGCTCATGGCCTCCACTGGACTTGCTGCAACAGTTCCATGTCCTTCTTATGGTGAGGACACCAGAACTGCACACAATGCTCCAAGTGAGGTCTCACGAGAGCAGAGCAGAGGGGCAGGATCACCTCCTTCGACCTGCTGGTCACGCTCCTCTTGATGCAGCCCAGGATACGGTTGCTTTCTGGGCTGCGAGCGCACACTGCCGGCTCATGTTCAGTTCAGAATGCCTAAGAGATCTAATGAACCTTCTTTTTCTTTTTTTTTCTTCAACAATCTATTATTACTAGCACACTGGGCCTTTAAAAGTGTGTGATTTTAATATATTCCCATTTTATAGTTTCAAAGATCTTGTTTTCTCCGTAAACACTGTGAATTTCAGTGCTGTGGAGTCACTAGGATGTAGGATGCCCTAGATGATTTGAAGCCTTTATTCAGTGTCACAGCTCAAGGAAAGGGGCTGCTCATGTTTTCCAAGCCACTGCAGAAGAGTGTGCAGATACCTGACCTCAATGACCAGCCAGCCAGGGCAGTTGATTCCAGTGCAATTTTTGAGTTTTGGGATAAGACTTTCCAGGTGACAACACTGTTTTTACAGTTAAATTCTGTAACCCCTGGTCTTACATAAATTCATATCTGTCGCATTTCAAGTAGAACACAAAGCCATTGGGTAGCTGTTAGTTGGCTGCTGCTGTGTTTCATAGAATCCCAGACTGGTTTGAGTCAGAAGGGACCTTAAAGCTCCTCCAGCTCCAACCCCTGCCACGGGCAGGGACACCTTCCACTGGAGCAGCTTGCTCCAAGCCCCTGTGTCCAACCTGGCCTTGAGCACTGCCAGGGATGGGGCAGCCACAGCTTCTCTGGGCACCCTGTGCCAGCGCCTCAGCACCCTCACAGGGAAGAGCTTCTGCCTTACATCTAACCTAAATCTCCCCTGTTTACTTTTGAAGGTAAATGTTTGTCCACTCCTTACGGAGTTGTCATACGTCCTCAAAACCAGCACGACTGATGCTGTAGATCCATTATTTTTTTTAAAAGCAACTTTAAGTATTTTTTTTGTGCTTTTTTTCTGGTGCTGCTAAGGATAAGCAGAACATAATGTAGATCCCCATGCACACGACTACGTATTTGGAGAGAAAAAAATCAAGTAATAAAATGTTCGTCTGTTTGGCTGAGATGCATTTGGCTTAGCAAAAGAGCACTGAGAAACATCTGTGTTTGGGAGAAGGAAGCAACAAGAGGATAGAATAGGGAATTTATTAAGAGTAGGGTTCAACATGCTTGCTTTGCTTCCTGCCATGGGACCAGGTATTGGTTTTATTTCTGAAGTTTAAGACTGAGGCAAGGAGAGGAAGTTTGCCTCATCTAAGTAACTACTCAAACTGTATTCCAGCCCGTTCCTTTTAAACCTTAAACTAATATGCTGGTAAAGCTGAAAGCTTGACTCAGTAACAATGCGCGTGGGCTGTTGCCTTCAGTCTTGCATTCTGGAGAGCTTTGTGGAATTTAAATGTGACACATCTGCCAACTTCTGCTACATCAGTTGCTTTGAAATTGCCCATCTTTATTTCAGTGCACACCAGTCTCACTTTGGCTTTCAGCATAGAAGTACATCTTCTGTGTCTGCATGCACATGTGCACACGTTCTTGGAGGTGGCTAGTTTGCTACATCTTGCATAGGTTACTTCTATCCTTGCTTTTCTTACTGAAGACAAGAAAGATGAAAGTGGGAAGACAGGGTGGATTATGAATACATTGGAGCATGTGGAAATCGCATGACCATGACACAATGAATCTGAGAGGTCTGTGCTGTTGGACAGATTTGTTTTGCACAGGCTGCTTGACTGGGAGGTGGGGGTAAACACAAAACACCACTACTTTCATAGCAGCATTGTAATTGAAGTTGCATTGTGTTTTACTCTTTCTGTAGTCATAGGAATACTTGATATGAAATTGTTTTCCCTGCTTGCCAGTTGCTATGTTCTGCCCTGTTTTGAGTGTGGGTTGAAGTGAAATAAAACTATTAAAGCAGGGAGAACTATCACAGATCAGACACTCTTGGATCCTTAGCAGTAGGTTCGTGCAGCTATGTCTTCTGTTAGATTTTTATATGATGTATCTTCTGTTCCATGTTCATAGTGGCCGATGTATTTGATGTACATTAGATTTTTCCTGATCCCTCTTCATTGCTCCCTTTGTGCTGCCTGGCAGTTAAGATGTATGGGAATCCACCTACTTGAAAAAGAAAACTATTAATAATCACTTTGGAGGATCACCCCCAATCAGAATATTTTCTTTTCTTCCTCCATCTTTCAGTTTTTTTCTGTTGACACTGTTTAGTATACAAAGCACTAAAATGAAAGGAAAGGAAACACTTCTTTTAATGTTCAAAAACACGCAAGATACCTACATTTTCTTGACTGCTGGTTGTCCTCTGCCTAAACAGAGATAATGTTTTCCATTTCTGAAATAGAATACTTTGCATTCAAACTCAAAAATATTTTTTTGTAAGAATAAAGTACCATTTCTTGCTTCAAGAGGTTTAAAAATACTACTTGGCACAACGTAAGTTCCTCAGCTAGCAAGAAACCCGTTTTGGATCTGACATTTTATAGATGTGTTTATGCAATCTCTGTAATTTAAATTTAAATCTGATACATATTTGGAGAAGGATCTTAGGAAAGTTACTGCATTTACCCCAAGTGGCGTGAATGAGAGCAGTTACAAATTGGAAACAGCCATGCATTTTCTTTTGGTCAAACTGACATGAAGAACACTGCACTTGAATTTAACTGTTTCAGGCTAAGGTGTTGGAACTTGAATGAATGTCTTTGTTTTCATTTTACATTATAGTGAAAGAAAATTTCAAGTAAACGGCACTAAGATGTAACAATCTGACTCTTACATTCTTAATGCCAGTTTTCAACTTTACCACCATTAAATTTCTAATCCTTACAGCATAACTAGTGAAAAGAGCAACCTAGAAGAATGGATTATTTTGTGAATCTGTATATTTATTGACGTACGTATACTTTTCTTATAAAAAGCTGAATAGCATGAGGAGATGTAGGCTCGTTTCACTGAGCTGCAATCCCTTGCTTTAAGAAGTTCTACTCATTGTTGAATATAAATATCATGTTCCAAGGGGTATCTAATCCTCTGTATTTAGTTTCAGAGCTTGCTTTTGTGTCGAGTAGTGCCTGGTGATAATACTGATGTTGTAGTCCCATTAGAAAACATCTGTATTCCATGAGTTTGGTTGTCTATGTGCCAGACTGAAATATCCCGCACCATTTATTTATCCTTTTAACATGCTGAAATGTATAGCTGACCTGAATCCTTTCTTCTTTTTAGAAACTTGTGGTGGAGAATGTTGAAGTTCTCACACAAATGAGGACCAGCTTCGACAAGCCAGACCAGATGGCAGCACTCTTTAAAAGATTATCATGTGGGTAACTAGCAAGGTCCTAATAAGGATACAGAATTGGGGTTTTATCTTGCTCTTTGTAAAGAAAACAAGAAAAATTGCTCTCTCTGTATCAGGTATACAAAAACAGCAAAAAAAAAAAAGAAAAGCAGTCATATAAACAAGTGCATCTTTTAAAAATTTTCTAGTCTTTTCATGTACAGACAAAATGAGATTTAGTGTTAGTTAGTGTTAATTTAGTTAATGAGATTTAGTGTTAATGAGGGCATTATAGTAGTGGTGAGCTTTGAGTGTCTTTTCAGGGATGGTAACGCATAGCTGTAACAGCAGTAATCTGCAAACCAGGTGCATGGCTGTAGAAAACAAATACAAAACACAGGCTTTTTTGACACAGGCTTCTGTTCTGATTGCAACACAGTGTAAATTACTGCATTCTTTTGAAGGGCTTTAACAGGTAATTAACATAAACATTTTAAATGAAAATAATTATTGTAGACATTTTTGGCCTCAAGAAAGCACAGAACTAATGTTACCATCCAGTATTGTCAGCTGTGTGTAAGGAGGCTCATTCCAAGAAGTGGTTAACAGTGGTCTTCTGAAAATCCCATTGTCAACTCAGCTACAAAAACTTACTTTAGCACTGTTTATTTTGATTCTTCTAAGGAATGCCATTGTTTCAGTACCTTTTTCAGTATTTTGGTGAATGTTTTCTTTCTGGTTTTTGAATTATTGAGCTTGTAAAGATCAACATGTTCACTGTTGTTCTCTTTTCAGCTGTTGACAGTGTTCTGAAGAGAATGACGATTATTGGTGTCATCTTGTCTTTTCGGTCCCTGGCACAGGAAGCACTTAGAGATGTAAGAAATAACTGAATATGTTCTGAATAAGTTTCATTGGGTTTAATGGAATTATAGGGTATTTGAAGCTTCACTGTTTAGAAATTCTACCTCTTAAGAGGTTGGCATGTGGGTAAAATGGCAATACTCAGTCATAACTGAACTCTAAACTGGAAGTTGGGGGTGGGAGAATCTATTTTTTGAGTACTGTTCAGAGAAATGTTACATTAAAACATACAGGTTTTAGTTTGAGCATGCCTCAGTGTTTTCTGTGTTTAGTACCTTTTAAAAGCTTTCATTTCCCTTTGTTTGCAAACAGCTTGATTTTGTCTTTATTACGCTTAAATCTAAAACCAAATTAATGTGTAAAATAAAAACTCATTAAAAATATTCTAGTCCAGTAAGATAATGGTAGTGTCTCATTGATCATTAACATGGGAAGTATTTTTTCTCGTTTTGTTTGTCTCTCTTAGGTCCTATCGTACCACATTCCTTTCCTTGTAAGTTCCATCGAGGACTTTAAAGATCACATTCCAAGAGAGACTGACATGAAGGTAATGTTTGGCCTAGAGGGTGATGGAGTCATTTTTGGAGCTTACTGAAAATACTTAAGGGGCAAGACTTCCATACTTAGTGTGAAAAACCAAGAAACAAAGAACACCCTTTTGTTCAAACTGCTAAGTAGTCCTGCATCTGCAGCCCCTGGTGTTCTGGGGAATAAAAACCCAACAAATAACTGATAGGGTAAGCACGAGTCTCTGGTTGTGATCACATTTGAAAACTTTGATGGAAAGAGCTAAGAACAGAATTTATTATGATATAAGTGATATAAGAGAGCAACGCTGAGCTGCTTCCTGCTGTGAGAAGCATAACTAGTAAAACTAGATGTTTCAAGGCCTCTGTGGTTGGAGCTCTATGCGTGTAATAGCTGCAAGTCTGATTTTGACATTGAATTAAAAATGTGGGTGAACTCACTGTGTAAAATGTTTGGAAAAAAAAATAGCAGCCTAAATCAGGTGCTTTGCTGCTGAATGGTAGCATGTTTCCATCCAGAAACCCGGGCCAGTACATCACATGGCTCTTGGAGAGGTAAGCACAGTACCTGCAACCTAGCTTATTTTTAATCTGTTATTGTCATTTAGGGCCTATGAAGGTTTGCAGGGTTCTTAATGGTAATGGTATCATGGCAGTTTGATTTGCAGGAAATGGATAGTGGGATATACATTGTGCAACTCTTGATTCACTTCTACAGAAACAAGTTTTACAAGTCTGCTCTTGAACAAAGTATGGGTTTTGAGCAATGGAATATATTGTTATTCCTGAAGTTCAGGTTTACATGTTGCAGTTTACTCTTGAGGAAAGAAACTGCAGTTCTGTTGGGTATGAAGATTCACTAAATAGAAAACATCTTCCCCCTTTTTAAAAGTTCAAGTCCATTATCGTAGGCCTCATGATTTCAGAAGAGGGTTTGGCAGTCTGTCTGAAAATGAGTCAGAGGTTGCATGAAGAATATAAGTTACTGAAACTTCATGTGTGCTGTTTCATTCCAAAATATTATCATGTGCTCTTTGAAATTCACAATGCTGATAAATCAGCCATAAATGTTTGATGTCCCAGAAAAGATTGGAATTCATATAATAGTAGAGGGATTCTGTAGAAATGCAATGGAAAAGTAAACTTAAAGGATACTGGCTCATGATAAAAATTGTATCAAAATTATGTAAGTTCCTTTCCCTTCTCAACCTTTCTGTAATTCTCCCCTTTAGTTAAAGGGAAAATCACTGATCACCAAAGCATCATGTTCCATTATTGAACTTGAGGAATCAGTATGCAAAAGAAATGAGAAGGGGAATTCACTGCTTGCTTTGCTTGATATTTTTGGAAAGACCTCCACACCTCCTACTAGACACCCTCTGGTATCAAAGGGGTGCTGAAAGATATTGGTGGGGTAAAGGCTGCAACACTAGTTATTGAAGGCAGGATTTTACCATTGATATTTTTAAGCTGATGATAACTGATCACTTGAAACATCTCAGTGGATCTCTAAAGACACCACTGACCTCATTTGTGTCAGCAGATACGAGAAAGTATAGTACTTGCTGCTTCTCTTCTGGAAGTCACTGGAACAACTGGGTGGAAAAAAAAGCTGTCTAATTGTAAATGAAACCATGCTCAGGACTGTTCTCTGCTTCGTAGCACCACCTAGTTGCCTCTGCTTCATGTAGTATCTGGCTGTTGGCCTTCTCTGGGTCTGCTGTAGTTGTGCTGTGATTTCTGAATATACTTATTTTGTGTGTGTATGTTTCCTAGTTCCAAGTGTCTCAAATAAATGAGTGCTGTGGTACAGTCCACCAGGCTGGTCGCATGATACCAACCACAGATGTCATTGTCTTGTGGTGTGGCATGATGCCATGTAAGCTTGTTTGAGAGTACGTAGCTCGCTGGATAACATTGGAGGACTATGCATGGAGAAGGAGCCAAACCTATGTAATCTTGTCCATAGTGCCTGCTGGGAATACTGGGAACTCTGACATGTGCTACCCAGCCACTCTGCCCAAGCTTTGTCTTGAAAACACCCTGTTGGAAGGGCCAGAGCTGTGCTATGAGCTTGCTAACAGTTAAGCCCGGTGGACAATCAGCAGCTCATTGAGCTTTCTCCTGGCCTTGTCTCATACAGCAGTACAATTGTAGGCAACAAAGGCTTCTTTTGGGACAATAAGTCAGGGTTGGGTTTTTTTCCCTTAAATGAAAGCATGTCAACAAACACATCTTTACAAGGCTTTGTACAGTGTACAACTTACTGGGATAATTGCCCAATAAGTTGTAATTGGGCATATTTTAGGACTTAATAACAGTAATTTCCTATCTACTGTATTTACCAAGCAGAGCGTAAATAGCTTTAAAGCTGTTGATGGAATAAATACTTGGTATGAAATGTTATTTTTATTTTCATATCGAATGAATATATCTGATGAAATCTTATTCTTATTTTAGTGTCCCTGAAACTTACGATTTGTGGTAACTGGTGAAATGGGGGTTGATTCTCCTTTTGTTTACTTGGGGGTTTTAATATTAAATTGTTGGGGTGTCTACACAGGCTTTTATAAAGAGACTTGCATTTGTTCCACTCTTGCTCGTTGTGAATTAGGTCCTGTCCAGACGCTCTGTAATTCTTTTAATGCAGGACTGTACCCAGGCTAATACTATACGCCCTGCTGATGGCATAGCATTTACTAAACAGTGCTGTGTGCTTTCCATATCAGAACTTGTCTTTGAGTAGCCAGGCTAAAGCACACAGATAAGGTTAGTCTGCATGATATCTCCTATGTGCAGCTGATAGAGCTATATGTGAGGATTTATGGGCCAAGTGTAACACGTCTCAAATATATGACCCATTGCTTACGTTCCCTGTAGTCCTTTGTAATTGGCGTAAAGTTATTTTTTCAGAGATTCTGCTGAACTACATCTTCAGATGCATTGTCCAAGATGTAAATTGGGAAAAGAGAACTGTGTGGAGCATTTGTTAATGGCAATAAAAGATACAGCCTGGGATGCGCTGTGGAAAATGGAATACATTTCAAGATGTTATTGTTAGGGCCACGTAGAGTGTAATTCTTGGCACTTGGAATTCCTGGACACTGAATCTATATGAAATTTGCATGTTGTAAGATTCCTTTTCTGCCTCACTTTTTCACCAGATTGACTTTTGGCTTTTGCCTAAAAATGCTGTATTTGCAGATGTTAGCTGGTACTTTAGATCTAGTAAAGAAAATATGTTAGTTTCTTTTGAACAGTAAAGAAAGATGTAGAAATGGCTGATTCAAAGTCAGGATGTTTGCTTTGGAGGTAATGTTGAGAATTATACAAGCTTTGTTTGGCTTGACAAAAAGAAAATCTAATGCAGTGCTCAAAGTACTGACCCAGCTGTTCAATGTAAGTTAGAAACAACCAAAGCCTCTTTACCTTCATATAGCCAAGTCTCTGCAATTCCTCCGTGCCTCAGACTCTAACATGAACGTTTTAAACATGACAGATTCATCACATTTCCACAAAAGCATGCAGTGTTGTACTTATCTTTCTTCTGGTCCTCAGGTGGCAATGAATGTATATGAACTGTCATCAGCTGCTGGATTGCCTTGTGAGATTGATCCTGCCTTGGTCGTAGCACTGTCTTCCCAAAAATCAGGTAAGAAGTTCCAAATTAAAAACTGTGTTAGAATAGAGGGAGAAAAAAAACCCAGAAATAATGCACTGAGGCACAGAAGTTTCAGATGCTGGGAGGAGACGTCTGTATCTTGAGTCCTTTCTATTCCTTTAGACTTTTTAAATGGCAGAAGAACATGATTTGTGCCTGCTGCTTACTGATGTGTTAGCTTGAGGATCTTCTCAACCACATCCAAATTAACTTGTTGACCTAGAAATACATAATGGGTACATGTTGAAGTTGTTCGTGGAACCTGCTTTAATCTAAGGACATTGAAAATAGGACGCTATTGTGAATAGTTATGGACATGATTAGTTTTGTTATAGATGTGTAATAGGTCTGTGTCAGGTAAGATGCCAGAATGCTGTTCTTCATGAACTTCACAACACTGTGTTATGCAAGTGTTAACATGGAGCTGACAAGGGGAAACATGGTAAAATAAACATATTAATGTTCTAACATGTATAGTGCTTCCTCTCACTCACTTTAAAGCACCACTGTCTGAACTTCTCAGTTTTGTTTAATCTGGCAGGTTTGAAGTCATGAATTAAGGCTCTTAAGTGCTCTTTGACAGTCTTCAGCTTTTTTTACTTTATTGCTTTTTTTTTTTCCCACTGGGTGTAATGGAAACTTAATGTTATTATCAGATCATGAATGTTTTAAATGCTAAGTTGTTTTTTCTTGGTTTAATAGTAGTTCTTTTGGGAGCAGAAAACCCTGCTAATTTCAAGCAGCATTTTAATATTCAAACTTAAGTGTCAAGCACAATTTCTTTGTGTATCTCAAAAAAAAAAGTGTATTTTATATGCATTATGTGCATAATATAAGTAGGTGTCTGTTTGTAAGATAACTAGAATCTGAAATGGCGTTTGAAATAGATTATTTTCACTGTGGTTTAGCTGTGACATGTTTAAGATGGGTGAAAAAGACAGGGAATTTCTGCGTATTTTCATGATGGGTTATGATCTCATATTTTGATTCTTACCTTTGCAGTTTGAGGTATTTGGTTTTTAGTAATTCAGTTTACACAGATAAGAGTACTGTGTTTCACCAACTGTTGACTTAATCTCATGCTTGTGCATGGTAATGCTGCTGTTCTTGAAAACACAAGGTTTTAGTGGGAATTAAGGTGAGTGCATATCACCTTCTGCTCATTTACCAAAGAGAGAATGCCAGAGTAATGCTCACCTCAGAGCACATGAAAAAATACCATCCCGCTCAGCCTATTTAAATCTTAGTAACTAAATGGTTAGAAGTGCTAGTGTGGCAGCAGCTTGCCTTCATTCTTATAGATAACAAACTGGAAACTTTTTACAGGTCCACCCTGTGTCTTTTGGCAAGACTGACATGATATTCCTCCTTTCACACCACAAACACCGAGTTTGTTGTTCTTGAGTTTAAATTTCAGTTTTGTCAAAATTTGACTTCCTGCACTTCCTGCAGTTGAAAGGAAATACGGCAAGATTACTTTTGTCATTAAAGAGCTTTATTGGTTTTGGTTTTTTAGAAAACATTAGTCCGGAAGAAGAATATAAGATTGCTTGCCTTCTCATGGTCTTCGTGGCGGTCTCCTTGCCGACTTTGGCTAGTAATGTGATGTCTCAGTATAGCCCTGCCATTGAAGGTAATGTGGAGTCAGCTGCGTATTTGCTGTGATGGTTCCTTCGTAATAGTCCTGGTAGTTTCTTGAATATGTTTGCTTTAAATATTGAATTATGTTTTGTAGTGAATAAAATGTAACAGCCAGTTAAATTAGCCCTAACCTAGGAAAGTTCTTCTGAAAGTTACTTTAAAAAGCATTTACTCAGCTCTCATTTAAGGTAACTTTATATGGAAAACAAGTCTTCCACTTGAAATTATAAGAACAGTCAAAAAACTGTAGGGGGCAGACTCATCCTAGTGTGTGGAATTGTTAGACTATACATTCCACACAAATCAGTGTGAGACTTACTGTGTAATAGTGTAGGTGTTTGAGTAATCTTTACATTGGCTTTGGGCCAGTCAGACAAGGAATCTTTTCTATTTAATACACTGTTCATATTAGTAAGCATAAATTTTTTGAAACAGAATCTGGAAGGTGCAAGCTGTCTATAACAGAATTATATCCTAAGAGTAGGTCAACTTCCTTATTAAAAATAAAATCTTTGCCTCAAGGAAATTCTTTGCATGTAATCCACAAGAAAAAGTTCCCTTTCAGACAAAATTAAGTTGAAAAAAAAAGACTGACAAAGCTGTTCCAACACATACAAAAGTCACCTTTCAGATGTCCAAGCTATTTTCTTTGTGATGTGTATCATGGCTTGCATAAAAGACCATGTTTATTCTGCATCCATTTACTGGGTGCAGTATGTTTTTCCTACCACTTTTTTTTTTCCTTCAGGATGCATTATTTTTAATTCAGTCAAAATTTAGCTCTCAAAGAATGTCTGAACTTCTGAAAATTTAAAGGACCAGAACTTCTGAAAGCCTTCTATGTCACTTAGTGTAATATGCGAAACCTATTTTTTGAGAGACCCAAGATTGTTTTCTTAAATGGGGATTAATTGTATTCTTCACTTTGAGAGATTAGGGATCTGTTAATTCCGAATGAACTTGGTTTAAGACCATATCTCTTAAATGCTACTACTTCATAGTTTCGTAAAATAAATCCCTTGGAAGCACTTCGTGGCACCAGTTTCTCCTTCAAAGGCATCTTACCTACTGTAGAGTCTTAAAACTGGCCAGGGGGGGACAGTACTAAAGGTTTTTAACAATGATTACATTTTCACATTCAGCCCTCTGCACCTCACATGAGTGAGGCTCTCCAGCAGGTAAGAACTCATGCAGGCTCGTCTTCCTCAAGCTCCTCTCTCTTCCAAAGACCGTCTTAGTCCTCAGGTTCTTAGCAGGCTGAAACAACATACAGTTCTTATCTTCTGTTTTGTATCATGTAGCTTAAATATTCCAGTTTCTGTGATTTTATTTACGTGCAGTAACTTAACATGAAGTCAGGTAAAGCCTTGTTTTCGAGTGGGTTCTTAAAGTAAGTACAGTTGTTAGATCTCAAAACTGTGACTGGAAAGAACATCTAGAACTCAAATAAGCCTGTGTTAGGAGTTGCTACTGGTTTTATGACATGTGGCCTCTGTATTATGGAATTCTTTCCTGAGAGGGCTCTTTTCTATTGAGAGGAAAGAGTCTGGCAAAAGGAATACATAAAATCTGCCGCTCTACAAAACTAACTGAACAAATGGGATAGACCTTGTCAGTCCTGCCTGCCTTGCTTAAGACTGCTTTTTCTTGTGTTCTGCCCTTATTGTAGAATACTTGGCTTTAGATGCTTAATACAGATGCTGTTTCCAGAATGAGAACTTCATAAATGCTGCTTTTTATGAAGTAAATTCCCTGGAGAAATCCTGAATTTATACATGAACAAGTCACAGATTTGAAGGAGTTTCAGCCTTCTAATCTGGCAAGCATACCTGCCAAATACAAGCAGTTCTTGGACAGCTTCAGCAATGTCTGTGTTCTCTCTGCCTACTTCAAGATTAAGCCTGTTTCTTCTACTAATTCCAGATAAAGGCTCAGGCTCTTGTTCCCAGTAAGAAATCTGAACTGCTAGTCAAATGTCAGGCTAGAGGACTAATTTGTCTTAGAGGCTAGAATATAACCCTGGTCTGCAAGAGACATAGTCATTTCTAAATACTTGAAACCTGTTGGAAGACAACAGTTGCTCAGCTGAATTCCCTTGCAAACTACAGTCTGAGACATAAAAATGAAGTCACTTAAAAAAAGCCAGCCACTTCAAAAACAAATTCAAATTTACATCAGCAGAATTAAGCACTACAGGTGTTCTTGACTCATGTAGAAGGAAGGGGATTCTGTGATTCTTTTCTGAACTAGCATATTCATGCAGCAATATTTAATTAGAAATAGGAGATGGAATAAGAGTATCAAGCAGGGGGGTTGGGACAAGGGGGACTGCTGGTCGAGATCCACAGGGATCTTCATTAGGACCTACTAATCAGCATATTCATAGGCAGCCAGAACAGGGGCTGAACAGTGAGGTGAGAAAATTTTGGTGTCATATAAAGTTATTGAGGGTATTAGAGGAGTGACGAGCTGCAGCTAGATATTACGATGCTGAGTAAATTGGGCAATAAAATTACAGCAAAAATCCATTTCCAGTAACAATAGTGATCATTTCTCATGTGTAGAGTGATGGGGTCTAGCTGACCTTGTTGTTCAAGTGGGATTTTGGAGTTAAGATAAATGACTGAATGAAAAAGAGTTCCGTGCTCAGCAGTGGTCAGAAAGAACTGGTAAGAACCAGCAGTGCTTGTGTGCGTGAATACTTGTTAGCTCTTTCAGAGACCACCTTTTTTCCATATGCTAGTACTATCGCAAGGTGCTTGCCCAGGTATTTATTAGTTTTGTCTTAAAGTGGTAGATTTGACTTAACTTTGCCCAGAAGAGATACCTCCTGCGGAGCAGTTGTTCTGCTCTCTTTGAAAGCTGGTATAATCTAATCATCTTCCAGGCCTCTGAAGCCTGTGTGAATTTTAGGCAAGATGTTATGCATGGCAGTGAGCAAGTCAATAATTTTGCTCTCCAGTTCCTGTAGGTGTCTTGGGTGAATGCTGTCCGGGCATCATGCCATGTTCATCTACACAGAGGGAAGAAAAATAGCCAATTTAGCTTGAAAGAGCCCTGCTTGCCACATGGCTTTTTTAGCCTGGTCAAGTGGTAATACTCTCGAGTTTTGCAGAAAACAAATAAACCTCCTAATTCCTAAAAACCACAGGGATCTTTGTCAGGTTGTTGTGACCATTACAGCATTCAGAAGGGAGATCTGTACTTCTGGTAGTTTAACTGTTGCCAAGTTCAGTGTGAAAGAATACTTTGCTCCCGTTGTGCAAGATGCTAAACATTTATCTTCCATTGTGACAAGTTCATTTACTTTTGAGTGATGTTTTCCAAAGCATACTGTTACTTTCAAGCATAATGCTGAGGTAATTTGTATATGTTTTTGTTCAGGGCATTGCAACAACATTCATTGCTTGGCAAAAGCTATCAACCAGATTGCTGCAGCATTATTTACCATCCACAAGGGAAGCATTGAAGACCGTCTGAAAGAATTTTTGGCCGTATGTATAACTTCATTTCTAGAGTGACCCTGTCCAAAAAGAGGAGAATGAACTCTCGCCCCCTAATGCCCCTCAATCCATACATAATCTGTCCTTAAATTATCCATCCGTTTGTCATGGCAAATGTTAGCTTTACAGTGGCAATCAGCCATGAGTAATCTTAATCACAAAGGCATACTATAAAGGTTTGGATTAGCATGAATGATTATTAATTAACCAGCATTTGCTCCAATAACAGTACTGTTTCATAATGTTTGTCATGTTACTTAGTTTCCTGTTGTTATAGATGGCAGAGAAACTAAAGTTATTGTATAATAAAGTGTTGATTTTTGACTAGGAGAAAATCAGGTGTGGGTAACCTTTTGGTCTGGCAATAGGGCAAAATTAAGATCTTAACAAGAAAAGTATCTGTTGACTTCAGGAAGTTTTTGAAATTCAACTAGAAAATGTAATGCTAATTTAGGACACAATGCAGATGATTTCATATAAATCTGGGTTTGGTGCACAAGAGAGAAGCATATTATTAATGCAGGTCAATATGTAGATTAAATTGAGTAGCAGTCCTTTAGCAATAGTCAGCTGTGTGCGATGTTGGAAGGTAACAGCAGCAAATTAGTACTAGCGTCATAATTTTTATTTTAATATAATCTTTAGTATTTTAGCACATCCTGTCTCTTACGTTATTGATTGGAAAAAGAAATGTACAGTGCATATAAAATCAAGATTCTGTCTAGCAGACTTTTTCACATGATAGGTCGGACTCTTTAGTTCACCTCCCTCTTCATTTTAGATGCCTTCCACACTTACGAGGGTGGGATAATGGCAACTTTCTGACCCTAGAAGCCCACAGAAAGACATTTTTCTTTTTTCCTTTTATTTTTCTTCTACTTAAAAGGCTCTTTCACTCATTGCATTTTGTAAAAAAGAAAAAACCTTTTGCCGTTGACCTTGTCTAATGCAACTGCTGGCTGTAAAGGATGAAAGAGAAATGGTTGTGTCAAGTTGCATGCATTTGACAAGTGAAGGAAACCAGTATAGTTCCATGTGATTTAAACACTTTTGGTATGAGGTTTGCATTTTTTCAGTGTTTACGAACTGGTTTCAGACCACTGCTTTTACTGCACAGGCCATGACTTGATCCTTCGGATATTTTGTTAATCTTTCTTTTCGAACACCTTTTATATATCGCTTACTGTTAGCCTGAAAGAAAAACGTGTCTCCGGAGGAAAACGTACTGCAGGAGATGATCCGCCTTCCTGTCAAAGTTAATTAAATAGAGAAAAAAACTTGTATCTGCAAATGACCTCAGTTACCATATTCTGTCAGCCTGAACTTGTAAATACCTAAGTACGTGTTAGAAGTTTCTAGGATATCTTCTAAAACTAGTATTTGTAGGGTTGCTCATGGTCTGATGAAATACTATTCATGTACATTTAGGATGACATTTCCTCAATTGAAAATACAGCTTAGGAGTAGAACTCAATCTTCTACTGCAAAATGAGTTTAACTTCAAACAGTTAGAAACTTCAGTCTCTTCAAAACTTATGAAAATGCAGTAAGTTTACCTGCGTATTGGGAATGACAGAAGAAGCGAGATCTAGATCCTATGGGAGTTCTGTCATTGATTTCAGTAGACTTTGTAATGGTCAACCAGTGATAACAGTGAGCAGTTCTTTACAATTAATTCTGTCACTTTTTCTATTAGAATAGCATATACTTGTAATGATAGCAGTACTAGAAATCAACAAAAATGGCTCACTGAGACTAAAGCCTGGTGATTGTTCGTGTGCTCAGGCTTGCTCTCCTTGGTTGTTGCTAGTACAACTCGGCGTCCACTGGCTGGGATATTGGTTTCTTTAGAAAGGTAATATGTGTGTGCGTGTAACAAAACAACAGAAACTGATCAACACATTATTTTATTTACTCCTTTAAAATATGCATTTCATATAGCTTGCATCATCTAGTCTACTGAAGATTGGCCAGGAGACGGACAAAACTACTACGAGGAACAGAGAATCTGTTTACCTACTACTAGATATGGTAAGTGTTTGTTTTACGTGTGTTACTAACTGAAGGAGCAGGCTCTGCATTGCATCATTTAATAAGGGGGGATTGGGTGTCACCTTGGTGGTTGTAGCTCATGAACCAGTAGAAGTAATTATTTATGTCGTTCTTCCCAACATTCTGATGTCAGGAATTAATATTTTTCATTCCCCCAACACAGGCACACATTTGTACCTTTGTTGCCAGAACATCGTATCACATTGTTCAGTTCATTCCCATTGTTCACTTACTACATACAATATTAAAATGAAATTTCACATACAGGAAGCACTGTTCAGAGTGTGTGGGAGAGAAACCTCTCTGCTCACAGGTTTTCCTTTCAGTATTCTGTATCTTCTGGAAATGGCTGAAGTGCTGTATATGCAAGAAAGCTAGATGACTAGCTTGGAGAAGCACTGAGTTTGTAGCACTGTGTTTTTCTCCCCAGCATTTAAACTTTGTGTTATTTCTTTTTGCTGTGAAACATGAGTGGTGGTGTGGTGCAGACCAGAAGTATCTACGTGAAATAGATTATCAGCAGCAGGCAGTGGAAGGTGTTTTGCAAAACCTTGTATTTCTGGTGTGTTTCAGATTGTGCAGGAGTCTCCCTTCCTGACAATGGATCTCCTGGAGTCTTGTTTCCCTTACGTCTTGCTGAGAAATGCATACCATGCTGTCTACAAACAAAGTGTCACATCCTCTGCCTAAGGATCTACTTAGTGGAGATAAGACATAGCACGCGTCTGTGTGGCCTCAGTTTTATCTGTAAACTGTGGAGCTATTTTACTTCATGGCCTGATGAACAGTTTTGTGGATTATAAACTTTTTTCCATAAAGTTGTATTTCTGATCAGTGGTTTCTTATTATGGTTGTACTGCAATATAAGCTTGGTTGATTTTAGGTTGCACATTCATGGAAAAAATCTCTTTTCTCACTACTTTTTCTTTTTTTTTTCTTTTTTTTTTAATTTTAGAGCATCAGTTATGTTTGAAAGATACTACTTCTGCTATATGTTTTTTGATATTGATCATGCAAAACAAAAATTGCTTGTTTATTTCCCAGAAGAAAAATGTATTTAGTGATTATTTTAGATAGTGTAGCTTTCATCTGTGTGTAAATTATTTCATATAGGGAGAGTTATAATCTTGTACCTATTGTTCTTATTGAAAACAAATATTGGATGTGCATTTCTGTGAAGTAATTACAGCATTTCTAGCTTTATTTTGAAACATTCACCAGTCTACATCCTGACACTATCTAACATTACAAATGCTCTAGGACTGCTTATCCTCCTGACAGATCCTCTCCCAATACTCTTAAACAACAGCAAGTGGTGTTGTTTGTATAAAGCATAGTGGAATTTTTTTTTTAACTAACTTCTGTGGTGCCCTGTTGGCATTAACACTACCATTGTACCCTGCTGTATAATAAACATTCTTACAGTTATCACATGTTGATAAAATGTTAGCCCTTAACCACTTTTTATATGTTTTAAATTTTTGAAATTCAAGTGTACCTTCCATAACATACAATAAACACTAGACTGTATTATCTGTAGGTGAATTATTTTTAATATAAATGTTATCCTAGTATTTTAAGCTTAAACTGTACTGTTCACTGATTTATATCTCACAGTTCATTAAATATCAATCCTCAGAGCTTTTATGCGAAGGCTTCGTTTAATCCTTCCCCTTTTGGCTTCTGCGATAGTGAATCTTGTAAAAAGTTGGAAGAAGGAACTAAAAACAATGTAAAAAGTGTCAGTTTAGTGCCATTGTTCCTTGAATCTTAATTTTGCATAATAAAGCGAGAAAAGGCATTTATACAGGACGTAGTGATGCCAGTTGTACCCATAGAAATAAGTGTATTGTTAAAGTATAAAACTTGAAGCGATCATAAAACAGGAGAGTGTTGCTAAAAGTGTTAACATCAGGCATTCCTGAAGCAGATGTACAATAGGCCTTTTTCTGTCAGCGGTGCAGATTGGCACGCAGGAGAGCATTGGCTCATTTAGCCTGAAAGCTGACCAGATGGTTGTGCTCTTTAATCCCCAGCATATAAAAGCAATGTGTTTCTCAACAGGCTCTGGACATTGTATAAAGCTCCTGTTCTTGATGCAACTTCTGTGCTTGCTGGTAACTTTTTCCTGTTATGAAAGAGCTGTAGTGTGCTCAGTTACAATAGCTTCCTCTGTCCAGAGGAAGAAAGCACTGGAATAAAATTGTCCTAAGGAAGTAAGACAGTACATCTATATTTTTCCTAATTAATGCATTTCATGTTATAACCATGGAGTTGTTTTTAAATTGATAATTTTGTACCATAACAAATAAGTTTGCTCATAAAGAAGTTAGGTCAAAAGCAAGATTTGAGAGTTCTGTAATATTTATGATCTAATACGTTCAAATGTCTTGACTTTAATTAAGATTTTGATTGTAATGTATCCTTTTGTGGAAAAATAATGCCTATTTCAGGACTGACTCTGGAAAAACTCAGCTTTAAGAAAGAGCCTACTTTGTGTCTTTAATCTAAGTACAAAGCAGTTGTGTTTGGTCATTGACCTTGGGGCCCTGTCAGCTTTCCACTGTCTGAGGTATCACTGAACTAAGCCTAGAATAGAGGTGATCTCTGACAAACAGGTAACGAGTGCATAATCTCTGCGAGAAGCTGCTTCTAACACAGATGAGAGTAGTCATGAACCTTTTAGATTCAGTAGTTCCTGCGGGATCTCTGACATGATTTTTGCTGTGCTGCCTGGCACACAAATGCCTAAGATGATGCCTTTCTAAACCACCCTTCCTGCAAGAACTCGGAGCATGCTCAGCACCGAACCAGGAAATGGGGAGGGAAACTGGGGGAGAATTGTGTAGACTTCTCCATGTCTTGGTTGGGTTTTAGAAGGGGGTTCGGGTAGAGGTGGAAGGGTGTCCTTGCTGCTTGTTCTCTGCTGTATTTCTGTCGTTTCTGGTTTCAGCTGAGCTATACTACAAAGCTATTTAGGGTTCAGCCCATCAAGCATAGTCCTCAAGTCAAACCTGTGTCCATGCACTACACAAACTGTACTAAGTCTTCTAAACCAAGTTTGTTGGGGAAGAAGGTAGAGAAGGAATTCTTCCTCCAGAGCCAGCAACACCACGTCCACAACTTGGTAAGTTCAACTGCTGGCATGGTACATTTGAGTCATCTCAGGTGGCCTTTGGTGCCTTTCCAGAAGTGTTTGTAATTCCTGGAGCATGAAGCACAGAAAGCTGAGCTGGGCCCATATGGAGACACTTTGGATCGAATGTCTACCCATGGGGGAGAGCTCTGCCTCATCTGAGAGAGAGCATGGAAGAAGAATGCCCTGTTGCTGCCCAGAAAGCTAATTTTATAACTTAAAAAGATGTGTGCATCAGGGCAAAATATTACCAATGAAAACAAGGGCTACTCTTAATACTTCATTGTCATAGCTATTTGTTCTCTAGATATGAAAAGGAGTTGGTAACCAGACTGGAGACACTTGGATTAGACTGGCTTTGATGCACTGGGGAATGGCATTCTCCCCAGAAAACGCTGGCATGAGGCTGGTGATTTGAGGAAAGATAGGAGCCTTCTTCAGCAGGTCATCGTGGACTTGTATGACTTCAGAGCTTATCCATTCCAGAGTCAAGAATTCTTGACCGTAAGAATGCCTTGCCTCTGAACTGTATTTTTGCCAAGTTTCCCTGGTCCTGGGATGCAGCGTTTGTGTTTCAGACTAAAATGCTCTGTTACTTACCAGTAACTATTAAAACTCTGTCAGTTTGGCTATGTCCGAACTAACGCTATAATGTTTTTTGGTGAGTGGCTCCGTCAAGCAGTAGCAAACTCAGAGCAAACACCTTTTAACTGTAATACACTTCAGATACTACAGAAGTCATTTAAGGCAGTTGCATTCACTTAAGGACTGAACGAATACAGGGAAACAGCTTTCATGTCGGTCCTCGTGGCTAGCCCTGAAACACCAACACAGCTGGCTGTGCAGAGCAAGGTAATTAAAAGACAGCCACATGTTTGGTGTCATGGATAAGGACCACACTTTCCAGTGTTGTCAAATAACCAGTTTTCAAAAACACCAAAGTTCTGTTTTCCTTTGTTTCAAGTACAATTTTTGAATAATTTCTAATAAAGGTAAATCCTCTCCTGAAATAACAAGTTTTCACTTGAATTGACCCATTCTTGTAAGCTTTTTTCCTTGGTCATGCTATAAAGTCTCTAAGTATTTGTACTATCACAGAACAAAATGAAAATGGCCTCCTGACCTGTGTCCAAAACCATATTCATTTGCTGTTAGTCGTGCTGTTCCTAGTGCTGCTAGGTCAAAATGACCTGCTCCCTGGATACAGTGTCGGTGTGTCTTACACAGTTCCGTAACAGAGAATATCGGTATTAAAATGAGAATGAAAAGCCTGTGTTGAACTTACCATAACACAAAGGGATTTGAGGAGTTTGAGGTGAACTCGATGGAGCCAGTGCAGAGGACAGAAGACTTGGGAAGAGCAGCATCATTTCTAAATAAAAATTGAATGATAATGTATGTAATTAGGACACAACAGACCAACAAGGAAGCCATTCCTTGCACAGGAGAAGTAAAACCAAGAATGTACTGTAAATTACTTTTGTGCTAATTATGGCAACAGAAAACAGGAGTGAAAAGGGAAGTAAGGGGGGAGTTGAAAGTGATGCTCAGAAAAGTTGGGGAGGATGCTCAGTGACTCTTGGTCCATTTAGTAATGTTGAAGTTGCCTTTGACACGTCATGGATTCAGTCTAGATTGAAATCCCAGATGTCAGAATTGCATTTAAAATTCTCAGGTGTCATCTGTTTTCCACTCTGTACAAAAGGCATTCAGCTTTAGGATCATTTAAATAAAGACAAAGGATGCCCAAAAGTGTAAAACTTTGAGTAAGGCACCTTAGTGTGAGCATGTGTTTGCTAAAATGGAGTCAGCAGGGCTGGGCATGAACACCTCGTGCCTGGTACTGTGAAATACTGAAGATGGTCTGTGCTGTTTGGATTTGGTTCTGTTTATGTCTTTGAAATGGAAGATGCCGAGAATGATGTTAGGTGTTACAATGAGACCAAGGTGGGTGAAATAGTTCATCTCGGCAGTTTATTTGGATAACAAAGTACGTCAAATAGCCAAAAAGCAGCTGAGAAAAGGGGCTGAGCGTCTGACACTTGCTTTAGAGGTGACTTTCTTCAGGAAATAATTGTACCTCTATTCTCAGAACAACTTTGTTTTGAATGCCAAGAAAAGAGATGAATTTGCATCTAGTTAAAGTTCAGAGGGAAACCATAGTGACAAGACTGGGTGGCATGGTTTAGTGTGAGGTGTCCCTGTCCATGGCAGGGGGTTGGAACTGGATGATCTCAAGGTCCTTTCCAACCCTAGCTATTCTATGATTCTATGACTGTAATAATGCATTTGTCATATAATACTACTTGTTTGCTGGCTAACCTGTGGTGGCACAGGCACTGGTTGGAAGTTGTCACAACCATTTGCTAAGGGCTGCGTGGGATCAGAGTTGATCTGGGTTTAATTGGTCACTTCAGCTGGTGGAAATGGACACCACCCCATGGGGATTGTACTGGCCGAGCTGGCACTGGCATAGCTGCAGTAGGTATCAGATGCCTTTGAAGAAGGATCCTGGAGCATTTCAAACCAACATCGCCTTAGAGCTGCTCAAAATCCCAGATCCAAGCAGCAAAAGGAAGAAGTTGTGTCTTGATGTTCTGATTTTTCAGGAAGGTGATGGGGGTGGAGAACAGTGAGTAAAGACACAGCCTCTGGCATGGTGCTTAGGTTACCTGGACCTCGACTTCTAGGTCTGCATGAAACTAAAGCCACTGATAACCCCTGAGGACCATTTTTAAACCATGATACATGATGCTGGAGCATGTGGGTAGTTGCAAAAGCACTGGAGCTGAGAAGCAAAGCAGGAAAAACGTGCTGCCTTCTCCCTGGGGAAAGCTACCAACAAACCATCCTGTGGTAGTGGAAAACGTCTTCCTCTAAGCTTGTGTTCTAATGATCCCAGCGTGGTGACAGACACCCCTGCCATCAGAGGATGAACTCACCAGGTGTTTAATGAGTTCTTGGCATGCAGGTAAAATAAGTAAGCTTTTTCTAAGTTACAAAAGGCTGTGAATGCTCCATCCTTGGCGGTGTTCAAGGCCAGGTTGGATGAGGCCTTGGGTGACATGGTTTAGTGTGAGGTGTCCCTGCCAATGGCAGGGGGGTTGGAACTGGATGATCTTAAGGTCCTTTCCAACCCTAACTATTCTATGATTCTATGTACTTATAGACCGTCAGCTCTTCCTTAATTTTGGGGAGTCTTTCTATATCTATTTTTATATATATACATTTCTATACCTACACCTTACAGAAGTAAGAATGAAGTGGCAAAATACAAAGTCACAGCTGCAGCCTCAGCAACTCTGCCCAAATCTAAAGCTTTCCAGTAAATCAGAAACATGGCACAAACCTGAGCTGTGAGGTTAAAAACTAGCATTGAGGAGCTCCTCGTCTGCAAAGCATCGCTGGCTGTGTGTGGTTCCTGCTGCATGGGTCTGATGGAGCGAGTGAGGCTTGCACCTCGAGCAGCTGGGAATCCGGGCTGGGAGGAGTTAAAACCTTCTGTCTGTGTTGACTTCAAGTGGAGTTGTTTCTACAGGATTGGATTTCAGAGTTTTCTGCTGCTTGTGTGGCTCGCAGGTGGGAGCAAAAGCCCTCAGGAAAGGTGATGTTTCTCTTCCTGAACTTGCTGAGGTTCCCCCTTTGTGATCTCACCAGTAACTGCTGAAAACAGGAGTAAAAAACACATGAACCGTGTTGGCTTCTATTTATAGGTAATGCTTGATCCTAGGGCATGTCAAACCTAATCAGCTGCCGCCACAATCAGGGGTGAGACTGAGGTTTCAGCACCGGGCAATATTAGGTGTTCCTGGAAAACTCAGCTGTTTGTGCAGGGCTTATTTTCAGGCACGGGTGTGATCTGGTGCTTAATACTGCTAATAAATCTGGGTGAGTGGGAGCAAGGGCAGACTTGGGCCATGCAGTGGGAGAGGCTGTAAATCTGAAATAGTCGATTTATGGTTTAACAAAATTAAACTTGCAGTGGTTATAGCCTCTAAGCTGGGCATCTCAAATTATTCCTGCAGGGGTCAGACTAGAAATGCTACGTAATGTATATGGTATTATAGAGCTTTGCAGGGGTTGTGGGTTTATTTTGCCTTAAATGCTCCATCTGGAGGCAATTATAACTCAGAGAGGGTTCAGTGGATTCTGTTGTGCCTGAATGGCCCACAGTGAGAGCGAAAGTTGTCATTTTCATTATCTGCATGGTCACCGCAATACAGTGTTGTGATTTGTCGCATTAGAAAAACGAACCGAATGCCTGCTTAAATTGAACACCTGTACATAGTACTACCGTGGAGGCTAGCTCCCAGTCAGCAATACTTGATCATCGATACTTGAGCATCAGCAATACTTGAGCATCTTGATGAAATTCAACAAGGGCAAGCGTAGAGTCTTGCATCTGGGCAGGAACAACCCCATGGGCCAGTACAGGTTGGGGGTTGACTTGCTGGAAAGCAGTGTAGGGGAGAGGGACCTGGGGGTCCTAGTGGACGGCAGGATGACCATGAGCCAACACTGTGCCCTTGTGGCCAGGAAGGCCAATGGCATCCTGGGGTGTATCAGAAGGGGGGTGGTCAGTAGGTCGAGAGAGGTCCTCCTTCCCCTCTACTCTGCCCTGGTGAGACCGCATCTGGAATATTGTGTCCAGTTCTCGGCCCCTCAGTTCAAGAAGGACAGGGACCTGCTGGAGAGAGTCCAGCGCAGGGCAACTAAGATGATGAAGGGAGTGGAGCATCTCCCTTATGAGGAAAGGCTGAGGGAGCTGGGTCTCTTTAGCTTGGAGAAGAGGAGACCGAGAGGTGACCTCATCAATGGTTACAAATATGTAAAGGGTGAGTGTCAGGATGATGGAGCTAGGCTTTTCTCAGTGATGTCCAGTGATAGGACAAGGGGTAATGGGTGTAAACTGGAGCATAAGAGGTTCCATGTGAACATCAGGAAAAACTTCTTTATTGTGAGAGTGACAGAGCACTGGAACAGGTTGCCCAGGGGGGTTGTGGAGTCTCCTACATTGGAGATATTCAAGGCCCGCCTGGACAAGTTCCTGTGTGATGTACTCGAGGTTACCCTGCTCTTGCAGGGGGGTTGGACTAGATGAGCTTTTGAGGTCCCTTCCAACCCTCGGGATTCTGTGATTCTGTGATACTGCGATGCAGCAGCAGGTCCGCCCCTACAAGCACCAGAACTGCCATCAGGACATCAATTACATCTCAGTCAGGACAGTTGAGTGGCTGTAGATGGTTGTTCTTCATCTCTGCACTGTGGGGAACTGCTGTATTAACACAGAGGAAAGGTGGAATTAAGTGGAAATGGAGCTACTTTGCTCTGAAACACAGGCAAATGCTTCCCCAGTCTTAGGTCCTGCTCTCTCATGGGCTCAACCGTGGTCGCACGCGTGGCTCCAGCATGGCTTCATGTACAGCTTCTGACTTAAATGGAAACAGAGCTGCATAGATGATGCTATGCAGAAGTACTTCTGCTTTTCTGCGTTTTGAACTGTGAAAACGTAGTTCTGAATGGGATCACAGGCTGTAGGTAATTCCTCTACAAAGAAGAGAGAAATACAGGGGACATGATAATCAGATGAATTAAAGATTAGAAACAATAAAAAGCTGATATGAATTCTGACTTCGGTGTAATGCTCATGGATTTAGCAACTATAGATTATAGACAGAAATATTTCCTCGGAATTTAAGATGTGCTCTCCCAAAGGAAAAGATGGAAGTTCCATCCATGGCTTTTGCTTGACTGCACACTAAATGCATGTGAAACCAAGGGATGAGGAAAGTTGTGGACATTCTGATCTCAGCTAAACAGGAGCATTTCTCTTCCCCCATCATCACTTGTGCTCAGATTTGCACAATATATTGCACTGAAAATGAGCTGGGAGGACTCAGAGGAGAATTGCAAAGGCATGTCAGGAAATTCAGCTTTTTGTCCTCTGCTTTAACTGTGCTGAGTACTTTGAGAAGCACAAACAGCTTCCGATAAACAGGGCTGTGCTTTCCTGCAGGATCACCAATACGAGTTCCAACATCCGGGTGGAAAATCAGCATTGCAGGTACCAACTTCAGTATCGAGATGCTGTAAACCCTGACATAGCCTCAAAAACCTGGGAGAAACCCAAGCAGCAAACAAATTCACCTTGCAAAATGAGGCTGCCGTGGGAGACGTGTACAAGCGAAACACAAGTGAGTTTGTGTTGGCAGACTGAATGCCTACAACAGGTAATATTAAATGGAATTGCTATTGGCATCATTTTGTCTTTGAAATGCACCTGAGTTGGGCTTCTTGGTGCTTAAAGGTAAAGCAACGTATTTTCCTAGCCATACTATTAGTTTTACATAGGATGCAAAATACTGGGGGAATAGGGTTGGCTTGTTTTTTGCTGGGACTTCAAGAGTAGGTAATGTGAGCAATATAATATGAATGTATCATTCTAGGAGGCATGCAGCCCCTGAGGGCATGGGCTAGTTAATAATGAGCTGTCCAATCAAAACAGCCCCCAAAAATTACAAGTCTGAAAGGCTGCATTTAAAGAACCTCTTCTTCTTCCTCGCTACTTCCAAGTCCTCCACAGAGAAGCCTGAAAGATGACTAAATAAGTTAATAGTCCCATGTGTTTTGTCTACCTGAGGGAGCTGGAACAAGACCTGGGCTGGAACAGGAAATGTACAATAAATCCCATTTTTATGACTCTGTAAGTCAATGATTTTACGGTTTTAGTAACAGCTGTGCACGAAGTATTTTAGGGGTTGGTTTTGGTGAGTTTCTTGGGGTTTGTTTTGTTTGTGGCTTTGTGTTTGTTTTTTCAAGGCGCTGCATGTAAGCGAATTAAACTGTATGTAATCCTGAGATTGCTATAGGAAGGTTCAGGAAAGCACAAACCTGTTCTGAAGAAGTATTTTTATCTCAGCTAGTTTTCTCCTTAGAAACAGCCTGAATAGCTATGGTCATGCTTGCATTTCTTTTTTCCATTTGGAATGGGCAGGAGCAGACCATAAAACACAGTGCCTGGTTTATAAACAGCAGCCCCCTGCGCAGCCCGAAGCAGGAAGATGACAGGAAGCCCACCAAACACAGGATGAGCTCTGGGTCTGGTTGCTGGTCTGAAGGGTCTGGCAGAACAAGAAACTGAAAGGGAAAAGGTGACTGACAATCATGTCACCTAGAGCTTACAGCCTATCGCAAGCTCTGCCCTATGGTGCCAGTGGGGTTTAGGGCATCTACAGTATCTACTAAACATCATTCCTCTTCGAAATGTACCTGCAGATTTGTTGATCTGCTGAACTGTGCCCCAAGCCAGAGCAGATGCTGGGCTCTTGTCACTCCTGTGCCTTCTCTGGCCTATGAACTCTTGTCACTCCTGTGCCTTCTCTAGCCTATGAACACCTCCTGCCCCACAGAATAAGCGGCTGGGGTGTATATATGGGGATGTTTTATATACCTGAAGGGATACTGCAGCACTTGAAGACAGAACTTATGCCAACAAACACATACAGGTGCATGCCCTGGCTACAACCCATTTGTCTTGGCCAAACCTGTATGTGTTTCTTACTGTTACAAGGCAGGGTTTGAATTTCAGTTTTAACAAGGTAATATTTCTGTTCAGAATGTCGTTCTTCCAGCTTCAATTTGAAATACGCGCATTTCTGTATTTTAAGTGGTGACGCTTTGGTAACGCACAGTTCTACCAGCTGAGCTGGGCATCAGAGCATCTCATAAAACCAGCTCTCGCTTCTTAAGCCCCTGGCTGTTTACCTGACTTCCCCGAGAGAAAAACAAGTGGGTGGGGAGACAGTAGACATTCCTCAAGGAAAAAACAGTGAAGGAATGAATTAATGACAGCTGTCTGGAAGCAGCTCCTTACTCAGCCTCCTTCTGGGGAAGAGTGCAAAGAACAAAGTCCTCAGTCCCATTATATGTTCTCTGCAGCCCTCCTCGTGCTGCCCTGTTTCTGTACTCAAAGAAAGTCGCTTGGACATCCCCATTGCTGTGAGGGTTATCCAGCCACGTCCCACAGAAATCCATCCTTGTGCCACTGCAAAGCCACTGAGTTGTTTTTCCAATGGGTTATAGATGAGCAACTGGGGCAGCGTGGCCCTGGCCTGTCGTCTGCACTGCCGTGGGTTACTGTGATTCCTGTGGGGCATGACATCAATAATAAACTCTTTCTGTAACTTTTGTATGAGGGATAAATCCTTGCCTGTTTCCTCAGCTCCACCAAGGACTTGTTTGTTCTAGGAAATGAGTTTGTGTGATAGGATCGGTTATATTATTCTTCTTTAAATGTATAGGTCTGTACCACCCCCTCAGAGCCCACCAACAAACTCACAGGCAGGCAGCGCTCATCCCAAACTGCTGCCTGGGCACGCTTTCATTAAGACATTCTTGCTAGTCTTACAGGACATCAAGCTTATACAATGATAATACAATAATTTGACTAACGCCTGTTGGAGGGGTACCAGGTTAGGGATCTGATCGTTGTCACCCCCAGAAGTTTAACGCAACTGCAAGCTGTAGAAAGAGATTTTGTTTTCCTCCTAAATCGCAGAACCACAGAATGGTTTGGGCTGGAAAGGACCTTAAGATTACCCAGTTTCAACCCCCGGCCATGGGCAGGGACATCTCACACCACACCATGTTGCCCAAGGCTCTGTCCAACCTGGCCTTGAGCACTGCCAGGGATTTACCACTACTTTGGGTAGCCTGTTCCAAGGGGATACAATTCCCATCAGCAGTGTGGGGCATCCACAGTAAAAGCTACTTTCCTGCCCAACCTTTCCACTTGTGTATGAATGTCGGGTGCAAACCTGCGCACCACCTCTGGTCATCTGGATAGTGTGCACCCCCAGCACTGCATGGTGCAGGAGCAGACAGCCTGGGCAGGGGGGAGCAAAGCTTTTCCCCTCTCCCTCTGCCAAATGGGGGTGGTGGGTTTGGCCTCTCCCATACAGTATTTTGAGGCTGATGCCAAACACGAAATGCTGCAGCACACACCTCAGCTATCAAATGAACTCCATGCTCCTCATGTATTTCAGCTCCGGTTAAAAGTTCCAGTGTTTTTGCAGCAACTGCATGTGAAGGCAGAGAGCAGGTTCTTTGCTCTTTTGCTCCAGCCACTTCATTTTCCCTAAGGTAACCTCTCCAAAGCACTACAACCATGTATTTATAGCATGGAACCACAGGCTCTCCTCTTCACTGCCTCTTTTGTTTCTTTACCAGCCTTCTCACCAGTTTAAAGAGGTGTCGAGGCTGACTATAGTGCTTCCGTGTAACAGCAGATAACCCAGCAGACACTGAAGTATAGGTATTTGGGAAAAATAACAGTGTTCCAGGTCGGTAGCCAGATTGCACTTGCCAAGTTTCAGCCAGAGGTGGGTGATAATTTGCCAGCTAAATGCATAGGAGGTACATTCACACTGATGCTGAAAGATTTAAAGGCGATCTCATAGGAACATCCATTAGTGCTTGTGAGTTTGTGGGATGTCATCATTTGCTGTACTGAGAAAGTATTTGCAGTTGTAGATATAGACTAGATATAAGGAAGAAACTCTTCCTGTGATGGGGGTGAGGCACTGGCACAGATTGCCCAGAGAAACCATGGCTGCCCTACCCCTTGCCCCATCTCTCATGCCCATAGGCTGCTATGAAGTCTCCATGCAGCTTCTCTTCTCCAGGCTGAACAGCCCCAATGTTCTCAGCCGGTCTTTGTATGGGAGCTGTTCCAACCCCTGATCATCCTCGTGGCCTCCTCTGGACATGCCCCAACAGCTCCATGTGCTTCTTATGTTGGTGACACCAGAACTGTATGCGGCACTTCCAAATAATCACAGTATCCCAGTATGCTAGAGATCGGAGGGGACCTCAAAAGATCATCCACTCCAATCCCCCTGCCAGAGCAGGAACACCCAGATGAGGTTACACAGGAATGTGTCCAGGCGGGTTTTGAATGTCTCCAGAGAAGGAGACTCCACAACCCCCCTGGGCAGCCTGTTCCAGTGTTCCGTCACCCTCACTGAGAAGAAGTTTCTTCTCAAGTTTAAGTGGAACCTCTTGTGTTCCAGTTTGTACCCATTACCCCTTGTCCTATCATTGTTTGCCACTGAGAAGAGCCTGGCTCCATCCTTGTGACACTCCCCCTTGATATATTTATATACACTAATAAGGTCACCCCTCAGCCTCCTCTTCTCCAAACTATAGAGACCCAGCTCCCTCAGCCTTTCCTCATAAGGGAGATGCTCCACTCCCTTCATCATCTTTGTTGCCCTGCGCTGGACTCTCTCCAGCAGGTCCCTGTCCTTGAACTGAGGGGCCCAGAACTGGACACAATATTCCAGATGCGGTCTCACCAGGGCAGAGTAGAGGGGAAGGAGGACCTCTCTCGACCTACTGACCACCCCCCTTCTAATACACCCCAGGATGCCATTGGCCTTCTTGGCCACAAGGGCACAGTGTTGGCTCATGCTCATCCTGCCGTCCACTAGGACCCCCAGGTCCCTCTCCCCTACACTACTCTCTAACAGGTCGTTCCCCAATAGAATCATAGAACAGTTAAGGTTGGAAAGGACCTTAAGATCATCCAGTTCCAACCCCCCTGCCATGGGCAGGGACACCCCACACTAAACCATGGCACCCAAGGCCTCCTCCAACCTGGCCTTGAACACTGCCAGGGATGGAGCATTCACAACCTCCCTGGGCAACCCATTCCAGTGCCTCACCACCCTCTCAGTAAAGAATTTCTTCCTTAGATCCAATCTAAACTTCCCCTGTTTCAGTTTGAACCCGTTACCCCTTGTCCTGTCACTACAGTCCCTGATGAAGAGTCCCTCCCCAGCATCCTTGTAGGCCCCCTTCAGATACTGGAAGGCTGCTATGATCTCCACGCAGCTTCTCTTCTCCAGGCTGTATGTGGATATACCTCTGGGAGACTGATCTGAAATCACTGCGTTTGTGTCTATGTTCTCAGCAACGTTTTTAGCGTTTTCTTGAAGCAAGTGATTGCTGTTCCCAGAGGATGGGAGGTATCTGTGCCTTAGAGGGATGTATGACCGTAAATGTTTAGGGTTGGAAAAAACGATCATCCAGTTCCAACCCCCCTGCCATGAGCAGGGACACCCCACACTGAACCATGGCACCCAAGGCCTCATCCAACCTGGCCTTGAACACCGCCAAGGATGGAGCATTCACAACTTCCTTTGGCAACCCACTCCAGTGCCTCAGCACCCTCACGGTAAAGCACTTCTTCCTCATACCTACCCCGAGCTTCCCCTGTTTCAGTGCAAACCCGCTAGCCCACTCACACCGCACAGGCAGCCTCTCCCGTCCGCGGCGGCCTCCGAGCAGCTCTCCTTTGTTCGGTGCCAGGCCGCGGGCCGGCGCAGGGCTCCCCGGCACGGCCGCAGGGCAGAGGCGGGCCCGGCGGCCCCCCCGCCCCGTCCCGTCCCGCCCGGCGCGGAGGGGCCGGTCTGCGGGCGGGGCCCGGGGGGCAGCGCGGGCGCCGCGGCCTGAGGAGCCGCCCCCCGCGCCGAGGTCTGGGCGCTCGGCCCCTCGGCTGCGCTGGGCGCGGCGCGGCGCGGCGGGGGCATGTGGCAGGGTGTGCCGGTGCTGGCCCTGGCCGGGCTGCTGGTGCTGGGCCGGGCGCCGGCGGGGCGGGCGGCGGCCTGCGAGCCGGTGCGCATCCCGCTGTGCAAGCCGCTGCCCTGGAACATGACCAAGATGCCGAACCACCTGCACCACAGCACGCAGGCCAATGCCGTGCTGGCCATGGAGCAGTTCGAGGGGCTGCTGGGCACCAACTGCAGCCCCGACCTGCTCTTCTTCCTCTGCGCCATGTACGCGCCCATCTGCACCATCGACTTCCAACACGAGCCCATCAAGCCCTGCAAGTCCGTGTGCGAGCGCGCCCGCGCCGGCTGCGAGCCCGTCCTCGTCCGGTACCGCCACGCCTGGCCCGAGAGCCTGGCCTGCGACGAGCTCCCGCTCTACGACCGCGGCGTCTGCATCTCCCCTGAGGCCATCGTCACCGCCGAGGGCGCCGGTGAGTGCGCGGGACCGCTCCGTGCCCGCCCGTCCGGACAATGGGCGCCGGCGAGCGGGAGGGAGGGAGGGGAGCCCGCCGGGGGGGTCCTGCCCTTTCCCCGCTCTTTCGGACTTTCTCTGAGCCTGTGTTCTGCCCGCACGCTTCTCTTTGCTCTTTTTCTCTCCGCTTTCACCAGCCGCATCGCTGCTGGAAAAGTTTCGCTCTTGGCATGGAGGGTGTGTGTCAAGTGACAGCCCTGCCGTCGTGGCGGGGAACCCTTACTAGTGCGGGAGCGGCAGCCCTCGTTCCGTGCAAACGGGAGGTGTCCCGATGCCCCGTGCTGCTGCTCCGCCGGCAGCGGTGCCCGTTCGGAAGGCAGAGCTGCCCGGGAGCGGTGTGCTCGCCCTCACAGCAGCCCCTGGCGCATCCCCGGCCGCTCACCACCCCAGAGGGGCTGCTCCCCTCCGGCCATCGCGCCCTGGGCGCAGCCAGCGGGTTGTTGGAAGGAGCCGTGTCCAGTGGAGGACGTGGTCCCCTCAGCCTCCGCCCGTGCCGGTGCTGGAGGTGCACAGCTGATGGGCAGAAAACAAGCGCGTCTTTGGGGCCGGCGTCGGAGGCACAGTTACAGCGCAGGGCCCCCGTTAGGTCCCTGGGCTCACAAGTTACAGCCTAAAGAGGAGCCCAGCTGAGGTGCAGCCTTCCACTGCTGCTCATTCTCAGCTGCCTCCAGCACTGAGGCAGCTCTGGTGGTACCTGACCCCTGCAGCCTCCAAGGGGCTGTTGGAGCCCTATGGCTTTTCTACTGCGTCTGTCTCACTGGCTGCACTCATCGTGGTCCCACAGGCTGGCTGGTACCAGCTGCCATCCATGGGTACTAGGAGGCAGGAGCATCTGCTGTTATCCCGAGCGAGCTTTGACCTTTACGAAATGACCACAGTTCCTGTCTTGCTTGAGGAAAGCATTTGCTGCTGGCCGAACCAAGCTCCATTTCCTTGCTGCAAAGCTGTAGTGTTGGTGGCTCTGCTGGACCTCTCCATCACGGGAGTGGGTGGGCAGAGCTGGCGCAGGGTAGCACCCAAGAGGGGCCGGAGGCTGAGGCAGAGCAGCACCCGCACACCCTGCAGGCTCCTTGTGCTGCCAGGCTGTGGGAACTCTGGGCAGTGGATCCCACCATCCCACCTCTCCATCCTTCCGCAGCAGTGGCCTGTGAATGAAAGGGGTGTTTTACCATGTTATGCTCAGCACAGTATTTGACTGTGCTTCTGTCCCATTACCAAATGCTGTATGTATCCCACTGCCAGCAGTGCCAAACACTGTAATTCCTGTTTTCCTCTCCTAACGAAACCTCACGCTTCGGTTTCCTGACCATGCTCCCCAGCTGAGCCTTCCCAGGTAAGCTGCTCTTTCCACACCTCCCCATTTATTTGTAGGCCAGACTAACCCCGCTCCTCTGACTCTATCAAGTTCACCTCTCTACCTCTTGAGAGTTCATCTCAGTGAGTATACACGCTGGTATCTCCAGTGGTTACTACTGTTTCTGTCTAACCCTTCTAACTACTCCCCTCACACCTTTCCATCCTTCCTTCCCCCACAGTTGTCCCCAGCCTGTGAACCCAACCAGCTATTTTTGCCTGCAGCTCCCT
This sequence comes from Psittacula echo, assembly GCF_963264785.1. NCBI lineage: Eukaryota > Metazoa > Chordata > Aves > Psittaciformes > Psittacidae > Psittacula > Psittacula echo. Next base: position 1,990,685 of record NC_137756.1, read on the forward strand.
CACTGCTGCTGCTGCTCTCTGGGGGCCGCAGACCTGCTGTGATGTTTTGGGGCAGTGTGGCTTTGAACACGGAGCACCTTTCTCCACAACACTGAGCTGCTTTCAAAGCCACCTTAAAAATGGCTGCAGGCTGTGCGAGGCTTGGCAGGTCTTCAGCGATCTGAAAGCAATCACATTCAAATCTGGAGGGAGGAAGTTTGGCTAAAATTGCCCCCGAGTTACCTATTTCAGAGGACCTCAGCAGTACAATGACCTCTTTGAGGGATTCCAGGGCTGGATCCATGAAAACTCTCTTTCAGTGAATGAGAACCTGATGACATTCTCATTTCTGGGCTGAAAATTTTGAACTGTTGCATTATGCACCAGACTGAAAGAATCCTTCTTGAGGGACTAAAACTGCACCTTAGAAAGCAGAGTGAAGGATTCCTGTTCTAGGAAGAAGTAAGGTGAACACTTCCAAATTCCATTCTGCAAATAAAGGATTGCAGCCAAGTAGAAGACACGAATAACCAGCTGCCTAATGGGGAGCGTACAGAATACCTGCTCTTGTTTTATCTCCTGATCACTCCTGATCCTCGTGCTGTCTGTAAACTCCATCTCATAGAGCAGGCAGAAATACAAATCCATTGTTTCATGGGTTGCCGTTGTAGAAGAGGGTCCTTTTATTCTTCAGGAGTGAAATCTCAATTTTTCTTCCATTTTTAGCTACCTGGAAAGTTAACCTCCTTTTGAGGTCTGTGCATTAGTGCTGGTGAGAGTTAATGCGTTTATCTAGTCCCTTCCATAAGGCAGCAGCCTGAAGGGCAACGATGTTTGTCCTTGTTGGAGCAGGTGCAGGGTTTTGGGAAGCCCAGTTTCCATTCCCTTTCCAATATTAGACCATACGTCTTTCCAAGTGCATGGTTCAGCTGGAGGCAGCGGCAGGCTGAGTGGCCTGCAGGAAGCTGCAATGGGTGAACATCATGCTGGATCAGTTGCCATCTGCTCTCCTGTGCCCAGGAAGATGTTGGACAGACGCTCATGAAAATTAAAGTAATTGTTCTTGACTCTTATTTCAGTGATGCCAAGTTGAAGATCGTTTGACGTTCATTTGACTTTTTTGGCTGACGTTGCAGTAAAAGATGAGAAGCTCCCCTCTGGTGAGGAGCATTCCCTGTGCCAAATAGATTGTTGCGAAATATGGAGAAACCGTGGGTTATAAAATCTGTGGCAAATCCCAGCAAGAGATTCCCTTTTGGCTATTGGGGCACAGGTTGTGATTCCTCCACAAACATCCTCTGGAACCTCTTCCCAAGTGCAGCCTGGGTGTTAAGATCTAAGACTTCCTCTTTGCAGGAACGAATGACATTCTGTAGTGTTCTTAAGGGCTGCTCGCACGTTGAAAGGGATGAGTAGCCTCTGCTGTGTCTAAACAAGCCACTGCCTGTTTAGGGCTTGGTTAGAGGGATAGCTTGTGCTGGTTTCCAAAACGAGTGTGGGCTGGTGTACTGCAGCGGGGATTGGAGGGGCTGAAGTTCCTCAAGTTACAGAGACCACCTTCAAACAAATGTCATGTGGGAAGCTTGCCTTTTCATTATCTTTGGGAAACACCCAGGTTCCTTTACAGCCAGACAGCAGAGGGATGCTCCAGGTTTGGTATGAATGTGCTGGAGGCAGGTGTGACACTGATTGTTGTGGCTTTTTGTGGAGGACCCAACAAATCATAGGCCAGGACGGAGGCTGAAAATGTCTCTTAACGATACGTTAACATCCCAAGGGTCAGATTGCTGCATGCTGATGTCTGATGTCTCCTATAGCTTTGCTCCTGCATCTCTCTCCCGTGCTTTTGGGGATGAAAGCAGTTCTGCTAGCAGACACTGGTTCAAGCTGTCTTCCTCTGCAGGATGTCCCATTTGCTTGCTCCATATATTTCAGCCTCTGTGTGTGTATGCTGACTCCTCCTTACATCTATCAGGTTATCTGCTTCCTTTGTTCAGGGTCCCGTCAAATATTTAGTCTGTAAAGCAGCAAGAAGTGCAGATAGAAATACTGTCTTGAATCTAAAATTTCAGCATTGGGACCTGCTGTGATTTTACACATAATAAATGACCAGCCTGACCACAGCCATCATTGGTGTTGGAATGCTGATTCAGAAAAGCACTTCAGCACGTGTGCTTGGCTATTACCGTCTAGCAGAGTGTTTATAACTCAAGGGACATGTTTATTTCTGTTCTGAAGAGGCAACTATCAGTAAGACTAGAGCAGTGTGATCGGTACCATGTATATTGGAGAACAGATCTGTCTGTTGGGTCTGTCCCACCACGTCTTATTCAGGTAGAAAAATAGCTTGAAGACACATTAATGAGATGTTGGAGAAAGGAGAAGCAGCATCACAAGGTAGCAACCATGTATAGATAGTGTCTGAGCCATTTAGGGAGACTGTCATAAGATGGCTGAGGAGAACTCTGAATTTCTTGAAAGAAAGAATAAAAGCCACCCTTAAACATTAAAGAAAAAGAAATATTATTCAAATGATGGAAACGTTTTTTCTTAAATCTTATTTTAAGGTAAAATAAACCTATATAAACCCATGATCATATAAATATTTATAGAATCATATTAATCCATGATTTCTCCATGTAGTCCAAGTCCTCCGTACCTGTCTGTCTGCCTGGATGAATAGTAACCCATACTTGAATTTGGCATTGTATGTTTAAAAGAAAAGTGAAAGAGCTGTTTCTCTTGCTTATTTTTCAGGTGTTACTAACTTCATTTCCAAAACAGTGGTTTCCAAACTCCAGATCAAATTCGCTCTGGTTTTTGCATAGCTCTACTCATGGTAGCTGAAATGCACAGTGGTGCTAGGGGGCTCTACTGAGGATGAGCAGTTGTGCCCAGGTTGTAATTTATAAAGTTGAGATTTGTTCAGGCATTTGCTGAAAACCTAGAAGCAGCCTCATTTCTCAGTTAAAGAACAAAGTCAGTGCAAGCTCTAAGCCCAAAAGAAGACAGGAAAAACAAATAAGGGAATTTAAACCTTACTAATGATGAAACCATTGACGCTGCCATTCATTGTCGCTACAGTTCGTCTGCCTTTGTGGGCTGAGTCCCCTTGAGTGGCTTTTGCAATCTAAGCATCAAGTCAATTCCTAGGCCATTAAATGTCATCAAAACCTAGTGGGATTTGATACCTGGAGTAATTCATTGTGCGGAGCAGCTGTATTGCCATGTTGCAGGCTACTCTGTGACCTGGAGTTGCAGGGGTCTATGTTAAACTTTAACCAGGATGGATTTTCCTATTTCTGCTTCGCTTTTAAGAGCTGAAGTTGGTTACAAGGTCTGAATTAATGCATTTTGGAAGGGTTCCTTAATCCATGAAGATTTATCCATCTGAAGAAAGTCCCCAAGCAGCCGCTCACTGTGGTTTTGTTCTTGGGAGCAGGGTGCCTGGAATGTCTTCAGTGATAGCTGGGACATATTCTTCAACTGTGGCGATATCAGGATTGTGCTACTTTTGGCTCTTTCGCTGTTGTTCTTTCTTTGATTGTTTGTGGGTTTTTTTAGCTTATTTAAACTCTGACGTAAGTAAGATGTTTGCTCAAAACTTTAGTTTTACTAAGTTGTTTCCTTTTCACAAACCTCTTATCCAAATCTGTGGTCCCAGGCATTGTTATTTTGTACACTTACTATGCAAGTGGCTTTTATTCAGCTGTCCTTGTTAGTGGTTTCTTTGGTATTTTTGCTTGGTTGGTTGGGGTTTTCTTTTTTACACAGCATCCCTCTGAAAAGCAGTTAATGAAAATGGCTTATTGGAAAAAAACAGTTTGGATTTTTTCCCCTCCTCTTAAACAACATTTGATAGGAAGCCTTTGGATTGCAACTCTGGATAATACTTCCTCTTTGGCAACCCTGCTGATCATCAGTGACAGATACTTCTTTCAAAAAGATTGTTTTGCACAGACAAGACTTGGCACAGAGGTCGCCTCTGAGGAGAAGTGGAACAATAGGAAATCAGTGGTTTATCTTTAAAAATAGCTTTCTTTCCTACCCCCTACCCCCATCTGCATTACAACTGGAAGAATGAGCAGTGTGCATCATTGGAGATGGAGAGAGGTCTCTGCCCCTTAGCCTGCTGGGGTCATGGAGTGGGATTTTGTGGTGGCGGTACTGGCCCAAGACCCTTTTCCCATCTGTTCCCTATGAAAAGGGACCAGCCTTTGTGAGCTTGACTAGGGGAGGGATCAGGGAGATGGGAAGCCTTTCCCAAGAGGTGTTGTACAGTGGTGGAGGTGACCGGTCCCCTCCACAAGCCCACTCTTTTATCAGCAGAGTAACCTTCATGATTACTCCCTAAATAAGAATGAATGTGCCAGGAAAGGTAAGCATCAAGGCAAGGTCAGTGCTTGACTCGCCCAAGCCCTCGGAAGGAGAGAAATGAATCATGACATGACATATCAATACCTATTTCCTCCTTCTTTTGTCATTGGCAGACCCTGTGCCCTGACCACAGTTGCAGAGCACAGCATCTTGTACACCATAGCCTACATACAGGCTCTGAAGTGGGAGCTGTTTCCATCAAATGCTGTACTGCACACCATGTCTGAATTGCTCCTGTTGCACAGCCAGCTGCTTCATCAGATACCTGCAACCTCTGGTTTGGGGCAGGATGAGCGACCTGGTGAATGAATGAATTATCGCAGAATTAGGAATGGGTTGAGGTTGTGGCATGTTGTAATTTGGTACGAGTATAATGAGTGGTGTACCTAGGAGTGGAAGGGAGCTTCTGGTGGAAAGCAATTTAGTTCAGTGTTTGTTTGCAGGACCAGGTTTATATTGCGCGTGCTGAGGGTTTACCAGTCCTCCTTGCATTGGTGTGAGTTTGAAGGACAGTTCTTCAGCCAAGACACATGAGCATCGTACATCCAGGTGTGGCCAGGGAAGGCTGTGAACCCCTTACTGGGCTCTGGTTGATTTTGAGTTGTACTTCCAGAGTGGCTTGACGTGGTTTGCTTGAATATCACAAAGCCATGACTGCTTGGATCAGCCATGATTCAGGAGGGGAGAGTTCACTTCAGGGCTCCTTTATCCTTCCGTGTTCCCTCTGTGGAGGTAAAGATTTAAAACATTTCATATGATACTTTCCCATGGCTCCTCTGCTGATGAAGACTTTTTCTGCCCCCTTGTATCCCAGCCGAAGCCAGGACACCCCAGTAACCATTTTATTTGCATTGGGAATATGCCTTGAAGGTGTGAACAAGCCATCCCTTTGTTCATAACTGAAGTATCTGGTTTGGTAGGAATTGTAGCTTGCTGGGCCACATGAAGCACCAGAAAGGGTCACCTTGTCCACATGCAAAGTCAGGCAGCCTTGAAAGGCAGCCTGAGAAAGCTGGCCAAGACAATCGAATGAGGCGAGCAGTGAATGTGGAGAGCTTTCTCTGCAGGGGTCTTGAATGCCCAGGGAGTGATGAAACATCTCAGGCCAGTCTTAGGCACGGGGAGAGGTAGAGCCACCTCTCCTGGTTGGTGGCTTGGAGGTTTTACAGACTTCTGTCTGCAGTGGGAGCAGATGGAAGGATGATCAGCGTATGGACCCAAGCGCTCTCTGTGCTTTTACTATGTCAAAAGGAATTGCAGGTTTAAAGCTACAATTTGTCTAAATGAACAGGGCAACAGAGGATTGGTCCAGGAGAGGAAGAATGAGAATAAATGTGGTCGTCCTTTTACTTAGCGAGAGGAAAACCATTTAAATTCCACTTTCTTCATGTCCTGGAATACAAGAAAGCACCTGTTGCAGCATAGAAAACATTTAAATTTGATGAAGACCTCTTTTTTTCAATCTTATACTAATGGTAGAGGTCACAGTCTTTAAATACCACTGATAACAACAGGGATATTTTTAATGTGAGAATAGCTTAGGTGCAGTAAGTAGGAATTAACGTGTGCGATTTGGTTTGGTACAAGGCAGCATGGGGAAGCCTTACAGCTGCCATGGAAGTACCTGCTAACCAAAGACCAGACTGGCTCCATGAAAATGTTAGGTTTGTTCTATACACTAAGATCCTGTGGTAGTTTGGAACTTTCTTTGGAAGAAAACTGATGTGTTTTTTTTTATTGGCAACAGATAACAGATAAGAGCAACGATTCTATGTTATTTATATCCTTTGTTCTTTATGTTGGTAGGAATACTTATTCCTGAGGTCTCAATTTTTTTGAAGTTAGTTATTATGTTAGTGAGGGAATTAGTTGTTTTTCAGATTTCTCTTGCCCTGTCATTTAGTCATATCCCCATTTATGTAAAGGAAGTTTCATGACACCGTGAGTAGTATGAATATGTAGGAAGGTGGAGGGTTTTAATATTTATTTTAAAAGAAGTATGGCCAAATTAGAAGATTAACTAAGTAATAGTAGATTTCTGGTAAGCAGGTATTTTAAATATATATATAATTCTATATTTAGAATATAGAATAAATAAATATTCAATAAATATTTATAGAATTTGTGATTAAATAACGGCCTCAGCCCTTAAAATTTAGCTCACACATCTAAACCTATACCTTCACCTATACCAAGTATCCTCAGTGTCGTGGGCTGTCTTATGGCCAGATCCTTACAGCTCAAGCTGCAAGAGAGGAGCTTTTGTTACATGGTCAGGTTTTCATTTGTCCTATATTGTAAAAGCAGTGCTGTTGCGGGAGGGATAATATAAGGGTATAATAAAGATGATGTTTGTATGATACCAGCTTCCAGAATTGCAAAAAACTGCATAAACATTTGGGCATGCAAACTTAAAGAAATGCTTTTCCTTCGCAAGCTCATTTGGTTTTCCATTTTATGTATCATTTTAATAAAGTATACTGGCTCTCTCAAATCTTGTTTCTCTTGAATTTTTTTCCCCTTAACTTGTACAACATTCTAGGCATTAACATACGTGGTTTTTATCATTAAGTGTATGTATAAATCCATTAAATTGTGTGATTTAATAAACAGTAGGTTTGAAATTGGGCGTTTTACTAATGTGGGACACATTCCACTTATGAATGTGTCTAAAAGAAGTGCTTCGGACATAGTGCCTTTTTTTCCTTCTGTTCCTTATCTGTCCTTCAAACTAATCAGCATGTTTTTAAACTGAGGGGAAGGGAAAGGTCTGAAACATTTGCCTTGGCAGTTGCTTCAATGATGTGATTGTGGTTGGTTGGTTTGATTTCCTCAGTAACCCAAAAAACAAACCAAAAGTAATTTCTCTTTCATCATCTAATTAAATGCAAACAGTACAAGTACTTTTTGTAGACACTCTTAAGTTCATGCTATAATTTTCCGTCCTCATCCTAAACCTGCCAGTCTGTGCACTAGTAGAAATGGGGTATTTAATTTGCTAAAGCATTTAACATCATGTGCTGGATTTGGGTGAAGTTCAGATAAGATACCATGTCAACTTTAACAGGCTGGTCTGTAGACCGTTACAATCTGTTTATTGATGAAGTGATGAAGTTTTAATATACGAAATATTGGAGAATAAGAAAACATAGCGATGTGGGTATATTGAAATAATACCAAATTAAAAATGCTAACATTTCTTTATATATTTTACAAATCCATGCCAGATTTCCCTATGGATTCCAATAATGGCAATTGTAGAGGCGCCGGCATTGGTAAGTAGACATTAATAAAGCTGTATAACAAGCTATAGTCTTTCAATCCGTTTAATATTTGATTAAGTAAGAGGAGTATTGGGTGTTGTTTAAATACTCTATCTTGTCTGGGAATCCTGTAGATTGTGCTTTTGTGTATCCCATGGGCAGGTGAGATTTGGGGCTTGTCAGCCTGTGGACCGAGAGGTCCACAACTCAGTTAACTCTTTAGACCACCATTTAGTGCTTGTCTCTTCTGCTTTTGTCAGGGCAAAATCTCCAACAAATCAAGAGGGCTGTGCTGATTTCATGAGACATTTTGTGCTGAACAGTAAGAATAATCACTAAATGGATTTTCACTGGACAAAACCAGAGAAGATAATGGCTAATTCGGACTTAAAACTTGGGGGTTAAATTTGACACTCTTTGTAGCTAATGGCAAAACTCCCATTAACCTGAGGAGGTTGAGACCTTCTGAGACTGGTTTTATTCCAGCAGGTTCCCTGTTACTTTTTGTTTTGCTTTTGCTGGAACTGAATCAAACCTCTTGAGTGTTACCACTAGGCAAGGAAGCAAGGCCGAGGCTGGTAGATAGCAGGTTACAGAAATTGGGATTTGTTGCTCAAGTAAGCCAATGACTATAGGTTGCCTTGAATTTTATTACAATTCCTTCACAAATTTTCCTCTTAGGCCCTTGTCAAGAAGATGACACTTTGAAACCTAGTGTTGGCCATCGTGTCTTTCCTTTTCCAGAGGTGCTGATGAGCAATAGTGCACACTGATGCTCAGTTTGTTAATATAAACGCCTAAGGATAGTTGCGGAACATAAAATGAGATATCTACATAAAATTGGATAATGTCAGCATTAATCTCTGTGACCAAATTGTAAAAAGGTATTAATAATGCCCATCTTATAATACAGTTTTAAAATGTGACCAGTAGTTGCCAGTGTGAAAGTAGCTGCCATGTAGGTGCAAAAAGCTCCTTAAATGACAGTGTACATCCTTTAGAAAGCCAGCTACAGTTAGAAAAACCCAATAAGATAAGCCCCTTACCAACTTCCACTTCAGATTGCCTTGTGCATGGGGCCGTGTCTGAAAGACTTCCTAAAGGTTTTTATTACTAATCTTATTATCTTAGTTTTAAGTCGTTTCCAAGTGTGGCTTTCATTGTCTGTACAAAGGGCATTCTAGCTCCACTTTCAGTACGAAAGTAAAGTGGATACTTTCAGCGTCGCCTTACAGAAAAAGTACCACAAATATCTTTAGTGCTCTCTGTTCTTAGGGATGTAGATGGCATGTAATACCGATAAGTGATGCTGCAGTGGAATTTCTACTGTTGCTGTTGTGACTTTTTGACTAGTAAAAGCAAAACCAGATCTAAGAAAACCCATCCAAAAATTAAGGTGAAGATGGGCAGAAGAATTGCTGATGAAAAGGAAGGGCACTGCCTGTCATGGTACAAAGACCATTTCTGCTGGAGTGAGCAGCACTCATGGGTAGCCTCTGTTCAAAGCGCCTTTTAGCCCTGGCAAAACTTTCCCTCTGAGTCTGCATGGGGATTTGGTGGAGGAGAGCTTTTGTACCTTTGTGGTGAACTACATTGCTTCATCAGATTCTTTCTGAGTCACATAGAAATTTGTCAAGATTTTGGGTGGTTCTTATCTTTCATTTGTCAGGGAAACATTTGCCAGGTTTGAGTGCTTGTACTGGTCAGTATTACAGACAGGTTTTATGTTGTGCACGCACATATATTTAAGATGGCACATTTCTTGGTACCCTCTCTCGGCGTAGTTTTGGCATTTACAAGGAGAAGTTTTCAAAGATAGAGATTCTGAGCTTTTATTAGTCCTATATTGACTTGTATTAAAAATGACTATTTAATAGAAAAGTTAGCTGAGATCTCAAACCTGGTGTGAGCCTCTACTCCTTGGGATATGACATTGTGGTTCTAGGGCTCTCCTGGTAGTTTTGGCAGCTTCAGAGGAGGCTGTCGTGCAGGATGGGACTTCCCCTCAGCATCAAGAGATACAGTACATTTTATAGCCACCTTCTGTAGGTGTTCCCACTCCATGAGAAAACGTCAGCTTTGCCAGAAACAGGCGTCGATCAAATGCATGTTCTCTAATACTTACATTGTGCTTTCTTTGAACGTCACTGAAACAGAAATTGGGAGAGAGGAGTTGGTTCTACCTCTAAAATCGACTTTATAACTGACCTTGGCAAGTGACTCTGTGTTAGTTTCTGTATCTCTAGATAGTAATTAGGAATAATGCAGCGTTTTGTAAAGAATGTAAATTTGAAAAGCATTGGGGCAGCTAGGAGTTATCCTTTGAAAACATGGGCAGGTCTATTGTTTCTATAACAAGACTAAAAATAATAATACAATTAAATAATCCAATGCCATCTTAAAATTAAGGGAAATTTCAGGCTATGTATTCTTGTCTTGTAATTTAGGCTATTTCATTCTACTTGTGCCATAGAGCAAAGTCCTGTAGAGTGTACAACTTGTTGGACTTGAATGCTGAGATGCCTGTGCAAGTGTAGGTCCTAGGAGCACATCATTTATGGTCTGTTTTGAGGCAGCTTATAAAACAGGGCATAATTTGGCCTAAAGTATGCATGAGCTCCCACGGGCAGAAGGGAAGCCAAAAATCACTTCCCTTCCTTGCTTTTATTATTGTAATAAAGACTCATACAAAAGCTGAAGTCTGTAGGACTCTATGTATAGATTCCTGAGGATGTGTTTGAAATTCAAGGAAACAATATACTCTTCTTCAGAAATGGGCTTCTCTTCTCCTGGCTTGTTTTCTTCTTTTTGTATTTTCAACTACAAAAATGCTTTCAATAGAAAATAATGATTTGAGAATTGGTCCCTAACCAAGATTCATTTATTTTTTTTTTTAATATGCAGAAATCTTATATAGCAAAAGAAAAAAAGTTCTTTTTCAGACTCTTCATATTAGATTTAACTAAATCACTAGCTTATATGCATTGGTATTTTAGCATAATGGTGTATAGAAATAGGCTGCATTAAGCCTACTTCCAATTAAAGGTTAAGTCAAATGCCAAAATAGACGATCATGTAATACTGGGGCCTGCTGTTTGAAATGTCTCCACCAAACTCCACTTAGACACTAGGTTGAAATAAGTAAATATTTGCTTTAGAACAACAGCCATGCAGTTTCGGTGGTGTTAATGAACACATGAGTCTGGAGCTTCAGCATGAGCACTCCCTGGGCGCTAATGAAAATGTTTTTACCTCCCTTATTGTTCCCAGCTGCCTGGAAGCTGCACCACTGGAAATGCTGCTCCAACAGTGCTCATTTGTATTATCTTTTGAAGGCTATCCTTACCACCATAGGGATGGCCTAATAATGCTTCTATTTTAATTCAACCTGAGGTTCTGGGTGATAATAAACTTGTGTAAAATTGACACAAAAATTGAGGAAGAGGCCAGAGCAGGATCAAAGGTGACACCAAACACCTGAAGTAGTCAAGTGAAGCTGTTCAGCCTCTTAAACTCAGTCTCTCTTGAACCTCCTGCCAGACACTGCTGAAGGGACATGCTTGAGGTTCCATTTAGTTGGGACCATCCCAGAAGCTTTCGGAGCAGGGAGCCAGTTGGTCCCACTACACTCCAGCATGCTTCATCTGCTGACTGTAGCTCTTGGACAGCTTACAAAGGGGCTGTGACACTGTAGGAAATCTTACAGTACGACTCCAAAGATGAACTGTATGTTGAGAATTAGCCACAAAAATCCTGTTCCTTACAGTGAAGGCTTGCTGGCCAGAATATCCCAGTTTGCTAAACTGAGCTGAGCTGTGTAGTCTCCAATCAAATGTCGAGTCGTGCTTTGTCATAGTATTTGCTTTCTGTGTCTGTATTACAGCCTGTACAATCAAAAATGCAGAAAGGAGGGCATTCAGTAAGTGCAATACTGAAGAGAGAAGGATGTAGAGCTGCAGTGCCTGCAAGCACAGAAGAGACCCAGATTGAACCTTGAATTGCCCTAAAATGGAAGATTTTATCCCTTCACACTCCCAAGTCATTTTGTCTTTGTTGTTGCAGGGTTAGTTGGTTGGAGTAGTTTGGTTTGGTTTCTTAAATTTCAGCGTGTCAAGTTTTCTCCTAGAAACCTTTGAGGTCCATGAGACCTCAACATCTTCCACCCACGAGTTCCACAACATCTTCCAACAGAGCAGCTCAGGAATGCCCTGTGGTTTTTAATATTTCACTTGCCTGTAATAAAGAAGTTGTTTCGTTAGGAGTGAGCTTGCGAGAGAGATGGTCACTGACCATGTGCTCTTCTCATGCTAAACAAAACTGTCTGGTTTTACAGAGCGCTGCAAATGCAAGCCTATAAAAGCGACCCAGAAGACCTACCTACGCAACAACTATAACTACGGTAAGAACAGCTGCATGGCCGGCTCCCAACGTTTTTAAGGCTACAGTAAGGGGAAGATTCTCATTAAAAAAGCCTCAGATGGCAAATCCAATGGCACTTATTACAGATGGAAGATGTGGCCCGAAACATGCCCAAATAAGAAGGTTGGAGGGGATTAGCTTAATGTTAGTGAAAGAGTGTCTTTGTTGACGTTGAGTGTTATTTCAGCGTCAGCACAGGCAGCTGGGATTCACGCACTTCTTCAGTGTGAAAGGGGATATGGCAAAAATGACGTTGTGGGCTGCTGTGTCTGAGCTGTCTCTGATTTCCAGCTCCCATATGCTCTGCTTGTGCAGGAAAGGATGTTTTTACTAACTTTCATGCCTGCAAACTCACCATGGGATCTAACAGGCATACAAGGTTCTTTCCTTCTCGCATATCAGAGCCAGCAGCAAGCATCTGTTATGCTGTCAGGAACATCTGTAAAGTGCATATTATGTCTTTTGTTGTCCAGATTGTGCTGGTCTTCAGGCATATGAAAGGTCCAGGCTGCTACTTTTCTTCATACTGTTTGTTTTAAGTCAATTAAGTCAATGAAGCCAGTGAATACATATCACAGGAGCTGAACAACCAGGCCCATCCTTTTTCCCAATAATGATGTCAATAGCCTTAAGCTCAGTGAACTTAAAGACTTCATTTAAATGATAGAGATTATGTAATATTTATTAAGATTATGTATTTATGCAACTATGGTAAGATAAACTTCTTTTAAAAATAGATCCTACTAAAAGCTAAAAATATGGTATTATTCAGACATCGCTGTTTTTTCTAGGTGACTGGTTGGTTTTATGTTGTTTTATTACAAAGTGACTAGTACCTGCACGTGGTAGAAAGTCACTGATAATGCTACTGCCCATCTTGTCAAGCTCTTGAAATTAAAGAGGCTTCAAAATGCATTTGAAATAACTCTGAACCAAAGCAAGATTTTGTTTCGAAATCTTAAAAGGCTTTAAGGAAGTGAATCACTTGGGATAAATTGTGTATATTAAATGCACAACTTATTAATTGTTGACAGCTATATTTAATGTGGTTGCAATACATGGTGGTTGATGGTCTTTATGGGCAATGCATGTGAAGAGAGAAGATGTGTAAGTCCATGGTTTTCTCCCATAATACCTTTTTCACGTAGGTTGGAAGAAATTTGGCATCCAGGGAATCTGCTATTTGTAATGGAAAGGGACTCTTTGCAAGCTGTGAAAGATGTGGCATTCTCTAGAGCATGACCTCTGGGTTGGCTTTGCATCTGCATGTGGTATCAGTTCACTTGGTCACCATGAGAGAAATGAAAAGTGTTGCCTGTGAAAGGCAACTTTCTTCCTATGCAACTTAAGGCAAAAAGAAAGGGTGAGGGAGGAAACAATTGGACAGGTCATCGGGTCAAGATCAGGAGCATTTGGAGTTCATAAAGAGCAGAGCAGATTGGTGCTGGGTCACTGGAGAGAGAAAAAAAGGTAAAGGCTTGTCATCCAGCAGTAGTTGGATGAGATATGTGAAGTTTTAATGCACATTCATGTTTCATGAAAGGCTGAGAGTGACAAATTAAGTTTGGTCCCTTCTATTGCAAGCAGTCAAGAAGGAGCAGTCAGTGACAGCCTGAGGGAGAAGGAGATCGTATAAGGAATGAATAAAATATATTTAAAGGGGAAATGGCAAAGAAGAAGGGATACTAAAGTTAAAGCCCAACTTAAACAGGACATAAATTCAACTGGTATGTAACTCCTGCTAATGGCCATACTATTATGAGATATACTAAGCTACCTGGACTCTATTAGTAGAGGGTGAAGTAATGAAGTGATGGGGGCAGGGACATTGCTGGAGTTCAGCTGAGCTTTAGAGCATGGACCATGCAAAAGACTAATCCTAGAGGTCACCAAGAATGGCTTGGGGGTGACCTGCATTATCTGCCGCTGCTAACTACACTCTTTGTGACTTATTCCCAGTCATTCGGGCTAAAGTGAAGGAGGTGAAGACTAAATGTCACGACGTCACTGCAGTAGTGGAAGTAAAGGAGATCCTAAAATCTTCCCTGGTGAACATCCCAAAGGACACTGTAAACCTTCACACGAACTCCGGCTGCCTGTGCCCACCACTCAGTGCCAACGAAGAGTACATCATTATGGGCTATGAAGATGAGGAGCGCTCCAGGTAACTTTCTGATTGTCCTTGGAGCATATTTGTTGTTGTTTGTTTCCTTGCCAATAAAGCTGAACTTCAGAGCCACCAGGAAAGGGAAACTTGGTGAGACTCTGTACATCTCCTTAATGGTATTCAGTGGGGCACAGGGGTCTCTGCAGGTACACAGATCTTAGTCTTGCATATATTGGGTTGTATAGCTTGTGTGTGCCTGTTGATGGAGTAACTGGTTGTCTCTGTTGTGTAGGTTACTGTTGGTGGAAGGCTCCATAGCTGAGAAATGGAAGGATCGTCTTGGTAAAAAAGTAAAGGTAAGAAAATACCTCACCGAAGTCAATTGTTGCAGATACCGTGAGCCATCTACCTAATCTTTTCAAAATGAGGGACCAAAGTACACGTGCTGACCCCAAATTAAAAGTTAATGTGGTGTGTTATTTGCTATGTTACGTAGAAATGCGTGCTGACTGAACTGAAGAGATACACTGAATCATCCAAAATACACTAGTGCATCAGCAATCAAAACCTCTGTCTCAAAAAGCAAACTGTGGGAGTGTTTTATCTCTGTAGGCAAGCTGTGAATTCTGCAACACAGGCCTATTTCACTGGGATTGTGATACTGATTAATTGAAAAAGGGCTTTATAAGTGTTTTCCAGAACAAGACGAAATTACACTTTTTAGATTTAATATTATTTAAATATAGTACATTTACCAAATTGTTAGGATTAGCAACTATTTTAAATTGACTTTCCTGGCTTAGATGAATGAGGTTCATGATAAGAAAGTCACGTCATGGCGAATTGGAAGCAATGAGTTCAAATGCAAGCAATATATGCAAATGTATTTTAATGTTTTCTAATTTAAATGTATTCTAATGCCTTGCAAGTTCTGGAAGGATTTCCTTTTTATGTTTCAATGCACAGCAAAGTGTCAGGTGACTTCAGTGTTGTTAGGATTGTCACTTTACACAGAATATTCTTACTTTGACATAACTGCTCTGCTGTTGATTTGACATAATGGTTGTGCCAGTGCAAACCAGTCTCCTCTTCCACTCAACACTTTCTTCAAGAGCATTAATGGTGACTGGCAGGAAAATCCAGGGCTGCAGAGTACCACGTTACCACTGTGGCCTGACTTCTGCTTAGTTTTAGTTCTCAAGTGGCAGTGTCATTTGTTGGTTGGGTTTTTTTTCCTGGAACTCAGTTACTTTCTCACTTGGAGAATCCCAGACCGGTTTGGCTTGGAAGGGTCCTTAAGATCATCCAGTTCCAACCCCCTGCCACGGGCAGGGACCCCTTCCACTGGAGCAGCTTGCTCCAAGCCCCTGTGTCCAACCTGGCCTTGAACACTGCCAGGGATGGGGCAGCCACAGCTTCTCTGGGCACCCTGGGCCAGCGCCTCAGCACCCTCACAGGGAAGAGCTTCTTTCCTTATATCTAACCTAAATCTCCCCTGCTTAAGTTTGAACCTATCACCCCTTGTCCGATTGCTACAGTTCCTGATGAAGAGTCCACCTCTGATATCTTTGTAGCCCCTCGTCAGATACTGGAAGGCTGCTATGAGGTCTCCACGCAGCCTTCTCTTCTCCAGGCTGAACAGCCCCAACTTTCTCAGCCTATCTTCATACGGGAGGTGCTCCAGTCCCCTGATCATCATCGTGGCCTCCTCTGGACTTGTTCCAACAGCTCCATGTTCTTCTTATGTTGGGGACACCAGAACCTTTCATTCACAGAGGCTACAAGAAAGCCAGGAGTTGGTTTTTCTCTTTACCAGTAACCTCGCATTCCACCAGGCTAACACAGTGGAAACATCAAAGGTTTATGTTTTGTTGCTGCTGTTTGTAAAGACATGCAGTTGATTTACATACAACTTACTTTTGTAATCTCTTTGCCTTTCAATATGCAGCGCTGGGATCAGAAACTCCGCCACGTCGGGAAGGGGAAGGGAGAGCCTGGACACAGTGACTCGGCTCCAAAGCCTGGCAAACCCAGCAGTGCCCGACAAGCACGTAGTTAGATGTGGAATGCCGTACCTTGACTTGCAGTGGACTATCTACCAAGACTTCGTTGTTGGAGCAGCAAAGGAGAAATTGCACTATTGCACGTTATATTCTATTGTTTACTACAAAATAATGTTTTAGGTTATATTAGTTTTTATTCTCCCTCTTGTTTTCTGCATTTTTATTTTTTTTTGGATTTGTGCAAGCTCTAGAAATATATATTTTTTTTCGCTGTTACTAAGAACTGTAGAAAACTGCCCTTATGAGATGGGGAAAGACAAGGACCATGTCCAATTTACCATTTTATTTCTGAGTCTTCTTAATGAGAAAATCCAGATGTAAGCAGGAATGAAATCTAGCAAAGACCATTGCTTAAAGTCATGGCTTGCACTCGCTTCCGCTTTCACTCATTCTCAAGCACTATTTACCAAGACATTTTGTTGGGGGGAGGTTGTTTGAGTGCATAATTTTCTATTCGGAAATATATAAAGAAATTACGTAAAGAGAACTGTTTAAATCAATACCCCTTTAAGTTTTCATATAAAGGAACCACTTGTGTAAGTCAGAGTCTCAAGATATTTCCTGCAGCAAACTCAGCGTGCGTATACACAGGGGACTTGAGTTTTCCAGTGCTGTGGTACCCCACAGGAAAGGTTGTATAGTTCTGCTACCACAGAGTGTAATTTATAATATGCTTCTCTTATAATGGCAGTTTTTTCCCCCTTTTCTTTCTTTTCTCTGCTGAGTTGAAAGAGTAGACTGACTTTACCAGGCCTGCTTCTCAGTACAGGTCTGCACTTTATCCTTTCGATTTTGTGGTTTATTCTTAAATCTGTGCCTACATAAACAAGTGTTCAATGCTCAGTAAAATATGTCCAATAAAAGAATTGTAGTTACCAACATGGACCTTCTCTGACTTTTGAACCAACGTCGTATTTTTATATTACAGTTGAAAATATAAAAAAGCGGAAAAAAACCCCTTAATTTTTGTGCTTGTATGGATTTTTTTTGCAGAGTCAACATATTGGAAATAATCTTCTGTTTTCCTATTTTCCTATGTTTAAAAGAAATTAAGATCGGGTAAGTAAAAGAACAGTCCTCTTTGCTGCAGTCTATCTACAGAGGGGAACCCACTCTAAGATGTAAATGGCGGTTGGGTTCTACCTGTCAGTATTGTCTCAGGTGCATTAGGGCTGCCTTTCGTTAAGAAAATAGTGTTGAATTATTAGGTATTTTGAAAATATGATGATAATAAGTAAAAACAAATATTTGGGAATACTTATAATCATGCTGGTTTAATATTTCAGTTAATAACCACAAGTTTCAGGGTAAGTTTTCCATTGGGCTGGCTACCAAACAAGTTGAAGCATAGAACTGGTTCCTGCAATACTGATTTTTTAATTCTATTTTATTTTTGGTAATTAAAAATGAGGGGGTAACTTAGGGGAAAGATGGCTCTTTCCATCTTAATTAATTAATATTAATTAATCCTCCAGCTAGTTCAATGTTTGCTCAGGGTACCGCAACAGGCTGGCTTGGAAGCAGCGGAAGGACTTCAAAGCAGAAGCTGAATTAGAAGGCTGAAAGTTATTTAAACGACAACAACAAAGCTATTGGCATTTGAAAACATCCCTGTGGTGTGTCTTGGGCTTTGTGGCTTGGTGCTTCTGTTAAGCAGGCCTGTGATGGTCATAGTAGGCATGGCAAGGTCAGCACTATCCCTGAAGCGGCAAGTCCTATGAAGCCAATAGTCAAGGATATTTAATTCTTGAGCTTTGGACTTGGTTTTTCTCTTTTTGAGACATCAGTGAATAGCAGGCATTTAATGAGAGAAGGAAAATCTGCTGAACAAAAAGCCAAGAAAACCAAACTTCTGATTAATCTTGTTTACTGCTGTCCTCCTGTCCCCATTTCCTGATCCTTCTGAAGAAAGCAGTTTGTATTTTACATCTCGCTTAATCAGGTTTTAGATCGAGACTCAATTCTCGACCCGAGACCTAATTTGAATTGGAGTCTATGATGTAAATTTTATCCTTTTTATCTTCCCCAAGTTGTGCTGAGCTTTGCTTTGTGCCTCCCCTCGCTGTCACCCCAGTCCTGCACTCAAGGCACATCAGTGTCTGCTAACAGGTAATGTTTTACTCAAATTATCTGTAAAGGTCCTGCTTCCCATTCAGAATCTGCTTCAGTCCTCTCTTAAAGTAAAATACTCTTGCTTCGTATTTTATTTCCCCTTGCTAGGGTTAAAGGAAAGAAATAGATCTACTTTATTCCCTGATGAGAACCGGTTTCTGATCATTTGCAAGTCCTTAATGTTTTATTTGCTAGGCTGAAACTCATGCTCATTCTTCATGTAATCAACAAGCTGCTGACCAGAAGATGAAGCAGGTGTTTTTGATGTCATTGACTGCTGCTGTTTTGCATCTCCGGTGAGGAGGAGAAGGTGATGTGGCTTCCTCTGAAGGAGAGCAGTTGTGCTAGTGGTGGGTTTGCTCTTCTCTGCACTATGTCAGCCAGGAGGCTTGGTTACCTGTCTCTTCCCTCAGCTAAGGGAGCAGTTGAAGAGGTAAGGGTAGCGTGTTGAGATGCTCTGTAAGAGCAAGGTCTTGGCAGCAATCGCCTGAGATGGATGGTGGGTGAAGAGCATCTTGTCTGGGGCTGTTACATCTAGGGATTTCCCACGCAGCAAGTGCTGGACTGGCTGGGAATCCATGTGAACCCATGTGTATTGAGCTGTTTCCTTTAACTTCCTGGATCTGAGTTTGATACTGAGAGTACTCTGGGAGCAAACCTGCCTCTGCTCCCTGCAGCAAAAACATCATCTGGCCATGGGTGTCACCAGGGAGGAGAAGCAGCTGTGATTCCTGTGCTGTTCAGTGTGGTGCTAGTAAGTGACCCTGCAGTTCATGGAGGGCTCTGTTCTGCCTAGAATCTGGCTTCATCCCTGGCTTTGGGAAAAAAAGACCCTGGATGGTTATAGAGCAGTTCTAATATGGGCTCTGATGGTGTGTCTCCCTTAAATGACTGTCCAAGTGCTGGAAGAACACTGGTTTACCTGCTTCCCAAGCTCTTATATGCTGTCTGCATACTTTTATATAGCTTTTAACCTTCCCTTCTTACCTGCAGTGAAACTACTTGAGGGTCATAGTTAATCTATTAGGAAAACTTTTGTAGCTGTGGAAAGAGCACTCTATAATCATTAGGAGTATTTACTTGTTTCATTGCAGAACTAATTTGTTCAAAGGCAGCACTAAACTCCTGCAAAAGAAGGGCAAACTAAATGGTGTGTGACAGCCAGCTTGTTAATTGTGTACAATGTAGTTATTTTACTGGGTGATGCAAATACCTACATGTGCACATGTGACCAAGTGTCATGGGATGTATGGAAGGACTGATTAAAGCCATGCCTTTCCCACATCTGGGTTATATTAGCCCAGAGGGAGAAAAATATGCAGCTTAAAATCTCTGCGGATAATGACCCTGGCAAGTTGCTTATCAGAAGGCAGCTCAGCAGAGGAGAAGGCAGGAGGAACAAACACCAAAGCTGCCTATTCACAGGCAATGTCTCCAGTTTCTCCAGGGGTTGACTCCTGGTTTTAATAAATCTGCTCTGGACACGTTAGCAATAGGAAGCAAGCAACAGAGCTTGATTTTAGGCCAGGTGTTGTTATTTAGGTTACAATTCCTTCTGTTAAAGCCAATAATAAACGGAGTCTATAGGGTGAGAACAACTTTCACATTAATGCTAATGAGAAGAGCAGTTTAGTTGAGCAGGGTTGCAGGGGGAGCCAGTAGCAGGAGGCAGCCGGGGGGCCTCCTGCTTTCAGAAAGCCTTTGTTCAGAGAAAAATGCAAGATCAACATCCTTGGGGAAGGGACAGGGAGTGAGGGCAAGGGAAGGATGTCAGCAGTTTTAAAGGGAGGATATCAAACAGCTCGTGTAATAGGACTCAACTGGAATTGAGGAGGGCTATAAGATTCTAGTGTACCAAGCCTGAGAAAAGTGTTAGTCAAACATAAAACATTGATGATGGGATGAAATATGTCTGCTCTGAGCTACACCCTGGGTGAATCCAGTGCCTGCTGGAAAAAAGCAGGCTGCAAGGGTCCTCATCTCTGCGGGGCTGCCAGTGCCATTGTCTGGTTCCGCTGCTCATTGCTGCTGTGCTGTAAGATGCCAAAATACACTCCTTAAAGGGTTTGTATATTATAAATTAGGCAGGTAAGTCAACGACATAGTAAGAATGAATGAATAAATGAACATTATGCGCTGCGGAAGTAATACAGCTGGTGACACTTAAATCCAGCTGTGTGGGAGAGGTTTACTGGCTATTACTGTTTCCCTTCCCTCACATGAAATAAATGTCATGCCAGCTGGTCGTGTCTGCTCATGGTGCAGTCCTGATTGTCTGTGGAGCACATAGAGTTGGGACCCCTGGCTTTCCTCCCCACTCTGGCCGTGCTGCTGTGTAACTTAAAGAAGTCCTTTGCTTCATCTGTATGACAGCACGACAGCTCCCGGTCCTGCAGGAGAGAGCTTTGTAATCCATGGAGGGGGATTTTCATTCCCACCATAATATGGTACAGGTTACTTGATTATTATTTGCTTTGGACAAGGATGCTGAAGCACGGGTAGATGCAGGCTCTGGTGACAATTGCTGTCCTGCTGCATACCATGTCTACCTTTTTCTTCACACTTCCATGCTTTGCAAGCCTTCAGCAGTAAAATAAATGAACAGAGGAAGAAGAACAAAGTGATACCATCCCTGCAATACAGTTGCCCTTTCCTGAGGATATAGAATAGAGATAACGCACAAGAGGCATTCCTGAATGGTTACTGCACCAGAGTATTAACAAGGACACCACCAAATAGTAACACATCCAGAAAGCTGTTTGTAACTGCATTGTCTGCAGCAGCGCTGACCAGGCACTGCTCATACCAAGGCTGGCAGCAAAACTGCTTGGACTTGACTCTCCTTGTCAAAATGTTCTTGTTCTCTCTACTTCAGGGGAAAAAAAGGTAGCTTTGCTCTCTGTAGGGTTCTTGGGTGAGATGCAGTTGACAGCCCCTCTGACCTGTCACCCTGGGGATGGCAAACCCCCTCCCCTGAGCACTGGATTAATCACTGTCTAGTTCTTTCCATGCTTCCCAACCTCTGAAGAGCATCAGCCCATGCTCCAAACCTGGAGCTGCCTTGCACAGTTCTTCCCGGACGTGCAGTACACCTCGATTTTGCAGCTCATCCTGGTGCAATGTGTATAGATGCAGAATTAGCTGCACCACGTGAGGAGCCATAGCTGTTCTGATGGGCAGCTTCTCTATGGCTATGAAATAGGGCAGGTGAGGATGCAGGAAATTCTGAGGCTGGATGACTCCCTCAGCAATGAGCCCAGGTTATGCAGTAAAACCCAGGGGAAAGACTCCATGTCAGCACCAACTAAGCCCGCTGTTGCAATCCGAGGTTGGCCATGGAAAACCGAATAACTACTTCACAGAGCAGCTCTTAATGCCTACACAAGGCCCAAATTAGCCTTGTCATGCAGGAGAGATTATTCATTTAGAGTAATCCTGTGCTGGCAGATACGGTGCTTCAGGCCAGTCAGCTGCCCTCTCACCTACTGCAGGGCTTTAAAGCTTTGATGAGCGATGCTGAAGGGAGATGGGGGTGAGTGATGGAAAAGGACTGTCAGGATGAAGGCAGCAGAAAGAACCTGTGGCTCTGCTCTTGAGCACCTTTCCCAAGCAATGCACTGTGAAAAGCAAGGGATGCACCCCATTGTTCATTCCTGGGCAGGAGATACCATATGCTTGCAAGCATAAAGGAGTAACCTTCCACATCCTATGTGTGAAATGCAGCACAAATGCGAGACACAGAAACATTCTGCCTCAGATTGGGTCCCTGCAGCTATGGGGTATTTCTGGTGGGTTCAGTTTAGCTTTCTGGATGATAATTTCTCATGGAAGATAAAGTTGTTCGTTCCTGTGAGTAATTTGGTCACTGAGAATGTCACCAAAATGCTGTGCAATGGGTGGCTTTTCAGCAGCCTTGGGAGGTGCCAAGTACTTAAAAAATTCAGGTTTCCACAGATGAGACAACATGTTACTGTAAGACAGCATCATGCCATCACAGGTGAATAGTGGGACTGAATGCACCGATCAATAGCTCCAACATTAGGACTTCCCGAATGTTGAACACTGAACATAGCAAATGTGACCTCCCCATATAAAGATTTGTGTGAGGTTATCTAGGGTTTAAAATAGGAGACTTGGAGAGATTTTGATCATGTGATCCTATATGGTCCACTGGGAAGGCTGAACCTCTTTGTCCTCAATATGGACCTGTTTCTGGCTCGGGTGGTGTGTCTTCTTATGGCCCTTTCTTTGCTGAGATAGGCAAATCTGCACGACCAATTTTTATTTGTCCCAGTCTGAGTGTCCCTAAATGGACACCGGTCAGCAGGCCTTCATCCATAATCTCAGCTTGTTCCAGCTCTTCCTTCTGGGAGGTTGTCTGAGTGAAGGGATAACCAGGCTTCTCCATCCCATGCTCCAGGGACTTCACAGAGAGGCTTCTAGTCCCTCTGCTCCCCTTTCCCAGTGTTGTTTTCCTGCTCTCCCTGGCCTCCTGGAGCCTTTATCCCAGCAGCCTCGCTCCGACATCCCATCTGATGTTTCCTGAGGGCTTCCTCTCTGATGTGGGCTTCCCTCCTGTTCACCGCTGGATGCTTTTCCTCTCCCACCTCTCCCTTTCTGCATTCTTGTGTCTTTCTGCCTCGCTGTTCCCTGCCTGTTTCCTGGCTGCTTATCTCCCTTTCTTCCGCTCATTGTCCCCCATTCCTGCAGCTGGAGTCAAGCCTCCTGCCGCAGGCTGATGAGTTCCAGGGACATTTGCTTCCTTCCATTGCCTTCTGTCTCCTCTCAAGGTGGTTTGAAAGGGTATCAGTTACAGGGGAAATTTGCCTGATCTTTGGACAATTTAAACAAAAATGCCCAGCAGCTCTTGGTGTATCACTGACCTTGCAGCAGCCCTAAGGATTTAATGTCAGATTGCTCCCCCCACTCCAGACTGCAAAGGAATGAAAGGGCTGGAGCTGCCGAGAGAGGTCTGGCTTCTCCTTGCCTGTGTGGGTGGACAAAGCATTCTTCCCTAGCTTTGCCCCTGGAAATGACTGTGTCTGAAACCAGAGCAAAACAAAACAACCCCAGCCCAAAACCAGATGATATTTAATGTTTCAGGCTGTGCAGCTATTCAGTTTGCTAAATATTTCAACTCAGGGCTTACATCTTGGCAATGGAGAGCTGGGTGTTATTAGAAGTATTGGGCAGCCTGAAATACCACAGGGTGAGAAGAAGCCTTTCGGCTGATGTGTAAGTACTGAGTAACCCATTGCTCAGCATGGACAGTTTCTTCTTGAGTGCAAAACACGGCACAGGATGTTCCTAACAGACCACTAAGGAAAAAGAAAAAAGACAAAAGAAAAAAGATGCTAGTGTTTGCCAGTTGAATTTCAGTCCATGGTTTTAGCACATTCATTCTCGTTTAATGTCACCAAGCATCTGCAGCTGGCAGGAGGACCGACTGTGGATGGGGCTGGGGAGGCTCTTCAGGCTACAAGTTCTGCTGCGAAGAAGTTCCCATCCATCCAGCACGTGGCTGCTGTGACAACTGCTTGGTAATCAGCTGGAGCCCAAAATGTTCTCATGCCTCCCATGTGCAGCCAAAAAGTGCTGTTTTACCTTAAATGGCCCTGAAGATCAGTCAGGCTTTTGGTTCTTCCCCTACTTAAAATCACACAGTGAATGGGAAGCAAGTGCTGATGCCCACATTCCTGAAAACAGGTTAACTCAAAGTTCTTTAATCCTTGACTTTTCATGTTGAATCCCTGGTAACCCTCTCTTATCCATTGTAAAGTCTCTGTTAATTCCCAGAAGGCTGTTTGTCTCCCTTAAGCTGGAATTCTTTTGCACTTTTGATGTCCTTCCTCATGATTTGCATTCCCATCTTTCTGAGAGTTTAGATTTACGTTGGTAATTAAAGCTTTATGAGGGCTCCTGTAGAATATGCAGGATGAAACCCAATGGTGAATAGGTTTCACACTGCTTTGCCCATGTGCTTGGAGGTAGGGGCTTTCCTGCCATTCCCTGTCCCTCTGGGACCAGTCAGATGTTTGGCTCCAGGAGAGTTCATTTGTTTTCCTCAGGCACCGCTTGTCAGAGAGGAGGAAGTTTCTCCAGTGATCTGTGATGGGGATGAATAGAAATAATGGGAAATATCCAAGCATCAGCCACACAAGACAGATGGGCATCCTATGCGATTTCAGGCATTTGCAAGAAATAAAGGATGGAATTTGTTTCTTGTTTGAGCCACCACTTGGGCATGTCTGTAACCACCCTTTATTATAGAGGAAACTCTTCCTCCCCTACTGCTGTAGAATAGTTTACAAGTGATACCAAGTCCTGCAGCATTCTGTGTCGCCAGCAAGTAACTTTGAAGAGCTCCTCTGTTCCAAAAATCAAATTCAACACATGCCTTAAAGTCTGTCCAAAGCTTTTTTTCCTGCTCCTGCTGATTGGCCTGAATCTATCTGAAACTCAGTGTGGGTTTTTAAAGGTTGCAGTTTCAGCAAGGAAGGAGTTAACCTTTTCTGCCTGGGAGCAAGGAAATTCTTAGTTTTAGTGCAGGCATTTTTGCAGGGTTAGAGGGTTGAATCAACCATGGGGAATTAATTCATAGCCTCCATGTGCTAGGAGAAGGATACACGTCGTTGCTAACAGATTTGCCATCCAGAGGAGACAGGAGACACGTCTCTGCCTTCAGCTGGATTTCAGAGTACTTTGTTCCTGGAAGGCTGAGAAGGTAAATGTCAGGTTATTTCTGTCTTTGCTGGTATGTTCATGGAAAACCTATTTAACAAACAGCTTGCCCCGTCACTGCCCTTAGTTGGTGCTCCCTCCCCAGTCAAGGATCTCATTCAACCCCCTGGGGCTCTGTTAATGCACTGTTCACCAAAGCATGGCAGGCTTTGAAGCAGTTTTCCCTCTCCTTTTTTGCCCTCCCTACCTTCCACCACCACTTCATATCTCCCCCCTTAGTTCCATGGGCTCCACTACATTATTTTTTTGGCAATGCATCTTCCATATTGCACCTCTCATCCTCTCCTGGGCAATTCTCTCTATGGTTATTCCTAGGCCATGCAGGAATCCTCCTCTGCCCCGCACAGCTGCAACCCACAGCTGGATCCTGGCTTCTGCTCCTCTGCTCCGTTCATGGCCATTAGCAGCTGCAGGAGTAACACCCCAGGCTGCGTCTGCAAGCCAGGGTGAAGATGTGGTGGGGAGGGGACTAAAAGCTGGGGACTAGATACATAAACCCAATTGTGCTGTGTGATGTCCTGTCTTTCCAAGGTTGTTCAGCCCAGTAAATGCTGCACTGAATGGAGCTGAATGGTGCAAATGTGTCAGGGGGGCAGAGGCAGGCATGTCCTCAGGCTTGGAATATCATCTGTGGCTCGGAGGAAAAGCCTGGTAGCATACTCTCTTCTAGAAGAGCTGAAGGGCATATTGCCTTCCTCTGTAACTCAACTAAGAGGTATTTGTGTGTTGCCATTAAGAAGATGAATAAATATTTCCTTTCATTTTTCTGATTAGGAAAAAAAAATCATCCCGGGGTGGACATTTTGCGTGGGCATCAAAGGAATCATCTCATTGAGCATCAGACCCTACAGAGGAGGTCATCATCAGTGTTGTGTTTCTAATCACCTTAAACTAATCTATTACAAATATTTTTATGGCCTAAATGTTTCTAAATTTCTTCCCCTTGCAACTTCTTAAGAGGTGCAGGGTATGCCTGTGAAAGGTATTCACTTTTTCTATTATCCACAGGTATCCTCAAATATCACATTGGCACTCAAGGAAAACACATCTAATTAAATTTCTGTAGGAAGAGAAATGTGCATCATTGTCAAAGACATGCTTTTGCCTAGCATTCTCTCCAGCAAAATGCTAGAGGTCCTTTTGGGTCTGCTGGCATGCTTGTAGTAGGCTTTCCATGCTGACCTATTCTGTTGAGTCTCACGTATGTTTTAGGGCTGATTTGTGTGTGACAGTGGGGTTTTTTCCTACTTGCATTGTTCTTTTTGAAGGAGCCACCCTAGTATATGTCAAAATAATACAAATAGTTTGACAACACTTTTTAGAACCCTTTTGGATGTCTATGACACTTTTTAAAAGCATTTTGCTAAATCATTTCAGAGCAGGAAACAGCCCAGAAAAGTTGCTGATCTTACACTAAGACCTACCCTGTGTTCCGCTCTTTCAGAAGAGAAGCCTGATTTCCATCTGATGTCAGTGTTTGATGACTTCCACATGCCCCGTATTTTAAACAACTTAATCTGATCATATTCTAAGATTGTTTGTTTGGACTGTGGCTGATTCTGAGACTGTTTCATGTCAGGGGTTATTTGATATGCTTTGGTGGTATGTGGAAGACACTTCCACCTATAAACTCAACTGATGTAGATTCGCTTCATGCTGTTGTAAATTACGTGGTTCGGGTTAATCTCCCCTTAAATTCCATACTTTTGAGGATAGATTTCAGCTTTTTAGACAAAAAAATTATGCAAAACCTTGAAAGACCTATCTCCAGCAGTCAAAGGACAAACTGCGAATCGTTCTGTGAAAGAAATGTGCATTAGCCACAGAGCTTTGAGAATAAAGCATATATTCCAGATGAAAAGTCCATTAATTTTGGAAAACGTGCTTTTTTTTGGAGACAGGAGAAAATTGTGATGGGCTTGAAATGGTGTAGCCCAGTCTGAAACTGGAGTAAGAAATGATACAGTAATACATTAATCCAGGGATGTGTGCAACTCCAACAAATCCAATTCAGACCTGCGAGGTAAGTTTTAATTTTGCCAATCTATTGCTTACACTGATGTTGTCTCTTAAAACCATCTGTAATAAGAAGTAAGTTTCATCATTGAAGCACATCCCAAACTGGCCCCAATGCTGCTGTATGTCAGGTGTGTGTTTTATAAGGACTTTGACATGCGGTAAAGCTGTTGGGTTTTATGTTTTGTGGAAAGGGAAGGGTTAATGTTTAGCACAGGTCTCCTTTGGGACTTCAAGGCTCACAAAGGCTGATGGCTGGGGGACTAAGGGAGTTGGGAAGGAGGGGGATATATAACTCAGGGGCAGAATCACTTAGCGTGAGTGATGCACTATGCAGGCAACTTGAAGATAAATGGCAGCCAGCTCTGGGTGGGATAAAATCCCAGCCATAATAAGGGAGGGATTTGTTACATCAGTGTCTCACTGTATCACGCTCCTTTTCAGGAAGGCAAAGTAAATCAACAAGATAATCAACGCTGGCACCGCAGCCAAACCTCACTGCCTCAGACTTTGCTTAGATTCTGCAAGGACTGTTGCCAGAAGTCCTAATATCCTTGATAAACTACTGGCAGGGGTCCGAGAAGCTTCCATAAGAAAGCAGTTAGAGTATGAGCACAGCCTCTGCTGGAAGGAGAAGGAAATGACCTCCCTATTTCCAGATCCCTTTACTATGAACTGTTTGGTTTTTTCCACATTCAGGTGTCAAACCAATATAGAGAAGACATTTATTTATCAAACCTCTTACTTACCTTGCAGTGGACCCCAGACAACATCCTGTAGTACCAGGCACAGTTAAAGCGACACCTTCAGCATCAAAGACTTTACAGTCAAATACCAACCTACATTCAAAATTCAGTTGTAGCAGTTGTAGTTTTATAGGAAACTAATGGAGCAATCCGAACAAACCTATCTGGTTTAAGTAAGAAAGCTAGTTTTAAATAGCAGAACTTAATGAATTCTAGTTGACTTTTTGACTGGTGCATCCAGCTAATGGTGTGTTGGGGCTTGTCTTGTGTAATGAGCTGTATCTATAGAAGAATATGAGGTTTAGTAGGACCCCGCAATACTTCTGAAATATCCTAGTTAGTCCTATCCATATGCACACCTGCTCCTCTACTACTAAGCCACTTCCATCTTGCAGGCTTTCTGTGCTTGGACATTGCACAGTCAATGCTAACCAAAGCAAAGCAGACACCTGAAACTATCCCTTCAAGCTATACAAACTTAGTTGTGGGCTATCTGCTGTTTCTTCCTAGGATGCCAGAGAACCAGTTAGGAAAATGCCTTCATAACCCTGCAGGCAGCAAAATCCAGGAAAAACCAAGCTTGTGAATCACCCAAAGACGCGCATCTTTGCAGAGATTCTGGGGAGAAACCACAGGGTTATTCCTGTAACAGTGCCTGGTGCCGAGAATGGAAAATCACTTGCTAGAGAGTTAAACTGTCCCTTTACGTTCTGCTGCATGAGCTGATGGCTCATCTTGGGAATCTCATGTCTGACTGCTTGTTTAACCAAGACAGAAAGCTAACAGGGGTTGCTATTGCTGTGCCAGGTATTAAGGGTATGTATTAAATCAGTGCATGTGTCTCTGAGGTATTGCTTACCTGGGTAAGTAAAAAAGTTTATTACATTCCCACATGACATGTTACAGACTGGTCAAGCTGCTTGGGTTGTACATTGCTCACAGGTACAATGGTTCATTTCATGGCAAAAAGGTTGGATAAATTAAAATAAAAATAAAAATCTTGATACAGGTATCGCTGGTTGTCTGTGGCCTCCTTTGAATTTGCTGGATGCTGAGCAAAATGAAGGCAAATGTGAAACTGGAGTAACAGGGATCAAGCTTTAAGCTATATACACTCAGGGGTTTTTACGCATACATATGTATATATAAAATTTGCACTGTCTGCAAGTGAAGAGTTTCTGTTTTCAGTGGAAAAGTTAATAAATATTAGCTGAATGTCACTTTGAATGAAGAAGAGAGATGTCAGACAGTTCAAAAGTGGCATTTGGAAGTGTAAAGCAGCTGAGCTCTGACGAGGACTATGCCTTCATGATGAAGACTGGATTTATCATCTAAAAAATGTGATTTTTTAAAAATCGATTTCTGTGGTAATGATGTGATATGACAAAAAATGCCTAACATAACGTAGCTACCAGCCTCATAATGAGGCAGTGCTGATTCCAGTTAGTAATGTCACTTGGGCATTCAAAGTGAAAAATAGAAGCAGAAGCTAGTAGTGTTGTTAGATGCTAATGCCAGTTTATCACAATGGAACTGCTTGCATCTGAAGAAGCCGCATGCTAACAAGTCTCCCTATAAAGAGAAATGATTTCTCTTCCTAATCCTGTTTTTACAATATCTACAACCATTTATGATATTAAAGGTCACTTCCAACCTAAACGATTCTATGACTTCTAGCAAAAATGTTGACCAAATGGAAGTGTGTCCAAGCAGTAAAGTTTTCACAATGAGCTATTGTCAGGGAAGATTGTCTCAAAATAAAGTATAATCGGATAATGAGAGAGCATTACATTGAAATGCCAATAAACTGCACGCTTCTTCTGGGTGGAGGTGAGCTTTCTGGTTGGCAAACTTCACCCACTGTCTCCCAGATGAACTGGCAGCCTGGAAATAGGTATTTCAGACAGTGGCTTCCCAGATGTCTATTTAGGAACCTCAGGGTTCAGTGTTATTTATTAATATTAGTAAATATTAATTTTAGTGATTATTAATTAACAGTTTGCTTCACAAAAAAAAGCTTGTTTTTCAGCTTAAATGAATTAAAAATACCAAGACACCATTTTGCTGAAATATTCATGTCAGGTTTTGATTATAATGTGGATTTTAGGATGTGTGCTAGCTTGTGCCAGCATTGTGCTGTTAACTGGGACTCTTAGCAGCTGTCAGTAAAATAAGGAACAGCTCATTCCCTCTCAAGAGTTTCATTTATCCATGCCAAACAATGGGGATTTGTGACTTCAGGGTAGGCAACAGTGTTTTCTGCTCCGTCCACAAAAGCCAGAGCAATAATAAGGTGGGAGGTTTTCCTGTACACTGATATATTTAGTCATAGAAGGATGTGTCCTCAGAGATAGCAGTCACTCTGCCTAAAGGAAGAGGTTAGGGTGCAATATCTTCAGCATACTTGAAATTCTCAGTTAAATAGCAAAGTGCTTTGAATGGTGAGGATTATTCAGCGTGGGAAGTGTTTTCCATACCTCTGCAATGATAACAGAGCCACTGAAACGCTATTTTTCAGTATTTTCAGGCTGTCTTGAAAATTACAAGCATGATCTTTTTAAAGTGATGACCAGTACTGTGCATTTCCTTGTCTTGCAAGCCTGTAAACCAAAGGGATATGGAGAACTCCAACTCTGGATTTACACTGGGGGCCTCCAGGCTTGTGTCTTACTGCTTGCACCGTTCCCCAAGGAAGGGACAAACCCCACTGAGCTTACTGGGGGTATCTGCCTGCATAGCATCATATGATGATGCATCTTCCTGAAGTATAGGCTTTCTTTAGGTTACCAGTGTACCCTTTTTAATGAATCACAGAATCAACTAGGCTGGAAAAGACCTTTAAGATCATCAAGTCCAACTGTTCCCCCAGGACTGCCAAGTCCACCACTAAACCATGTCACTAAGGGCCTCATCTACACTTCTTATAAATACCCCCAGGGATGGAAGTCTACCACTACCCCGGGCAGCCTGTTCAATGCTTGACAGCCCTTTCAGCAAAGAAATTTTTCCTAGTCTCCAGTTTAAACCTGGTGCAGCTTGAGGCTGTTTCTTCTTGTCCCATCACATGTTTCTTGGGAGAAGAGACCAGGCACCTCCTGGCTCCATCCTTCTCGTAGAGAGCAATAAGGTCCCCCCCAAGCCTTCTCTTCTCCAGACTCAACAACTTTAATATTCACATCTCTTTGCACAGTGAGAGACAGAGGATTTGTTAATTGTTAAGAATCCCTTAAAAAACCCCAGAAAAATCAACCGCAAGCTGTAATTACACACAAAGCATCACAGCTAATTGAAGTTGTGCCCAAAGTGAAGCAAGGGCTGCAGCCCCCCGCTTATGCCAGAAGCAGCAGAACATTAAATGCCACAAGCTGTGGCCCATTACTGGCCCTCCCAGTAGTTCAGGGAACGAAAAAGGGGAAAGTAGTAGACCTTGGTAAAATGGAGCTGTTAGGGCATGGCTGTGTTTTGCCTCCTGCAATAACACAAAGTGACTACCTTAGAATGGAATATACTGATTAGTTTTTGTTTGTTTGCTTTATGATGGTGTGTTTGGGCCATGTGCTTTAATCAGTGGTAAAGGTCTGTAGGAATGAGAATCCTCGGCTAGAGGAACTGTAAATGTTTTTATCAAGCATGCAAATGTTGTTCCTGAAAGTGACCCAGAAATTGCTGCCAGTTCTAGTCTCGTAAAGCGGCATCAGGTTTGGCTCACAGCTATGTCACTTCTTGTTTGGTTTGGGTTTTTTCACAGAGACATGGAGTGGTTATGTATTTTTAACTATATTTCTGCAATTCTCACCTTCTGCAGTGAGAGCAGTATTCAGTGTTGGAGGGTCTGTGTATGAGCACCAGGAACAGGGAAACTTAACAGGGCGAATTGAAGGTTTTGCTCTAATTTCATCATGATGATGATGATTTTTGCAACTGTGGCTATGAAGTTCTGAATACGCTGAATTTGCATGTTACTTGCACCTTTTCAGATGTGCAGGGACATATCTCTGCTTGGGGTAGGGGTCTACAGGCTGGAAATGCAAGCCGAAGTTCTGGTAGGAGCCACAAATACTGATACAGTGCAAATACTGATGTTATACCGAATGCCATGTGAAGCTGTAAGGCGGACAGCTAGCAGCTTTCAAACCCAGCTCTGCGTTAACACATGCCAACATAATCACAGTGTGCTCCTGGGTTTAAGTCTGCACTCAGCATTGGGGTTGAGTTAGCTTTTATTGGTACAGTGGATCTTTGTTTCCAGGTATTTTTCGAGTGGGAATCTTTGTGGTAATGTGAAGTTTTCTGATAAGAATGTGTTGATGGTAGGGAATTATGCTGGAGGTTTTCATGTAGAAGCTTGCTGATAGTAGAATATTTTTGTGGAAATTTTCACACCGGAATTTGTTGGTTGGGTGGTTTTATTTCAAGAGGAAGGATGAGTTTTAAGGTGTAGGGTGGAAAGCGGGACGCACTGAAGTGTGAATTGATGAAAACGGGACACTTTGTAAGGTGCATTTTGGAGGGCAACATTCAAGACGGCTGTGCAGTGAAACTGGTGTGCAAAGTTAATGCAAAGTAGGCTGAGCAAGACTATATCTAACTCATACTGATACATGGTATATATGGTATAGTTCATATAAGTCATACCTAACTCCCAGCATCTCAGATGCTTATAAGCTAGAACCTCAAAAACTTAAAGACAATATGAAATAATTGTAGAAAAATCTGGTCTTGAGCCATAGCTTCTATTAAACAATAGCAAGTTCTTCTTTTCTCTCTCCAGAGAGAACACGGGTAAATAGTATTGAAAGTGGTTAATTACTGTGAGGATTCATTATGGGAAGTGATGGGAATATTTAATTCTCTAACACGCTTTTAGTGTGAATTGTCCCTGCCCATGGCAGGAGGGTTGGAACTAGATGATCTTAAGGTCCTTTCCAACCCTAACTGTTCTATGATGCTATGGTTGGCATCGCACTACCACAACTGGTACCAACATTGTGCTCCAGAGGATGCAGCTTAAGGTTCTTTAAGACTCTCATTACTGAGGTGGGTTTCAGACCAGGGTCTAAAGGACCTAAGTAAGTGCTAGGAGCTCTTGATATAATTGTAGCTTAATTTACAGTTGCTTTCTATTTAATTTGGAAGTGGTACATCCTAGTGATACGATAAATACAGTGACAGCACTGTGGTAAAATACATTGATTTATTGGAAAAAGTAAAGTTGTGGGTAAGGAGCCATGCCAAAACTAATGATAACGACTGTCTGGTGAAATAGAGTAGAAAACTTTACTCTCGGTTCACAGTTATGTCTGTAAAGGCAAAAAAGTCTTTATGCTGTCTGTAGGCTCTTTAAGATTCAGAGCAGAGTAGGAAATGGTAATGTGAGGAAGTTAAGAATGCCTTAGCTGTTTCATGGTGAGTCTTGGTGCCTAGCACTGAGAATTTTATTTTATTTATCTGTTTAACACAAAGCATCAGTAATAACATTCAGAATTTAGTGAACGAAAGGGGACAACACAAGGTCTCCAATTCTACCCAGTGTCACCTTGTTCACATTTCTCAGGATGCCTAATGTCCATGTTACATTTAATGTAGATACTACATGGTGAATAAGGTCCATATAAGCCAAGAAGATGACATTTCTGTTAATAATAATAATCTTCTTGTTTACCGTTGCCACTTATTAACATTCTTGATATTCTTGGAATAGGAGGGGTTGGGGTTGTTGGTGTGTTTTTCCTAGTAAGGTTTTTTTGTTGTTGTTTCTTTGGGGTTTTTAATACAGTGCCCCATGTGTGTTGTGGTGTGATCTTTGGAGTGGGTTTTGGTTTAGTTTTATTGTTGATGTTGGGGTTTGGTGGTGGTTTTTTGTGTTTTGATGGTGGTGTTTGTTAGTGGGTTTTTTCCTTCTTTAATAAAGTTGGGGAGAATGAGAATATCCAGACTCTTAGATGCACAGAAAGGACAAAAGGACACACGTTCACCCTTCCCTAACTCCCACAAACATTCCTGCATTCTGCCTGCTTGAAATTTGTCAGCAAGATACATCATAATAGAAATTGAACCTTTTAAACACTGAGTATTATATGGGTTAAGAATGCATATTAACCATTCTGTGTTGTAATCTCTTCAGAGGGAAGTAAGTGCATAAACCAGAAGTGCATCATATTTTCCAAAGACTTGGGAGATGCTGTTTATCTTACTTCTGTTAACCGTATTTTGGAAGATTACTGGGGCCTTGATCTAACTTGTGTAGAGACTGTCCCTGACTCAAAGTGGGTTTGAAAATAGGCCAGCCTGTATGGCTCTAGCACATCAGGTTGATGAAAGAGCACTTGTTAAGAAAACAAATCTACTTTTAAGCACAGAGATTAAAAAATATGCTAACTATGCATTCCCAAATGACCTCATTAGAAGTTCTGCCCTTTAGACAGCTGGGGAAGAGTGTGGGATATGCTAGAAGTTAAAGGCTTAGTTGGGAGGCAAATTTCTTCCTTTTAACCTGAATTTTCAAGGCAAATGCCTAGCTTTGTGTTTCATTTTACATGTCTGAATGGCTGCCTGTTCCTACACGTGTGATTCTTTCTCCAGAGAAGACGTCATATTTTTTGACTAACTCAACGGGAGTACAGCCAGATCATCTTACCTGGGCCATCCAAATGGTAATATTTCATTGGGCAGACAGACTTCTGGCTCACAACTTGAACGAGGTAGGGAAGTGAGAAGAAAGACCCAAGCTGAATGCTCTTCACCTCGTTGGCCCTGCTATGAACCTTCAGGAAGGTCTTCCCTGCCTTTGCTGCTTGCCATGGAATAAAAAAGTCACAATAGGGGATTGTTCCAACATGGAAAAAGGGAATTTTTGTAGTTTTGAGGAAATCTATTGGCTAATAAGTGTTTCCTGCCAAGTTACAGTATTGTTCTAGTGCTGCAACATTATTGATAAGTTACTGATGGAGACAAACCACAAAATAGCCTTTCTCAAGGGAATTAGGAGTCCAGAAGATCAGTGTTTCAGAGCAACACTACGAAAATATAGCCAAGTGCCTTTTTCTATTAGAACTTTCTTTCCTTTTTTTTGTTTGTTTGGGTTTTGGTTGGTTTGTTTTTTTTTTTTGTTACATCTGTGTTAGAAATCAGTTTTAAAATTTTACTTTCTTGGTTTCACCATAAGAGTAGGAATTGACTGGAAGCCAAGGATTTTTGAGCAGTCCCAAGAACAGGGAAATTCCAAGCCCCAAAACCTTCTCATTCTTAATTCCCTTCATTCCTTCAAAAATAATGCAGATAAGTTCCCACTGGTAGCTTGTAAACAGTGCAGAAAAACCACTCTCAAGTACATAAATAGGATGAATTTAGAAATCTGGAGACACCTTGCCATACAAAGCATCTTCTTTTCCAACGTGTTCTACTAGGTAGGCTCAGGTATCTGAATTAGCAGTTATGACGTCTTTTATGCCTAATTATCCTCTTAGTGTAGTAACAGTATTCACATGATAGTGTCCAAACAGAGATGCGGGAACTATCCTTGTGCATGAGAACATCTATGATTATGATCTGCTTTCCTGCAGGAAGTGTGGTACATAAAGGACTAAGTGCCAGCACTTAGTTCATCTTCTAACAGAGTGGAGCCTCCTAGTAACTAAGTGCCATCCCATATTTTGGCTTTTTCTTACTCTCAGGAAGTTATCAATGAGCTAATCCTTTGTGAAACTTTCTCTTATGGTTTTTGGAAACTCCTACCAATGTCTGAAATGAACAGAAATGTAGAAAAATAGGAACGAAGGGACCACTGGAAGTCATCTAAATGTGGTGAGATCAGGTTGGTCAAGAGTTTGTCCACTCGAGTTTTGCACATTTCCAAGGATGGAGATTCTGCAGTCTGCTACAGTGTCTGACCATCCTCATGGTGACAACAGTTTATTGGATCTGTCATCTGTGGTCTTTGAAAGCCTGCCAAATGCTATATCTCTTCTTAATGTTATGGTGCAACTGGATTTGTAATAAACAGTGCAGGTAAAATATATCTGTGAATATCTTTGTATAACAAGTGAAGTTGAAAGAAATACTCTATTTCAGGCTAAAAGTCACATGAAAAAAAATTCTTTCATTTCTAGTGTTGCATTCAAACCTTAATGCTGTCCTCCCCCCCCAAAAAAAGTAAAGCAAACATGAAACTGGATTGATCTTCCAAAGCAGTGGGGTGATGGGGTCCATCGCTACGATTCAATATAAGAGGTTACTTTCAGTGCACTACAGAGCTGTGAAAGCATCACGTCTGCTCCTCCTCCTGCTTTATCCTAAAATACAGCCTGAGATAACATGTGATGGCTCGAGGGCAGCAGCAGCCAATGCAGCCTTATTCTGTGTTTTCCTTAGCGCTGAGAAATGACATGCGGCAGGGGTTTGACACTGTGCAGTTGCTGAAGATCAACAGTTTTCCTTATTTACCCAGGCAAGAAAGAGGCAAACTATCCGATATGACCATTGTCTGGAATTCCAGTTATTTAAGCAGCAATAGAAGATACAATGGGGTTGTTAATACTTTTAAGATAAATTAAGACCCAATTCTGCAGGCAAGTAACAGGAACTAAAGAGGATGGGTTAACAAAAATACTTGCAATCTTAGACTTCCCTCCAGCATTTCCCAGATGAATTCTGTACCAGACTGCTGGAACAGATTCACCCTTGAAGTAGGATACAGATACAGGAAAAAAGCGCTACATACTGAGCACAGGCTACTCAGAGGTTTGCTTGAAATATCTACTTCTGTTGTTGATGTTACAAATTTCCTTTACTTGCTTACCCTTAGCTACATCTATAATCTAAGGTGGTGGATATAAATGAAGAGACGTAAGTAAATGTGATGCTATTTAATTAATAAGTTTGTAGTAGCTTTAAATGGGAACATTTCCTGTACCTCCACAAACCCAATTCTCTTTCAAGTACTCTGCCTGCCCTGGTGTGCTAATGCTCCGAACTTCCTTATTTATAGTTCTCCTAATTGTGGGAAAACAGACCTTCAGTTCCTGCCCACTATTCAAGTCAGACCACTACAACTTACTGCTATTTTGTCCCCTTTTGAGATGTCCCCTCTCTCTTTGTAGTGGGCTATGTATCCCTTTCCATGATGTTATTCTCACAACCCAGGAAACATCCCTGCAAGCTCACGCTTTCCTGTTGCTCAAGAAGATGATGCAGGGAAACTTCTAGTCCCACTGTAGTTTATCTATAGCCAACAGATGCTTAGGTCTATGTGTGTAAATGATCATTTTCTTGTTTGTTCAAGTGCAAGATTGTTTCCTGAACATGAAATAGCAGATACTTGCTCTATTCCCATTGAAATATTAAAATACTACTTGATGGGGTTTGTTTTGGTTTGTTTTCTGTGAAGTTCTTATTAGTCTGGTAAATTGTGGAAATTTCATTAAGTCCCCCCGTTCCCTCTTTTTCTCTAACACTCAAACACTGGTTGCCCTTTAGTCCTCAATATTATCGATTCCTTTGCAGGAACTGTATTTTCCCCATCCTTTGAAGGCAACAGAACTGGCTCCATTAATCCAAAGTGAGAGTAGCAGGCTACTTGCTATCGAGTTGCAGAGTTTACCTGGGGGTCTTCTAGGGAAAGGTTAGATATATGCAGCAATAAGATGCATGTAACTGCAACCTGTAGCCTGCCAGATGGAACACACAAGCCTAAAAAAAACCTGTAAGGAGCCCATGAAGTTTGGGATGTTCACATAATTCACAGTGAGTTGTGCAGACTCATGAAGAACAGCACCAGTTGCAAAAGGACACAACAACTGATCACTTGCAATTGGGATCAGGTTGGAGTTTGTGGATGTTGACCTGTGTAAAGGGTGCAGAACTCCCAAAGTGCAAACGTCCAGCCCCTGCCTAAGGTGCCTGTATCTGGAAAGAAAGCGGGTGTGGGGCATCACCTACACGTGGTGACCACCAGAACAGTGCCATCAACATGGCAATCCACCCTTGCTTAGGCACATTAAAGTCCATCTGTGTACTGCCTACACTGAGTGCACTCAGGTGCCCCAGAAACCAGCTCCCTAAGTGTGAATGTCCAGCCTAAGGTGCCAGGACAGAAACCTGGTGCTGGGCATGCCCTACACATGCTGCCTTCCAGAACAGCACCACCAACATGGCAATCCACCCTTGCTTGGTCACCTAAAATTCCATGGCAGGAGGCAGAGGGTGAAAGAACAGTCTGCATGGCCCAGGTTAAACTAGGTGTAGGTGGCTTTTGTAGCTGGGATGGCAGGTTTTGCCTTTCCTGTTCCTGCCTCCCTAAAATCCAGATCCCATAGCAGAGTTGGTAATAGTCATGCCACCATTATCACTGCCTGCTTTCTCCCTCCTCATACAGATTAAGGGTAGAGGAAAGGAATCTCAGGAATGACAGTGAGTGCTCCAGACCTTACTTACATCTCCACATCCAGAGCAAGAACACAAGCTTCAACTTTGACTTCAACTGGAAAAAGTGTCCTTACTCTCAGGAGGTCTCCTATGGTCCCCTCCACAGGTACAGGTCACCAGAAGAGCCCCTTTAATCTGATCTAGGCTTAAAAAGATAAGTAGCTTGCCAGAGATAGGATAACAAGAAGCTCTGCCATTGTGCTGTGAGCAGACTGAGCATTTCGAGGTGTAACCAGCAGGGGAAAAGTTAACCAGCATGCGTTAAACAGAACATGCTCCAGCCTTCTTTTATTAGGCAATAGAAGCAAAAACCCCATGAAGTCACATACTGGTACCAGCTCAGCAACGCAGGCAAATGGCAACGAAATCAGAAAACAAAAAACCCCTAAACTAAAGGACAGCAGGAAAACAGAGACTGTCCCCCATATTCACAACCCCACAGTACCTAAACAGAGGCTAAAGGCAGCCCAACAGCACTCTTGCAATAAAGACAGAAAATGAATACACCAATTAAACAGAAAAACGAAAGATGCACAACACAACTCCCAGGGAAGTGAAAAGCAGCCCCTGACCTGAGCTTAAATACAGAGGTGGGTCCAACGGAGAAGGGTGTGTGGCTGGGGAGGCTTCAGGTGATACCTTCGGGGTGGTAAGGACCTGCTGGGCACCCTGAAACCCACGCTCAGCTGCAGCGGAACTAAGCAACCCTGACATCTCCACTGCCATCCCCAGGGCTGCCTTCCCAGCCAGGCCCTGAGCACCCTTGGAGCGAAAGGGAGCAGAAACAGCATGTCAAAGTGTTTCCTTGGCAGTGATACACAGGGAGGGCAGGCAGTGAGCAGCGTCTGTGAGGTGCCAAGAGTCACCCCACACACCGTAGTCTTTGGGATTTGAGGCATCAGATCTGAGTGTGTGTGTGCGGAGTTCACACCTTCGTGTTCTCATTAGAACAGGCAAATGATGGGCACAGACTATGAACTGAACATTCACTACTTGATTTGCTACTGCCCTTCCAATCGACTCAAAACAGCCGAAACAAGAAAGACCCATTTAAAATAATCCCTGTGGGAACAAGGGAGAAACATCCCCAGATCCCAGACCCATCCCGAGCGCATCAAGGGCAGCACCAGGCTGTCACCATTCCCGGCCAGCAGCACGGGTGGCTCTAAGAAGCCAGGAGGTCCCTGTGGATTCTGTACAGGGACAGGAGCATCGATCCCACGCTTGGATCAGGCATTTACATTTTGTGACAGTCCCGTCTGGCCTGACGAAGAGAAAGAATCATCTGGAAAGCGAAACACCTCCTTCCAAAGCTGCCTGTTCTCCTGGGAGAGAATAGGACTGTCCCTGTGGAGCTGGAAATGCTGTTTGTGTGTGATGTGCTGCTGCTGTGGGGGCAGAGCCTGCGGCCAGTAGAGCAGGACACAGATTTGTGTCCCGGGTGAATTGCTGGTGGGTGTGATGGGTGAATATTTGCTTTTCCCCCTCAGAATGGCTCACAAGATGTTGATGTATTGCAGGGCTGACTTGTGCTCTGATTTCTCCTCCTAATTTGAAAGTCTTGTAGCAGTTTGAGGGGAAGTTGCTGTGCAGGATGTGAGCTATAGACTTGGTTTTGTTCTTGCAGGGCCTGTGACACTGCTGTCGTGTGGGACGTTACCGCAGATGCTTGTGATCCCTCAGAGGACAACGATCCCCTCTGCTTTGTACCCTGGTGCAATCCTTAACTAAATAGTTAGTTAATAGATCCACCTCAGGGTGAGTGCTCTTGGGTTTCTGTTCAATAACGTGCATGTGTGTGTGTGTGTGTGAGTTGCGGCTTGCCTGCTCTCTGCACTGCTCCAGCACAGTGTCACTGTCACGCGTGCCATAGTGACACACAATGGCTGAGAGGGCAATGATAACCTGGGCAGGCCAGCGAGTAAACCCGGTATCAAAATCTATCCTGAGCATCAAGCCAGGATTTATGTCGCAGCAAGGATTTCTGGCTCTGAATTCTGGGAGCTCATCCATCAGGAATACCAGGGAAGAAGGAAGCTCAGGGTTATTTACACCTGGGTCAGAGCAATCCCAGGCACAGCTACAGGTTGGGCAGAGAAGAGATTCAGAGCAGCCCTGCGGAGAAGGACTTGGGGGTGTTGGTCAATGAGAAAATGAACATGAGCTGGCTTCAGTGTGTGCTCGCAGCCCAGAAAGCAACCGTATCCTGGGCTGCATCAAGAGGAGCGTGACCAGCAGGTCGAAGGAGGTGATCCTGCCCCTCTACTCTGCTCTCGTGAGACCTCACTTGGAGCATTGTGTGCAGTTCTGGTGTCCTCAACATCAAAAGGACATGGAACTGTTGGAACAAGTCCAGAGGAGGCCACAAGGATGATCAGGGGACTGGAGCACCTCCCGTATGGAGACAGGCTGAGAAAGTTGGGGCTGTTCAGCCTGGAGAAGAGAAGGCTGCGTGGAGACCTCAGAGCAGCTTCCAGTATCTGAAGGGGGGCTACAAGGATGCTGGAGAGGGACTCTTCATCAGGGACTGTAGTGACAGGACAAGGGGTAACGGGTTCAAACTGAAACAGGGGAAGTTTAGATTGGATCTAAGGAAGAAATTCTTTACTGTGAGGGTGGTGAGGCACTGGAATGGGTTGCCCAGGGAGGTTGTGAATGCTCCATCCTTGGTGGTGTTCAAGGCCAGGTTGGACAGAGCCTTGGGTGACATGGTTTAGTGTGAGGTGTCCCTGCCCATGGCAGGGGGGTTGGAACTGGATGATCTTAAGATCCTTTCCAACCCAAACCATTCTATGATTCTGTGACTCTATTCCCCCACGGAAAGTAGGAGTGAGTGAGTACCTCGGTGGGTAGTTAGGACAGCACAAGGTAAAGTGTTTCTGACGGAGGTGGTGTGCTTCTGAAATGCCCCGAGCACTAAGGGAGCCCTCACCTGGCACAGTCTGTGTCAGTCACAGCCACACGCTCAGGAAAGGCCAATGTAAACTGCATCCACAGAGGTGCTGCTGACGGATTGGCAGAATGTGCCTTTGGAGGAGAGGAACTGCAAAGAGGTCCCCGCTGTGTAGCCCCTGGGGCATGTGCTGAGGCAGGATCTGGTTTTGCCACCCCATTTGTCACTGTTCTTGGATCTCAGAAGTAAACACCAGCACACAGAACCGGCATGTTTAGCTCCAGGAAAGTACTGGAAGGACACCCAGTGGGTATAAGGGGGCACTTTGTGCTCTCCTTTCTCCTGTGTGGCTTAACTGCCTTTCTCTATCGTTTATTAGATTAGTAGGTGACATGAAAAGGGTTTTGGCCATGGTCATTTCCTGCAGCCAGCAGCGTTGGATTGGTCACTAATAGGGAACGTGAGCTGGGTTTAGACCGTCGTGAGACAGGTTAGTTTTACCCTACTGATGATGTGTTGTTGCAATAGTAATCCTGCTATGTATGAGAGTATGAGAGTACCCCTGGTGTGTGCGCTTGACTGAGGAGCCACTGGCGCGAGGCTACCATCTGCGGGCTTATGACTGAACGCCTCTAAGTCCGAATCCCACCTAGACGCTTGATGTTGTGCTATTGCGTCATCGGCCACTTGAGATTGACCCAGGTGGTGCCAGTCTTGTTCAGAACGCAAGGGTAAAACCCTTTCCAGATCTCCGTTAGCGAAGACATGCCATCCTCATAGGAGAAGGAAAACTCCTATCTTCAAACCGGGGCTGATGGAGCTCGTCTAGCCTTGTAAGGTCTTCCATCTAAGAGAAGGACACTTACAAAACCTACGACCTGAGGACTTTGCTGTCACCGTCCTAGCTATCTAGGCCGTGGCAGGTAAACCTCAGGTGTAAAGGTGGGGCCAGTTCTGCGCACGCTGCGCCTCACCTAAAACATCCATTGCGCAGGCTGGAAGGGTTTACTCACCCTTGCAAAGCCCCGTAGCGACAGGCGAGGGTCGAAACGGCAGGTGACGAGGTGCACTGGAAGCTGCAGGTCCAACCTTGCCTGCGGGCGGTTCAGGACGTTGGTCGCTCCAGCTTGATCCAGGAGATGACGGTCCCGTGCGGAATCTTCCTGATTGCCTATGCAGCTTTTCTCCAATCAGTTTTGCCTATTCCACTTGCCCTTAGTCATCGTGCTCGTAGTGAGTGTGGGTAATGCCCTTCCCAAATCTTCGTTTGCGAAGCCAAGCCATCAATGCTTTTAAGGTCCCGTGTGAGGCGAGTTCTGGTGGATTGGCCACATCCCACAAGGAGGCACGCTCTCTAGCTGCACACAGAGCATTTCCAGCCCCGCAAAGGCCAGCACGGTTTGGGCTGTGCGGGCTGGACATCCCCGCACACCTGGGCATGACCTTGGCATCAGAACCCCCAGCCTGGAAGAGTGAGTGACTGCCTGAGATTCCTGGGGGTTCTCCAAAGAGCAGGAGCAGAGATCAGGCGAGCTGCAGCTCCTTAGTGCCTGATGCTGGTGAGTGGCCAAAGGCACTCAGAACTGCTTCCCCCTGCCTTCTGCTGCTGGGTTTCTCTGCAGCTGCCTCTGGTTCCCTGCCCTGGCTGTGTGCTCCCAGCTCCTGGTGTAGGCCCTGGCTGCTTTCTGCTGCCCAGCTCTTGCAGCAACTACCTGGAGGACAGAACCCTGCATCCTGGTGCTGGCTCTGGTGGAGCCCTGAAACTGGCTGAGTGACCCCA
Organism: Psittacula echo; assembly: GCF_963264785.1. NCBI lineage: Eukaryota > Metazoa > Chordata > Aves > Psittaciformes > Psittacidae > Psittacula > Psittacula echo. The sequence goes on from NC_137756.1 coordinate 2,033,603, forward strand.
GGTTCACACTCCAAAACCATAGCACTTAATCTCTTTATGAGCCCTAAATCCAGTCTTTTGACCCCCAAACCTCAGTATTCTACTGGTTTTTTTTTTCTGTTAGTGATAAAGCTGGCCAAGGACTCTGGTGTCAAGCACCCAAAACTCAGGACTTGGTCTCTATGAACCCCAAAGCTGGTCAAGGGAGTGTGGTTTTGAGCGCCCAAAGCGCAGGACTTGGTCTGTGTTTCTGAGCCCCAGCATCAGCCCAATGAGTCACCTCATGTCAAGACTTCCATACATGGGACTTTGTTTCTAAGCTCTGAACCTGGCTTTTCGGTAGCAAAACACAGGACTTGGGCTCTCTTTGAGCCCCGCAACTGACCACATGAGCCGGGCTCCAGACTCCAACACGTGGGGCTTGGTCTCCATTTCTGAGCTTCCTTGACCCCGGTTTCGAGCCCCCAAACCGCAGAACTCGGTCTCTGTGTCTGAACCCGAAGTGGCCCCAGCAGCCGCTTGGTTTCCAGACTCCAACGCTCAGGACTTTATTGCTCAGCTCCGAGCCCGGTTCCAGGCCAGGCTCAGCCCCCAGTCTCCGCTCCCAGGACCCGGCCGCGTGTGGCAGAGCCCAGGTGCCCTCCCCGCGAGCGAGCCCCACGCTCTCGGGAAGCCCCGGGCAGGCCCGGAGCCAGTTCCAGCCCCGCAGGGCTCGGCTTTCTCGGGGAGCGCGGCCCGGAGCCCCCGGCAGCCACGTCCCGGGAGCACGGGGCTCCCGGACCCGGCTCTGCTGAGCCGCAGCCCCCGCTGGAGCACTAAAGGCCCCAGTCGCCGAGCCCGAGAGGGGCTCAGGAAAGGGCCAGTGACCTGCAGACGGCGAGGGCAAGAGCGCCAGCTTCCGCCCGTCCGTCCGCGCTTCATTCCCCGGGACGCGGAGAACCGGCAGCCCCAGCTCCGCAGTTTGTACGAGAACTAGCGGCCCCGGTAGCGGCCCCACCCGCACTAGCCCCGCCCCCCGCCTCCTTTTATAGACATCGCCCCGCCCTCCCTCTCCTTTTATGGATGTAGCTCCGCCCCCCGCCGTCCTCGCCCCGCCCGATAATTTCACAGGTCCCGCTCCCCCGCCGGTGTCGTCCCGGGTCCTACCGCCAGCCTGCTCGCTCGTCCCGCCTTCCCCTGGCCTCCCTGCAGCCCCGTCCCTGCAGCCGCGGTCCCCGTACCCGGCTCACTCCTCTTCCTTCCTTCATTCCCGGGCAGAGCACGCGGAGCTGGGCTGAAAGCTCCAGCCGAAGCCCCGGCGACGCCAGCTCCACACCGGTTTCCACCACGACCGCTGCTCTCTTCCAGTTTAACCCCGGCTGTGGCTCTCGGCAGCGGCTTCTCCTGCGCCGCACGGCCACGACACCTTCCACCGGGACCCATCCTCGTGTCAGCCGGAGCCCCACGGGGCCGGTTCTGGGCAATGACCCTCGTACGGAGCGCCCCGAGCAGCAAAGCCGGGGGCAGCCCCAGCCCCGGCACCGACGGACTCCCCGAGGCTCCCGGCTCCCGGGTGGGCTTTGCGTGCCCGGAGCTGATGCCGCTGCAGACCGGCCCCGGCTGAGCGTGGACAGCCTGGAAACGCGATCCCTACTCCCAGGAAGGATCGGGCCAGGCTTCATCCCCTGGGGAGGGCTCAGCGCGCTCCCGCCTCGGTCCCCCATACACCACCCGTATGTCCCCGGACACAGGTCACACAAACACCAGTGAACCTCAGAACCGCTCTGCAGCACCAGCTCCGCTGCCCCGCGTGTCCCGAGTCCCGCAGCTCCTCGGCGCAGTGCCCGGGGTTCCGCAGCAGGGTCCCGGAGAGCCGTGTGACGAACCAGCGTCCCTGTGTTAGCGACAGGACAAACACATACCCATCGGAATGGTTATATGAGGTGCTTTATTAAGGCGCCGAGAACCAGGGGTACGCATCCAAATCTGGTTCTAACCCCGTCACATCGCGTTCGCAATTTATACGTTACAAGTTTCGCAATAGGTATCAGGGATTACTTCATCAGTCCTTTACATCAGCCTCTCCTGCGCTTGCACAGCCCCCTCTGGTGGTCGTCTAGTGGTCGTCCTGATGAAGTAAGGAGTCTTCCTCACTCTGTCCTCTTTTTACCTTGTTCTTTGGACAAATCCCAACCATTATGTGGATACAGCATTCTTTTATCTTCCTTTGGTATGTGGTTCAGGCTTAATCTTAGGTTCTGCTAAGCTGGAGTTTCTCAGTACATTCTTTTCTACATTCCCTTTACTTTACAAGGTTATATTTGTTTCTATTCCTAAAGTCACCATTGTAGTGTTTAGTTATAAAGTAGCTAAGATACAAACCAACACAATTGCAGCATTCAGTGTATGAAGCTTCTCTATTGATTTATGATTTCTAGACACAATCGCCTACTGGAACAGTACCTAAAATACAGAACAGCAAAGTTACAAAACTTTAACATATGTACAAAGGCTTTCTTTGCAAACTGCAAACTTTTCAAGTATAATCACTGCTAGAATAGTTCCAGAAAATTTCACTCTCCTCTAACACCTGGGCCGGAGCACAGCCCACGGCGGCTCCTTGGGGATGGTGGGCACGAGGCGACTCTTTCCATGGCCATATCCAGCAGTGAGGAGCCGGCTCAGCTCAGGCTGCTCCTGCAGCCCCGGCACCAGTACCTTACTTTGCTACCTAAACCTCCATCTCTGGTTTACCTCACTGAACAGCACTCTCAGGTGGCCCACAAACCAGCTCCCTAAGTCCCAATGTCCAGCCCCTTCTCCTAAGCCTAGTGTGTTAGGAGAAACCAGGAGCTGGGCATGTCCTACACATAGTGCCCTTCGGAACAGTGCCACCAACATGGACATCCTCACCACCTAAAACTCCATCTGTGTGAAACCTCACTGGACAGCACTCTCTGGCGACTGAGAAACCAGCTTACAAAGCATGAACGTCCAGACCCCGATCCTAAGTGTAAGGTGCCAGGACAGAAAGCTGGTGCTGGGCATGTCCTACACATGGTACTCTCTGGAACAATGCCACCAACATGGCAATCCACTCCTGCTTGGACACCTAAAACTGTATCTGCTTACTCCTCCTCTGTAGAGTGCTATCAGGTGTCCTGGAGAACAGCTCTCAAACTGCAAACGTCTCCAGCCCCTGCTCGCACACCTAAGGTGTCAGATGAATATCCTGGTGCTGGACATCACCTACACATGGTGAGATCCGGAAGAGTGCCACCAACATGGTAATCCACCTTAGATGAACTGGGCTGGAGTGGGTTGGGCTGGGCTGGGCTGGGCACTTTCTCCGCTATCAGTTAAGAGGAAGTTCTTCCAAATGTGCTCTTCTTATGTCTCCTGCGAGATAATTTCTTAGTTGTTTTTGTGTTCAATATAAATTCTTTTCATTGGGAAATTAAGACAAATCTTTTCTTTGCCAGCTTGTCAGAGAAGATCCAAATTTGTTATTCATTCACATGACATATCATGGTCTGAATTTTAACACACTGAAAATTATTTCAGCCATCAAGGCTGTGTGAAAAATGAAGAAGGGAACGAAGATCGGTTTGATGCTAAACAGAACTTGACAGTAGCAAATTCTTCAGTAATAGCAGAAGACACAAAAAAGCAACAGGAATGAGACACAGTTGATTTAAGAGGTGAGGTTGTGTGCTTTAACCTGTTGTACCTAATAATGGTGTGTGTTTGTTATTTGAGTACTCTGATCTTTCCATAAGTAAACTTGGAAAAAATGCTAGCTGGGTTTTCAGATTCTTTTTCATTGACTTGCCATGAATCCTTGTACAGACAGTCAGCTCCCTTCATCCACAGTTTTCCTTGGAAACTTCACCTACAGTGGTTAAACTCAATTTAGAAAATGTCCAGCCAGTCACCTAGCTGGATATCTTCCTTTTTTTCCCCTATTCCTCCTCTTTCTGCTCCCTTCTCCACACTGACTTCTGAAGAGGGAATGGTCTGTGTTTGGATGCTTGGGTCCCAGTGATGGGCATGGTTAGAAGTCCCAGGCTGTTGAAAGCAGAGAGCTTGTGGGGGCTCGGAGTACATTGCCCATGCTTTAGCACTGGTACCTGTTAGTTCAGACTAGCGTTTTCTCTGGTTGTACCTCTTCTGCTCTTCAAGCCTCAGAGAATACTCAGGAAAAGCAGATTTCACAAACTGAACTATCCTGCTTCTCAGGATTCTTGTTTTCTGTAAGAAGATACTCTTTACTCTTACAAGTTTTTAACAGGTTTTTCATCTATGCTTTCTGAAATCTACTGAGATGTTAGCTTGAACTGGAACAAAAATAGTAACACTTTGCTTTCTTACATTCATTGTTAGAAGCAAGGAGTGGAAATGAGTGTTCTTTTATTTGTGTTGATGACCTAAATTCCTCAGTGTCAGAGGTATGTCTGTTCTTATTTACACAGTGCAGTAATGTCTTGCCTCTTTCTGAATTTTTTCACATCATACATGTGCAACTGAATATTCTTCTATATTGTAGGCTGATCTAAGATCACATTTCCAGAAGTACCGTATTTGTGACATGCGTATCTCTGCGGAATCTAATAACTGCAGCTATATTAATGGAAGTTTTACTTGTTTCAGATTAGTTTTTTTCTGTCAAAGTAAGCAAATCATGGGAGAGAGGACATAGTTGTTCATTCATTTCAGTAATTAATAGAGATACAGATAGGTTTACAAAAGCTTGTCATTCCAGACAGCTTCTCACCTTAGAAGTTGACCCTGAAATTTTCTGTTGAGTTTAATGGAGATACAGTTAACACTCAAAAGCTGAGAACCATCATGGGTTATTACCGAGAGTAATTTAATGTGCTTTACTTAGTTTCTTTTTTCTTTTTTTCTTAAATTTTATGCCTTGCATGTGCATTTCTTTCCTTTAAAGACATCAGTAAAGCCAAGTTAGCTGTAGAGGAAATGAACCAGAAAAAGACAAAAGGAAAAGCTGTAAGTGTTGAATTTGTAAATACTGTATCAGAGAGTAAATATGTGGTTTCCCAAGTGCCTAAAAATAAGCTTTCGCATTGTTGTGGTTTAAGCCCAGGCTGTAAATCAGAACCACGAAGTCCACTTCCCCCCCCACCTTTCTTCCCTCCGCTTCTGGACGGACGGGGAGGAGAATCAAAAGAATGCAACTCCCACGGGTTGAGATAAGAACAGTTTAATAACTAAGGTATAACACAAATCACTACTGCTACCACTAATAGTAATAATGATAAAGGAAATAACAAGCAAGAGAATACAACCGCTCACCAACCGGTACCTCACCCCCACCCAGCAGTGATCCAGCCCTTCTGGGAACTCTCAGTTCTACATCCTGGGCATGACGTGCTGTGGTATGGAATACCTCTTTGGCTAGTTTGGGTCAGGTGTCCTGTCCCTGCTTCATCCCAGCTTCTCCTCCTCCCTGGCAGAGCATGAGACTCACAAAGTCCTTGGTCAGTCTAAACATCAGTGTTATCAGCCCTGTTCCCAGGCTGAAAGTCAAAACCACAGCGCTACAACAGCTACTAAGAAGGAGAAAAACTGACTGCTACTGCTGAACCCAGGACACGCATGAAATCCAACCTCTTGAGAAGAGTCAAAGAAATGATCAAAGTAACACGCTCGCTTCAGCCTCCAATCCTGTGGAAGCCCCTGTCACTGCTTCTGCTTCTGAGAAAATAACTTCCTCAAAAACCTCTTGCTCTACACATGTACCTTCAGAAACAAAGCGCTCTGATCGGAAACCATCTACTGAAGATCCTTATTTGCTTGAAGTTAAACAAAAGGTAATTAATTATTACTAAGGATCCTTTATATGGCAAATCAAGAGCTTTAAAACTTCTTATCTTGTAACACATTGCATTTAATATATAGAGAATGATGTTAGGATAGGAAAACACACTATGTGTCAGCAACAAATTCCTGGCATGCTGCTGCAGAAGAGTGAGAGCACCAGTCATTTGCTTCTGCATCAAACTGTGATACTCCATGTAGGTTTTCTTAATCCTAAACCAGCTGGGAACTAGTAATCTGCACTGAGTTTTCATCTTGCTTCTCTCCTCTTTTGAGTTTCCACTTGTAAGACCTTTTAAAAGTGAACATCTTATAAAGTTATACAAGAAAGATTTTGGGATACTGGAGGGGCAGCTTTTGGGGGTTTTAATATAAATCTAAGAAACATCTCTGTTTAAGTTTAATATTTTATATTCACTCAGCTTGGTCCTTGGAGGATAAGGCAGTTAGTAATTGCTGGTGTTGCTTTCATAAACTAGATAGATGTGCTACCTTTGGGGATTTAGCTTTTAAATTTGCTAGTCCCCTGGAAAATGTACATCATATCTAATTCAAAGTAGTGGAAATGTCAGTTACACATAAATGCATGTAGTAATTTTATTTCTAATACAGCATCTATCCAACCCAACCCCTTCTATGATTTACAGATTGGATAACGTGACTGGTTGTATTAGAATAACTTATTGAGCTGAATCTGTATCTGTCGGTTTTTTCTTTCTTCATAACAGGAATATTTATTAGTAGTAAAGAGATGTATTACTTGCAAAAATGAGTTAAATATTGTACTTAGTTGATGCAATTCCAGGATACTGGAGAAGACTTCCTGTTTAAACCATCTCCTTACTCCAGTAAGTCATATGACGTCTTTATTTTACCTGTTAATTTGAACTTGAGCAGTTTTACCTAATAATTAACAAACTTAGAGGACTTCATCCACAGGCTAGCAGGTGAGAGGATTTGGATTTCCTTTCTGCCCTGATTTCTAATGGATCAAATATCCATGATAACTAAGTCCTAAACATATTGCACAATGTGTTATGTAAAAAGTTCTTTCCTTTTTTCATCTAGAGGCACAATTTTGGCTGCTTTGCTGGAGGTGAGGAAAAACAACAATGGTATCCTAAGGGGCTTGTCCATCAGTACCATTGTGGCAAGGACCTCTGCCATTCTAAGGAAATCCAGTCAGAAGTGAGAAAAGGCATGTAAATAAGTGGGTATTCTAGCCTACAGAAATACATTGAAATACCTCCCCTCTCCCCCTGAATTTGTGTATCTGTACAGCCCGACTAGATTAGTAAGTAACATAGTATAAAGCTCTGAAAGAAGGATGTGAATGAATCCACGGAAGCAATAGCTTCTCAGCATTGCTAGCTGTTTAGCAGAACATCTGTAACAGACTGGCCTGCTAGCTCTGTGCGCTCTTTAAGTATACTGCTGGGTTTATTATGTCAACTACGGTACTGATTAACTTAGTGGAGACTGTCAAACATTCTGTACAAAGCTGACACCTAACGGCCAGTCCTTGTGTAATAATAAATTGTGTAAATCCTTGTTCATAAAGAAATCCCCGCACAGGCTCGATTTTGGTTTAAAACTTGAGGACTTCTCTGTGATGGATAAGTTCTGGAGTAGAAATCTTAACATAATAAGATTGTATTTCTTTTAGGTTTTTTTCATGCTAAAGGACACCTTGTATGATGACACAGCACGAGATGCTGCAGGAAACTGCAGCAAGCTGAACATGCTAAAAACACAGCCAGGGATATTCTCCTGTAGGAGGCATCTTGGAGTTGATGCTTGTTTCAGTCTCCTAATAAGCCTGGAATTCTGCTTACTTTAGGGCTGCTAGCAGTGCCACTGTCAGGTTTCCTGCACTGTCCCAGATGTTCTTAGTAATGCTGCAGCTTCACTTTTGCCTACAAACACAATCTGTACAATATTTATTCTTCCATGTTGTTTCCTCCCCAGACTGCACCAAATTCTTGATGCTTTGATTTTGGTCTCAAAGCCCCTGTTTCAAAGATGTCAAGGAGTCAGTTTGGTTTTAATCAATACCACCTCTTCCAAGATGAGAGGTATTAATGCTGATAGTTTTACATATCTAAGTATCTTTGCCACCCATTCAATGTAGCTTTTCAGGCTGAATTCTCTAATCAGATGCTTGTGCACATGTTACTGTAGTGCACGAGCAAATCACAACACAGCCTTAACTTGAACAGAACTGCTGTACATTGGATACTAGAACTGTACTAAGAGTAGAGTGGTTCTGCCCAGTAAGACAAAACAAGAGCCTGGGCTAGGAAAGTTTCCATAGATGCATTAAATATACAAATAGATGCTTACAAGACATTAACCTCAGTCCTTGTCATAAAAAAATGACTGTAGATTGTGTTGAACATGCAGAGGCATAGGATAGGATTTTACATACGTAGCGACGAAGAGCATGAAGGAATCTCAGCCAAGATGCAGGTTTGTCTGAGTTCCTTTTGAAAGGATTAGTGTGGCATAAGTTTGTTACTTTGGCCTTTGACTGCCCTGTGAGCTTGTTACAGATGCCTCTCTGAATCAACATAAATTCGACAAAAGAGAACTCTTTGTATCAATCCACTGACTTGTCCAGGGCTGCAGATATGGATGTACACTCATAAAATAAAATCTTACACTTGGAAATATTTTTAGTTACTAAGGTTTTAACGGCCTCGAATGTGTCATTCTTTCCCTGTCAAATGATTTATTTGGTATTTTTTAAATGGTGTGTGGGCTTTACAGTCATTATTCCTATGATAGCATTTTGTTCTCTGTTGCTTTGCTAAAGAGATGCTGACCTATAACAATTTTTACTTTCATCATGAGGAAGCTGTGAAAAAGGCAAGTTGTTAGTAAGTAATGGGGAAAAGAATTCTCATCTTTCCATAGTAAGAAACACGTAATATGTTTAAGAAAAGATTCTGCTCCAAGCTCATCTGTCCTAATTCTGGTATGCATATAGCTTCAGGCATTCCTGAAGGGTAAGTGTCCACTGAGAAGCACCACCTCAGAGCCTTATGTTCTTGCAAGCTGATGAAATGTCCAGAGTTGTACAGATAATAGTTTCATATCAAGCTGTATTACACAGTATTTAACGTATAACAACTTCAGCTTTGAAGTTAAGCATGGTAGAATTTTGCTTTTTTATCTGGCTGACTTAGCCTAGAGTTGGATCTCCATGTTTCTATATCTTGTATATTTGTTAAGTTGGAAAGAGGAACTTCATTGGAAGTTGTGTTTTGGACTGGAAAGTCCTTTTATTCCCATTAGGGAGGGGCTGTCACATTTACTTGAACAGCTCGCTCTAACCTTCTTCTGCTTTCTGAACCTAATGGTCGGCAGCAGTTAACAGGAGTTGTGGTGCTATTAAAGTGTTCAGTGCAGCATTAAAAATGGCTTTTGCCTTAAATATTACCGAACGTCCAAAGCACATCGAAAACAGTGCTTTGAGGAACGTGAAACACATTGAGTCTATGTACTCCTAAATGATGGTTTGGGAACCCAATTTTGAATTAATTGAATCAATAAAAAAATGCCCCCAAGTATGATTTGTCGCACAAAGACGATATACTTTATTGTACTTACTTCTTTCTTGTGGTTGTTGAAGCTAGGAAACCTAATTCTGCTGGGTACTTCTGCAGTGCCTAGCAAAACTTAAAGGTTCTAGTGTTTCTTCTGGGGTATTAAAACTGCTGATGTTCCTTTTAGTTCAGTTTGAGGGTGTACAAACAGAATTCACCTGCTGGTGTGCTTTATTAGTATTTCTTGTTTTCTTTTTAAGTAGATGGCTTTCCAACTATGAAGAATTGATCATCTCCCATAGGAAGATGAAGATTTTGCAATTTCCATACTTCAGCTTGTTCTGGGATCGTATTGTATTTCTTGTTTGGTTTATTTCAGCAGATCTTATTGAAAACTCAGGTGGCATCACTGTTTCATGTTCAGTTTTATCCAAGAGAATATAACCTGAAGGTCAGTTTGAGGTGTTTTTCTGTTCACGCAGACAGTAAATTATTCATCCCAGTTTTGTTGTTCCCCATAGTTGGTTCAAGCATTTCAGAAGGTTTCTCTAAGGCAGACAGATCACACTTCAGTGGAACGAGACTCCTAATATTGGCAGGGCTTTTCTAGGCTGCAGTACACAACAACCAGCTCTGGCACGCCACTTCATTTTTGACAGGGTAGTAGCTTCTAAGACGTTAACAAATAGCCAACATGCTTGTGCTTTCCAGATAATCTGGTTCTGAATAGTCTTGTGGAAATTCCCTATATCCTTTGAACATCAGGGAAGCACAGAGGAGCAGCAGGGGCTTTACTGGAGAAAACCAGGCTTTGGAGTTGGCAGTGCTGGTGCATTGGTTACCCAACGCAGCGCTGCAGCAGAGTCCTCTCATGCCCCATTTTTGACTCAGGAGTGTGTTGCATGCTGCAGAGCAGTGGTAGGGCTTAAACAGCTCCTTCGGGATGCAGCCTGGATTCCCCCGCTCTTAACCCTCCTGCCCCAAAGAGGGTATTTTCTTATCTCATATTCCACTTGTGTTGTTGCAAGCAGAGAATGAGCTTCTAAATCCTTCTGTGTGTGTCCCATGGTCCAATATAGTGGGAAGCACACACCCCTTGAAAATTTTGGGTTGGGTTGATAGAAGGATATATTGTATAGAAGAGGTCTAGATTTTAAATCCTCTTCTGACCAAGAAAGGCAGCTTCAGTGTATGTGTCTAGTCTGGGGGTGAGGAGAATTATCCTTGCCTGACACAGGCTCATGCTGTGATATTGCAGGAAAGACGGTATGCTGCTATTGTACATCTCTGTTTCTTCGTTATACTTAGTTCTAGATCCCAGATGCATTTGCTGTTGAAAATAGCAGCAAATGTGAATAAAGGCTAAAATTCCTTCTTCAAAAAGTGGTGCTGGTGTTCTGCTGTTTCCAGCTCTCACCCCTTCCCCTCAGCAGCCCCAGTGTAAGTAATGCTTTCAGAGCCCCTGCCTTGTCTTCAGCAGCCAGTACCGTAAGCTTGGTTCTGAAGCTGCAGCTGAGATCCTCAGTTTCTTCCCTGTCCATATCAAGCTGAAAGCAGCCAAAGGCTTTGCTCTACATTTCTAACAGCCCATGCTGCTGGTTGGGTTCCCCAGACATGCTTCTTTCATTAGGCAGGAGGTGTTATTAACAGTTTAGGACAGAACTGGCTTTCTGGTATGCAAGCTGTTTTGTTTCTGTTGGGAAAGCAGAAACATGGGTGGATGATGTGAAACACTCAAGTTAGCACCCTGCCCTGGTCATTCCCGCTTCCTTGTTTCTTGTTTGTCTCCCTTTGAAAGGGAGAGCTAACTTAAAATGTTAGAGAACAGATTTAGGGGGCAAAAACCTCCTGCAGCTGGAGGCCTCACCCTCTATCCGAATTGTATCTTAAGTGAACACACTGTGTTACCAGCTGCAGGTGGGGTTGTACAAGCTCTGTCAGGATTTTCCACTCAGTTAAAGCAACCCAAAAAAACCCAACCGCCGAACCACAAAACGTTCCCTTTTAAAATTGCATCGCTTCCTCTATGTTCATATTCAACACTGTAAAAAGAAGGAAGGTCGGATTTTGAGCCTGAGGTTACAGAGAAATTCCTATGGTGGAAGTGCACAGAGGGCTAAGGAAGATGGGTGAGAAAAAAGGGTTTCTGGGTGCTTTGTTTTGTTCCCTGTCCCATGTGTCTGGACAAGCAACTGCCCGTTCCACCAGGAGGAGATGGAGCTAATGCTGCCTTCCCCTGAGGTGGACTGGGCTGACCTACACATGGTGAGCTCTGGAACAGTGCCACCAACATGGCAATCCACCCTTGCTTGGTCACCTAAAATTCCATGGCAGGAGGCAGAGGGTGAAAGAACAGTCTGCATGGCCCAGGTTAAACTAGGTGTAGGTGGCTTTTGTAGCTGGGATGGCAGGTTTTGCCTTTCCTGTTCCTGCCTCCCTAAAATCCAGATCCCATAGCAGAGTTGGTAATAGTCATGCCACCATTATCACTGCCTGCTTTCTCCCTCCTCATACAGATTAAGGGTAGAGGAAAGGAATCTCAGGAATGACAGTGAGTGCTCCAGACCTTACTTACATCTCCACATCCAGAGCAAGAACACAAGCTTCAACTTTGACTTCAACTGGAAAAAGTGTCCTTACTCTCAGGAGGTCTCCTATGGTCCCCTCCACAGGTACAGGTCACCAGAAGAGCCCCTTTAATCTGATCTAGGCTTAAAAAGATAAGTAGCTTGCCAGAGATAGGATAACAAGAAGCTCTGCCATTGTGCTGTGAGCAGACTGAGCATTTCGAGGTGTAACCAGCAGGGGAAAAGTTAACCAGCATGCGTTAAACAGAACATGCTCCAGCCTTCTTTTATTAGGCAATAGAAACAGTGAGAAAAGTGCCCTTCGCGCCAGAGACTATCACCTCGCACCTCATTCGGCCTGGTGCATACCTGCGTCCCAAAGCGACCGGACTGCCCGCTGCTCCGGAAGGGGTCCCCGCACCACCCACCCAGCCCGGCCCCACCTCTGACCTCAGAAACCCCCAACGGGGGCTCGTTTCGGAGCCCGAAGGCGCGGGACTGTTGTAAAAATCCAGTCTTAGCCACGACTGATCCCAGACATTTTATTCACATTGTCTAAGGGTAAGAGGCAATAAGCAAGCAGCGCTCGGTGCGCAGGGCAGTCTCCGCTCCACCAAAGACGCCCCTCAGTGTTGTTTCCCGCTACATTTACCCTCTAACGTTACACCCCTATACATATTCATGACCTATCCCCGCTTCGTATTATAATGAGCTAAAAGGCCCTTTGCACATGCGCAGTGCCTCCCCGTGGTCACCGGCGAGGGTCTCACGGTGAAGTAAATGAGTCTTCCTCTTGTGAGTAGGGGTCTTCAAGATGAAGTAAACGAGTCTTCCTCTTAAACTTTTCACCTCTGGCACAGTTGGACGCCCCAGTGGTTACACAATTGGCTGAAACCAGCCATATCTGTAATTCTTCTGTTAACTAGCAAAGATTTAGAACAGGGTGACCTTCTGGTCAGGGGCAGGCAAGGAGCATCTCAAGCTAGCAAATGTTTGCAAGGCTCTGTCTGATCAGTAGAAAGGATGGTGGGAAATGCTATACTTTAGAAAAACAATTAACTCCTGTTTAGTGGGGGCCCCTAAATTCCACAGACTTAAAGTACTTCAACTCTGTATTTCCCAGGCACTAGCGTTTCTTATATCAAGCCCTCCGTATCAGTTTGACACTTACACAAAACTTAAATTCATTCACTCAATATCAACATTACAAAACCTACAGCCATACAATACACAAACTTTACTTGATCAGCAAATTGAACATTTAAGTTTATTACAGGACTCAGGCTCTGGTCCAGCTCCATTTTCCGTCCTGCTGCCAGGAAATGCCCCCTGGGTCCGTGCTGCAGAGCCCCGGGTCCCGAGCACCCAAACACCCTCCTGAGATCTCAAAACACTCCCCCAAGTCCCAGAGCTCCCTCCTGAGCCCCCAACCCCCGTGTGCTGTGGATGGCCCCGTGGGGCCGGCCGCTGCTTCGGAACTGTGTGGAGGGACCCGCGGGGCGCGCCCTTCCCCGGGGGGCCGCGGGCGGGCTCGGTCGAGGACGCTGGGCGCAGGCTCCGGCCCTCCGGGCTTTATTCCCCAGCGCTCCGAGCCCCGCCGCTCCTCCGTTCACTCCCCACCGGCCCTCGGCCACCCCGCTGTGCCCCGGCTCCTGCTGCCGGCCGCAGGCCGAGCTGCCCCAACGCCTCACCTGGGCCAAGCCGGGTGAGCCAGGACCAGGCCCTGCGACACGGGCGAGGACAGAGACAACGCAGAGGCGGACGGCGGCCGCCAGGGCTCAAATCCCTTCGGCCCCGCCTCTTCCGCTGGTGAAGGAAGCGGGGCCGTAGGGAGCGTTGTCAGGGTCGGGGTCGCTGCTGAGCCTGGCGCTGCGCGGAGCCGGGCCTCGCTGGTGCGGCCACCGCGGCTGCGGAGCTGTTCACGGGCCCGACATCGTCGCATCCGTCCTGGCGCCGCGGAGCTGACCCTGGGGCCCCAAAGCTGGTCAAGGGAGTGTGGTTTTGAGCGCCCAAAGCGCAGGACTTGGTCTGTGTTTCTGAGCCCCAGCATCAGCCCAATGAGTCACCTCATGTCAAGACTTCCATACATGGGACTTTGTTTCTAAGCTCTGAACCTGGCTTTTCGGCAGCAAAACACAGGACTTGGGCTCTCTTTGAGCCCCGCAACTGACCACATGAGCCGGGCTCCAGACTCCAACACGTGGGGCTTGGTCTCCATTTCTGAGCTTCCTTGACCCCGGTTTCGAGCCCCCAAACCGCAGAACTCGGTCTCTGTGTCTGAACCCGAAGTGGCCCCAGCAGCCGCTTGGTTTCCAGACTCCAACGCTCAGGACTTTATTGCTCAGCTCCGAGCCCGGTTCCAGGCCAGGCTCAGCCCCTGGTCTCCGCTCCCAGGACTCGGCCGCGTGTGGCAGAGCCCAGGTGCCCTCCCCGCGAGCGAGCCCCACGCTCTCGGGAAGCCCCGGGCAGGCCCGGAGCCAGTTCCAGCCCCGCAGGGCTCGGCTTTCTCGGGGAGCGCGGCCCGGAGCCCCCGGCAGCCACGTCCCGGGAGCACGGGGCTCGTCCCGGCTCCGCAGCACCGACCGGGGCCAGTCCCCGCTCCCGGGCCTGGCTCTGCTGAGCCGCGGCCGCCGCTGGAGCCCCAAACTGGCCTCAGTCCCCGAGCCCGGGCAGCGCTCGGAGAAGGGCTCCGACCCTCCAGGCTTTATTCCCCCGGACCCGAGAACCGGCTCCCCGGCCTCCAGCACACACTGCTGTCCCGGTATCGGCGCCGCCCGCACGCACCGCGCAGGAGGAGCCGTCGGAGCCGCGCCCCACCTGGCCCCGCCCTCCAGCTCCTTGTTTGGACATAGCTCCGCCCTCCCCGTGCCTCTTCCTCCTATTATAGGCATCGCTCCGCCCTCCACCTCCTTTTATAGATGTAACTCCGCCCCCATTGCTCCGCCCCCTAGTTTCTCAGGCCACCCACTTCCCGCCGGGGCCGCCCCGTGTCCTATCGCCCGCCCGCCCGCCCACCTCCAGCCTGTGTCGTCACCTGCAGCCGCGGTCCCCGTACCCGGCTCACTCCTCTTCCTTCCTTCGTTCCCAGGCAGAGCACGCGGAGCTGGGCTGAAAGCTCCAGCCAAAGCCCCGGCAACGCCAGCTCCACACCGGTTTCCACCACGACCGCTCCTGTCTTCCTTCCCGTTTAATCCTGGCTGTGGCTCTAGGGAGCGGCCGCTGGCCTCGCACTGCCCAGGGCCCTGCCACCGGAACCCATAACCACAGCCTCTGTTAGGACAGAAAGCAGGAGCTGGGCATGTCCTTCCCATGGTGCCCTCTGGAACAGTGCCACCAACATGGACATCCTCACTTAGAATCATAGAATAGTTAGAGTTGGAAAGGACCCTGAGATCATCCAGTTCCAAGCCCCCTGCCATGGGCAGGGACACCCCACACTAAACCATGGCACCCAAGGCTTCGTCCAACCTGGCCTTGAACACTGCCAAGGATGGAGCATTCACAACCTCCCTGGGCAACCCATTCCAGTGCCTCACCACCCTTACAGGAAAGAATTTCTTCCTTAGATCCAATCTAAACTTCCCCTGTTTCAGTTTGAACCCGTTACCCCTTGTCCTGTCACTACAGTCCCTGATGAAGAGTCCATCCCCAGCATCCTTGTAGGCCCCCTTCAGATACTGGAAGCTGCTCTGAGGTCTCCACGCAGCTTCTCTTCTCCAGGCTGAACAGCCCCAACTTTCTCAGCCTGTCTCCATACGGGAGGTGCTCCAGTCCCCTGATCATCCTCGTGGCCCTCCTCTGGACTTGTTCCAACAGTTCCATGTCCTTTTTATGTTGAGGACACCAGAACTGCACACAATGCTCCAAGTGAGGTCTCACGAGAGCAGAGTAGAGGGGCAGGATCACCTCCTTCGACCTGCTGGTCATGCTCCTCTTGATGCAGCCCAGGATACGGTTGCTTTCTGGGCTGCGAGCGCACACTGCAGCCGGCTCATGTTCATTTTCTCATCGACCAACACCCCCAAGTCCTTCTCTGCAGGGCTGCTCTGAATCTCTTCTCTGCCCAACCTGTAGCTGTGCCTGGGATTGCTCCGACCCAGGTGTAGGACCTTGCACTTGGCATGGTTAAACTTCATCAGGTTGGCATCAGCCCACCTCACAAGCGTGTCGAGGATGGCATTCCTTCCCTCCAGCGTATCAACCGAACCACATCGATGGCTGAGGGCGTACTTACTTACCTAAAACTCCGTCTGTGTAAAGCCTCACTGCACAGCACTCTCCGGTGACCAAGGAACCACCTCCCTAAATGTGAATGTCCAGACTCTGATGCTAAGCCTAAGGTGCCAGGACAGAAAGCTGCTGCTGGGCATCTCCTACGCATGATGCCCTCCTGAGCAGTGTCACCACCATGGCAATCCACCCTTGCTTTGCCACCTAAAAGTCCATCTGTGTACTGCCTACATAGAGTGACATAGATAACTTGAACAAACTCAGTCTTTTCCAACAGCAAAATATTTCATGGGAAGCTGTCTTCACTGCCATCCTACCCATGCCTGGCTAGGCTTTATGTCAGAAGGACACTGAAGTAGCATGGTGCTGTTACGAACTCCATACCAGTGAATTTATTACTAGCAAAATATAGGGGGATTGGGGGAATTATCTAATCTCCAGCACTTTTCCTTCCAAGCTACCACAGCAAGACTGTCTTGCGTGAAAAAAGAAGGATTTGCCAGGATAAGCCTTTCCTTGTGTCAGCCAAGGAAAATATTGCAGGATATCAGATGCTGAAGAATCCCTTGAGAGGGCGAGGCTGTAGCACATGGTGTTCTTCTCTGCATCCTCTCCAGTCCTTGTGGGTGGTTTGGTGGGGAGGAAGATGAGGAAGGGGAAAGGGAAGGGGAAAGGGAAGGGGAAAGGGAAGGGGAAAGGGAAGGGGAAAGGGAAGGGGAAAGGGAAGGGGAAAGGGAAGGGGAAAGGGAAGGGGAAAGGGAAGGGGAAAGGGAAGGGGAAAGGGAAGGGGAAAGCAGAGTTGAAACTAGGGTCTGTCAGTCTGATAATGGAAGGACAAATTCATCTTCAGGCTTTTCATCTCCTGTCTAAAGAAATTACTAAAAAGCCAAGAGTGAAGCCAAAAGCCAATGTGAGATTTACTGACACCATTTCTATTGATGGAAAGTGGGTGAAACACCATTGGAGATAATTGAGTGTGGCTCTTTTTTTGGCAAGACAAAAATCTGGCTCATTTATTTCATGTTCATATTCTCAGCTGAAATGCCACCTCAACACGTTAGCAATCTACTTTCATGATATTCATCTTCATTTTTGATGCAGGTTAGGAATGTATAATCTAAGTCATAACATAAAGGTTTCTCAATGTTAGTAAGAGGTGACATTAGACGGCATTACACTACAGTTTATAATGCCACTGGAACAATTCTGAATGCAGGATTACAACAAAAGTCTTGATGGAGAAAGATGTTATGGGAAGTAACTATCTCCCACCCCAAGCTATTAAACTTCAGTAACTCAGATACGAGTTCAGGTTTCCTAAAAGGCTGGCTGACACAGAAGGTTTCTGTCATTCCTATATTTCAGGAGCCAGAACAAAAGTATCTAGAACATATTTGCTATTTCATTTAGACAACAAGAGATGCAAAATAAATACAAAATGGGTTATTTGTGGCAGACTGAAAGAAATCCTTGCTCCTGAGCTTAGATTCCTCATCAGTCTGCCTGCTGCCCAATCCCTTAAATATACTCCTTTAGAATAGAAACTGTAAATGACATAGCAGAAATAGGGAGATAAATCAAGGATATACTTAATGGATTATATAGAAAATGAGCAAGAAATGCCCTGTAATTATTCCAGGCTGTTGAGCTGGTTTCCTAGCTGATTTTAAAGACTTAGCTACCTCCTTTGCAGCAATAAGTATAGGCAACTAGTGGTATATATACTTTTTTAAATAGCCAACTCAGCGTGGCTCCCAGCACATGCTCCATTCTTGCCTTTCTGCTTCTGCCAGCTCAGCACCATACAGCATGGGCAAGGCTTCTGTAGCGCTGCCTCTGAGAAGCCCGATAAACCTCTTTTAGGAAAGCATCTCCACCAAAGCCATTTGTCTTCATTCATTATTGGACCTGGAAACACCAGAGTTGCCTGTAGAAGTAACACGTGAGTTCACGTTTGCCTTGATGGCTTCGGCCCATGGAACGGTTTTTGTCTGTTTGGGCTCTTCGTGTTTAAAGACACTTAGGTCGATACAACTTAATGTAGATTTCACATGCTCTGTTATGATGTGGGGGTTTGCAGGGGCAGGAGAACTTATGTTTTTATGTAGTTTAGCCACTAAAGTCCGACCTACAAGAAAAGGCCTTGCAAACCCCTCTGCATTTCTCTGCTCCCTTGGTGGACTGAGCTGTGCGTGTCTGCACTATTCATCTTGCACAACGACTACAAATAGTGATCATGTCAAGCATCAAGAAAAGGGGAAGGGAGTGAAGGCATGAAGTGGTACCAAAGCCAACCAGAGATTACTTCTGCCATTTCCACAATGGCCTTGAGATGCCCATTAGATAATAACGTTATTAAAATATCAGTTAAAAATCAGTAGGCAGCCCTGCTTTAAAAGCTATTTGCACACAGGCTGCCAGAAGGGCTCTTGGTGCCTGAGGCTCAGAGGAGTTAAATGAGCACTGGTTACAGCGAGGGAAGGAGCACAGGAGGAAGAACTGGCTCTGGAGGAAAAGGCAAACTCGTACCCACTTCAGAGAGAGCACCTGAGCTCCCTCTTCCTATTGATTGTCTCAACAGGACTCTCCTGTTCTGAACAATCAAACAATGAAGGCAAAGCAAAAAGTAATAAACAGCAGCATGGGAATCAGGAAAGGAAAGCATTGTAATGATTCACTTGACAAGGAGAGCATCCTCCCAGGGTTAGGGTTCCAGCTCTCAGATGTGGCCCTCAATAGCCACTTCATGGACTATAGCCATTTCTTGGTTGACAGCTTTACCTTCACACGTCTGATGAACAACCTGACCCTGCAGTTCTCTTCCGTGTGCATCAGTAAGGATCATACTCACAACCGTGGAAAAAACCTGCCTTCCCCCCCCGCCTTTATAGTCTGTATTTAAATGTGCTATATCACTATATATTAACATATTCTTCTTTAAAATCCTCATATATTCAACACAATAAGAGATAGTGCATAGATCTGTTTTTCCTGGTGTTTGACCACCCCTACTCCAGCATCCCAGTACAACCAGCTCCTACTAGACAAGGACCTTCATCTCCCACCCTGTCTCATCAGCTGCATACTGTAACATTAAGTGCACAAACCAGCAGCTTCCTTTCATTGATCTGGAGTTAAACCATAATATTAATATCCATAACACACTCGGGTCTGTAATATTAGTGGACTGTCAACATCCAGCCTAGAGGCCCAAGACTGGAATCCCATGAGGCCACATTTGGATGCTCTGTTTTAGGCACTAGATGTCAGTGTTTTACCGACTCTTACAGAAATTGCCAGTCAGGGTGAATGAAGTTACCAATAAGTAAATAAAGATGTAAAGCATCTTCGGTAGCAAGGCCTCATCAAAACAGCAGCAAACTTCCCTTCCTCTCTGCTGGTCTAAAGGTTTCCAAAAGGAAGTCAGACTTTCCCCACTCCCAAATTGGTTTATCATGGAAATTATAGTTTAAAGAAGAGGAACTAGTCAAACTGATGCATGACACCAAAGGTACCTGCCAGTGTTATCTAGGGTAGATAAATACCCCTATGTTTGCCAAGAGCTGCTTAACCGGCCTAGCCAGGGATTTTTAATAGAAGGAAGGAAACATACACGTTTCTTCAAAACCTATTTTCTACATTGCACAGCATTCGTTGGGGTTCTGACCTGGAAAAAGAAACTGGAGCTTTTGAGCTCTATGGAAAAGTTTCACAATTCTGTTGGAAGCAGTTTTCCTAAGAACTTTCATTGGTTTTAAGTCCAGGTGATAAAATGGGTTCAAATACATGGACAGCATTAACTGAAGCTGGTACCTTCAATGTGGTTCATGTACCTACGGCTGCCACCTTCCGTTTAGGTTTGAATTAGAAAATAGAAGAATTCTCAAATCAAGTTAAATGAAACTAAAACAGTTTTACCCAGGTATATTGTATCCCATCGTCACCTCGATATCAGATTAGCAATACGTGACATGGTTTAAAATACAATCCTACCCCTTCTCCTCACGCGTACAGTCTGTCTTTGCAAAACTTCTTTTAAAAGAACATGGATGTTAAATATTTGAGGGGAAAATAGGCAAATAGCTCATAAATAAGCTTTCTGCTTCTGTCCCAACACAAAGGAAAACACTCCAGCATTTCTGAGCTTGCAGCATGAATTCCAATACTAATGACTCCTTATCCTTTTTAACTGATATATCAGCGTACCTGCTACTGTGCCTCCCATATACTTGGTGGCATGAACCGCCTTCACTTGGCTAAGGTGTTGGCTAAGATTTATAGCCATTACAGCTAGGAGAGGGACTGCATTAACCCTGCTGCCTGCCTGCCTAGAGCTATGGCCTCAGCCTACCTAAAAACCTGTTGAAAGGAAATACCTTCTCCAGTTTTCTGGAAGTTCAGGCAGGGATTTGAAGCTGATGTGAGCTTGTGCTCACAAAGCAAGCAGCAGCCTGTGCAACCGCGAGCCATGCAGAGCTGAGATGTGGATCTACAGAGGCTTTTCCCATACAGCAAGAGGGAAGAGACTTGCACAGCCTTGTGTTTCTTGCTAAGCACGTTGCTGTTAGCCACCGTCAGAGATGATGTGTAGGGCCCCAAAAATGGGATGATGTATATATTTGGATTATGGGTTTTTAAGTCCAAAACTGAAAAATCTTACTAAGGAGAAGCTGTCAGCTACTGATGCACGCTCACCATGAGGTTACTACTTCATTACAGCTTTGTTGCAGATCGCTTCATGCACGGCTCCCCCTGCACCAGTTAAAGTTATAACCTCCTGAAATCAAGTTTTCCAGTCCTTGAAGAAGAGCGTTTCTGAAATAAAGCCTATAGCAAGTTACCATGAGGACTATTGACTTGACTGGGGATGGACTTCAGCACAAACACAGCTCAAATTAACCTGTGCAACCTCCCAAAACACCAACACCTGCAGGAATTAGCAGATCTCCTTACCTTCCAAGTGGTGCTGTCTCTGGTGTGTCACATTCCTGCTCCTCTCACCAAATCCTGGTTGTTCCCACTCTTCCCATGACACAGGACAGAAGGAGTGTGACCTCTCAGCTCCCTTTTTGACCATCAGAGGCGCTCCATGCTGGACAGCCACAAGAGAACTCTGTTTGCCCTTCAGAGCCCTTGTATATTAGAACAAAGAAGCAGCTGTAATGACTTGCAAACAAAAACCACTGCAAGACGGACACCATCTGCAAGCGTTCAAGGTAGTTTTTGTGTTACCTTTCGCTCATCGATATACCTGTGCTCTATCTTACTGTGCATGTCTACATAGAATGAGAAGTTGTGCACCATCAAACAGATACAACAAAATAAGTAAATCCACCCCCCTCTTTTTTATTTCTTTTTTTCCAGACTACTTATGCATGAAGCTTGATATGGAATTTCAAATATGTGGTGCTAGTTGTACTCAACAGCAGCCTATGGGCCTTGGGGGAAAGGTACGGAGTACCTTTACTGCAGAAAGGTCAATGTTAATCTTGTTATGCCACTACTCATAAATGAGGTGTTGCAAAGGTCGTACAGATTCCCAACAAGAAGGGAATATTGTAAAACTTCACTGAAAGGACAGGGATATGCCCATATTTGAAATTAAATCTAAGGCTAAGCTGCCCTCTAGAAGACTCAGTCTAGGACCTTTGCACTTCAGATAATGATACAGCCAAATACATTACTACATTTGCAGCTTATTTTTAGATAGGAAAAAAAGAATTAAAAATCCAATTTTCTGGTCTACTTCCTGAAGAGTAAGGGGGCAAAAAAGAACAAAAACCAGAATGAAACTATCGGTGACCATCTAATGATCCATCCCATCTCAAACGCTGAAAAGTCATTGGTGTTTCTCCAGCCTAATGAATCTGGGCAATGAATCAGCGTGGTGTGAACAAGTCAAAGCAAACCTAATCACTCTGGGCTGCATTATATCCTGACAGATGCTGAGGAAGATTGGCATCTATTACTTACACTTAGTAGAAGGGGGTTTCAGGGAGGAAAGCATATGCCAGGCAGACCCATGACCAGCATGACAGGACATGAGCAAGGAAACAGACATTGCTTCCCTTTTGAACATGGTTTTTGGCTTAAAAAAGCTTTTGACACAATGAAGAGGTTTCTGCAAAGGAATAGATGGAAAGCATGCGGGATCATGGCTTTTGGAGCCCCATGTCTCCACTTTCACAGCAGGTGACTGGAGATCTCTCCTGCCTGCCTTCTGGTCTTCTGCTTTAACAGTTGCTCAGTGGATCACTATTGATACAGGTTTGAAGGAAAGATAATATAAATTGACATTGCAACTTTATATTGTCTGGAAGCAATAAATCCAACAATTAACCATAAATGAACCATTCTTCTCATAGGCCAAAATATCAATTTCTTTTGCAATCCAGTCTCCATTGAAAAGCCAAGTCAGCTTACCGGGAGAGAAAGGAGTGCTAGCAGATGCATACTGCAAGAGTTGAACAGTCCACAGTGAACTTCCTTTTAAACCACATCAGGAACCACTTGACAGAACCTCACGTGTGATTTGCTACCACCACAACTCCCATTGACATCAAGAAAATGCCCTATGGGAACTAAGTGTTGCTGAAGGAAAACTGCGACTATGTCAGCCTTTCACTTTCCAAAGCAAAGCACCCAAACCTCTGAAGTCTTATGAATAAGCCATCAGCCATGCACCTTCAGTTTCTCAGGCACTGCTACCAGGCAATGCAGAGCTAAACCACATACTGCAGGCTACTCACTCTTCATAAGCTTTTCCTTAAAGTCAGGCTAGTTTGGACAAGATAAAATTGATCAAAAGCCCTCAGCCACCCCACTACTGCCTTAAGATGTTCATACAAAGATCTCCTAGTTTAGAAATCACTAAAGCATAAAAGATATGGGCTGATGAGCCCTTAGTATCGGTGGCAGGTAGAAATCAGTGTTGCTGTCTGCAACTCCAGTCATGGTTGTGTAAAAACATATGTAGATCAGCCCCAGGGGGTTATTTCCTCCTTTTAAAGCATTGCTCACAATTCAGCTAAAGTCTGCAACAAATAGGAAGCATTTGTGTTCTTGCTTGGTCCCCCCGAAATCAGTGACAGCTTTGTCATTGATTTCAATGCCAGAACAAGTACTGTGAGACTCAAGGGGCTGGTTGAGCAACAGATTCTCAATCATTTCATAGGGCCATTAACAGCTGTAATTTCAGCCACCTGCCACATATTTATTTGCAAGTGGTTTGTGTTTATGTTTTAACTTTAAAGGTTCTCCCCCTCTCGATCACATTCAACAGCATCTCTACAGTGGTTCTTCAGAAAAGGGCCACTTGCCAGATAGTCACATCTAATTACCATTGGATGAGCAGCTAATTTTACATCTGCACAACAGCAAGAAGAAGAAATTGGTGTGTCATTACACACTTCTGCTGAAGTACCTCCACCAACAGCACAGAGAAGACAGCAGAGGTAAAAGATGCAGAGTTGGGAATGGTTGGCATGGGCTTAAAGTAGGGTGGAAGTGGGACAGCTTTCAAGGCTGAGCTGAAAGCCACTGTTTGGAAAGTTGTTTTGATTTCATATTCAGTCACAGGTTTACTGCAGTGGTCTGAGATTTTGCTATTGATTGGGCTGGGTGAGTTTCTGTTCACTCTTTTATCACGCATCCACTATTGAACCTTCAACATGCAGTCACCTACATTTTAAGACTTCTTGGGTGTAGACAGTTTTACTCTGAAGCAGTTCTGGGTTTGGACAGACTACCAACTATTTGAATGGGACAAAATGTGAGGATGAAGACACACAAGTCTGTTCAGTACTTGCAGCAATATCATTGTCCCATTCTCATATCTGTGTGCCTAAAACAGCCCAGGAACCTACCCACCAAGCTTTCTTTCCTAGGAAGAATTAACAACAGCTCCTTAAAGCATCGTGTTGTCATCCATCTGCTCTGAGAAAGCTGTGAAGTTTCTCATTCCCAACGTCATTAGTGATGGACAATTCCCAGTGGGAATTAGTGATTTCTCCATCTGGATCTGTAACTCTTCTGCTGACCAGGGAGCATCTCCTCCCACTTGCACACAGCTGCCCTAATGCACATGCAGCAAATCATTCCACAGCCCCTTGCAGACAACCCATGTGCTCTGATAAAAATGGCACTGCCACTAAGGTCAATAAAGAAGAAAAAGAAGTTATAAGAGAATAACCAGGTGAGTTTTGCCAGGGTCCCTTTTGGTGTCCAGGGCTGATAATCTGCTAGCAGTCCTCAGAGCTACATTAAGGCAAGTGTTTTTGGGTTGCTTGCATGGGTGACTCTGATGGGGTTTCATCAGCCATGGCAGATTAGATTGTGAACTAAGATTAAATTTGTAGAAAACAGAAAGGGTCATTTCATGCCCTGTTAAACTAATAATTTCTTTCTGCATTGCTGGACCTGGGCAACGTTGTTCTCATCCCTGCTCAGCTTTCCATAGCTTCGCACCCATTACTGTAGAATAGTATTAATTAAACACAAATGTTCTCCTCATCAAAGCACTGACTAAGGAGGTCAGATCTTGCCTCCTCGGAAGCTGTAAGGGGCCTGTTAAGTTATCCAAACACTTCCAGAAAGCATCATAATGCACCACAAATCACAGCATTACAAACGCTTACTCAAGGTGCTCTTATCCATAAGTTCCCAGCCTTGTTGGAAGCCCCACCATGGTGTCTCTACAAGATGTGATATGGGCTTGCTTCCTCCAACAACATCAAGCAACAACACCCTATTTTGCCCACCTTTGAGGCTGACAAGAAAGAGAAACCTCTAACCCCATAGCATAAGAAAAATACTGTACTGAGTAAGGAGATGTTTCCTCTTCCATGGTTGCACCTTCTGAAATGCGATGAAGTACCTATATTTTAGAAAGTACCCATTCTTAGCTATATAAAGAAACAGAAAGCATTAGATCACAAACAAGAGAACACACAGCCAGGTTACCCAGCTTAAAACTCACACACACAAGAATAAAGGAACAACCCCACCTTTTCCTTTTATCCACACATGACCTTTCCCATTAGGTAATTTCCAATCTGCTTTCACCTGCAACCAGGTCCCAGTCAGGAGTCCTGGCCTTTCCTCCTCTTCTCCTACCAGAAGTCTCCCATTATCTTAGAATCACAGAATCATTTAGGTTGGGAAAGACCCCTGGGGTCATCGGGTCTAACTCTTAAGCTAACACTACCAAGTGCAACACTAACACATGTCCCTAAGTGCCACGTTTACACCTCCCGTTGCATGGCAAGGCAGCAAAGACCACGTGAAGTCTCCTGAAGGCAGGCACACATATCACTGGGGCTTTCACAGTCTCTGAATGGTACTTCAGGAGATTTAACGGGGCAGAGAGCATACCTCAGGGAGTGTAAGAAAATATTGCTCGAAAGAGAAGGCGAAAAGAAGAAACCCTTGAGAGCATCATTCACTGAAATAGCAGAGTTGGTTAGCTGCAAACCAGGCTTCTCAGCATTAAATGTTTCCGTGGGAAGGCTGTCAGCCCTGCTTTGGGCTTCAAGAAGCCATCCAGCAATTCTGCAAGAGGCTCAGGAGCACTCTTGGCAGGAGAACGTGTGAAAGGGAAGGCAGCTGTAACCTATTTAAACCTCATAAGCAGCTCTCAACATCTTCGGTGGGAAGCCAGGAGCGCCTCTCCACCAGGTTACTGCACCTGAGAAGCTTCTCAAGACTTGCAGGGAAGTGCCACAGAAGACCCAGGGTCTCAGTCCCAGGAGAATGAACCAGCCAGAACCATGCACAGTGAAGGGGTTTGCTATAAACCTTTGTTGCTAACAAGTCAGCCCATGTCAGCAGATAGTACCAGCCATTGCTCCTGAGCACACTTTGGGACCTAAACTCAGCCACAGATCTGCCCCAGTCCGACTTTGCACTCAGCTCCCTTGGACAATGGGAGTAAGATTTCTCAAATCTTACAGTTTCTCCCACATTTGCCCTTTTCACTTCATACAAACACTTTAAAATGTGTTTCTGAGCATGTTTATAAGAGCAGACATCACATGTCCTGAGAGCAAAGCCAGTTCCTAAGGTTCACTATTAAAGAGTGATGGCAACAGCTCCCACAGCAAAAAGCACGTGTCAGTTTTTTGCTACTTCATGCCAACCTTTATCGTTTTTGTTTCCTCTTGTAGATGAGCGTGTTATTAAGTGCGTATTTACAGACTTGGGAAGCTCGTCATGGTCTTTTGTCCTGTCACTTGTAATTGAGCTAAGTTTTAGTTGAAAATGCTAATCAAGAAATGCTTCCTCACTGTAGTTTCACACCTGAATAGCAAGTAGTTTCATGCCTGAAGGTTGTTTCAAGTCTCCTTTTCATTTTCAAAGGTAATTTTCTAGTTTTTTGGAATTCTAAAGATAAATAAATTAGTAAGATCTCCCTTCTGGAAAGCTTTTTTAATGGAAAAAGTGATCCCAATGTTATAGATGGGTCAGAGGAGCAGTCGTGCCCACAGAGCAGCGAGGATGCACTGACCCTTTCCTATCCTGGGCTCCCTCTGGCCACTGCAACACGTTGGCATTTCCTTCCCGTTTTTCTGCTTCTCCAGCACCACAACATATCAGGAATGAGCCACCTTCATCTCTCCCCCACACCCCACCACTACGCCTGGGCAGCTCTAGTACTTCTTGTTAGAAAGCTGGAAGTTGTCCTTCCAGGTTGCAATTCCCTCCCTCCAAGCAGCTATGTGATAAGCTTGCTTGTCTCATCCCTGCACCTTCAACCAGAGCTTCGCTTCCCAACCCTGACTGTCAAATGGAAAGCCTCACATACTCTTCCCACTTCCAAAGTCAATGTGCCCCTGTGAAACCTCAGAAGAGTCGAGTTGGCTCGTAGCACAGTCGCAAATGCCCTGGGAAGAGCTTCCAGAAGGAGAGAGGGAAACTGGAAGATAGTTTTCCTTTGAGAGCCTCTCCCTCCATCCGAAGGGGATAACCTATCTTGTCAGAGCCTGAGGACAATCATTTTTCCTTCCAGGAGTGTGGACATTCATTGCCAGTAACAAATATATGGACCTGCTGGCAGGCAACCATATAAATGACTATTATAGCAGCATCCCATACATCCCTTGTAATAGGGGCTCTCGAAAAGGCTTTGTTTTTTACATCATTTCACACCATCTGACATAAGAGTCATTCCTGGTGCTATTTTTAGTAAAGTAATCTGTGGTTGAAGGCAATTTTTCCCCGGGAATATTTCTGGGTGTTTGATAATGGACACTGCCCCCACAAGCGAATCATTTGTTATCCTTCACTACAGAAGGTCACTTAGGACCATTTATAGCACCTCCCTGTACTTAACTGTCATGAAGAAGTGATGGTTCTTACTGAAGTTCAGCAAATAAGTTGGTATTAATTTCCCAAGACCAATTATTCCAGACTATTGGTTTCCTATTAGGTCACACGAAAGCAACAGCTCCTGGTTGAACCTTGGAGCATGCTGAGGTGTCAAGGTGCAGGACAAGCCTGTGGGGAAACCAGGCTTTCCTGGACCTATGGCAGATAAAGCATTCTAGTTTATCTGCTAGGGGCTTTATCACATGCCAGGACTCACGCCTCGAAACAATTCACTTCTGTAGGTGCTACAGTTAACCACAGCAGACTAATGCAGGAATTCAGCAGTTCCAGGTTTATAGCAAGGAAACGGGACACAGCTGAGCTGAGTCCGTGTTTGGTCCTACGTTGGGTCATTAGGTGGCAGTAACTCCCAGGAATATAAGGGAGTATAATAAGCATAAGGGAATATAAGGGTATATATGAGGTATATATACAAGGGAAAATATATATGTAAGGGAATATAAGGTAAATATAAGGGAATATAATAGACACCAAGTTGCATGGTGACCGCAAGGAGCACCTCTCTGGGGGGAGTTCAATAGGTTTGCAACTCTATGTGTTAATGAATGAGAAGTATAGTGCAAAGCTTTCCTGGATGCATGGATTCCTGGATTTCCTGGATTCCGAAGCATTCCTTCACAATGTTAGTGAAGTACCCAGTCACCAGAGGTCAGGCTGTCCCTAGGAGGACTCTGGTGCAGAGCCTATCCTCCTCTCTCACAGAAAACCAGACCCTACTGCAAAACCCTGGCACTGGAGGTGCTTGTAAAGCAAACATGATCAGGCAATGTAGTGGAGGAGAACACACTGATGTGTTTGTAGAGCAAGGTTTATTCATGGTGAGCTCGTTCCTGATCTGGAGAAAATTCACATTGCTACCAAGAGTTCTAGAGCTACTTTGAGACCTACCTGGTGCTGGATAGACAGAATCCAGATGGAGGATTTAGAAGTATGTGACCAAAGGTATGGCTGCCAAGGCAGGTACCAGTGGGACTGGATCCACTTCATACCTGGGTGGACAGGGAATATAGTAGGCCTTGCTGCATCAGCATAGCTCTGCAGTCAGAGCACTGGCATCTGAGTTTGAAAAGCCATGATTTAAACCTCTGCAAAGCTCATGCCACTGTACTTCAGCCAGGCACAGTAACTGGGAAAAGCTCCTAAATTATAGCTCAGCTGCCTCAAAATGATGGCATAGCTCCCCCTGATTTAAAGTCCTGGAGCAAGGAAAGAGCTTACCTGAAAGGCCTGATATTCCTGCAGTCCTTATAACACTCACCATTACAGTCTTCATCTTATTTATCCTATCAGTTTGTCTAGCAATTGAAATAAATACTTGGACTACTTCTGACTACTTCATGTGGTGCAAGAGAAATCAGTCCTGTAACTATAGGAAGATTACTTTTTACCAAGGACCTGGTGTAAAACCTCTATGACATTCTCTTATCGCTAAGAGATGCCCATTTTACTCCTTATCCTGCATCCAAAACCACGGATCCTTTTAAATAACCACGTTTAACTTGTATACATATTTTTTTCAGGATTTTAATAGGATTTCTCATAATCTGTAAAGCACCATGAAATGTAATATTTTCCCCAGAATGGGCTGTGAAATTTGTCTACCTTATCAGCAATTTGTGCAGAACTTGCTTCTTGCATTAAGTGTTCGACTCACTGAATGCCTCCTTCCCACATTCAGTCTATCGAATTGGCATGTTAGAAAATACATGGTTCATCCTCCTCCTTTTTTCTTTCATGCTGGTTGTAGCCTCAGAAGTGATACATGGCATTTTACTGTTGCATGCATATGTTTAATTGCAGGAGCTTAAGGAAGAACATCATGCCTGATTCTCTCTGCTGGAGTGGCTTCATTGCAGTTTATACACAAGCACAGAGCTACAATGCTGAGACGTGTAGAAGCCCTGAATAATCTCAAGATCGTGAAGCTATAGAAACCAGGGGAAGAAATGGTCCCTGCTTGGGGATCTCATGATCAAAGCAATAAATGAGGCACTGATTGGCACAGACTAGTAGTTTTAAACAGGACAACATTGGTATCTGTGACCAGGAGCAATGTTAGAGCTCCGGGGACCTATAAATAGGAGATTTCCCCCACCCAGGCCCCCAGAATGCAAAATACCAGGTTATTTGTAGATTTGGGGCTTATTCCTCTTTTGAAAGAGCAACCTCCAGGAAAAAAAACAAAGAAAAGGGAAAAAAGTGTGTTCTGATGATTGCCCCAGACTATAATTTAGTCTTGTATCTGCAAGTTTCAGGTTTTGTTCAAGTACATAATGGTGCAGAGGAATGCTTCCCAGCGGTCCCCCAATACACGCTCCTTAATAACAGAGAGATCATTTATTGGAGAGAATAAGCAGATTCTTGCATAAGCCTCTTTTGTATGAGAAATTTCAAGGATATGAAGGCAGCAATTATCCTCACCTTGGCTAATACAATTAAGAAATTCTCAAGTACTGAGAAAACTCTGGAGCAATTAGACTCTGAAAATCGCCGAACTATGAATTGTCATTTGCCAGCGAGCTATAGTTAGATCAAATTAAATCAGAGATGTGAGGAATGATCTGAAAGCAGAGGCAGTGGGGTAGGATTTCCACAACAAGTGGGGCTGGATCCAGATCCTGTCAGCTACAGCTATGAGTTATAGGCACTTGGGAGTTTTTAGGGGACTAATCAGACACTTTTTGCTAACATAGGCAGAAACACGACATTATTTTAGTTATAACTGTGGAGATAATTCCACTCCCAGACCAAGGCAAAAATGTCTTTGGTAACAGGAAAAATGCTGCTTAACTTCAATCTCTCGTGCTGACTCCAGCTTTTGTGAAAGGGGTGGGCTGGTCCTAACAACAGGATCAGAATTCAAACCGTTTGTCTTTGATATCAGGTAGAAAAAGCCCTTGCAGGATTGTTGCAGCTTAAATATCATCAGTAAGAAACAAAGCAGTCCTTGGGTAAGTGCTGCATTGAATTTAAGGCAAAGACGTGGACTGCAGAACAGCACAGGCAACAGCAGGCATCCAGAAACTATTATCCAGGAGAAGAGGGTGGAAGATGAGGTCTGAAGAAGAGGAGACGACATAAAAATACTTCCCTGAGAAGGCTGTGATTTCAGCATCCTATTTCCTGTGAGCATTTCAGCTGCGGATGAGGCTGTTCTAGCAGCATCAATGTCACCAAAGGGGAGAAATGTTAATATCAGCATTAAGCTCTGAACTAGAATCCGCGTCTTAACGTACTTTTTCTCTTTGGTATTTAACCTCTTTTCTTCCAAAAAGGGAAGGTAATGGAAATGCATAGGAAAACTTACTTTATGTTTCCAGCTGGTGCTTCCATGAAGCTGACACTCTCTGATAGTATATTAGTGCTTCTAAAAACAGGATTAAGCAGTAAGTTTCCACTTATTTGCCTGAACAAGCTTGTTGACAAGAGCTTTGTGAATGAGTTTCTAAGCCTCACAACCACTGATACCATCTCTCAGAAGCAGGACGCACTGTTAAGACTGAAGAGCGTTCAGTGGGTTTAGTTTCAGTTCCTAAATCTGACCGTCCTTCTGTGCCCCTTGTCCCTTTTGCTCTCCCATAAAGTGGGGCAGTATTTTTATCTCCCTACCTCTGGAACTTTTGCAAGAGGACAAATGTACATAACTTGCATATTGACAGAAAGGGGAATTTCTGCCTGGCTTAGCACCTGAAGTGCAAACCAGCTTTGCTCAACATGTGGGAAAGGCCAGGAGTCTGGTTTAGTCGTCCTAAGCTAAGGCTGGGTGTAATGTGCAGTGCAGCAGGATGCATGGTGGAGGCTGACAGTGCTGTGACACACACCTCACCCACAGCAACAGCAAACACGTCCCCCCTGCTGAAGCAACTGGAAGATAAGAAACCCACTGAAATCCAGAGCTGGACTTTCAGGAGCCCTTCCGCATTAGGCAACTAAAGATCTCCTAAGACTGTGCCTTGAGACACGTACAAAACACACCAGATCTTACGGGACATCAGGGCTTTCCTCACCTTTGCAAATCCTGCAGAGGTCAACGCCAAACACCAAGTTAGTGCCTGAGTGAAATTCCCTTTCCACAGGGAGGATAACCTGCCTTGACTTCCCCAAACCAAACACGCAGGCAACACCTCTTACGTCTCCAAGCTTGACTGTAGTCTTGATAACCTAAGAGCCACTAAAGGGAAACATTTTAGTCCAGGATCAGAGGTCCAGGCCCACATGGCAGCCATGGGCTCTGCTTTAGGACCAGCAAAAGGAGGGTCCAAACTACGCCCCAAAACTGCTTCCCATGAGCTGTGGGTGATGCTAGGCTGCAGGGTCTTGGGAAGCATCACCTAGAGCTTGGTGGGCGTCAGACAACCTCTTCTTCTATCAGAGAAACATGGGTTTACCAGAAGCAGATATAAGCCATGCAAATACGGTATTCAAGCCATTTTTCTTTATTGTGGGAACCCACTCACATGCAGGCTTCCCACCAGGGCATGGGAGCCCCCTGAGCTGGCACGTTACGTGGGCATCGAGAACCGGCTCCGCAGGCACACGTAGGTGTTGTGTTGGGAAGGTTTCTCTGCCATATTGCTAACACCACCCCCTGAATTTGGGCTGGGGAGGAGGGAGGATTTAGCACCAGGGGATGACATTTTGCCTCAGCTCATACGCACTTGGGCCTTAATGATTGTAAGCATCTTTAGTTACCATCATGAGGCCCCCAAATCACAACACGGCTTTAAGAGAATGTGATTCTCTGATTATCCTCAGCAGTGTTTCTGCACCACTGGGACAGCCAATTTGAGCCATAGGGGGACCTCTTGCTGCAGGAATGAAACATGAACCCGCTACTCCCGTAACAGCCTGCTGCTCCCAGTCATTCTCTGTTATCTTTGTTAAGACCTCATTAATACTTGATCCGTCAGAAACATCAGTGACTCCTGCAGCTAGCATTAGACAGCCTTGCACTAGGCAGCCTGAGGGGCTCAACTCTTGCTCTCCTTACTAATAGTTTCCCATTGCTAACTCTTCCTATCACACAGTCAAGCCTTCTCAGGGCTTGATCCCCAAACCATGGGGATAAAACTCTCACCACGCTTCAAGCCGTTTTAAAAAGGATGCATATCCGCTGTGTAAAAAAAACCAGTATTTCCAACTCATTTTGAAAGACAATTCAGTGAAGGATAGGATGAGTCCCGTCTTTCTTTCCCACCTTTGTCTTAGCTATAGTTGGCTGCGTTTGCTATGGTGTGAATGTAATTCCAGCTTTCACCAGGGAGGTTCATGTATGTGGAGCTCACCATGCAAAGGACACCCTGCCTCGGCTCCAGCTCTACTGCTGGCAGAGCCCTGCCAAAGGATTGCTCCTGCTGGCCTCGGGAAAGCTGTCCTCCCGTTCCAAGGTTTGACTCCATTGGACAACTTGATCCAATGCTAATCCCAGTTTATTTTCAATAGAAACTTCCAGCGTGGAGAACTGGATAATACCTGCAGCATGGGGATATCACCCCAGTCAGATCCCACACACTGAGAGCAGCTGATGCTATGTTCCTTCCCCAGCTTCCCCCTTATCTCAGTGATAACAGAACTTGTGAAGAACATTACTTCATCATTAGTAAGAGAGACCCAAGAGGTCTGAAATTTTGTCCTGGATAATCTCCCTCCTTATTAACAGTAGACTTATGCAGGCATCTGTGATTCACCTGTAGTTAAATGGGTAAACTACTTAATTTACAACAAGGGGTTTATCTGGGAAAGAAGGAAAAATCATTTCATGCCTCATGGTTTTCCTGTGATCCCATTAGACCAATGGATGCTGCTTCCTTTACATCAGTCAAACATGAAATAGAAGCTGAGGAGCAGAGAGGGATTGCTCTTGAACCCCTGCCTAGTAAAGGATGGAGCATCTGGCCCGAGCTTAGTTTCAGCACTGAGTATCTTCTTCCCTCCCC
Organism: Psittacula echo; assembly: GCF_963264785.1. NCBI lineage: Eukaryota > Metazoa > Chordata > Aves > Psittaciformes > Psittacidae > Psittacula > Psittacula echo. The sequence goes on from NC_137756.1 coordinate 2,067,068, forward strand.
CAGAAATCTGATGATTTACAGGCCACAACCACTGCAGCGGACAAAACTGTGGCACCCGGGCCAAATAAGGGCCCCTCCAAGCACCTCCTCCAAAGGTGAGGGCTCCAACATATCTGTGGGGTCCACATCCACCATGGGAGGGACATGCCTGTGCGGGCAGGCAGGAGCTGAGCAGCGCAGAAGACAAAGGAAAGGCACTTCAGTAGCCTGAGGACTACCCACTTGCTAAAGCATCAAAGGCTTGCTGCAGAGTGGAGGTGTGAGAGCTTTTCACAGGAGAGGTTGTCAAGATCTTTTTATAGGCGGCAATCAGCAGCAAGGAGCTTTGAGCGGGTTTTTCCTCCCGTGCAGCTATACAGACAGTTTGGAGCCGAGGACGCAGTTCCACTAGCAGCAGAATGATTGAAGTCTCCTCTGGTTTTGTGTGATGCTGAATCCGTTGGAAACTAATAAAAGGTGAACCTGCGCCAGGTCCCTCTGTGGGGACCCTCTGTGGGGAGTGCTGCTTCGCTCAACCTCTGCTCATAAGGCCTAGAGAAAGAATGAGATATGACAGAAATCAGTCAAACAGCTCAGGTCTTCCCAGGGAGTGACCGAGTGGTTTCAAAAGGACACGAGACTTCTCTTTGTTTACAAAAATCACAGCGTCGGATGCTGCACAAAAGCTGTAGTTCAGTGGGCAATCTCTCCTTTGTATTAGCCGACGTATTATATGTTAATGCACCATCTTGTGCATCAAATAGCAGAAAACCTAGCACGTAGAGATCTATTTTAAGAGACTAAAAATCCACAAGGGGTTTCACACTTCAGTTATCTCTGTGAGACAAACAGCGCCACGACCTTAAAATAGTTCATAGGCACTTCACTCTGCAGGCTTTTTCCACTGCACTCAGATAGGCATCTGCTTGACAAGCCTGCCAGGGTCAGCCAACCACTGTTTCGATCCACGACACCCTGTGCACCAGGGGTGATTCACAGCTTTACTTATTGCTCTCCGGTCTTTACTCATTTATTACTGCTGCCCCCATAGACCTGAGAGCAAGCCTGAGCACTCATGGACCTCTGAGCAATGTTCAGAGTCGCTGCTGTGAGCAATGCCGCCGCAGACATGTCGATCTATGGGCATGAGGGAAAAAGAAGAAAGAAAACCAAATCAAGAAATCACACCTGCCACCCACCTCCACCCTCATCCACACAGGCATTGGAGATGACTAAGAACAATCCAACTGTCCTTCCCAATTTCAATGGAAAGGTTTAAGTCATCAGTGTGGGAAGACACGGGATCCACTGCTTCTCAGTGCAAGAGCTGTTTCCACTATGAATTGCTGTTTCCTGATCCATCAGCAGCTGGGCTTTCAATCTGCATGGATTAAGGAAGAGAAGGCGCCACAGCTAACCTTTGATTCTAACCAGCTCACCTTCTGGGGTGAGCATCCTCTTTGAAAACCAAGAGAGGAAGGAGCAGCCATGGCCATTGCTCTCCCCCTGCTTCAGGCAGAGGAGTGGGTCAGGAGCCTCCAGAAAAGTTTCCAAACCCGGGTCTGATACCTACAGTAACTTATAGCTCCATTACCCAATGTCACCTTCAGGGTCATGACAACAACATTGGTAAAGCCCTGCAAAATGCAATAGTTGTCTCAAAGGAGCCTACAAGGATGCCGGAGAGGGACTCTTCATCAGCGACTGTGGCGATAAGACAAGGGGCAGTGGATTCAAAATTAAACAGGGAGATTTGGGTTGGCTATAAGGAAGAAGCTCTTCCCTGTGAGGGTGCTGAGGCGCTGGCACAGGGTGCCCAGAGAAGCTGTGGCTGCCCCATCCCTGGCAGTGTTCAAGGCCAGGTTGGACACAGGGGCTTGGAGCAAGCTGCTCTAGTGGAAGGGGTCCCTGCCCGTGGCAGGGGTTGGAGCTGGATGGGCTTTAAGGTCCCTTCACACCCAAACCACTCTGCGATTCTATGATCTACAACCTGAGGTGCAGACTGGAGCCCCTCTCTGTAACCATGGCTTTGTCTTCTGCTCAGCACCATTTACTCTGAGCTCCCCTTAGGATATTACAGATGAAATCAGACCTTTTCCAAACCACCAGAGGAAGACTGAGAGCAGCAAACCACCTGGACATACTTTTGAATTCATATTTGCACAGAGAGGACAACCTTGGGTCTTGATTTCGAACCTGCCTGTGGATCTAGCTAGGCAACAAAGGCTTTCCTATGAAATTGCAGCAGAATTGAGGCATGCTGTCACATCACTGCAGGTTGCCTCTGAGAGCTGAACCTTCCCCTCAGACCCAGAGGACAGAGGCAGCTGCGCCTCCTTTCCAATGTAGTGCAACACCAAAGCCCAGCACCACAATGAAAACTGAGGAGTCAGGTGTCCCCATGGGACAGGTTCTGCACAAGCACCCAAATGAAAACACCCATTCTCGCCTATGGTGTGCTGAGATGTGACAATGGTTTCTGGACAAAACCAGTGCCTTTTCTGAGAAAGACTGTTATTGCCCCCGCTCCTCCCCTGTCGGACCTATAGGGCAAGATTATTTAGTCTGCCAGAGGCCAATAGCCTCGGTCAGGCTCACTGGAAGCAACACGCTTTCTCTGATCAGAATAGGTTGGAGCAGCTAGTGATGAAGCAGACAAAACCTTGTCAGGTTTTTATCTCATTTATGGGGGGTACTTCTTCCTGATTATCTGTGAAGAAATGGGAAGGACCCATATTTCCTAAAAAACCCCCTCAAACCAAAGTCAATGAGAAGTCCCCCAGAGGTAGGTAATGGCATAGAATCATAGAATAGTTACGGTTGGAAAGGACCTTAAGATCATCCAGTTCCAGCTCCCTGCCATGGGCAGGGACACCTCACATTAGACCATGTTGCCCAAGGCTCTGCAGGTGGTCTAGTTACAATCCTTGCTGGCATTAATTTCAGTCTGAGTGCAAAAGGGACCTGTTTCCACATGAAAGAGATAAATCGGCATCACAAACCGCGCCAAATTGCAGCCACTCTTGTTTTCCTTGCAGAGATGCCCTGTGAGTAGCTTGGTTTCTCAGCTGGAGTTGGCCTAGAGGACGATCACAGCACAGCCAGATTTACTTTGTCCCCAGCAGCTTGTGTTGGATGAGTTTGAGTTCTTGCGGTGTGAAAGCACTGTCCCAGCTACGGGATGGAGACCTGTCCCTTCAGGCTGGGCAACGGGACACAGGGACACGGGCAACCTTTGTGGCTCTCTCTTGCAGTTGGAGGCAGGAGTCGCTACTCCTGAGCCCTGCCAAACTTTCAATCCAGGCTGACTAGGAGGCCCCAGCGGCAAGATCCTAAGGAGGACAGGAATGTAAACCTGGGCTCTATCAACTAATACACCTAAGCCATAGGAATTAACTATAATTTACAAGTCTTTAAAGAAACCCACAAGAGGGCAAGTCTTTCAAAAGCACCTGAGGCTGTTCTGAACAAAGTCTTATTGACTTTCAGTAGCACTTCTGCTGCTACGTGTTGTAGGTGTCTCCAAAATCCCTACCCAGAGATGTAACACAACATAGATCAGACAGGAATGTGTTTCTGCTCATCATTACCTTCAGCACAGCAGCTGGATGCTGCATGGTTTCATGCAGTCTTTCCTTTACTTCTGCCACCTCAGAGCGTGACCTCTGTCTTGCAGGCTCTGCAAGGAAGCTCTGGTGGGAACAAAGACAATGTCTCAAAAAGAAACTCAGCCGCCACTGTCCCAAAACATGCTGATTTTGCATGAGATCAGTATAAAGTTGGCCATAGTTCAACCCAGCTTACAACTGAAGGGTCTCAGGAAGAGCTGTCCACTGGGTGGGTTGAGCTGGTGCATTGAAGAGGCTGCTCTTTAAAGAGCCAGCTGGGCAATGTTGAGGCAGCAACTTAACCTCCTCTCAGCTGAGAGAAGTTCCACTACAAACCTCGAATTCTGAGCCCCAGGGTGCAAGTCTGGGGTAACTTTTGCCACTGCTCCTTTTTGGTGCAATCAAAGTGGGAAGGGATGGGTACTACTACCCTTGTTTGGTGTGGAACACTCATCTGCACCACGAGAAGTGGGTCTGAAGCCACAGCGATACTCAGATATCAAGCAGAGCATTTGCAATTGCTTACTTCTTGCAAAAAGAAAACGAAATGTTACTGGTGTACCTATTCCAGAAGATACCTGCAGACGGGAGGAGCACAGGTTCCCACAGAGCGCTCGAGAGGGACTTCAGTGCTATGCAGCATTGCCACACTAAGAGAAAAAAGAGAACGCAATAAGCGGGACTTTCCTTTGTAGCCTTTTCACTCCCACCCCTGCTTTGCTGTTGCCAGAACCCTGCTTTGCCTCCAGCTCATCACAGCACGCTGGGGATGATGTCCCTCCCTGTCCTCCCGGTACGGACACTGCGGAGCGCTCCCGCTGGGCACGGGGATCCGGGGTTTCCATGCAGCTGCGCTCGGCTCTCGCAGCAGGCACATGCAGCCGCCACCGCACATCACCAGATGTCGTTGCTGTGCTGCTTTTGTCTCATCCCTGCTTCCCTCGCAGGGAGAAGTGCCACCTTTCCCATCTAAACCCAAACCCACGTCTTCGAGGCCATTTCCTCAGGAGCACCCCATGCCTCTAGTGACATTTATGGACAGGCTTCCCACAGCAAAACAGCACACCCAACGTTGCCCAAGCTACAGACCTGACCCATGCATGCCACTTGCTAAAAGATAAGCCTTGGAGAGACCTACCCGTGCTCTAGCCACTCACCCCAGTGCATGAGCAAGCCTCCACAGGTCTCCTCCTGTGCCATGACCACAGCATGGGCACGCAGGACTTGTAGTAGCACCTTGAGACAGGGGCTGAGTCGCATGTGGGCTTTGTCCTGCCTGGACCTCGACGGCGGGGCTGCCTTGGATGGGCACAGCAAGTGCAGAAAGACTGCTCGGATGGGACTGCTGGGATTGTGTCTTACATGGAAAGGAGGGTTTAGGAATAAAGGCACACCCCCCATTGCTGTAGCATGGAAGCCAATGTTTAATACAGCACCTGTGGAGAAGGGACATGACCACTCTTCCCAACACCACACTACAGACTTTTAGAGCTGTAGCTAGGTCTGGCTTTTTGTCAGCCCCCTGGACTACATTGAGCCAGGCTAGCAAAAGGGAAAGAGGTGCCTGCACAGATTAGCAGCTGGCCAGAGCTCGTAGAAGAGAAAATAGGAATGCTACATGGGCTTCAGCAGACCTTAACCTTTCCTGTAGCTGCCACAGGAACTTTCACATTATACCTCTGGATAACACCATAGAATCCCAGACTGGTTTGTGTTGGAAGGGACCTTAAAGCTCATCCACTTCCAACCCCTGCCACAGGCAGGGACCCCTTCCACTGGAGCAGGTTGCTCCAAGCCCCTGTGTCCAACCTGGCCTTGAACACTGCCAGGAATGGGGCAGCCACAGCTTCTCTGGGCACCCTGTGCCAGCGCCTCAGCACCCTCACAGGGAAGAGCTCCTGCCTAAGAGCTCAGCTCAGTCTCCCCTCTGCAAGTTTAAAGCCATTCCCCTTGTCTTGTTACCACATGCTCTTGTCAGAAGCCCCTCTCCACCTTTCTTCTAGGTCCTATTTAGGTATTGTAAGGCTACTATAAGGTCTCCAAAATCTCCATTCTTTATTCATACTGTAAATTTAAGACATGGAAGTTCTGTTTGGCAATGCCTGATTTAGTGCGGGCTGTTCTGGGGAGGCAGCACTGTGGTATGTATTGAGACAGCTTTAGGCACCTCGATTAAAAGACACAGGTCCTCTTTCAAAATCTACTTGATCCTTGGGGCATTTTGCACACTCCAGAAGAAAACTGCACGGCTGAAGCCACTGCAGGTCTGGCAACATTTGGGATACCTATTACTCAGGTTGATGTTTTCTCCTCTGTAATATTCATACTTTTCCAAAGTCAACTCCTTTGCAAGACGCACCTGGCAGATGGGATTATTTACTCCTAGAAGCACTTGTGTAGCAGCTATGCTAGAGCCCAGCAAGAATTTTCCTATAGAATAAACTTCAATTACAGAAAACCTTGTTTCTTCCTAGGACGTCTCCAGCTTTAACTCTGGTCAGGGAAGTTTTCCTGCGTGGATCTAATCCACAGTCCTTCAACGCCGGCCCGAGGGCTCACCACATGGTTACATTGGGCTTCTACCAAATTCACAGTAGGAGGTTTTAATCACTTCTTTAAAAGCTAAATGCTACTTCTAGGTTGTGGCATTTAGAGCCTTCTCTAAGGGCTTTCATGATGGACAACCCCTAAGGGTCAGTACAGTGTTTGGTTGGTCTTTACATGCTACCTTAACAAATAAGGTATACTGGAGTCAAGATATTCCTTTGACTATCTCAGGCCGCCCTTAGTGAGCTCCCTGCCAAACCTTCAGTGGTGCTGCTGCTCATTTATTTGTAAATCTTAGAATCAGAGAATCACAGAATCAACCGGGTTGGAAAAGACCCTTAAGCTCATCCAGTCCAACCATTCCCAACACTCCCAAGGCCACCACTAACCCATGGCACTGAGGGCCTCGTCTCCATCGTGTGTGAGCACTTGCAGGGACGGTGACTGCAGCCCTGCCCTGGGCAGCCTGTTCCAATGCCTGAGCACCCTTTCAGTGACAACTCTTTCTGGTATCTATTCTAAAGCAGTCTCATCTTGTTTACACCTGGTGAATCACAGTGTGAAACTTAAGCGTGTTCACTTGGTTTCTGGAAACCCAGAAATCCTTTACGCAGCAGGGGGAAGACCCTTTCCCTTCTCACTCCTCTGAACCCCCACTCAAAGGTAATAAGCAGCAGTTCTGCATCCTGTTTTACAACCTGCCAAAACCCTACAGGCACTTCACATCCTGGGCAAAAGGCACGCAATAAACCAGCTCAGAATCGCATGACAAGAAAGCCGGGGTCCCTTGCAGGTTCAGCGTTGCACTGCTGGCAGCAGCAGCCATCTCTGAAAGCTCTTTTGGAAGGAAACGAGAGTCCCTCACTTGCTTTGCCAGAAGCAAGAGGTTGGAGAAGTTGAGCAGCAGAAGCAGTTCTGCAAATCCACCTGAGCCTGCCCAGGGAAACACAGGGGACCGCATTGTGTCCTTCTGGCCTTCTCCTTAAGTCTCATGTAGAAAGATGAAGTCAGCCCAGCGCATGTGTTGCTGTCTCCAGATCAGAGGAGAGCATGTGGCACATCCTGCCACTGCCTATTAAGGGGTTTTGCTCTACTGAATCTGGCAAACACAAATAAGTGTTTGAGAGCTGAACGAGCTCACAGGGCTTTGGCCTTTGGATTACTTACTAATGAACTCCCCATAGCCCAGCTATTTAGTTTCATTAAACTGCCAAGACAGTTCAAGTTAAAGGCCTGGGTCAAGCGATGTACTGCTGTTTTTTCAGAGACCTCACTGGGAAAAAGCACATTCCTCAGTTTAAATAGATACAGTTTTATAAATATCTGCATTGTGCAATAGCCTAACCGGACTGTTTTTCCCCAGGATACCACTGGAAAGCCCAGCAGGAGTCTCAAGCAAGGATCACGCTTTTGGTTTTGGGGATTTTCTGCTTCTGAGGCCAGAAGCAGACCCTGTTGGACCCTGCCAACACGGCAGTGCTCTTCTAGCTCCAGTTAACTGCTCACATTTTCCTCTCCCCAAATGCAGGGACTTCAGCCCACAGAGGGACGATATCATATCAGGGATTTGCCCCCTGGTTGAAAGAGAGACACTTAACCCTGAGGTTGATCCCAGTCCCCTCCCACTGCTTTGAACAAGAAGGTTTGGGCTCTTTGGTCCGTTAGTTCAGTCCTTGTTGAAAGATTTCAGGCCGGGATAGAGAAAAAGGGAACCCAGGCAGGCTCCAGGGAAGCACTGCCTGTCCCATCCCACTCACAGCAGCAGGACAGCCCTGCATCCCACAACATCTAATAGTTTATATGCTGACCTTCACCCACAGATAGCAAAGGAGATCCCCAGTTCCATCCCACTCCTCATGCTCACAGCTGGAGACATGTGAGCTGAAACCCACTCCTGGAGTACCAAGCTCACGCCTCCCTGGGATGCTGGAGCCTTTCTCGCTGATCTCATAGGTTTTGGACTTAGCCCATACTAATGTGCACGCTCAGCAATCCTCCAGCAAGAGAGCGGCGCTGTGAGCCGAGGGCGACCGAGGGGAGTGGAGTTTAATTTCCAGAATGGATGGCTGTCAGCGCTGCGTCCTCCTGCCTGCATCCGAGTGGGACTGCAGAATGCCCTGGCTCCGGGCGAGAGGCTGCCGCAGCGCCGGGTGGCCCCAGCTGGGCACACGGCCCCAAGTCCACTTACTCTTAATAACACTGAGTTGTCTTTTCTCACCTCCAGCTTTAGGACTTTTCCTTGAAACGGATTCATTTCTTCCTGACTTGCTTTGTTGACCACAACACTGCACTGCTTTCCAAAGCAGCAAGATGGCAACAATTCAACAGAGCCACTCTGGCCCCCAGATTCACCCTCAACCAGCAGCGACCCCTTACACTGCTTTGCCTACGAGGTTCAAGCTCATCTTGCTTGGATGCTGTTTCCCCCTGGCAGCTCTCACTGCGGCAACCAGCGTGACTCCAGTAGGAATTGCCCTGAGAAAAGAAACACAGTCGGATTGATGCTGTAGCTTTCAGCAATGCCAGACCAGTGCACGGATATACATAGCAAAGGTGTTTATCCCAGTGCAGTAAAGGAACTGCTAAAAGACATAATCTAATAAAGGTGCAGCTGTTTACCTGATTTCCACGCTGGGACCTGTAGATCTCATAGAAGACCCACTAAAAAGTCAAAGCAACAGCCAGCATCAGCCAGACCTAACCACTGATCCCACTGCCTTCAGCAGCCCCTTTCGGTTAACACTGCTGATTCAGAAGACTGAAGTAGACACCAAAGCTCTCATGCTTGGGTGTAGAAAGATAACCTTTAGAATGGTTTGGTTGGAGGTTTTGGTTGGGTTGGGTTGGGTTTTTTTTCCCCAGACTACAAAAAAGGAGCACTTCAAGCATTGTATATCATGATACCCCAATATTTTGTACCTGGAAATAGATGGTGACCCTTCCCCATATGCACCAGAAAATCAGTGGATTGGGGTATGTGATGTTCAGTGCTGGCTGCCCCAGGGGACGCAGGTCACGTTCACAGCAATGCGCAGAACACAGGTGCCCATCACATCATGGAGATGCAGTATTTATGGTTGGCGCAGGGACTTTTGGGGGCAGTTTTCAGAAGAAAATAGAGGATGAGGTCACTTTGTGCTGCTGTGCCAAGGGAAAAGGCAACAGCAGCGTCCTAGGCAGTTACTATCAGGCATTCATGTCCCGGCTGTCCTGGAGGCTTCTCAGGGGTGAGGACTTTTCTGATGGACATCCATCTTATATGATAACTTCATCTCACATGTTCCTGGGAGAGAGGGAAAAGGAAGGAGCCCTTCTTTTCCCCCTTAACTTGCAGCAGCAACCTTGGCTTCATTTAGAAGAAAAAAACCCCATGAACATCTAAATTTGCAGTAGACATTTCTATTCACTGGGATACGGTTTGGACTGAGGTTCAGAATCAGGACAGCGTCGCTCTCAGAGAACTCTTTGCAGATGTTCATCTTTCTCAGAGCAGTTATTCCTGTGCAGAAGACCACGCGTTGTGGAAATACAGAGAAAATAAAGGATGATCAAGAATAAATTACAGTGAGATTGAGTGTTTTTTTCCCTTGTTCAGCCACAAATTATTGGGTTCTGTGTAGGAATCACTGAGTAAGGCATTATGACCTGTGATATATAGGGAGTGAAACAAGTTGAGCATGGTGTTTCCTTCTCCCCTAACAAGATATAGATGCCATACCAACATGGGGCTGCTGCCAGCAGCTGGAGAAGTCCAGTACATCCACTGTCAAGTGTCCCAGATGGGGATCTGTCCTTTTCGATTACAAACTTAGGGAAAAGAAGTAAATAATAATAAAAACCAATTCACAGCTGTTGCAGATCTGTCTTGAAATGAAAAATCAATAGCTGGCTTTTAAAAAATGAATAGAGGTGAGGTATAGAAGCTGCCACTGTTGCATCCCGCTTCCATCCTAAGCCCCAGCATTGGGATGCTCCTTGATGTAAAGTGTTGCCAGTGATTTCAGCAAAACTTGAAAAGTATAGCTTTGGGCAAAGAGGGCCAGATGAATCCCAGCAAAGGAAATGGCTTGGGCTCATCATTTGTTCAATATATAATGTAAAAATGTGTTTGGGATGATAATACTTTTCAATCCCATTGAGGTGTGTGTCTGCATTGCTTTCTTATTTACAGCTTTCAAGTATTCAGAACAAAAGTGTATGTATTTGATGTCTGAAGATGACCATTCTGCATACATGCTGTGTTTGCAAGAAAACTTACTGAAGCTCTTGTGTCAGGCCCACTTACACAATCCTCCATACAGTAATTTTTAGTCAGTGAAACTTGGAAGGAAAACAGCAAGAAAAGGAGAAGTTTGGACACTGCTGACAATAATTATTTGGACATGGAAAGACTTCCATACAGAGACAGACAGAATCTGGCTTAGTGCAGTTAAAGATGCGATTAATTGCCTGAAAGGGATATAATAAATGATCAACACACTGGAACTTGGCTACTTGCACCAAAGGAAAAAATACCTGCTGTGTTTTTTCCCTCCCTCTCCCCTTTTTCTTCCCGTCAGAGAAGGCAGCATTCTTAGCAGGAGCATCCTGCTCTCTCTGCAGCATCCTGGGGTGCCTGTACCCCAGGATGAAGAACCAAGTGAAAAGCCTGGCTTTGCCACCCCAGCCTAACAGAGCTGTTTAAACAAGGTCTAGCAGGAGTAAGGAGACCTTCCTCCAACACACGTCTATACAGCAAGCAACTGCTGTCCGTGAGTTGTGAGAAGTCCCTAGTCCATTGTTCACTAATCTGGGATTGGATTTGCTTCATCAAAAATAGTTAATGGAATGTTAATGGCATTTAATTGTATTCATTGCACTGGTTTTGCAGTGATTTTTTTTCCTTAATTCACAAAGATGGGATTAAGTGCTAATGTATTGCAGGCTGCTGAAATGTATAACCTGGGGTCATGATTTTAAACACATGTAGAGGTGCTAATTGCATTCAGTTGACACAACTGTAGATGGGAAGATCATTTTTCGCACCTTATCAGCGCTGGGGAGGTGCTAACTGCATTCAGAAGACTCCACTGCTGTTACAAAGGTAATTTCTTGCACTAAATCAGAGCTTAACACATGCTTAGCAGTGCAGCTAGCCAAAACTATCGTACCATCAGAGTTAATGAGGTGCTTGCACATTTTTTAACAAATGGGAATTGTAAAGATTTCCCCCTGCCCCTTTTTTTTTCAGTAAAGAGTATCAGATTCCTGCAGATGCCACATCCTCGGAGTTGGTTGCCTACTGCAGTGCGATTTTTGAGCGTGCTGCTAATGCTTTCTGGTGCATGGACGCCTACACCTATCATAGAATCACAGAATGGTTTGTGTTGGAAGGGACCTTCAAGACCATCCAGTTCCAACCCCCCTCAAGTGCAGTTGTATGTCTGTGAACTGCTCCTCTCTGCTTTTAGAGCCTGTGAGGGCAAAGACTGAGACATCAGGAGATACTTTTGGCCTTCTGTGAACCTCAGCAGAGGTTCAGACAAGGCCACTTTGCTTACCATGTTTAGTTCTATGTTGCTCCCAGACTCTGGGTGATCCCTGAAGGCTGGGCCATCCAGGCAGCACGGTTTTGGTTAATGCTCTTTCCTGGCAGTTCCCTCACTTCCCTGCCATCACGTTTGCTGGGATGCAGGGCAGCCAGCCTGGTGCTAGGCCAAGCAGAGCTCTGCTGCTTTATAGCTTAGGAAAGGGCAATGAAAGTCTCTTGGCCTCACCTGGGTGTACTAAGAAGATACGCGTGCTGTCCAGTATTGCCTCTATGGCAATAGCCCACTCCTTTTTACCTCTTGTCCTCCTGCTCTACTATCTCTAGCTTATCTCCAGGCCATGTTGCTGGTGAAAAAGCTGAAGCTTTTCTTGCCAGGTGCCCTAAGATAGTTTTGAGATCAGAACCCATAATTTTGTGCAATTTCAGTCTATTTTACCATGCTATGAATGGTTCTCTTCCCCTTCTCTTATGCTTTCAAGACCCTTCGACTCTCCTCTGAATCTGCCCACGGTCTCCGACTGGAAATCCTGTTTGCAAGGTGCAACACGATGAGGTCATTAAGCTGTCCCAGGTAATTTGGATATGCAGCAGATGTGGTGCAGGGCTGGTATGAGGCAAAAATTCCTACTGAAAGGAGTTTCTCTCTGCTTTAAATAAAGAGGCCTGTGACAAACCGTTCTGCTGGGAATAAAGCTGGCTGCTAGGAAAGCATCACAAGGCTCCTTTGGCACAGGCAGGTAACTAAATAACATGCCTGGGACCTTGCGCTTCCCCCGTTCCAGCTTGGACAGCACAGGCAATCAAGTTCTTTGGTTCTTTTCCTCACATCACCCCAAAATTAATACCTTGTTATCTGGTCATGGCAAGACACTACTGTTTAGCCTCCAAAGCCAGGGGACCACATACTGCACTCTTTGCTGTCAGGTTCTGAGCAGAAGGATGCATGTCTGAGAGGGCTTGCACAAAGATGAAGGGTGCATTGCCAGCAGTGCTAGCAGAGCAGAGAGCACAGGACAGCAAGCTCACACTTACAGAGGTGGTGCTGAGAGTGAATGTCTACACGTGTCCTTGGATGACTTTCCTGTAGGTACCAGGCTCAGTGGGTTTTAAGCTGTTGCTGCTGAGCAGCACTCCCAAGTAGCAGAAGCCCATGGTCAACCTGAGCTGTACTCATCCAGTGAGCACAGCTGAGAGTTACCCACGGTGGACTCAGTAACTTCATGAGAAGCTATTTAAAAGCAAAGAAATAGAAAAATGCATCTCAAATACCCTAAATACCCACTTTGAGTGCTTGCCGTGGATGACACGCTGTTACGACCTTAACAAAAAGCAGATATGTTAACTAATAGAAGCATGAATATTCCCCCACATTACCTCCAAAATCCTTGAGCAAATACAGCTAATCTGAAGACACAAAGGTAGATTTGCAAAGCAAATTTACCCCAGTAATACACACATGCCACTCCTGGGGAAAAGCAAGGGAGATGTGAGCAATCCAGTGCCAAAGAGCTGCAGCTCAACAGCACTGAACTGGGGTAACAATCACAGCCTCCAGCCTATGTCTCTTTATTTTCCCTCTTAAGACATCCTCAAGCTCTCCCTGCAGAGCCAGTCAGCATGTGTCTTGATCTCTCATTGTTTTCTGTGGTTTGTTTTCTTTTTAATAGCTCTTTTCTTTGCAGAAAGAATCACAGCTTTCCCTTAACATAATAATATGAACAGCACCGGTTGCACATTAAAAGTTGGCTCCCAAACATGTTTTTATAGCTGCCCTACTGCAAACTAGGGGCTGAGCCCCAGTTCACATGGACAATGGCAGGAAATTAGCACTTGGGATGACTTTCACACTCAGAGGCAACTTCATACCAGTTCCTTTCCCTGCCGAAGTTCCCATTTGTCCCTGGTCCTCCCAGAAGACATCTTTGTGGAGCACCAATCCTGCCCTCCAGCCAGAGGATGCCACAGTTTTCTTCCAAACAGCAAAATAAGAAGTAGTCCAACACAAAGCTCCCATTGTTGAAGCAGCTTCTAACATCCCCTCCGTCTCGGCTCCATCTGATGGAAGGGTGTCTTGAATTGTGCCTCACCTGATGAAAGGTTATGCTGAAAAGTGGCTGGGGCTCAACAAACCTGAGCACATTAAGGCTCGAAGTGAAACATGTCCCAGTGCAGGTGGTGCAATTACCTCTGAGTGCATCAGCCTGTCCAACCAGCTGGTTTGGTGGCCAGTGGACCCTCAATATCGCATGTTGGCCACTGTGGCTGCTGTACAGAGCCCAGGTAGAAGACAGTACAAGGCCTGTCTGTTTGCCAGGCTGGATGGGCTGGTGCTTCCCAGACTCGGAGCTGCAATCACAGCTGATAGTGCAGTAGTTGCAGATTTACAAACAGGACAGCAGAAGGTGGGATCCAGCATTTTGCTACAGCTGAGCACAGTGGCTTCAAGAGAAACAAATCTCAGCTTTCCTGAGCTCTGGAAGAAAGATTAACTTCAGGGGTAAAAAGGAAAAGAGGGTGGCCTTCAGAGGCTTCATTTTATCCTTGTCCATGATGAGTTCCCAGCTGGAGCTGGTAGCCAACCCCAGCAAATTTGATGTTTAGGAGCAGCTCACCCTCGTACACGTTCTGCTCTCCCAAGAGTCACCCTGAGCCATTACAGCTAGCAGTAATCTGAGCATCTCTCCTGCACATTTATCTTTGCTTCCTAAGTCTCCAGCACATTATTTGAACTGTCTGTAATATGAAATAAATGGCTCCAAAGACACAGAGGTTTGAGTGTGGCAATGGGTAGGTCAACGTTTTTCTGGTTGTGTAGTTCATTAAGCAGATAGATTTGTTCTGTAGCAGAGATTCACATGATCTCAAGGCAGCGTTCATTTGCATTCAATGACACACCTTCTTAGGGAAACGCTTTCCACGTCAAGCATGTTCTGGGGGGCAAAGCCTGACTAGCACTGCGCTTGTGACTCTCAGTTTCAGATGCAGATGGAGAGATGCCATCATCCCAGGAGTGAGCTGGGAAGCTCGTCACTGAGCCTACCCACAGGGAAACACGTCTTGCTGCTGCTCATTTCTTCGGCACTGTAGGAGAGATCACGCTTATGTGGAACTTGTGAGTAATCAGCTTTGACAGCTGGAGGGGATTCCTCGTCTTCCCAACGGAAAGGTCATTCTTTCATCAGGCAGTTTTCACTTCTGTCAACACAAGACCTGGGAGGACCCCTCACCTCTTCCCTTTGCTACACTTCCTAGGTGATACTGCATTGGTCACACAAGCGCAAAGAGCTTCCCTTCCCTGCCAGCAATTCTCTCTGCAGGTCAGTGCCTTCCCCAGCATTAACCTTGGGAGGAAAGGCGTCTTCTGTGCTGGAGTCTGGGAATTACACATCCAATTCCCTCCTCTCCTGGCAGTTGGGCTCTGGTTTTAGGGCAGTTACACATTTTGATTATGGTTTCCTTCCCCAGCTGTAAAACGGGAAGAAATCTCCTTCTTTCCACTCTGATCTTTAACCACAGCTATATCTTTATATCTATTCTTTATCTATTTACAGTTTAAAGCAGAAAGCAGGATTAGTTCTAAAGTACCCGCAGGCTGCCTGGGCAGTCCCACTTCTTTGGGATAATTAACAAGGCCATCGCAGAGATGTCCCTGTCACTGGCTTTGCTCGGGGTCTGCTGGCATTTTGTTAGCACCAGTAGTAACTAATAACGCAGGGGGAGCCGAGGACTCTTCCTCCGGGGGAAGAAACACAACCCGGCTGACTGCAAGATGAAATTTACTGCAATATGAAGGGATCACCATGGAAACCTCTTTATTTTATTTCAGCCAATCTTTCTGTGCTGTCACTAGCAATATCACCTTCTCACTAGCCATAAAGAAAGGATTCCCAGAGAGGTTTGTAATCCTCGGTGGCTGGCTAAGCCATCTGCAGGGAAGACTTCTTTTTCTCCAGGAAAACCACTTTCTCCGTCATTCCTCTCCTCACCAGGTGTGACTTTACTAGTAAAGGATAAGGTACTGTCTTGCACTGGATGGATGCTGGATTTAAACTGAGAATAAGAACACCTACAAGCAGGAAAACCTACTCATCACCGCATTTTCCTGTTCCTATGCCTCCTGGTGTTTTGTCATACATCTTCCCTTGAGCACCAGTCCTTGAGGAGCTGCACATCCTGAAAGACAGCTCCATTGATCTGCCATGCCCTAGTGCGGAATCAATGACCTCTGTGTGAGCAGGGAAGCAGGGTATAACCAGCACCTTCTCCATGGAAAACGTGAAATGAGACCATTTCAAGGAGTCCTACCAAGTGAAGTTTTACTTGAATCTTCGTTGCAGGTATCTAATACTTGAAAAACAGCAATAACAAAAATAAACAATCCATTCTGGCTTCCAGCTCTGGTGACAAATATGAGGAAGGGAATTGCTAGCTCTTTGGATAAACTACATCTTCCTACACAAACACATCACAGAAAACAAGCTCTTTGCATGGCACAGACCCGTAACCTGATCCTGTAGCTGCAGACAAGCAGCAGTTTCAAACTCTGCATGTCAAAGTGAGAAGAGCTTTGGTTTGGAAGATCATCATGATTTGAATTGCAGAGGGCGCTATGTAGGTCAGGCTTTTCAGACACTTAGTGCGTCACGTCTGGGCTTCCCTTGTATCCTGTACAATGAAACTCCCCATTTGCATCTGCAGTCATCAGTGAAAAGACTTCAGGCCACCATCCTGCTTATTCAGATCCATTTCTAAGGTTATCAGTGGTTTGAAGAACATCATTGGCATTATCTGAGGGACGTGTTACTTCTGGGGGTACTTGGGTTGTTGGGAAAAATCACTTCCCTTCAAGTGGAGCACAAACTCTGCTGGCAAAGCCTCCTACTCTAGAGAAGATATCACCTATTCCCTCCTCATGCTTGGATGAGCACAAGCACCTCTTTGCAAATGAATGTCCCACCAGACCAGCTCCAAACTCTATCAGGTGGATGGTTAACAACTGCCTCCACCTTGCAGGGTGCCCACATTCATCCATAGCAAGTGCTGGCCTGAAAAGATGTCTCCTGTAGCTCCAGCTTATTGCATTAGCCACAAGGAAGCATGCAGATGTTGGTGACCTGATTTGCCCCAGAAAACACGATTGCCTGCAGCAAAGAGGGGTTCGTCAGTAATCGCAGCACTTGAGCAGGGGGAAGGCCGTGATTAGTGAGCACCCCCATGCCTTCTGGTATAAAATTGCCTTGCCTCTAATTACTTCATGCCAAGAAATAGCCTCCTATATACCAGAGGAAGCAGAATCCTGAAGAGAGCTTGCTTGCCGACAAAGCACTTGGAGAAGTTCAAAGAACAGCAACTGCTAAAGAAACATCACCTTGTCTTTCTTTCTTGTCTTCTACATATTCTCTAGTAAATCCATGGCAGAGAGGTCACAGCTGTGATATGACCCAGGGCAGAAGGAACTGAAGTCCAGAGCACTCTCATAGACTAGCACGTACATCCTGAAAAAGGGCACTGACCAAGAAAGGAACTTACTCCGATGCTTTGGAAAAGCTGCATGTTTTCAGCTATTTTTTTTCCCCCAGAATAAATAAATAATAATTGACACATTTAAATAAAATGAACCTGTAAGCCAGTTTCCTTTCTGAGCTCCAGGGTAATGACCTCCCAAAGAACCAGCCTCACTAGCCAGGCCTATGGAGACGTAACTAAAGCAACTGTAGAGGCAGATGGGCTAGTTTGATTCCCGCGCTTTGCAAAGATGCATCATTTCAGATGTTCAAGTGGTGTTTCAGTTTGTATTTGCTAAATAACAATTTAATAGCCCAACTTTTTTATAGTGGATCAGTCATTGTGGTTTGAAAGGCAGGAATGAAGAAATTCAGTCATCCTCATTCCCTACCAGCTCATCTTCAGCTGAGTTACAAGGTATAACCTGTGGCATTTCTAGTTCTGCTTCCTTAATAAGCTTATTTATTGGTATAAACACTGAAGCAAAGGAGGAATTTTCCACCTCTTGTCACCAGGAGCATGTCCCAGGCCCATTCTGGCTATTAGAAAAGAAGGATGAGGAGAAGATGTGAAAAAACAGGAAATGGTAGGATGCTTCGGAAAGTGGCTAAGGTTTGCCACTTATATCTCTTCACTTCTCTGCGGCAGTTCTAGGATGCTCCATTTGTTGTCTTCTCCTTGCCTGTCTTGTTTACCTCGAGTGTTAGTTCTTCAGAGCAAAGACCATTTCCCACCGTACTTCGGTACTCTATTTGATGCTAGAACAGTCTGTTCTCAGGAAAGGCCATTCAGTACTTCAATCATATAAATAACAAGATCTCAAGTCTATTTTTGACATTATGTTATTGTGAAGGAAGTCAAGGAATTGTTTTTCCCTATGAAGCACAGTTAAATACTTCAGAGAAAACATGATAATATCACACAGAGTAAACAGCTGTTGCAAGAGTTCCTACAGATGAGGCTTAAAAATTTGGCACGTGTAGGCTTATTGTAAGATCAGGTGGAGTGATCTCCCCCAAATCCTTTTTTCCCTCCAGTAGAATAAGCCTTTTGGGGATAAAACCATTAGCAAATCGCTTTTTGACAAAGAAGCCCAACAAGCCTTTACAAATCTGACATTTTGCAGAAACTGCAGATTTCATTTGATGTTTAGTTTCAGAAATTTCCTTTGTGAAATTTTGCATGTTGGTACACATGTATGTGTTGGATTTTACTGCAATGTCACATAGGAACTTCTGCAGTGAAAAATGAGTGCTGCAAAACATGGGCCAATGTAACCTTTCGGGAGATTCTGACATAAATTTGGATCAATGTAACTTGGAAAACTTTAAAATAATATTTTGACTCCCTAGTTTAATACATACTAAATGGTTTTCATATACATCAATCACTGTGTTACAAAGACGTCAAAAAGAGAAATCAGTGGAAAGAAATAGCTGTATTATGCATTTACTTACTCCTGTACTTACACTGTGGATTTATAGTGCTGTTACTATAAGCTTATTTTGCCGTAGGTTTCTTTCTGCCTAAGAGAGTGTAGAAGTTCATTGGGAAACAACCTGAGGATAAAATCCACATTAAAGCAATCCATAATAAAAATAAAATAATCAAACCCATGTTTTAAATCAGAAAAGATTGCATATATTCATGAACCCTTCACACTTCTCTTTAAGATGGAAAATGGTGGAAATGTTATTTGTTAAATGTTTTATTTTAAAAATATTTGTTAAATTATGCCATCGCGGTTAATCCATCACCACCAATCTGGGTGCTATAAATATTAATAATTGTCTTCAATAATTGAATTAGTAATTCAATAATTAATGGGAACCTTCATATGTATTAATGTTTTCATCATCTTTGCCTATTTTTCCCTTTGTCTAGCTGTCCTGCACAAAGCTACTGAAAAGCAGCTGAATGAGAGCCTGAAGTGATGCATTTGCAAAGGCAGGTGCAGAGTGCATGACCTTGTATCAACTCCAAGGTCTCAATGTACCAAAGCATTCAACTGAGCTCTTGGTTTAAGAGCAAGAGCACTTCACCAGTGGCAGCAGGGCTACGCTCGTGCTTTTGGAAATACTCTTTCTGCTCTTGTAAATGGGAAAAATTTGCCTGAAATACCCTCTTTGGCCATGAGGGTCACAGCGTCATAGAATCAGCTGGTTTGGAAAAGCCCTTTAAGCTCATCCAGTTCAACCGTTCCCCAGCACTGCCAAGGCCACCACTGACCCATGGCACTGAGGGCTCATCTCCACGGTGTGTGAGCACTTGCAGGGACGGTGACTGCAGCCCTGCCCTGGGCAGCCTGTTCCAATGCCTGAGCACCCTTTGGGGCAGGAATTGTTCCTCAGCTCCATCTAAACCTGCCCTGGTGCAGCTTGAGGCCGGTTCCTCTTGTCCCAGCTCTTGTTCCTTCAGAGCAGAGCCCAGCCCTGGCTCCATCCTCCTGTCAGGCAGTTGTAGAGAGTGATAAGATCCTCGTGAGAAGATAAGGTCCCTGTGAGCCTTCTCTTCTCAGACTAAACCCCCCCAGGTCCCTCAGCCGTTCCTCACCAGACTTGTGCTCCAGGCCCTTCACCAGCGCCATTGCCCTTCTCTGGACCTTCTTCAGCAACTCAGTAATACCAGAGCCTATTCAGAAGTGCGGAGGGGAGCATGGGAATGCTGTGCATCCTTAGCAGAAATGTCCTTACTTTCAGTCTTGCTTTTGTTGTCTTCATCTGCCCATTTAAGAGCCACTCCTGAGATAACACAGCCAAAAGCTCTCGGATGGGCTCTTGGGTGGAGTGCTTGCTAAGGGAGCTGTCACAGACACCTGCATTCAAATATTTGCCCAGTTCTCCTTTTTCTGTCTATTTGCACATTCTAAACATCATAGTGAAGATCAAAGCCTGCAAAAGGGTTGCTTTTCCCCAGAAGGCAGCCCAACCAGTTTGGTTTCCCAGCTAAATTTATCTCAGGTAGTTATTAGGGGAGGTGCAGACTGTGAGGGGGAAAGTCGTCAGCTTTCTTGTACTCTCTTAGAAAAGAAAAGAAAGAGAGAAGGGAGCTTACCAAGTACATTAGACCAGGGGAATGTGAGAAAAGTAAACTCTGTCTCACCATTTTTCCAGTGCTGCCCCTTCTTAGCCTCCAAACAGCTATCCCATTGATGCTAAACTTCATGAGGAGCAAGCACAGCAGTCCAACACTTGCCAAGTGGATCTAGACATTGTCTGGAAGATAGTTGTAACATTTATTAATGCAGAAACAGTAAATATTTGTCTGAATTATAAATTGTTGGTACCTCTCATTTAGGAGGCAGCCATCTAATCACCTCTCCCATACAACCGATAAACCCTCTCCTGTGATTGTGCCCGTCTCGGTTTCTTGCAGCTAGTCTACCCAGACATTGAAGAATGGTGCTCGGCTTGCATTTAGCATTGAAATATGATGGGTTTATTAACCAGCTGTTCCTACTCTATGCTTGCATGACCTCTACTAGCTATGGCCGTTTGTTCAATATATTACTTCGTCCTTGCAGATCTTCTTTCACCCATATTCAGCTGGAGATTGAAGTTGCTAAGCCACTGTCCATCACATTTGAAAAATCATGGCAGTCAGGTGAAGTTCCCAATGACTGGAAAAAGGGAAATATAACCCCCATTTTCAAGAAGGGGAAAATGGATGACCCGGGGAACTACAGACCAGGCAGTCTCACCTCTGTGACTGGCAAAATCTTGGAGCAGATTCTCCTGGAAGGCATGCTAAGGCACATGGAAAACAAGGAGGTGGTTGATGACAGCCAGCATGGCTTCACTAAGGGGAAATCCTGCCTGACCAATTTGGTGGCCTTCTATGATGGAGCTACAAAACTGATGGACAGGGGCAGAGCAGTTGACGTCATCTACCTGGAATTGTGCAAAGCGTTCGACACTGTCCCACATGACATCCTTGTCTCTAAATTGGAGAGACATCAATTTGATGGGTGGACCACTCGGTGGATAAAGAACTGGCTGGATGGCCGCACGCAAAGAGTTGTGGTCAATGGCTCGATGTCCGGCTGGAGACCGGTAACGAGTGGTGTCCCTCAGGGATCGGTGTTGGGACCGGTCTTGTTCAACATCTTTGGTGGTGACATGGACAGTGGGATTGAGTGCGCCCTCAGCAAGTTTGCCGATGACACCAAGCTGTGTGGTTCGGTTGATACGCCGGAGGGAAGGGATGCCATCCAGAGGGACCTTGACACACTTGTGAGGTGGGCTGATGCCAACCTGATGAAGTTTAACCATGCCAAGTGCAAGGTCCTACACCTGGGTCGGAGCAATCCCAGGCACAGCTCCAGGTTGGGCAGAGAAGAGATTCAGAGCAGCCCTGCAGAGAAGGACTTGGGGGTGTTGGTCGATGAGAAAATGAACATGAGCCGGCTGCAGTGTGAGCTCACAGCCCAGAAAGCAACCGTATCCTGGGCTGCATCAAGAGGAGCGTGACCAGCAGGTCGAAGGAGGTGATCCTGTCCCTCTACTCTGCTCTCGTGAGACCTCACTTGGAGCATTGTGTGCAGTTCTGGTGTTCTCAACATTAAAAGGACATGGAACTGTTGGAACAAGTCCAGAGGAGGCCACGAGGATGATCAGGGGACTGGAGCACCTCCTGTATGAAGATAGCCTGGGGCTGTTCAGCCTGGAGAAGAGAAGGCTGCATGGAGACCTCATAGCAGCTTTCCAGTATCTGAAGGGGGCCTACAAGGATGCTGGGGATGGACTCTTCATTAGGGACTGTAGTGACAGGACAAGGGGTAACGGGTTCAAACTTAAACAGGGGAAGTTTAGATTGGATATAAGGAGGAAGTTCTTTACTGTGAGGGTGGTGAGGCACTGGAATGGGTTGCCCAAGAAGTTGTGAATGCTCCATCCCTGGCGGTGTTCAAGGCTGGGTTGAACAGAGCCTTGGGTGCCATGGTTTAGTGTGAGATGTCCCGGCCCATGGCAGGGGTTTTGAAACTGGATGATCTTAAGATCCTTTCCAACCCTGACTATTCTATGATTCTGTGATTTTATATAATTAAACCAACACAGTCACAGAACTATCATGAAGACTCATGCCTTGAAGTTATAGAGGTACCTCACTTCTAAAGCATCACCCCTCAGGCATCTTCATGTACCCACGGATATTCTGAATACTAGGTTGGCCAAGAAACACCTAAGACCTTTCTCTAAAGGGCTTTGGAGGCACCTTGCACTGTGGTTCACCCTGTCTACAATTCCCATCTCTCCTTGCAGTAAGTTATGTCCTCTCCAGGAAAGGCTAAGAATATATTTCCTGCCAAAGTCAGTCTTTTCTTCACTGAGACATGTGGGCTAGATAAAGGCAGCCAGACACAGAGCACTGGGGAAAGAAAAAAAACAGACAGAAAAAAAGGAAGAGAAAAATTATCACAGTGTGCAACACTGGAGACACTCAGAGGATATCAAAAACATTAGACAAGACAGATGTCATTTCATCATATTTAGCCACACAAGAGCTGTCTGTCTAGTGAAACCTCATCATTCAGAAGCTGTTGTAGAGTGCTGTCTACAGTCAACAACAAGCAATAAGCCTCCCAAGGAGAAGACTCATGGCATCCTATGACAAGGGTGGGATAAATCATCCTCAGTAGACGTCTCTCCTTCTCTGTGCATTTCTCACAGTACCCTAAGGACTGTGCTTTACATTTTTGTACAGGTGCCATTCCTAGTGAAAGGTGAAGCCCGTTAGAGCTTCAAGTTAGGTAAGTGTCCTCCAACTTGAACACAAAGTCAATCTAGAGTTACGTGTAACTCTATTATCTCCCACCTTATTTGAGGTTGATTTGTCAGAGAGACAACCCAAGAGCTCTCCCCATCTGGAAAAAGCTTATTGGTCCCTGCCACAGCACAGCTGTAGTCACCAGAAGGTGAGAGAGACAACCAAATTTATTAGTAGGTGCTTGCCTCACACCAAGAGTAACTCATTTTTATAGCATAAACCACCCCCTGTGAACCAGACAAGGCTGGATCAACCCAACATAGAAGTCAACACAGCATTTACATCTGTGTCACCAGGTAAGGTATTTCTCTCTTTAAAACTCAGTGCTTAATAGCAAGATGACAAAGAAACAAACCAATGCCTTGCTCTGCAAGAGATAGGTTAAAGAAGATGAGGAGAAAGCAGCCATGCTGGGTGCAGCGGACACACAAGAGGGAGAGGTGGGGAAAGACCTGCGACAATCTAAAGTTGAGTTCTTGCAGATCAGTAGGAGATGGCCATTAAGCTCGATGAAGAGTAAATTTTATCCTGGTTTTAACGCTTTGTTGCCAAAGACCATGTGAAGCCTGCACAGCTGAAGTTAGATGACTGGAAATTCAAGAACCAGGAATTGTCAGACAAATTTATTACCCACCTCTGTCACAATTTAATGAACAGATTATACATCGGTGGGCATATAAATGGTAGCCATGGAGAAACAGTCCCATCTCTCCAGAATAAACAACATTTCACAGTTTTAATTGTGTCCTGATGTTATAACGATCACAACTAAACCGGGTAATCATTCATTAAACATGAGCTAATTCCATGTCCTGCTACAATGATTATTGTTTCCTGAAAATGTGACGTGTAGTACAAGTACAATAAGTGCAAATTGAAATATTGCTTTTGGAGGTTATTTATAACTACTTTCAGCTGTAAACATTTATAACTGAAATTTATTGGTCCATGGTCTCTTCATATAAATATTTTATGTTCAGCCTCAGGGATCTGCATCTTCTAGTTTAAATGGCTCGGTCCTGGTGTCTGCACCAGCAAAATAATCTCAGGAGAGAAAGTTTGCTGTCCTGTATTATTTGGCCATCCTGCTATTAACATAAAGCAGCATTATGTGTGTCCACAGGTGCATGCAGATGTGAGGTAGCAGCAGGCTTTTTGCATTACTCTGGCTTATAAATCCATTAGCGCAGCACATGTAGCATTCCTACGTGCAATAGGGCAGCACAGATTCATTACTTCTTATATTGCAATATTTCTGCTGAGATTCTTCTACTGAGTGGAAGAAAATATCTGGGGCAACTGGAAAAAAGGAATCTGTAAACATCAGTGAAGAGGGAGGGTTCACTGAGCAGACATTGAAGGGTCTTCAGTCTCTGTTCTGATTTCTATTTCCATGCCAACAGGACAGCAAGAAGAGTTGCAAAGCCAAGCAGCAAAGGTTCAGATAATGGGAAACAAGTTTAAGACATGGTCTTACACATCAGTTTTATAGGAAAGGCTGAGATTCATCTAGACATGGGGACACTGAATGCACTTTGGTGCGCCAGCAAAATTACTAACGCAGACTAACATTTTTCACCAGCCCTGATGTGTGCCTGAATATATGAATACGTTTATATTGCGGCATGCAAAAGGAGAGGTATCTCTTTCTATTACTCCTTCCAGTTCAAAAACCCAACACACTTAAGAAAGGTGTGAAGGAGACAGCAAGCTGGGTTCTGCCCCCAGATCAAGAGTAAAACGGCTGCTGCCATTGCCACATGGCTGGGCAACTTCTGCATCCAATGCTGGATCCTACGAGCCTTCCTGCACCAGGCATTGAGGCTGGGTTGCTCTGCACCATGCCCAGAGCTGATGGAGATGTACAGATGGTGATAAAGAGGTGCCCCTTCAATCCCAATCGCTAAATTATAATAAATCATTTGTGTTTCCATGGCACCCATCCAGAAAAGTTGAAGGAACTGAGAATGAAGTAGCTGAACTGGTAACAAAAATAATGTATGCTTTTAAATGATAAGTTACCATTTCTGCAGTGGAGGGACTGGAAGAAGGCCAGGTCCATATCAATCCTTTCAAAAAGAACTAATGGTTCTCCCAGGACTCCCAGTCCCTCCCCACACTACCAGGAAAAATAGCAGCAAAGATCCTTAGGGAAAGCAGTAGAGCCTCTTGATGAATATAATATGTGAAGGGTGAGCCAGCGTGAGTTTTGCCAGGGAAAAATAACCACCACTCTGTCCTAAATAATAAGAAATTACTGAAAGGAGAAACAACGTAATGGTTGAGGGATAGGCAGGAGATATCATGGGGACTCTCACAGGAGCTTCATCTTAAGTGCCCCAGAAGACTATTAACCCTTAGAGCATGAAACAGGAGCGCATGCTTTCAGCGCTTACTTTCAATTATCTGCACCGAGGGACTGCTGAGCATGTTTGCCTCTGGATTCCCTATTTTCATAAATGGATAAACACACACGCGGGTGCCTCTCTCCCCGGCGCCTCTTCTCATCTCTGCCTGCTCACAGAGTTTCCGTCTGATATTGTTGCTGCTACCCGTATAAATCGGGAATAAAACCAGGGGAAAACCTGCCTGAAAGACTGTCATCAGCCTCCAGCTTTGCCGACAAATCCCCAATGCAACGAAATGGGACTAAGTCCCTACAAAAAACGAGTGGGGTTTTCCCCCTCTTCTTGTTTAATTTCTGAGCAGTCCTGTATCACAGAGTTTTTAACAGCCCTGGAGTACTCACTGCTACAACACCTATAGTATGTAAGGGGTATTGATCTCTTCAAGTTTATCCTTTAAATGGTTCCTATCACGTACTGGGAAATCAGCCAGTTTGAGCTGTAGCTCATCTACAAAACTCTGGATGAGACAATCGAGTCTACTCGGAAAGGGGATTAATTTGTGTTCTTTGGTTCTTTTTTTTCCAGAGGGAACTCAAGGGCATGTAATGCTGTTAACACACTATGTTTGCATGCTGTTAAAAATCACTTTATAGCTGTACTGAGTGCCTCCAAACATTAAATATGTTTTATAAGTAGCTGGCTAACTAGCTGGGTGTGCTCTAAATGCAGTAGTAAATAAAACAATAAGACTCTAAATACCAGCTGTATTTCAGAGCCAGGGGTGCTTTTCAGCCATGCGGTAATTCCCAACGTTAAAAACCTTGATTTTTACTATTTACTCTACACCTTGACTAGAATTCACACCTAATCTTTTTAAGTCGTGCTGAATATCTATCACCAATCTGATTATCCTCCAAGTGAAGAGCGAACATGATTTACACTGAGCAGGTAGGAGTGTTTTCTGAAGCTAGAACTTTGCTTCCCAGGCTTCTACGTACAGCAATAGTGTTAAATCTGATGCTACTTCATTTAGGTCCAGGTGATGCTAGAAATTCATTTGATGTAATCATTTGCTGTGCTTTGGTGTCACCGAGCTTTTTCTGGGCAGAGGCAATTTTTGTGGCAAACTCAACCCACTGGGCTGGAGAAATCTGTGTTTTGCAGTCAGTGTGAAGGGTATCTGCAAGAAGAAGGGAAACAAGGCAAGAAGAAGGGAACCTGGTAAAGTGCTAAGGACAGCTGTTCAGATTAATCCTCCCAAAAATTTCCCATTTATGGCAGAGCAGGGATTGACAGAAAACAGAGCTATGGCCTTCACTTGAATCTATGAACAAGTGGAGTATGAAGAAGAGAGAGAATAAAGACAATGAAAGAGAAAAGGCACACTCTTCAGGGAGTGAAGGCTGTACTTCTGCCGAACCTTGTAGTGCCCATGCTATGGAGCAGGACATTCCAAATGGAGCAGGACATCTAAAATGAAGCAAACCCATCTGCAGCAGGTACCAGGAGGAGCCTTTCTGCCTTCCCACACCTAGCCCGAGCACCCCTTCTTCAGCAATCAGAGATACCCGATAGCAAAAGACCCCAGCTCTGCCATGAAGAAACCCCAACACAACTGATCAAAACAACTCAAAAAACCAAACACAACCTTGGCCATCCTTCTACAGACAGGTTTCTTTTCAAACAAAGGCTATCAACTATTTCTGCTTCTTCCAGTGTCAAATGCTTTCTTACCCTCCCAACAATGCAGAATTTAGTTCATTTCACACTGCTGTAGAGCCAAAAATATTGCTCAGAGGGACATTTACTGAGAGTAAGCTGAGGCGGGACAGCAGTAGGTGAGCCCTGGTCATCAAAGCACACACCAAAAGCAACGCATCCATTGCTCACGTTGTCACAATATTCCAGCTCCACTGTGCAGATGACTGCAGTGAGCTTTGTGCTCTCAGGATGAGTGCTTGCACAGTGCTGCTGAGCAGCCCTGTCGTGTAGCTCCACTATTGCTAAACCCAATCTATAAATCAAAATGGAAGGATATAAACCAGAATGGAGACATGACTGCAGAGTGCCTGAGATCCGAGATCAATATTCATTTTACAAACCTTTCCAGAAGAGTTCCTTAATTAATTGTTGGAATTAAAGTCAAAATTGACCCCTCAATTTGTTCCTGTGGCCTTGAAATCAATTTTCTTTTCTTTACAAATCATCATTTTAGGACTGGCAAATGAAACAACACTTTCTTTCTTTATTGTTAAAGAAAGTACCCACACTCTGCATGTATTCTAAACAGGACTCACAGGGCATAAAGCCAGCATCTCCTACTATAATCTAGAAGAGGGGAAATATTTTCCCAATCACAAGCCAATGCAAAGAGTTTACCCAATTGAGCTCATATCCCTGTGGGCACATGTTGTTCCCTCCTTCCTCCACGCCAGACAAAAGCTGGTCCCCAAGACCCCATTCCTCTGTCCCCTTATTAACCTGTGTCACCAGCACAGCAGGTTGCTCCAATAGCAATTATATCTGTGCACTGTTTATTTATTAGAATGTATATGTTTATATAATTATATATATGGCAGAAATATCCGTGCACTGGCACAACCATGGCTTCTTAACCAGCCTTTATTTTCCTTTTCTTTGCCAAATCTTAAATGACAGGAGAACCACATCACAGGTTCCCAAATGCAAAGACTCCCTTATTTTATGCAACTGTGACCTGACGTAACTTCACAGTATTCTACTGAATTTATCCTCATACTGCGATCTGCAAGGTGAGGAAGAGCGAAAATAGGATTCAAGAGATGAAGGGGTTTACTTACTGTCACTCAAGTCCCAGTTTGTGCAGTCTGCAATTTCCCAGGCTCTCAGTGTGAGCTTCGTAATCCATGTGTTAACTTCTGCATCTTTTCCTGGATTCCCTTATGTCCATTATTTTGCCAACATTTTCAAAGAATTGCTAGAAATCCCAAATCTGATAAAGCTGGTGGGGTTTTTTCCTTCTGGCTGACATGCTGGTTGCACCCCCCCAGTATTTTATAACTTGGTCCCTACTTAACGTTTTTCTCTGGGAGAACAGGCAGCTCCCACCAACCAGGTGGGGATGCTTTCTCATGGATGATGCTCTATCTTGCAGATCCAAGACTGGATTACGACGTGTTATTTCTCATCCATTGTATCCCAACAATGGGAATTACCTGAAAAGCCTCACTCAGGGTGACCATGATGGGTCTGTAGGATGATCCTGACAGCAAGAACAGCCTCCGCTGGATTGCACACTGGTGGCAACATAAGACTTAAGTCCTGATCTGAGTCATATGTAGGCATTTCGCAGGCTGTCTCCTCATACATAGACCAACGCATCCAAAAGCCCTCTAAAACCTAGGACGAAAGACATATGAGCTCGACATAAAGCATTTTTCTCTCCAAGTGTGTAAGTTGGCAGGAGGATCATTGTAAATCAATATCCCACGGATTTAACAAATATTTTTCAGAACACACTTCTTTTGTTGCACTTCTTCGCTATAATTAAGAGAATTAGCAAGCAAATAGACCTCTAATCCACTGAGATAAATTTTCCAAGGCTGTGCTGGGAGCACTGGATGTGGATGGGCCCTGGAGGCACCTAGAGATGTTGGCAGGCAGAACCAAGTCACCTCTTACCTGCCCAGGCACCACAACGACGGGCAGTGAAAATGGGCAGATATTATGTCTGCATTTTAATGGCACACTTCTGTGCAATGTTTGAGGCTGAGAGCTCCGCACAGCATTCACAGATGAATGCCATCTGCCGCGGTGATTTATTGCCCCTGAATTTCTCAAGTTACTCTTTTTTTTATTTAACTTTTCTCATCTTACCTTTCCCTTATATTTTCTCTCTACAAAAACATTCTCTATATAAATGCAGTTGAAAGACGCATTTCCCTAACATGCTATATTATCATAAGATAAACAGCAGCCTGTCACTAGACAGACCAACAAACAACTGATGTATGGGATCTATTTAATACCTCTGCAACTCCAGAGGCCTTCTGGTCATATGTGCTGTTCCTTTCCAATATTCTAAGGCATGCTCATAACAGGTCATATAGGAAAATTAATATATGATGATGACATGAAAGAATGTGCTCTAATGCACATACACAGGAGAAAAAAAATGTGTTGTACAAGCATCCCTAACTTTGTTCTCTCCTAACTTCTAAATGACTGATCTGGTAGAACACAGTAAGCTTTGTCTATTATGGATTTTATTATAGTTTTAGTATAATCTTCCTAACTTTGATTTATGCTTTAGCTCCTGCTCACATTTTACCTCATTCAGTGTATGTGATGTCCCTCACTATAGCTTCCAAGTTGTTTATAATCCTTAATATACCTGGCCTTCTAGTGCTGGTCCGTAATGGCATCGCTCTGAGACCAGGGCTGAGCTGGAGGAACACGAACAGTAAGGCCCAAGATGCACAATGCTGCTGAGCATTGGCATGACTGGGAAGGCAAGGCTGTGTTTTGGAAATGAAAAGGATCTTTTAGGAGAGGTCATGCAGCTTACTGCTCTCCCAGCAAGGTCCATGGCAAAGGCTCACGCCTGTGGAGATCGGATGATTTGTAAGTTCTGAATGGAAAGAACGATTCTTTTTCAACTGTGGAGAGCAATTAACTGGATTGGGATGATTTTTAAATGACATTTGCACAAACTTGTCTCCAGAAAGAGTTCTGAAGCCTCCCTGTAGCCTGGGACACACGGGAACCCCTGTACCTCTGCCATGCCTGGCGCAGAGTGAGCCTCTCAGGGACATCCTCATGTCCCCATCTCCTTCTCAGAAGTCTCGCCCTGACCACAGCCTGCCTGGGAATAACACCCACAGCTGCATCCAGACTCCAACCTCCACCAGCAAACACTGGCATAGCCAGGAGAAGATGGCTTCCCCAGAAGCTCCAACAAGGGAGGGAAAAGAAGCACTGATTTACCTTCTGTGCATACAAAGAACAAACTCTGAAGTATTTGTGTTGGGGTTTTGGTTTTTTTTCTGCATTTATGTACCACATTAGACACCCAAATCACCCTTCTTAGCCTGCTAGGAGCAAAAGTTTTCTTTATGCTTTAAGTATGTTAGATTGAATGGAAACCAAACTATAGATTGCCTGTCCTTTTACTCAGATGAGAGTATAATTAAAAGTCACATTAAAGTTAGGAGATCAAGAAAGTTTGTGATAGATAACAAGCTCAGAGCTGTCAAAACTGTCAGGCCATTATGAAATGAAATTATTCACACCCCAGTAATTGCTTTTATGTGCATTTTCCTATAAAATCCAGGAGACACAAGTCACAGGTCCTTACAAAAGAGTCTTTTTTATCAGCCTCCAATCTGCTACATTGCACTTGTACTTTCAGGGACTGTTTGATTCGTAGGTATCATCCTATGAATATTTAAAGAAAGGAAAGGCAGCACTTGGTACCCTGCTCTTCCCTGCCTCTTTCCCATCCCTGAAGCCAGGGATGGTCACAGGCACGGCTGTGCCATGCTTTCCTGGGCATCTCACTGCTGGCAGAGGCAGATTTGGTCCTGAACCCCCACAATGTTGGCTTTGCAAAACAGGGTGTGATGTTTTTCTTTCTCCCACCCGATTCTGCTATTTCTTCAGTCTTTTTAAGCTGAGACATGCCTGTGCCAAACCTGCAACCAAAAATGATGGAGTAGTAGCAGGCTTCCTCCAAACTGATGTTTGCACTCAGGCTTCCTCACAGCAGCTCCTTGGTGTGCTTGGGGAAGCCACAGTGATGTGTGAAGGGATGCCACTGCCACTAAGCATTATTCCCAGGTGTTCAATAGAGTGAAGCCACCTGCAAAGTTTTGCTTCTTATCCAAAACAGGCATTTTGGGAAGGAGCAGAGGGAAAGGAAAGGGAGAATACCTTTTAAATCAGAGTAGTGGCCACATTCCTGGCCTCCAGGGGTTAATTGTATTTGTGTAATGGGGACATTAACCTGTTCAGGATGAGAGGGCTGCTGTTAGAAGAGAGTGTACGGGAAGCATTGCAACGCCCTGAGCACTCGTACAGCATCCGGCCACTAGATGCCCTGCAAGCCACGCAGTCTGCGGGGCACCACTTGCCTTTCGGCTGGCAGCAGAGACAAAGCTGAGGCTCAAAACCAAGGAGAAGATGTAAGGTTCTTTCCTTTGCCGGGGTTTTTGACAGCGTTACCTCCGTAACCAGCATCGTCCTGTTATAAAACAGGGATATGGGATGTGTGTGCAAAGGCACTTCAGAACCAACCCAAAATTTCAGTGGCTCTTGATCTTCCCCTGGGGCACGTCTCATTTCCCACTGGTTAGTTTGCACGGCACAAAAGAGCAGCACAGGGAGATGTAAAAAGTCAACAAGTGCTGCAAAAGGCTCCAGATATCATTTACTTACTGCACTGCACTATGTGGTGTTAACTAATCCCCACAAATGTGTCCAAGGCCACGTTGAACGGGGCTTGGAGCAAGCTGCTCTAGTGGAAGGTGTCCCTGCCCATAGCAGGGGTTGGAACTGGATGAGCTTTGAGGTCCCTTCCATAGAATCCATTCTAAGATTCTGTGATTCTGTGTTCTCAGTGCTGCCTGTCCAGGGAGAAGGATGTTACCACAAAGGCTGATTATTGCTTCCAGCTCAGTGGTTCTCAGGCCCCATTTATTTTACATACCATTAGCAAGGCAGCAAAGCCCCTCCAGCTTTTGCGTCCACCTTTCATTCATGAGGCACAACTGTCTGCATGCTGCAGTGGGGAAAGAAAGAAAAGAAGTGAGCTTACACCTGTATGCACTGGTACTTACGGACCTAGGGGCTGCCATCTTTAGGAGTGAAGACTCCAGTTCAGTCTACCCATAGCCATGACCAAGGTCAGACCAGAAGCTGGGACAGGACCTGCTGCTTTCCCAAAGCCTGTTTTTGGGGTTGGTTTACTTTGGGGGCATTTTCGTGTGTGGGTTTTTTGGCAGGGAGCGGCGTTTTCTTTTTCAACTCCTTTGAAGATCCCCCTGTTCCTTCCACATTGCTCACACCTCGTGTGCCCCCATGGGTGGGGTGAGCTCCAGTTTCACTATGAATTTCAGGTGCAAACCTGGCTATGCAGTCCTGAGCACTTGAGATCTGGGTGTTGGACCTGCGGCCTGACCTGTACCAACATGAACCTCCCAGGAATGGAGAGGCTGGGCAGGAAGTGCCTCCTTGTGACTCATTTTGACTCTCACTGGTCCGTCCAAGATGTTGCTACTGGGATCACCTCTCATCGGTTGCTTGAGCTTCTCTCACAGTCCCACAACCTGAATCCTTTTCCAAGCAGGGCTGTAAAACCCCACCAGGCATTGCTCCTCAAGCCCTCACACTGGCTCTGCTCAAGGGGCTTCAGCTCACAACCTCTGCAGCAGCAGCACCAAAACAGCTCCTGCCCTACCACCATGTGGAAATAAATGCCCATGCGACCACCTGGGTAACCCATGCATGGGCTTGAATTTGGAGCTTACACTGGGGAGGGACCAATGTCTCTTCTGCTGCTTGCTTTGTCCAGAGCACATGTTTTCTGGATAACCTTCCACGCTGCCCATGAGGTAGGATAAATCATAGAATCATAGAATAGTTAGGGTTGGAAAGGACCTCAAGATCATCCAGTTCCAACCCCCCTGCCACGGGCAGGGACACCTCACACTAATGATGGATTTTGTTCTCTGATGGGTCTAAAAAAACCCCAAAACCCTGAAAACTGAGAACGGAGCTATGTGACTAACTACAAAGCTGTTGTTACATAGCCGGTGGCTCCTCAGCACTTGAACTTGTACCTGGCACGGAACAGGGATCCCCTTCCTCCCTAAACCTCTCCTCTCTGCAAGAAAAGCCATTGCATCTGAGGGAAAACCGCATCTCCCCACCTCCAACCATGCTCCCTGTCACCAAGGGATCACCTCCTCCTGGGGGAGTCACCCTGACACTTGTGTTAAAGGTTTTCTGCTAGCAGCAGAGGTCAGGATGCTGTAACCCGCAGGAACACAGCCAGGTCTCCCCAGCTTGTGAGGGTGATGGGGGGCTGATGTGGCCCCACACACCACAGGAACCCTATGGCTGTGCTGTGCCACCCATCCTGTCCCAATCAGTGCCTCCTCCTTGGCATGGGCCCCCACCTTGGCTCACCACCCCCACTGCAAAGCAGCCTTGTAAATATTTGCCAAAGACAGATCCTCATTGATAAGAGAGCCGGGAGGCTTCCCAGGGTGACTGTGGATTAGGGCTGCCTGGGCAGGGACAGGAGCTACGGGAGGCTGTTTCCATGAGGAGCAGGAATCCGGCTCTGCTGGTGGCTGCCCAGCTGTGCTGAGCCCAAGGGATCCTGCTGAAGCAGAGACGTGAGTTCGCCTCTCTGGTTCA
Organism: Psittacula echo; assembly: GCF_963264785.1. Lineage (NCBI taxonomy): Eukaryota > Metazoa > Chordata > Aves > Psittaciformes > Psittacidae > Psittacula > Psittacula echo. Next base: position 2,100,751 of record NC_137756.1, read on the forward strand.
CCCCATCCTCAGTGATGCTCCTCTGAGCAGAGCAGGAGGATGCCACCTCCAGAGTCCTTCATGCTAAGTCATTTCTTTCAGGGCAAGGACAACCTCTGCCCACATACTTGTACGGAACCTTGTATAACACATGCCCTGAAGCATGATTTCCAGGGTGCACTTGGAACAGATGTTTCCCTTCCCCACTGCCCTGCACCAAGGATGGCCATGGAAAACACCTTAGGAAAAAGAAAACAACACTGTTGCTCCTTCCCCACCCTTTCTTCTTTGCTTTTGTTATTTTTTTCTCTCTTTAAATCTCATTCCCTGGCAGAAACCATCCTCGCCCATCTTCACGACCCACCTTGTCCCCAGGCTGGTGCTGACGGCTACAGGGAACAATGCGGCTTTAAGTCTCCTGGTGTGCACAGGGGAGGGGACAGGGTGCTGAGCTCCACCGCAGCTGTAATCCCCCTTTAATTGCTGTATAAACACAACCAGTGATTTCCATGGATTGGCAGAGCTGAACGTGTTGTTTTCTGACTCCAAAAGGAACTTTTAAACTGAAAAAAGCTTTTTTTTCTCTCCCAGGTGGAACATACACCCGGTTCTCAGTATTTTAGCACAGGGGCTATAATTTGCAAAACTCAGTTAACAGCAAGAAACCACTACTGTGGACATAGAGCCATAGAATCAGCTGGTTTGGCAATGACCTTTAAGCTCATCCAGTCCAACCGCTCCCCAGCCCTGCCAAGGCCACCCCTAACCCATGGCACTGAGGCCTCGTCTCCACGGGGTGTGAGCACTTGCAGGGACGGTGACTGCAGCCCTGCCCTGGGCAGCCTGTTCCAATGCCTGAGCACCCTCTGGGGCAGGAATTGTTCCTCAGCTCCATCTAAACCTGCCCTGGTGCAGCTTGAGGCCGGTTCCTCTTGTCTTAACAGTTGTTACTTGGGGGAATAGACCAGCCGCCTCCTGGCTCCATCCTCCTGTCAGGCAGCTGTAGGGAGCAAAACACAGTTAAATTAAAACCACCAACCAACCAAACAACTAAAGACACACACAAAATCCTACCCCTTCATAGAAACAAGTACATTTACAGCAGTTGCACAGTTGCAGCCCCATTATACCATTTTTCCCATATGGGTAAATGAAAGCAGCAGAAGCTCTGCGCACAGCAAACTGCGAGCTCAAATCACTGACTGACACTCGCCAGTGCTGTAAATCAGGGTAGCACTAAAGTCAATGGAATTAGATTGATTTCAGGCAGCTACCCCTCCAGCTTGGTAACTCTGCAAATAAACTTTTCATGTCTCAAAATACCTTCCTGAATTTCAGGATGCTGGACAAACATTGTGGAACTCCAGAGAATTTTGCTATGAAATATCTTGAAGGCTTTTGATGCATTTGGTTGGGTTGTTAAAATCCCACATAACCCAGCTACAGTCAAAACTTTTTTTCTTGTCATAGGAGCAGACTAGACTGAAAATTGGAGGAAAAGGTATTTTCCTATAGGAAGTGCTGATGCACAATTTTGGGTTTATCAGAATTTTCCATAGGAGAAAAATATTTCTTGGTAAAATATTGTGACGCAAAAATGTGTCACTGAGCTTCAGTTATTGCCCCTTAAGGCTTTCTTCTACTCCCCTTCCCCCCCACCTTCTTTGCTTTTTAGTCTGTTCTTTTTTCCCCACTGAAATTTATAAGACCTTGAAAGCTAAAGATGTTCCTAGCTTAGCACACACGCTCCCTGTGTCTACGCACATCCTGGGAGCTGCAGGTTGCAATAAAACTTGGCCTGGAAAGGAGAATGGAAGCAGAAGGTGCTGAAAACCACAATTCCCATGAGGAACTAATGGCATTTTTCACAAAAAAACCTTTGGTTTTCAGCCAGAACAGCTTGGTTGTCAGTAGTATGATATATAAATACCAAGATTTGGGGTGGAAAGCAGATGTGCACATGAAAAAGGTAATTTTTAGTTAAAAGTAAAAAAACCAAAACTAAACAAAAGCAACTTTGCACCAAAGGAAGACGAAGCTGAACCATAAATCTGACAAGCTGTATTTCTGGTAGAGTCCTGTGAAATCTCAGCCCCATGGGGACTTTGCTCTTTGCTGTACACCACATTGGGGCCAGGACTTCTCCTTTAAGATGTTAAACACTGCACAGTGCTGACCAAAAGTGGCACGGATATCCATGTGTGCAAACTGGCTCTCCAGGTCATGCTCTGCACATGGAGTGGCAGAGACATCCCATCAAAGCCATCTCATGACAAGAGCTAAAATTAGGACTAACGTATGATTAGATTGGGTATAAGGAAGAAATTCTTTACTGAGAGGGTGGTGAGGCACTGGAATGGGTTGCCCAGGGAGGTTGTGAATGCTCCATCCCTGGCGGTGTTCAAGGCCAGGTTGGATGAGGCCTTGGGTGACATGGTTTAGTGTGAGGTGTCCCTGCCCATGGCAGGGGGGTTGGAACTGGATGATCTCAAGGTCCTTTCCAACCCTGACTATTCTATGGTTCTATATTTGCTCACAGCCTCACTGGTCCCAAGCTGGCCCCAAATATTCAGACCATGTTTCTACTGGTAGGTATACCTATGTGTATGATAACTGCAGCCATATGCAGGCTTTTGCCTAAGCAGTATATGTGCAATCTGAAGATGCTGTGCTTGAGCAAATATGCTGAGCAGTGCTGAGAGCATCACCTGCCAAATCCACCCCTCAGCTCTTGTTTTTTGCTAAGATGATCTGACTTCTTACTGTGAGGGTTGTTAGTGGTCCTGGTTGTGTACCTACTGTGGTAGCTTAGGGAGTTTCTCAAGGAGAACATCTTGGTTACAAAATTAAGGCATTATAGGAAATTGCATAGAAAAAGTGAGTAAAACACTCATCAGGCTTGCACAGGCTAATATTCCAAGGATAGAGATACGAAGCCCAGGGATACACATCTCTTGCAATCCATTTGAAACACAAAATGACAAACACTATCTCCCATAAAACATAACCCAGTTTGAAAAACTCCTTGAGCCCAGGAGCTCTCTAAGGCAGGATGAAAACTCTGGGTCTTCATCAGTGCTGTGGCAAGACCAGTACAAGCAGACCAGGCAAAGTATAAGGTGTTCCCTTCCCATTTGAGTTATTCCACTTGGATGCTCCAAAAGAAGTTGAGGGCACGCCTCTATTCATGAGTCACTATGAGGAAAAGCCATTGCATATATGGCCTATGTGATACCAAGCTGAGCTGATCCAAGACTTGGCCCTTGGACTCTGCAGCAGCACTTGGCTTCTGAGCCGCCAGAAGGATGGATACAACATAGCAGGAATGGGGTATTAGCTATTGAGAGGGAGGGATACAGGCTCTCCAACAGTCAAAGACACAGCTGGTACATTTTGAAAGAAGAGATTTTGGCTATCTTGCAGAAAGCTTAGAAAGAAAACCAAAGTGGTCATACGTACAACGTTGCTGTTGTTGCACCAAAGCTTCACTGAAAAGCTCACTCTGAAAGGCTTATGGCGATTGCTGGAAAAAGCCTTGGTGAATCCAATTGTGTGAATGCATTTTGCACGTACACAAAATCCATCAAAACTTCCCAGTAACTTTTGATAAGCAAGTAATTACCTCCTAGGGAGTCACACCTCTCCCTTGCCATGCCTTGGCAATCAGCTCTGGGGACAGTCTTTGTCCTGTAGACTACAAACACATGGAGGTTACACCATAGAACATACTACGCTCAAAACTGAGCCCAAAATGTATTTGCCGTCATGCCTGCATTTCATGGGAAATTGTTAAAAGCGAGAAGTCTTAAATGGTTCTGTAACATTAAACCATACCCAAACCATAACCGTTAGGCCATCGAATCATAAATTCAAAGGGGCGAAGGCTTCCGTCTGAATTTCTTGAAGCGTCACAGATGTGGGCACAGACTCCAAGCACTGCGGCGGTGCGAAGAGCAGCATTGATCCGCATCATTCAGCAAAAACCATGACAGAAACCACGTAAGGAGCTGCGAGTGGGCAGAGAGGATCTATGTAACGAATAGCAACATGATCTTTTACTATCCTCCAGGAGACAGGGTGTTTTGAAACACAGAGCACCTCATAGGGCTGTTTTGAAACTGCTCCCAAGGAACCAGACTCTCTCCATTTTCCATGGCAGTAGAGGACTGCTCTGGAGCGTTTGCTTCTTTCCCTTTTCTCTGGAGCTGAGGCTTTCAGGGATAAGCTGGAGGCTACACTGATACAGGGTTCCTCTGCACGTCTCCATTCGTAAGCCACTGAGCCGGTAATTTTATAAGCCATAATTAGACGTTTTCTGACACCTAATCCGCTCATGTGTCTGTTTTAATTTTCCCCATCGAATGTGCCGAGGTAGATGACAGCAAAACAAAACCCTCCTTATTTGCTGCTCCTCAGCCTCAGGAGGAGAGCGACTCTCGAGAGCTGCGATGGCAGGTTTCCGAGCTCAGGGAAGGGAGGTACCAGCAGCGCTTCGAGAAGCAGACGGGAGCAATGGGTGTTGCAAGGCCAGAGCTTGAGCAGGGCACTTTCTCTCTGCTCTCCTGCATGGGTACCCAGACAGCTGCTCCCAGCTTACTGTGAGAAGCAGCTTCCATTCTAACCCCGGGGACTGGAGAGGGGAGCGTTGCCATAAGGTGCAAATGATTGGACATAAGCAAGAAGCAAAAGCTGGGGGCAAAACAAACGAAATGAGCATTTCTGGACTACGCGGTCCTCATGGCATCGGAATGCAGGCAGTGCCTGATGTTGCAGAACCTCCTTTCCAGCAGGTTCTTCCTTTTTTCCCTTTCTTCTTTTGTTTTGTAAGCCCAAGTTTACAAAATGAGCTTTGCTGAACTCAGATTTTGTGGCAATTACGTGTTGGAGGCTTTGCTCTTCAGCATTCCTGCAGCTTTGTTCAGCCCGTGGATGCACCTCTGTGTGCTGTGTCCCCAGTCCATCCCAGCGACCAGGGCACATCCCTAACCACAGAAGCATTGCCCCAGACACTGACAACACGTTTCAGCCTTGGGATGGTTCAGGACTGTGCAAGGTAAATACAACTGACAGTGTAATTGATGTGGTTTTTCTCCAAGCGAGTGGAGAGAGCTTTGTTTGTCTGGGTTTGAATGTCAGATTGCTGCAGCTCATTTCATCGGTGCATTAACAAATTCCTTTCTTGCAGGTAAGAGGGTGCAACCAAATCGCAGCTAAGAGGATTATTGAAGATGTGTGGCACCTGAGTCTGAATTAAGTTGGGGTGAAAGCAAACAAAAATCCATCATCTAATGACCAGATATCCACAAAGGGCTCACTATTTCCAGAAAGGCAGCCAAAACCCAGTGCCGGATGCCATCAGCAGTCCATGTGAATCATCCCTGTGGTGAAGCTGTAGAACAAGATGTTGGTTTGCTATGTTCTTTCTTGATAAATCACAGCCTGACAGATCCAGGGAAAGGCAGGGAAACGTCAAGATTTCTTAACAAAAGGATCGTGAGCTGGGGTCTGCCCTATGGAACATGTCTTTTTTTGAAGCACCAAATGGAAAGGGTGGTCTGACCAGGCCCGAATGGGGCCCATGAGTTCAGTCTCACCTGCAATCCATGGCATAACCTGGGCGATTGGCTTCTTTTAGCCTTTATCTCTGAAAATGGAGGTAAAGTCTCCAGCATCTTAATGGTTAACATCTAGTACTGCATCTAATACTGACCACAGAATGTCTCGATACCATGGTGACGTGACTGTACAAAATACACGATGGAAGAAAGATGCTAAATAAATAGATAAAGGATTCAGTCCAAAGAGAAACACAGTTAAGGAAAACACTGAGGGAGATCACCTGAAGAAACAGCAAAACTGTCCACAGCTCTAAGCCAGTGGTGGTGAGGGGACTGTCTCACTGGGTGCTAGGCACACAACTCGACCCATGATTACATAGCCATGTGTGGAACTAGGGAAAGGAAAACGGGCTGGCATTTTTAGAGGGTAAGGTCCTTGTCCCCGTGAAGCACTGCCTTTGCCAACAAGGAGGTAGATGGGCCAGAGGCACATGGGATTGGCGCTTGCGTTTAGTGTGATCGGAAAGGCAGAGAGCTGTGGATGAGGAAGGAGATGTTAATTTACCCTGAGACTAGCAGGGACCCACCCATGAAGTATCGGGTTGGTTTTCTGAAGGGATTAAGGAGCCCTCACCCTTTTGGGAATTCTCTGTGCTGTTTTTGTTGCTGTCATCCAACAAAGGTGTGGCACCAGAGGGGTCACAGGAGAGGTGAGCAATGTGTTGAGTGCTCTTCTTCCCCCAGGATGGAGCAACACAAAGCAAACAGACCAGGTGAGTCAGGAGAAGGGGAATAGGGAAGACTGGGAACTTGCATCAGAGCTTCCTGATCAGAGCTCAGACCTTCATAATCCCGTATACCAATAATCAGTGTTAAGAGTGACTGAATTTTCTCTCTTCCCTCTTCAGTAGAATAAGCCGTGGCGGAAAGAAACTGAACTCTTCTTCAGAGACACAGTCTGCCCTACGAACTTGCATGGTTTGGACTTTCCCACCCTTCTCATATGGCTTGAATCTGACACAGCTCTTCCCCAGCTGCGGAGGTCACGGCCATGGAAAGCCACTTTCTCCTCCAGTAGCAATGCCAAGGAGTACGAAGAGTCATCCCTGAACATAAAACCAATACAAAAGGGAAATTGGGGTCACTTTCTAAAGTCAAGCTCCTGCCCACAGGATTTGAAGGGGAGCTGTGATGAGGACAGAGCCACACTTCTTGGTAATGGCAGGTAGGGGCAATGGCCACATAGTGTAGCTTGTAAGGTTCAGATTGGACAATAAGGAATAAAAATCGCACTAGGAGGGTAGCACAGACCTCAAACAGGTCACACAGAAAGATGTGACATCTCCATCCACAGCAGCGATCAAACCTTGGGTAGTCAAAGCCACGGCCGACCTGATCTGGTATTGGAGACAGTCCTGCTCCAGATGGGAGGTTAGATTACAGACCTCCTGAGGTCCATTGCCACTATCCCGTCTGTGAAACCTTGGGGGAAGGAATAAAGCAGAAGTGGCACAAATAGAATAATCCTTTCCTATCCTGAAGACTGTTTTTCCAAGTCATCAAATACTAGTTTTGCACAAATATGGACAATGCCATACACCAGTGGGTAAGCACAGCATGGGCTGATTCCCTCTATCTCATATTAGGATGCAATGAGGGCTACCTTTTCTCCAGTCCTTCCCAGTAGGAAGAGGGTCTTCCTTCAAGCAGTGGGTTGTGTCTTTTTGTAACTGCTGGTACCCCATTTTCACAACTGATGGGTCAGAGAATTGGGTGTTTCGACTCCCAGACATTATCCTTTTTTTGACCACCTACAGGAATCCTTTTTATGTGGCACTCACTGACAGGTATCACCAGGAAACTGGGAGCAACCAGTTTAGAAGCACACGATGACAACCCGGTCTCTGCCGCCCTGCTGCTCCCATGTTGATACTCCAAATAACACTACTTTGTAACTTCCAAAGATGCTCTTGTGTTCATGCCACCAAAAAGGCACACTTGAAGCCTGCACATTACACGCAAATAATGGCTTTCAATGTGAGAAAACCAATGCATGCAGCAGCTAGTGACTGGGCACACGCTCGTCTGTTAGCAGCTCTGTGGATGCCACTGGAAATGACTGCGGGAATTTTTAAGGGCACATCAAATTGATTTGGATCTGTTAAAACCTAACGCCTTGAGCTCCATCTGTGTTTCGAGTGTCCCTGCTGGAGGAGCAGAGGGAAGAACAAACACAAGCAGAGAACAGGATTTTCCTTGCCTTATCCCCACCAAGTATGTTTGTTTAAACAAGATGGGTGGAACTGAAGCTATGCATGGGTGAAACTAAAAGAAGTAAATCTATCTGCCTGAATACTTCATTCCAGCACATTTGCTCAAGTGCAATGCAAAAGCCAATGGAGTCCTCACAGCTCACCCAAGTCAACACCTTCTGTCCTCTGAAACACCCAGGCCTTTAAATTTAGCCTCTTCCCCCTGCTGCTAGTTTACTTCTTCCTGCCTGCAGTATTCCAGGCAGTGGGTTTACCTTCCTCACATCACACAGCACCTTTTAAAACAGACAGTATGGGGTGGGGATCACTGCTCTGTGCCAGCACTACCAGGTAACACCCCAGCCCCAGCCTGATTTCTCAGCCCTTCCTTAATGCTCTCCCCAAAAAGAGGGTGAACAGGTCTGTAGCTCGTCCCCTTCCAATCCATTATTCCACCATTTTCACAAATTCAGCCTAGTAAATAGGTTGGGTGGGTAGAAACCTTCTCACAATAATAATAGAGTTAATTTCAGCAGTTTCAAAAGAAATTCTGCAGGAATTCAGCCATGTACAAAAATGTCCCTTTTCTATCTATGAGCAGATCTCTGGACCACATCAGATACCTGATTCACCCTTTCTGGAGTGAAGGCTGGAAAACATGCTTGACTCTCCTTGCAAAGAATACCTCAAACATGTTATTCATAATAAGAGGGAGATCTCTCCAGTGTTGCTCGATTGCAGCAGTGTTACACAGAAGCTGTTTAAGACCTCTGGTGGCACCCAGCCCAAGCTGTGCCCATCAGACTGTAGGTAAAGGAGCTGCTAGACCAAACCAAGGCAGACACAGATCTGCTTAGGCCAGAGTGACTCTTATTGGAATAGTTTGCTAGTCAATGGAAGACGCATGGCCGTCAGGAGTCTGACAGCATTGCTCCAACATGGCCCCAAAAGACTTCAGCGCTTGCATTTGTCTCCGTGTCAGGTCCTACCCCACGGCTGAGCAACCTTGTCCCCACCAACGGCACTATGCAGAGCTTCACAGTGATGCTCACAGTGAGTTATCAGAAAACCAGGACCAGCGTGGATGAAGAGTTTGGAAACATATCCTTGGTGAGTAAACACTCTTTTTCTTAAGACAAAACCAAACCTAAAACAACAATAAAACAATTTATTCACACCCTTTGGAAGATGCTAATTAAAGTTTACTTGAAAATACTAGCAGACATGAGTGTGGGCTGTAACAGGAACATACTGTGAAGTGACAGGTCTGCAATAATCCCATGCCTCAGCCAAGTCTTAATTCATTCTGATCACACACAGGTCCGAAATCCAGGGAGGCTCTTGGAGCAAAAGCATGTGCACTTGTGGGAGGTGCAAGAAGCGGCTGCAGAGCTCTGGAGGTGTGAGAGTGAGAACAGGTTTGAGAGCAAGGGTTAATAAATGGGGGGTGCCGAAGAGCCCAGCTCTGCAGAAGGAAAGCAAGCTCTCCCCGCTATGCTACTGCAGCTCTGCAGAGCTCTACCTTGTCTGCAGCGCAGGGAAGGCACCTCCTTCCAAGGCGTGCTTTAGTTAAGAGTAAACTTGCTGTGGAGAAGTGGAAAGAGCCATGGAAAAAGTGGAACGTGGCTTGGTACTGGAGGATGAGATGCCACAACTGCTTTGCCCCTAAGAGGGTGGGCACACACCATCATTGCACCAAACGGAATAGCTTCCTTTGATTTTAAGAGCTCACAAACCACTCACTCCTCAGTGAATCCCAACACTGCCTTGAAACTCACGAACCAAGGAAGAAACGTTACTTGTCTCCTGCTTTCTCAAGGTTTTCACTCGTGCATAGTGATTTAGGGACATGCTGAGGTTGCACCTAACTGCTCAGAAGAGATCCAGAGGTATCTCAGGAGGCAACGGGAGGGCCAGCACAAATGGCTAAGGGGGAGCAGAGCCAGGGGTGATGCAGAGCCCAGGACTGGGAGCTGCAGCTGCAGCCACCTGAGCAAGGCCCATGCTTTCCAAGAGAAGCAAAGTCCTCCGTGCTCCATCATTTACCTGAAGCCAGGCCTCAGGTGAAGCACCAAGCACCGACAGAGCAGGAAAAAAACAACGTGAAGGCAATACTGAATTAAAAATGACTTTGTTCTAGTGATGTTACAGCGAGCTCCCCCATTGCAACGCCACAGCATTGGAGCCTAGACAGGTACAGGGGCTTGAGAAAGAGGCAGATGGGGATGGGCTCCATGACCACGAGCATGGCTCCACGCCATGTGCTTCACCGCTCGTTTAATGTGTTCCAGGTTGAGTAGGAAAAGCTACAGAATGGGATGAATATGATTTTTTTTAAGATGTCACTTCCCCAATACAAGAGGGACGTGGAGCTCTTGGAGCGAGTGCAGAGGAGGCCATGGAGATGCTGCGAGGGCTGGAGCAGCTCTGCTGTGGAGCCAGGCTGAGAGAGCTGGGCTGGGGCAGCCTGGAGAAGAGAAGGCTCCTGAAGGGGAGACCTGAGAGCAGCTCCAGTGCCTAAAGGGGCTGCAGGAAACCTGGAGAGGGGCTTGGGACAAGGGCCTGTAGGGACAGGCCAAGGGGAATGGCTTTAACCTGCCAGAGGGGAGACTGAGCTGAGCTCTTAGGCAGAAGCTCTTCCCTGTGAGGGTGCTGAGGCGCTGGCACAGGGTGCCCAGAGAAGCTGTGGCTGCCCCATCCCTGGCAGTGTTCAAGGCCAGGCTGGACACAGGGGCTTGGAGCAAGCTGCTCCAGTGGAAGGTGTCCCTGCCCGTGGCAGGGGTTGGAACTGGATGAGCTTTAAGGTCCTTTCCAACCCAAACCATTCTGATTCCTAACTTACATGGGTATACTTCTAAAGGACCCAGGAGTGACCTTCACTTCAAGGTCCTTCAATAAAAGAGGTCAAGAACAGCAACACTGAAACTCATAGAGGTCTTTGCATCTTGAGCAGACAGGCTACCTTACTCTAAGCCACTAGCACAGGCAGCGATGGCAGCATAGCCTCCAGCAAACAGATTGTAGTGAACATGACCTGATGCTACTCAGCGCCCAGCAGCTTAGGTTGCAAAGAGAGCGTGCACTGTAACTGCTGCAAGGCTCAGAGCGGGTCCTAACCCTGCCGGAGCAACCTGCCTAAGGAAGGTGCCTGGTTTTGCAATTCCCATGCACGCCCCAACCATGCACAGAGGGATGTGCCTCCCTGTCCCTGCACAGGGAGAAATCAGCATCAACACCTCTGACTTCTTGGCGCGTTTTAACCTGCCAAATAGCAACACGGAGCAGAGGACTGACCGAGCCTTCTGAAGTCACAAGAATATACCTGAAAGACTATAAAGAATGGGACAAGAGACAGACAGCTTTCGTGGGGCCTCTGTGGTACAGAAGAACAGTAACAACTCATTATGAGTTTGCCAGCTCTGAGTACAGCTTGGGGATTACCTCACAAGTGCAACACTGCCCTGCTCCTGACTCTATCCACTGGGGACAGCAATGAGGAGAGACGCGCTCAGTGTAACAGGAAATCATTTCACCTCTTTCCTGCAGCCAGCATTATTCACTTTTATTCCATCTTTCTTTCCCCTGGTCTGCACGTGCCCTGGGAAGGCATTTCAGGGGTAGGATTGCACTGGGATGCCACCTGCGCTCACCACAGCGCTTTTCTCCCAGGCAGACTTTAATTAGATGGGGCCAATAATCCCTGTGTCAAATGGGTGATTTCACTTTTAATTGCATTTTCCAGCAGGTAATAAACAGTTCCACTAAAGTGAACATGAACTGCTCCTCAAGCCTGGCATCACATCACCTCTCACGCGGAGCCCCACTTACCAGATCTGGGGAGCTCAGGCTGTTTCTCATCGGCTTCTGCCCAAGCTGATGCTTGCTGGGGCCTGTGTTTCAGCTGTGATGGCTGCTCCTCCTTTAACCCACTGCAAATTTCACCAGGCGCCAAAAAGGCAAACATATCCCCTTAAGTTACGGTAGGACTTGAGGTGGAAATGGTGAGTCTCGTTAGCACTTTGGAAAACCTTATCCTTCATCCAGGTTTAGGGCTTGCTCTCATCTGGTTATACCTTCAGACTAACTGCACGCCATCCTCTCATTCAAGTGAATCGCAACTTTATATGGTATCTTATGGAAACTATCATCACAGACATCAAGGGGAGAGTTTACCTCACCTCTCTTCCCTCTTGCAACCCAAAGGCTTTGATTTCTTTGCACATGAATCCATCCATCCATGCTTCTGGATACAGCAGTCACACGCTACATGCTCTGCAGTGTACCGTGGAACTAATCTGAAGTTGCTCACATCCCAGCAACCTGTCGTTAAGTTTGTGCCCATATGACACATGAAAGCACTCTTAGGCCCTTCACTGACAAAGTTCCATTCATATGTTTTCTTGCCTGTGAAATCCCTATTGCTCCCCTAGAGACGAATACATACAGATCCTAAAAACTAACTCGACAGATGGAAGCAGTATAATGAAGGAGCCTCACTTCTTACGAAATCGCAAGCTTTTTCCTTGGGCCTCGGAAGAGTTGGCAAACAAGGTCAGTATGAATAATTGTGCTCCCCAAAGCTGTTTAATAAAAACATCCCTGTGTTTACCAGGCTGCTGCTTAGCTGTGCGCTCGTTGACATCTCCCTAATTGGAGAGCAAGGACTTCAGGGTAGCTTCTTTGCACTGATCAGAGTTTCTGTCCAGAAATCTGCATTGGATCCAGTGTCACACTCACCGATATTTGACTTTGTCCGCCTTAAAAGTCTCCTCTTTGAGCTGACATGTTGCATTTGAAAGTAAATAGTAAGTCAAGTGTAAACTGCAACCCCCAGGGGAATTCTCCTTAAAAGCATGGTGAGATCCATATCAAACACTCCTGCACATACTTTGTGGTCTTTGGGTAACATGGACAGTCACCTGCAAAACCCAAACGAGCTGATTTCATTCCTGCCATGAGATAATGGTACTGAAGGGTGAACACTGTGGCCATTCGGTCCAGAGCGCAGTCAGACCACATAGCCTGGTTGTGCTGTTCCTGCAAAAGAGAAATAGCATTTGCACCATGATCCCTGAGCAATGAGAGTCACAGACCTAACAAGGCTGAGGAAAACCTAATCTTTGTTTAACATACAGATGTAGTATCTAGAAACTGTGTAAGAATGTCTGCATCCTATAGGCAGATAGGAGAGACAGCTGCCATCAATATCCACGGCTGCTTCTCAATGAAATACCTTTGAAGAGCAGCTTCTATTCAGTGTTCTACAGGAGGAAATGTAGTCATAATATGTTAATATAGGGAGATTTTGTTCTGATCCAAAGTGGCATCTTAGTTCCATAGTTAGCAAGCTGTGTGTCAGATAACACCCAGACAAAACTTGTTTTAATTTACAGTTGAAGCCCCTGCTGGCAAAATCTGACTTTTAACCTCATGAAAACAAAAATCTTCTCAGCTAATACCAATCTGCACCTTCAAGATCGATGACAAGCATCTGAGAGGGTCCACGAAGGACCTGAGCTTGCAAACTTGTTGCTGTGGGTTCAGAAGACGATGCTGTGCCTGCCAGGTCTGTGTTTCTAAGGACATAGATGGGCGAGAAGCTGGAACAGAGAACTGGACAGTCCGTGTGTCTCTTGCCACAGGCCTTTTGCTGAAACGTCAGAAAATAATGATTGTGTCTATGCCAGCTTCTCTGTCTGCTTTTGGGCTGTCAGAGACCAAGGGAGCTACTCCCGGCCTCGGCAGAGACTGCTTGCAATGTACGCTTTCAGATCTACCCTGGAGCCCTGTGGCACTTACTGTGCATGGAGAACAGCATTCTTGTGGCTCATTTATCATCTCTCCCTCATCTGCAAGCCACCAAAATGGGGTGCTCTGGGGAGACTTCAGATTTGCCAGACAAATGAATTCTACCCACATTGTCTGGGCTCACCTCGCCACAGGGGCACGAGCTCACCCTCCCTCTGCCAGCATTGGTGCCACCCCAGGCTCCAGAGTTGGATTGGGATGAATTCACCAAAGGAAAGGAGGGGAGGAGAAAAGAGACCTGCATCCCAAATCTGCAACCCCTTGAAAGGGTGTGGAGGAAGGAGGAGCAAGGGGCTTGGAAGGTACCAGAGCCGCATGCCTGGCATGGGGTAGGTGAGTAGAGCACAAGGATTTTTGGAAGCGGAAGGAGCTTGGAACTGATGGATTTTGCTGTGGATATGACAGATTTCTTCTCTGAGCGAGAAGGGAAGGAATATCCTCCCCCCTTCCATCCACACACTAAACACTCGCTGTAAAGAAATCTCTAACTGAGGCAGAAAGGGGTTCATCGTCCAAACTTACACATCTTGTCCTCCTCCCTCTTTGTCCTGAGATCCAGTTGGCAGCAGTGGATGAACAAACACGCTGCTCTTCTTACAAATGAACACCAGCAGCCCTTACACTCTGCACTGACATTAAATAATCACTCCAAAGCAGACCCAAACCTTCAAATAACAGCAAACGTGTGGACAATCACAAGAGCTAGACACTACTGCCAGGTCCACAGCATAGCACCCTGAGACTTCCTGCCTTATACCCAGCACAGGCTTCTCTTCAAGTTCACTCTTCCTCTCCTGCATGTCTGCGTGTAACAGGGCAGATGTGTGTCTACGCATGGGCTTCTCTTTCTGCCCCAGCCCTCCTTTCATTTCTCCTTTCCATCCCCACAGTTTTTAGGGTACCCAAGAAGCTTATAGCTACTTACAACAGTATCTAGCTTATAATAATGACTACAAGGGCAGCTATTACACATACCTTCAGATGCATCTAGCAACGAGGGGATGGGATTTCAAATTAAGGCTGTTTTCAGTTTCCCTAAGCAATATTACTGCACTTCAATGGCGTTTTGGAGTCTCAGTCCATGAAGAAATACATCGAGAGATGCCTTCGGGTACGAAAATACACACCTGCATAGTTGTCTGGAAGACAGACATCACCACTATGGGCTTTTAAAGGCTGCATTATTCAGTTCAAGATCAAATTCCTCAAACAAGGCAAAACCCCATCACCTTCTCCTTCAAAACCACAGACTGCACATTCGAAGTTTCAATATAAGCCTTCCCACAAAGGTGGCATCCAGCTTACTTGTGCCACACACTCTCCGCTCTTACTGCAGTATTATTTACTACCTAAAAGTTATTTTTCTTCAGGACAGCCTCTATCCCCAATACCCTGGCAAAGAATGGAAATCCACAGGATAGAGCAAAGCTGCAGCCAACAAAGTATTTCAACTGAACTGCTCCAAATTGTGGCTTTCTTCGCATCTTTACCCTCAGAGAACGACCTGAACTCCCTCCATATTTCATAGCCATTAGGTACATGTCTGACTAGCTTAAAATCTACAACATTGTTCAAAATCCAAGTATTCTGCATATTAGAAGGGGAAAAAAATGGATACAGCTCAAATTCTATGTGAAAACTAATTTCTTAGAAGGTTTAAACAGCCTGGTGGGGAAAAAAGGCATAAAATAGACATTTTGCTTAATCTGTGGCTAGGGCCAGGTATTATTAGCCAACTTTTAACTTTTTATTTCCAAGTTACATTAAAGGACTGTGAAAGTGCCCAAGTGCCTGAAGTTGATATTTTTCCAGTTAGAATGTCCAGTTTTTCATTCTTGTTTTACCTAGTTGGTCATTCCAACACACAGAGTCCTTTACATGTCTAGGAAGGTGTTCCTCCCACGACAAGAGGAAAAGCACCATAAAACCCCAGCTGCAGTGCTATGTGAGCACGCAAACTAAACCACTGCAACTGCAGAGCACGCACATAATCCCCCTTGTAAACAGTTGCAAAAATACGTCCATTTGCAGTGTCAGGAAACTCCAAACACTCAGGTTCTGGGTTTATTTCAGACCAGAATCTTGCAGCTTAATAGTGTGCATCTTCTAGCATCCACCCAGTCCATGCATACCGATTACCCCAGCACAGATGTTTTCTAACCAAGGGGTGGTGAAGGCTTACCTGGCCTCTCGTTGTTCTTTTCAGGGAGGAGGGTAAAAAAGGCTTGGTTTGGTATTTCCAGTTGTTGTAGTCAGGGGCAGAGGACAATACTCGTTTGGTAACTCCCAATGGTGAATCAAAAAAGCCTTCCCGAATATCATCTTAGAGGTGCTGCTTCTGTCTGCTGGCATACCCCGAACCTTAGAGGCCAGACCTCTTTCCACCCCATGTCTCCTCCATTCTCAGTACCCAGTATTTCTTGCCAGTGAAGCAAGGGGAAAGCAGAGGAGAGATTTTTCTTTCCACCGCTCTTCATATCCTACAGAGAAAATGTGGTTAATGCTGATTGGAAC